>NC_091432.1:162384145-163009145 GCF_964237555.1 Oryctolagus cuniculus
TTTTTTTTTTTTTTTTGATTTTTTTTTTTTTTTTGACAGGCAGAGTGGACAGTGAGAGAGAGAGAGAGACAGAGAGAAAGGTCTTCCTTTGCCGTTGGTTCACTCTCCAATGGCCGCCGCGGCCAGCACACCGCACTGATCCGATGGCAGGAGCCAGGAGCCAGGTGCTTTTCCTGGTCTCCCATGGGGTGCAGGGCCCAAGCACCTGGGCCATCCTCCACTGCACTCCCGGGCCACAGCAGAGGGCTGGCCTGGAAGAGGGGCAACCGAGACAGAATCCGGCGCCCTGACCAGGACTAGAACCCGGTGTGCCGGCGCCGCAAGGCGGAGGATTAGCCTAGTGAGCCGCGGCACCGGCCTTTTTTTTTTTATTTTTTTTAACTTTTATTTAATGAATATAAATTTCCAAAGTACAGAATATGGATTACAATGGCTTCCCTCCATAACGTCCCTCCAACCCGCAACCCTCCCCTTATCCACTCCCTCTCCCCTTCCATTCACATCAAGATTCATTTTCGATTCTCTTTATATACAGAAGATCAGTTTAGCATACATTAAGTAAAGACTTCAACAGTTTGCTCCCACACAGAAACATAAAGTGAAAAATACTGTTTGAGTACTAGTTATAGCATTAAATCTCAATGTACAGCACATTAAGGACAGAGATCCTACATGAGGAGTAAGTGCACAGTGACTCCTGTTGTTGATTTAACAAATTGACACTCTTGTTTATGGCATCAGTAATCACCCTAGGCTCTTGTCATGAGCTGCCAGAGTGGACAGTGAGAGAGAGACAGAGAAAGGTCCTCCTTTTGCCATTGGTTCACCCTCCAATGGCCGCCACGGCTGGCGCGCTGTGGCTGGTGCACCGCGCTGATCCAATGGCAGGAGCCAGGTACTTCTCCTGGTCTCCCATGGGTGCAGGGCCCAAGCACTTGGGCCATCCTCCACTGCACTCCTGGGCTACAGCAGAGAGCTGGCCTGGAAGAGGGGCAACCGGGACAGAATCCGGCGCCCCGACCAGGACTAGAACCCGGTGTACCGGTGCCGCAAGGTGGAGGATTAGCCTAGTGAACCGCGGCGCCAGCCCACCATAGTCTTATAGATGTTTGTCATTGCTCCGCTATAGTCTCTGCACATTATAGGTTCTTTGCCACGTCTTTGGCTGGGCATGTGGTTCCCAATTACTGAGACATTCCAAATGGAATAAAGTGTCCCCTTTGTGCCTGACAGCTCTTTCAAACACACTGCAGCTAAAAGCGGACCGTGCTTGAATAGCAAATGCTGTCTTTCTTCCTCCCTCCCCCTTTCCTTCCTCCTTCCTCCTTCCCTCCCTTCCGTGTGTGTGTGTGTGTGTGTGTGTGTGTGAGGGTGGGTGGGTGTGCTTCTGCTTGTTTCTGTAGCTGTTAACTTCACGTGTTGTAGGAAAATGTTCACGCCTACATCCCTGTCTTTGGAAACAGAACATCTAGCTTTGGGGTTTCACAAAGCTTCGTTTGGAAGGCTCCTCAGAGATCATCTTCTTTTCCAGTTATAATGACCGAGTTCTGCAGTTGGGATTGGGATGCGTCTCTGCTCCCAGCCCTTTCCGTCACACTTTATTCCACCTCTGTTTGGCTTGAGTGTGAGACATGAGTGTGGTCACTTAGAGACTTGGCTCCCAACACCCGGAGGAGAACAAGCCGACTGCCACCAACAGAAACATGGTGCTGCTTTCAGGCCTTTCTTCAGGACTGGTTTAGCTATATCCCTGCTCCCTACTCTCCCCAGCCCCTGGTAACCACCACTGTATGCTCAGCTACTATGGGATCAACTTTTTAAATAACTAAATAAAAGATTTATTTATTTATTCAAAATAAATAAAAAATAAAAGATTTATTTATTTATTCAAAAGGAAGATTGACAGAGATGGGAGGAGAGAGAAGCGGGGAAGAGAGACAGAGACAGAGATAGAGATACAGAGAAAAATTTTCCATCTGCTGGTTCACTTGCCTAATGGCTGCAACAACCAGGTCTGGGCCTGGCTGAAGCCAGGTGTCAGGAACTGCTCCCACATGGTCTCCCCTATGGATGCCAGGGGCCATGTACTTGGTCCATCATCCACTGCTTTTCCAGACTCGTCAGGAGGTTGCTGGATCAGATGTGGAGCAGCCGGGACAGGAACTGACACTTTGTTGATGTGGGATGCTGGCCTTGTAAGCGGTGGCTTACCCCACTGCACCACAGTGGCAGCCCCAGGATGAAACTTGTTTAGATTACACATATCAGTGAGGTCATATAGGGTTTGCCTTTCTGCGCGTGGCTTATTCCCCTTAACAGAATGACCTCCACTGTCACCTGTGTTGTTGCAGATGACAAGAATTCCTCCTTTTTAATGGCTGAGTGTATCACCTTGCGTGTGTGTACCACGCTTTGTCCATTCATCAGCGGGTGGACACTTCAGTTGTTGCCATTTCTAGGCAGTAAATAGAGCTGCAATAAACATGGGAGTGTTGATATCTCTTTAGCAGAGTGGTTTCATTTCCCCTGGATGTGTGTTTCCTCTCATTTTATGCCGCTCTCTTTCTCTCTCCCCGGGACCCACTGTCTTCTCTCATAGGCAGCCCCCCGCCACCTAAACGTGCTGTGTGATGTGTCTGGAAAAGGCCCTCTTGCTTCTTGTGACTTTGACCTCCGCAGCCTGCAGCCTGATGCGCGGCTGGAGAACCTCTTGCAACACGTGAGCTCCGAGGACTTCGAGAAGCAGAACGAGGAGGCCCGGAGGACCAATCGGCAGGCCGAGCTCTTTGCCCTCTACCCGTCGGTGGACGAGGTGGGTGCAGTGGCGTCCGCACCAGAGGATTTCAGAGATGAGAGAGACACAAGCAAGATTTTATGGTTCACTCTTACTGTAGTGCAGTCCCTGATGGCCTGGTGCTTAACCGTGTGATTGCTGGGGCTAGTTGTTTTTCCCAGGGCAAGCCTATGACATAGCAGACCCAACTGTTCATCATCCAGGTGGATGCTGATAATAACAACAACTAGGATTCTCATCGCACTTTTCAAACCAAGATTATTTGCTTATTTAAAAGGCAGAGCATTAGAGAGAGAAAGAGAGAGGGAGAGAAGGAGAGAGGGATATCTTCCTTCTACTGGAATCAAATAGCCACAACAGGCAGGGCTGGGCCAGGACCAAAGCCAGGAGCCAGGAGCTCCATCCTTGTCTTCTACATGGGTGTCAGGGGCCCAAGCACTTGAGGCACAGTAGCAGGGAGCTGGATGGGATGTGTGGAGCAGCCAGGATTGAACCTTGACTCTGAGAAGGGATGCCGGCATCGCACACAGCAGCTTGACCCCTCTGCCACAACAACAGCCCCTTTATCACTCCTTAGAAATCACGTTCACCCAGCTTACGTCTAGGGTCTGCATGCAACAGCCCTGGTCAGTGGGTCAAGCCATTCAGTTCTGCATGGGCATGTTTTGTAACTAATCGATGGAATGTATTCTTGAAACCTTGATGTTCTTTCGTGGTTTGTTGACTGCTCTCAGTGTGCAGCTGGAGAGATCTGCTTTGTGAATGTTTCATGGTAAAATAATCATGGTCATACTCCCAGTCTGTAAGACTTTGGGATCTTGGGTCTAGCGCTGTGGCTTAATGAGTAAAGCTGTTGCCTGCAGTGTCAGCATCCCATATGGGAACTCATTCAAGTCTTGCTGTACCACTTTTTTTTTTTTTTAAGATTTATTTGGAAGGCAGAGTTACAGAGAAGCACAGGCAGAGAGAGAGAGAGAGAGAGAGAGAGAGAGAGAGAGGTCCTCCATCTGCTGGTTCACTCCCCTGATGGCCACAATGGCGGGAGCTGTGCCAATTTGAAACCAGGAGCCAGGAGCTTCTTCCAGATCTCCCATGCAGGTGCAGGGGCCCAGGGACTTGGGCCATCTTCTACTGCTTTCCCAGGCCATAGCAGAGAGCTGGATCAGAAGTAGAGCAGCCGAGACTTGAACCACCACACATGTGGGATGCCAGCACTGCAGGCAACAGCTCTGCCTGCTATGCCACAATGCCAGCTTCTGCTCCACTTCTGATACAGCTCCCTGCTGGTGCACATGGGAGATCAGTGGAAGAGGACCCGATTCCTTAGACCCTTGCACCTACTTGGGAGACTTGGATGAAGCTCCCGGTTCCTTGCTTTAGTCTGGCCCAGCCCTGGCTGTTGCAGCTGTTTGGGGAGTGAACCAGCAGATGAAAGACCTCTCTCTCTCTCTGTCTCTCTCTCTCTCTCTCTCTCTCTCTCTGTCTCTCTCTGTCTCTCTCTGTCTAACTTCACCTTTCAAATACATAAATAAATAAACTTTGGGATCTTGTTAATCCACTTCCATATGTAAAGAAGCTGGCTCAGAGCCTTTGGTCAGTTCCTGGGGCAGGTGGGCTGGGATGAGAGAGCTGTTCTTCGAGGCCTGGAGTCTCTTTAGGCTGCTAATACTTTATTTGAGACTCACCATCTTCGCTTTCGCATGTCAGGTCATGTACACTTTGGGGTTTTACCAGAAGAAATTACCAAACTTTATCTCTGCTGGTCAAATTTCACTAAAAGTCCACTTGCAAGAAGTAGGCTGTGGGGAAATTTTGTATAAAATATGTGCCATCTTTCCATGTCTCTAACATTTGAAACTTGATCTTTGGACGTGGCAAGATGGTCAGGGAGCCTGATGACATCACTACCCCTGTAGGCCAGGTTTGCTGTCCTGCCTTTGATGAGTGTGCTGCTGGTCAGCAGAGAGGACCATAGAAGGAACAGCAGTCCTGGGGTGTGCCATCAGATCTGCCGTGGGAGTCCTGTAGAGGACAAGGGCCTCGCCATCCAGCACCCCTCCTCCGTGAGGGCCCAAGGGGAATTGTCCCCTCCGATGCCATTCGCCAAGGGAGAATGGGGCTCTCACTAAGATAACGTGTACACGTCCTGTCATCCACAATCTTGAATTTTTACTGAGTCAGATTTCTGTTCCTCTCAAGAGTGGCAGCTTCCTGATTGGTGTCCTGAGTTTACGCCAGCTTTCATTTCTTTGCTTGTCCTTGTTTTCTAAACACCTGGGTTGTCTCATGAGTTGGTTTTATTTTCAATTTTGTATGCAGACTCAAATCATTTTTTTAAAATTTTTTTTTGACAGGCAGAGTGGACAGTAAGATAGAGAGAGAGAGAGAGAAAGGTCTTCCTTTGCAGTTAGTTCACCCTCCAATGGCCGCCGTGGCCGGCACGCTGCGGCCGGCGCACCGCGCTGATCCTATGGCAGGTGCCAGGTGCTTCTCCTGGTCTCCCATGGGGTGCAGGGCCCAAGCATTTGGGGCATCCTCCACTGCACTCCCTGGCCACAGCAGAGAGCTGGCCTGGAAGAGGGGCAACCGGGACAGAATCCGGCGCCCTGACCGGGACTAAAACCCAGTGTGCCGGCACCGCAAGGTGGAGGATTAGCCTAGTGAGCCGCAGCGCCGGCCTCAAATCATTTTTGAGGTAGATTAAAAATATGCCAAGTGGGGGCCAGCGCCATGGCTCACTTGGTTAATCCTCCACCTGCGGTGCCGGCATCCCATATGGGTGCTGGGTTCTAGTCCTGGTTGCTCCTCTCCAGTCTAGCTCTTTGCTGTGGCCCGGGAGTGCAGTGGAGGATGGCCCAAGTGCTTGGGTCCTGCACCTGCATGGTAGACCAGGAAGAAGCACCTGGCTCCTGGCTTCAGATCAGCGCAGAGTTGTCTGTAGCAGCCATTTGGGGAGTGAACCAATGGAAGGAAGACCTTTCTCTCTCTCTCTCTCACTGTCTATAACTCTATCTGTCAAATAAAATAAAAAAATAATAAGCCAAATGTCTCACTTATATGTGGAATCTGAAAGAGTTGATCTTGTAGAAACAGAAAATAGAAAGGTGGATCCCAAGACTGGAGTTGGCAGGAACTAATGATTGATGGGTTCAAAGTCTTAAACTGGAGGAATACATTTTAGTTATTGATTGGAATGTAAGGTGATTATAGTTAATGATGATGTATTTTATACTTTGAAATTGTTAAAAGAATATAAAATGATTAATTGGTAAAGTGATAGGTATGTTAATTAGCTTGATGGAAACTTTCTAGTGTTTACATAGATAAAAGCATCACATGCTACCCCATTAGTAGACACAGTTATCATTTGTCAACTAAGGAATAAATTTTTGAAATTATTAAGTATGCATAATGTAAGCAATATCATCATCTGAATTCTTCAGTTTAGAAACTAAGAACCAGAAAGGATAAATTACTTGTTCAAGATTCAGTTGGTAAATTATCAAATGGGGACCCTGCCCATTAACTCCAGATTACATGTTTGCTTGTTTATCTGTTGATGATTGCATGGTATATTAACACCCGTAACTGAAATCCAAAGGTGATCATTTACAGAATTAGGTGACCTAACTTCTCAGTTTCCATCCATGACAGTAACACTCTTTGTCAGCTTCTCAAGAATTCTTAAATCAGACTGATTTGACCTTTACTTGCCTTCCTCTTCCTCTCAAGTCCATGACGGAGGTTCTAACGTGCGGCAGAAGACTTAAAGTGGACCCCAATAGGAGGAAGACCATTCAGGCAGGAGAGAGTACGTCCAGTGAGACATTCACTCGCAGTCTTCCATGAGAGGGTGCCCACACTGAACTGTAGCAGAATGAGCTGTAGACTGCTTTCAAAGGAACTCTGTCTTCTGGTCTTTTCTAGTTAGGGATGAAAAGTGTGATTAAGTGAGGTCCTAACAGGCTCTGTGTTGCTTTAGCAGAGAGGAATGCTTTGAAATCAGGGTATCAGTTGCTGGTAAACTGTGCATCTGAGACACTGGAGGCCCTGCACCAGCCCTCTAGTAGTATTTTCGAACTGTCCTAGCAGAAATTGCATTTACTTTGTACTTTTTCCATGAAACTCCTGTGTGAGAAAGGTAAATTTTTCCCTCACCTGAAATAATTACATAATGCTGGATTTTTTAAAAACTATACATTAGTGAAATTATTTTACCATTACTTCATTTCTCAGTGAGGAAAATAAATAAGCTAAGCTATCCAAATTATGACTAAGTTTATAGCAGAAGCAAAAGCCTATGTAACCACCAAGCTTCCCTGAGACAACCTCTTGCCTGATTCACGGGGATTCAATGCGAGGCATCTTGTGTACTGATGCTGAGGATGGCTGAGACTGTACTGCAAGTCACACAAGAGGTGGCTGAGGGCTCCGTGGCTTAGAAGTGACAGAGCTGAAGTGAAAACTAGTTAGAAAAAATGAGAGTGGGGATGGCATTTGTTGGTTCACATAATGAAATAGCAGGTAGGCAAATGTGAAGGTGATGGGTACATACCACCCACTGGGGAGACCTGGATGGAGTTCCTGGCTTCAGCCTGGCCTAGTCCTGGCTGTTGCAGGCATTGGGAGAGTGAAGCAGAGGACGGGAGCTCATTCTCTCTCTCTCTTACTTTAAAATAAAGAAATAAACAAATAAATAATTTTTGAAATGTGGAGTTGACCTTGTTGGGTCAGTAGATGGAAAGACATCATCTCTCTTGTCCTTTCTCTCTCTACCTCTCCCATTCCTTTATCCCCATCTTACTTATGTGCATGTATTTCCAAGCAAGATGAAAGCACCAGGTATCTACATAAAGCTTCCCATTCTGTCTTTCTGCCTTTTTGGGAATTAGTTCCTATTTTAGATAGCTGTAAGGCTCCAGGCAATCTTACAGATTATCAGAGACTTGGGAAATACATGATCCACATGCAATATATAAACCTTGTTTGGATCCTGATTTAACAGACTAACTGTAAAAAAAAAAAAAAAAACCAACAACTTTAGACTTTTAGGGGAAATTTGAAACTGACAAAATTTTTACTGGCAATAAGGAATCACTGTTGATGTTTTACAACTAATATTAACATTACTGTAGTGTGCTTTTAAACGTCCTCATCTTATGGAAATACTGTACTAACATGTTTACAGATGAGATTTATGGTATCCAGGAGCTTGCTTCTCAGGAATCTAGTCTCGGGTAGGGAGAGGTGGTAGTGCGAATGCAGAAGAAAGCTTGCTCGGCAGTTGCCATTGTTGAAGGTGATGGAATCGTGGTGGTCCATGCTTCTTTTATTAAAAGATTTATTTATTTATTTGAAATGCCGAGTTACAGAGAAGGAAAGGCAGAAGCAGAGGAAGAGGAAGAGAGAGAGAGAGAGAGAGAGAGAATCTTCTGTCCGCTGGTTCACTCCCCAAATGGCCACAACAATCAGGGCTGGGCCAGGCCGAAGCCAGGAGCTTCCTCCAGGATTCCCACATGGGTGCAGGGGACCAAGCACTTGGGTCATCTTCCACTGCTTCCCCAGACCATAGCACAGAGCTGGATCAAAAGTAGAGCAGCCAGGACTTGAACTGGTGCCCATATGGGATGCCGGCACTGCAGATGGCTGCTTAACCTGCTGTGCCACAACTCTGGCCACTGGTCCATTACTTCATTCTCTCTATTTTTGTATTTGTTTAAAATTTTGCAAATGAAAAGCTCTTTAAAAAGAGATCCCAAATTTTAGAATACAACCCAAAAATAGCCTTAGAAATACAAGAGTAGTTGCAAAATATGTCTTGAGGCTATTTTCAAATTAGAGGTTCTTCCCTTCCATTGCGTTTGTTGTGATTGCTCTGAAACTTCCAGCTTGCCCTGAGGGAGCTGAACTCACTGGAGACATCAGAACCCTGCCTCCTCTGGGAAACCCAGCAGTGCTACCCAGCAGGATGGCCAACTACAAGTACAAGGACTAGAGCAGCAGTGAGTTTACCACTTCAGTGATTCCACCAACTGAGTACAAGTGGAGCAGGAAAGTGACTTTCCTACTATGTGTAAAAGTCTTACGCTCTCTGTGCAGTATCTTGTGGGAAGCTTTCAGCATTTCCAGCCTAGGGGAAGACCACCAGACATGACCCTGTTCTTTGAACTCTTGGGAGCATCAGACCATTGGGTAGTGTTTGGACAACCTGCTTCAAGAGTGGGACTTAAAGTGCTCAAGAATTTGCAGGTTTGTCTTTGCATACATGAATATGCATGAGACATAGTCACAGTTTGTGTGTAAATGTTAAGGTTCCTGGGGCCGGTGCTGTGGTGTAATGGGTAAAGCCGCCACCTGCAGTGCTGGCATCCGATATGGGCACCAATTCGAGTCCTGGCTGCTCCACTTCTGATCCAGCTTTCTTCTGTGGTCTGGGAAAGCAGTAGAAGATGGCCTGAGTCCTTGGGGCCCTGCACCCACATGGGAGACCTGGAGGAATCTCTTGGCTTCTGGCTTCAGATCAGCGCAGCTCTGACTGCTGCGGTCAATTGGAGAGTAAACCATCAGATGGAAGACCTCTCTCTCTCCCTCTCTCTCTCTCTCTCTCTCTTTCTCTTTTTCTCTCTCTCTTTGCCTCTCCTTCTCTCTGTGTGTAACTCTCACTTTCAAATAATAAATAAATAAATCTTTTTTTAAAATGTTAAGGTTCCTTTCATATTCCTCTGTCTTTGTCTGGTAAGATAAGCAGGTATAGCTCTTAATTTTGTCATTATGAAGCTTTCCTTTTCTTAGCACTTTAGCAAGTTCCAGCTGGATATGTAAAGGTGGATCCCGTAAATTCAGCTCCAAATCTCTGTCATCTGTTTAGGAGAGCAGTGGACTGAGAAAGAGACTGTATCAAAGGATTGATGGCAAATAGCCTTAGGTGAACTCTTCTGACTCAAATTTCAAGTCTGAAACCCCTGTGTTTACTAAAGTCCTTGGCAGGAGAAATTTTCCAAGTATGTATTTAGAGCAGGCAAAGAAAAAACAGCCAACAATAGGTATAGGAATTTGTAATGCCATCTGGTGGATATTACTAAGCAGTGTGCATTTCCTTCCTTCCTCCCTCCCTCAGTCTTTGTTTGGGTTTCTGCAGTTGGTGCTGAGTTTGGAGGTTTGGGGGTTGGATGAGAAGTTCTCTGTAAAAGGCACAGTGTCGTTCTGCCACTAAAATAGAGCAAATGCTTGTGGACTTGAGCCATGGAAGGTGCCTTCCTTCCCTGGGTTAACTCCAGATGGAATTCGTCATGGAAATTTATTAATGATGTCTTTGCAATGTGATTACTAATAGGAGGATGCTGTGGAAATACGTCCAGTACCAGAATGTCCTAAAGAACATATGGGCAACAGAATCCTGGTCAAGGTGCTGACTCTAAAGTAAGTATCAGCTAATACGGTCGTCAACACATTGATGCTTGTTTGGCCTCTAGATTGTATTCCTACCAAGCCTTTGACAGTCACCTCTCAACAACTGGGAAGAAGCACAGGTGTCTGCCAAGGTTAGGTGTGTAAGGTGATGGCCGACGGGAAGAAAAGTGGCAGTAATCCAGTGGTGTGCTGGAATTGGCTCGTATGAACTCACGGGAGCTGACACTGCACTCCACTTCCCATGTGTGGGTTCAGTAAAGTCACACTGGTAGTCTGGAATTGGTCACGATGAAAGTATTCACACATAGAAATCACCAAGCACTGTAGATGAGAGCCTTTTCTGCCCACAGACTTGTGTGTTAACATTTGCCAGTGCACCATTGTTGAAACACTGATAAACGCAACTGAAACCCAGTCTCAGTGCAGGGGTCCGTGGGGAGTAGTGGGGACCGTAGCCAACTATGCAAGGGGGAATCCACTGTCCACTGCAACTGCCCAGCAGGCCCAGTTTTGTTCATTTTCTGATTTATTTAAGATAAACTGGAAATTCATATTTTTCAGCATAATTTCCCGATTACTTAAATATCTTCTCATTTCTTTTTCAACACCACACAACTCAAAACTTATGTCAGGAGTCTGGTTTCAACTAGTCAGTGATGTACCACATCTGCTTTGAAACACTTGTATATAAACTTCTTGACAGTGTACTTTTTTAGTTAAAAAGGGTCACATGCCCTCTGTGTATGTGTGTTAATTTTGTCCTTGCATATTAAAATAGGAGCTACGATGTGAAGCATGAACTGTACCCATCTAAATCCATTCTAGTATTGTCTTCCTGCAGTCTGATAAATTGCCTAGTGTAATTCCTGGAGTCTTTGCACACTGCTACTTTAGAGAATTAGTCCTTCCATTTGGTTACAGACTTTTTTGGAAATACTAAAGTTGTAAATGTTCTATCTAGGCAAAAGCTCATAAGCATAACCTTTCTTTACATGCTACCGGGAGGGTCATCCATCTCTTGAAGTTAATTCATGGATCCCTTAATCAGCACCTGGTTTGCAATTAAGCATCTGGATTCTGGATTCAAGGCTGTATTTGAACCCTGAGAACCTCTTAGCTTGTAAATGAGGTTGTCAGACTCTAGGTCTCAACTTCTGTGATCCTCAGAACTTAAGCTAGCGTGGTGACTCACAGCTACGGCGCTGACTGTGTGGTAGCCCTTCCTCTGGCTACTTTCACTAGTGGAGGTGTCAGGGCCTTTTGTCTCGTATCCAGAAATGAGTGGCCTACTCACCAGCTGTGCATCAAGTGATGGGCACAGAAAGGCCAAGCCCTGCACTTCCAGCCAAGCCGGAATTGGGAGCCTCCTAACCCATGAGCAGGAGGACTGAGCGGAAGTGGCCGTTCCCCTCTCATTGTTCATGGGCATCACTCACCGGGACAGGATGCACAGCCAGGCCACTTTTAGATGCAGTGAACTGTGCCATTTGGGATCAGAGGAATTTTCCCCATGATGTTTGTCACCAAGCCTTCTAGACCTTTCCAGTAAATAAATGCAGCTGTTCTCACAGGTGGGAAAACATGGCCCACTAAGATAGATTTGTTTTATAAACGAATAGTGGCTTGGGTCTCTCTTAATCAGAAGTGTGAAGTGCAGTTTCTAATGACTTTTCCAACTGCCAAAGCAGAAATTAAGTAGCAGTGACCATTTTATGCAGGGACCTTGGTCTGTTCATGTGTCTTAAATAGTTCCTACAGAATTTATACACCTGCAAGAGGAAAGAGGGATGGAAGAAAGGCCCTAGGTATAACTACCTTGAGTAAACTGGATACAATCAGCAAATTCTTACAGGTAAATACTGAATATGAAAATATGAATAGTAAAAATTTAGTGACAGTATCAGAGACACTTTTTTTTGCTGACCCTGATACGCAGAGTTATATTTATACTACAGATTCCAACAGCTAGAAAAAAATGTTTACTTCTGAGAAATAGGCAAAGCTTCATAGATGCAGAAAGAATTAAGCTGATGCTAACTCTGCACATGTTTGTAGCAACAAGAGGCTGACAACAAAGTATTTTTCTGTTTTGTGTTTTAGTGGGGGAAATCTTCTAATTTAAAATTTAATATAATCCTATGCAAAATAACCTCAGCTCAGAGGCATCTTCTGGGTGATGAGACTTCAGTGTGCAGGAACTTCCCGATGATAGAATTCAGTAGGTTCAGGTGGAGTCAAGAAACCTGAGTGCTGACAAACCGCTCATCTGCCTCAAAATATGTGCTTTGGGGACAAAGCTTAGCAAAACACGAACAGAAAAAGCCTAGGTTCTGTGCTCAGAAAGGGCTTGGCTCAAAACCTGCATGTGCCACTTCCTAACTTTGTGGCCTTTGGCAGATTACTTAACCTCCCTGATCCCGTTTCCTCATGTATGGGGTGGGGATAAGATCTGAATTACACTGTTGTGAGCAGTGTAGTAAAACACTTCATACACAATTTGCTCTGTTGAAAACACAGTATTTATTCATCCTCTTTTTTCCCTCTGAACCACAGAGAACTTAACTTAACACTGGGTACCTACCTGAGTATAGCACATCAGTGTTCTGGCCCTGTGGGTGTCACACAGTTCAATCCATGTTGAGCCTGCTGGGCAGGAGCTGGTGAGCCCACGCACTGTACAGGCCCAGGTGAATGTGCTGTTACCTAACAAGGGGAAGAATAATCATAGAAATCCTCAACACTCTTTATGTATGGCAAAACTTGTAACAGAATCTACCATCTTAGCCATTTTTAATGGGCACTGCAGTGGCAGTAAGTCTGTTTTCATTGTGGTGCAACAGTTACCACCATCTGTCTCCAGAAATTTCTCATCTTTGTTAAACTGCTAAACAACTGTTCCCCACTCCTTCCTTCTCCCACACACTAGCCCTTGGCAACTTCCATTCTACCTGTGCTAGGTATGTCATGTAAATGGGATCATATAATATTGATGCTTTCATGCCTGGCTTATTTCACTTAGCATGAGTTCTTCAATGTTGATCCGTGTATCAGAACAACTTTCCTTTTCAAGGCTGAATAATACTCCTCTGTGTGTGTGTGTGTGTGTATCATTGTTTCTTATCTGTTTTTCTGTCACTGAACACTTGTGTTGCTTCTGCCTTTTAGCTCATGTGAATAATGCTTGGTGCTGGTTTTTGTAAGTCTGTTCACACACATAAGCTTAAGTGGTGATTACAACAACCCTGGAAGATGGGAAGAGCAAATGTCATTTCCTCGTTTTGCATATAAATAAATGGTACTGGGAAAAGTAGGTGACCTGATTAGGATTCCAGAATTAGCAGGTGTGGGAAAGGAAACAGCCCAAATCTGCAGTGCCCTGTGTGTCTACTATTATTGCAAACTGCCTCATTTACAAATACACTGTTTGACCAACCAACCCTCTTGTCTAAGCTTGCTTACATTCTGTCCAAATATTCTGCTAAAAGGTCCTCTTTAAGAACCAAGCTGTCCAGTGATGAGGCTGTCCTCTGACACACGCACTGAAACACAATGTGATGTGATTTGTGTGACATCTGGGGTAGGGTGGTATGGGGCTTCTTTCCCAGTGCTCGCAATGGGCAGTGTCCCAGGTCATGGGTTGTTATGCTGAGAAACTTGGAAGATGGTCATGTATTCCAAGTGCACCTATAACAGGTGCCAGGATTGTTCTGTGGGGATGTGTTATTTTCAGACTCACTATGGTGGACTGTCAAGGGGAACTGGCATTGAGGGCCAACACGAGTTCTCTTCCTAGCTCTCTTGGGGTCTAGGTACCTCCAGTGTTTATCAGTTGTGCCCAATGTCCTCCCCCTTCTTCAACCAGCAGCTCTGCAGCAGAGGAGTTAGGAAGGGCCAGGCATTCATCCACATCATGACCCCTTCTTCCTCTCATTGTTCTATTGTAAATCTAAGAAAAAAGCACCTGGATTTTTCTTTTCCTACTGTCAGAAATACCCCCATCCATTAGAACTAGGTAACAGAGATTCCTATCCCAGAAGTAAAACCTAAGTAGGTGCTAAGAGAGATTGCACTGTCTGAAAACACGGCAGCTACAATGGTGGGTGCTCGTTTGGATCAGACCAGTGGCACGTTCAGCCCACCGTCTTGCAGTGCCACCAGCAAGCGTTTTGGGAAGAGGCACCATCCACCATGATTTAAAATAATAAGAAAATTTTCATGACTCTCCTGTATTTCTCCATTAATATTCCAGTGTTGTTCTCATGTGCATGGAGTTATTTGAAAATTTCTGGAAATGGTTTATGTTTTTAACCAGTGTGTAGATCTAGGCAGTGTCAGAAAATTCAAAATTATCGAAGTTAATACTATGTGGCTTTCTCCCTCTGGCAGATTTGAAATTGAAATTGAACCCCTGTTTGCCAGCATTGCCCTCTATGATGTTAAAGAAAGGAAAAAGGTAAGAAAGCAAAAGTTCCCCTGTCCTTGAGGCACATGTAGTGGTCGTGATTCTTTAGGCTTGCTTGCTTTTTAAATTTCACTTCTGTGCAGAAAAAAAAAAAAAACACATCAGATTGAACAGCAGATGTCCTTTTGATCGCTTTTTCAATTTTTGAAGGAAAGGTCTAGGACTATTTGTCATTTATATTCTTTGAAGAATCTTTAAGGGAAAGGCCTGCCAGACGTGGTGGCCTGTTTGAGCTAAAGAAATAGAGTGGTCAGCGTTTGGGGTTGTGTGTAAAACAAAACCATTTCAGTAGACTGTGGACAAGCATGACTGTGTACACAGGGCTTCCTCAGGTTGAGAACTTTCACTGGAGGTGAAAGGCATCTTCTGATGTAAAGACAGGCATTTGCCGCAGGATGAAGACTTCCTCAGATGTAGTGTGGTTTTCACCGAAAAGAATTCCGAGACCCAGAGGCTTCTCCATGACTGTCTTATGTTCAGTCATTTTGTAGTTTTGAGAGGAGGACAGTCTCAAAACGAGGGGTGGAGGACTCTTCTGCTGCTTTTCACCAGGGCCACTCGGTGTCTCTTGAGTATATACTAGTGACCACAGGTATTTGTACTAGCTAGGGCAGGTTAACCTCTAAAACAGCTCGATGCCCTGGTTCAGTGCTTTGAAACCATGGTTTTCAAATGGGAGCCTGCGGCACGATCACCAGGAAGACTTGTGATGAAACAGATGGCTGGGACCCAACCAGGAGTTCCTGGTGCAGAAGTCTGGAGGGGATGAGAACGTGCATTTCTCAGTTTCCTGCTGGTGCTGAAGCTGCTGATCGGGGGACCACACGCCGGGGTGTGGGGGGCGCCAGGCCAGCAGTGCCTCTGCGCCACTCAGCCATGCAGGAATTCAGGCTGCTATGGCTCCTGTGTGTTCAAGAAGTGCTTTCCCCAAATTGTTCTTCTCACTGCCATCGATGCCCTCCCCAGAGAAGGGGGAAGCTGGGTGGAGAAGGCCTGGGCGTTGGACACATCACTTCCGCTCACAGCTGAGTGGAGACAATGTAGCCTGATGATCAGTGCTACCTGCAAGGACAGCTGGCAAACAGCATCTGCCTGGCAGCCGCTTCTCACGGCCACTCTGCTGGTGAGGGAAGGGCAGAGTCCCACCCTGAGGCTCTTCAGTGACACTCAGGAAGCCCAGGAACACCGGTCGTGACACGCTCTTGCTCAGACTTCAGACTCTTGAGCGGATCTGCACAATCTAGAACAAGCTCTAGGTTCTAAGCCATGCCCTCATGGATATGACTCTGTCCCCTTTTCCCACTGCAGCCCAAGCAGGGTCAGACTGGACTAGTCACTGTTACCTGTGCTTAGTGCAGCTGTCCCAGCCTCTGAGATATTTAACTGCGCTGTGTTCCCTCCCTGGTACACTGTCACCCTCCAGCTCTACCCATCAGATTCCCCTGCTAAGGATCCATCCATTGCCAGAGCCTCTTTACAAAATGCTTTCCTGGTCCCTGCAACTGGAAGCAATCTCTCACTCCCTGGAACTTCCATAACACTCCTTTGGATGAACACGGCTGTCGCTCCCCCTCTTCGTGGAGGAACGACACTAAACCCTGCGCTGTTCTTTTGTCTGCTCAGCCCTCCCTGGGTTTGCTGCTGGTTCTTCCTGGGTTGGCTACCGTCCCTTCCACCTTCGTGGAAGGGCGGTTCCCCCTGCCACTTTCCCCACTTCCGTGGGGGAGTGGCACACCGCCGGCCGGCTCTCTTGGGGGCTGCACAGGTGTTCCTTCAGCTAGATGTTCCCGGTGTATGTTGTCTCTCTCCTCCTTTATAGTCCTCTTCCACCAATCCCAACTCTGCTACCCACACGCCGAGTACGCTGCTCTCCTCCAATCAGGAGCAGGTCCTACAGTTTATTGGTTGAACTGGCGGCAGCTGTGTAGAAGCTGTTTCCTCCTCTCCCAGCTCCATATTGTGGGAGAGCAGATGCATAAAATAAGTCTTAATTCGAGTAACAGTCTAGTCCCAGTTGCTCCCCACACACGGCGACTCACATTTTGCTTTCAATTTTGCTTTTCTCATTCTCAAATGTATACTAATTGAGAAAAGAAGCAATGTCCTTGTACTGTTAAGAAATATAATAGGTTAACAAAAATTAAAATGTTTCAAGGAACATCTCCCCAATGGTTCCAATTCATCTTAAAATAGTGACAAAACATTCATCCATTTTTCCAGTAGCCACTTGTCATAAACCGTACTTGTAGGTTTATTCCTTGGGTGAAAGTCCTTTTAGCTCTTTTGCTCTTTCTCAGACGTGTTTAGAATATGCATACAACAGGTCTCATTTATTTTCCCTTTGCTGCTCATTTACAGATCTCTGAAAATTTTCACTGTGACCTGAACTCCGACCAGTTCCGAGGGTTCCTGCGAGCCCACACGCCCTCTGTCGCCCCATCCAGTCAGGCGAGGGCTGCCGTCTTCTCGGTCACCTGCCCCTCCTCCGACGTCTACCTGGTGGTCAAGGTATTCATGCACAGTCTGGCTGCGCATTCTGATGTTGCTGTTGTTGTGTGGCTCCCAGCGCATGTTTGGGGTGAAAGGGACGTCAGGACACAGCCGTGTGCCCTCACTTTGTGTGCCTCTCAACTTGCTCCCTCTTCCCCTGCCAGTAGATTGGGTTGTGGATACTGCAGAAGACCACACGTTCTACAGTCACACAATCCTAGGTGTGAATCCTGGCTTTGCCACTTAGTAGCTGGGTGACCTTGGCAATGACCTCACCTTTCTGAGACTTCTTCTCCTCATCTGTAAGGTGGGGCTGATCACCCTGACCTCAGTAAGTTGTCCAGATGACGGGATGAAGCCTGGCACCTCACAGGAAAACGCCCTCAGCTCGGGGCTCTGGGCGGCTGCCATGGAGAAAGGAACAGGGTCTCTGCAGAGGAGCTTCCTTGCTATGTTCATGTTTTCTCTAGAGAGCTGCAGTTAAATGTTCCCAAGTCCAGGCTCTGACAGCTTGAGGGCTCACCCCCCCTTGTTACCATGTCTCGCTTGCTGAGTGTGCCTGGCAAGAGCAGAGTCTGTTCAGTATAAGTAGAAGACCCTTTCTTTGCCTTGCTCTTTACACACATGCATACACACACATGGTAGGGGGGAGGCTTTTTCTACACCCTAAAATGATTGGTTAGAAGTTAGAAGCATTGTGGCTGGCATTGTGGTACAATGGGTTAAGCATTGTGGTGTAATGGGTTAAACCCATATGGAGTCCGGCTGCTCCACTTCAGATCCAGCTCCCTACTAATGCACCTGGGAAAGCAATGGGAGATGACCCCAGTGCTAGGGCCCCTGCACCCATGTGGGAGACCTGGATGAAGCTCCTGGCTCCTGATCAGCAGATGGAAGATATGTCTCTCTCTCCTCTTCCTCTTTCCCTCTCTCTCTTTCTTTCTCTCTCTGCCTTTCAAATAAAATAAATATTAAAAAAAAGTTACAAGCATTGGCTATTTTACCTACCTTATGCCAAATAAAGTCTCCTTAAGTCAATATACCAAAATTGTAAAACAACACAAAGTCAAGTACATGATTCCGGGAACACTTAGCCTTCCATGTTTGCAACATCTCTAGTTAGCGCTGCGTTTTGCATTTTGTGTCCATGGTGTCTCAGTGATACTCTCGTGGTAGTATTGTGTAGATCCTGAAGAATTCAGGTATTTTAGAGGTCACTCAACAGCTAGCAGGTGTGTTTCTATTCTGTCTTCCATTTTACAAAGATTGTGAGAGGTTATTACAGCTTGAAGAGGAGTTATGGAAAGTACATAGCTAAAATTCTGCTGTGAAAAGGAAACCTCTGTTGCTGTTAAGTCCTTAATATGCATCATTTTCATTGCAGTGTTACTTAGACATATACAAAATTAGCTTAGCTGAAAGCTCACTTTGGTAGTCTTGTATTTAGATTCCTGTATCTCTGGCATCCTGGGAAACCAAAGAGACCCACGCTAGTTCTACAGCACTACATCTTATTTCAAACTCTGCTTCTCAGAGGGTGACTTCTGATGAATCAGAACTAATTTGCCAAATAACTGTGGTTGCCTGTTGGCTGCTACAACTTATTAATGTGTTCCCAAATTTTCAAATGTATAAATGCATTCATTTAACAACAACAAACATACTCTAAATTTTCTGAATGTGGAGCCGATGTTGTAGCACAGTGAGTTATGACACTACAGTTTGAATCCCAACTACTCCATTTCTGGTCCAGCTCCCTGCTAATACCCCTTGGAAAGCAGCAGAAGTGGCCCAAGTACTTGGGCCCTTGCTCTCTTGGCTCCTGTCCTTGGCCTGGCCAAGCTACAGTCATTGTGGCCATTTGGGAAGTCAAATAGTGGACAGAAAATCTATTTCTCTCTCTCTCTCTCTCTCTCTCTCTCTCTTTCTCTGTAACTCTGCCTTTCAAGTAAATAAAATATTTTTGTAAAAATTTTTCTGGATTTAATTGGGAAATTTAAATGTACACAGCACAGCAGTCTTTTACTTGCTCTCTTGTTTGTTTTTCTTAAACCATATGCTGTCATCATTGCTTCTTTTCCTTGAAATACTATATATAGTGGTGCTGTAATATTCTGCACATGCAGACAGATGCCGTTCAGTGAAGAAGAGCTTCTTTCCCTCTGGTCTGTGTTCCCAAACTGGAAACCAGGATTTTACCTGGGCTTTAGTAGAGTCACCTAGTTCATGTATTGCATGTAATATTTAGCTTTAAGGAATTATTTCAAACTGAAAGGTTTCATTCAAAGCTTTGTGAAGTAGGTAAAAGGATTTGTGTCATGATTAAGGAATGTGGAGTGAGAAAAGGAGTTTTAAAAACTGTTTATTAATGTACATGCCCGGCCTTGAACCTGCACCTTCCAAGAAGGTGAAGAAGGCGGCTTCCTCACTTTAAAAACCTCCCACGTGGCTCTGAAGCACTCCTCTGCCCTCCTCCCGCAGTGCGTCAGTCAGCCCTTCACCACTGTGCCCGACACCTGAGAGAATCCACTTAGGGAGGAAGCTTTTCCTTGCTCACAGGCTTCGAGGTTCTCAGTGCAAGTTCCAGTGACCCCACCGGTCTGTCGCCTGATGACAGGGTGGATGGTTGACTATGTGCAGAGCAAGGATCACAGGGAGAGCCCGGAGAGACAGAGAGAGTGCTGCTCTCTGCTTAGGCTGCCACAGCCAGCCTTCTTGTGAGAACTGCCTTTGGAGGGCACACCCCCCGATGACCTAAAAACTTCCCTAGCCTACCTCCTGGACTCCATAAATGGGTCAAGTCTCCATCCTTACTCAGTAACCACTAATGGCTAATCCTTAACCATTAACTTAAGACTTGGGGGACCAAGCCTTCAACACATGGGTCTTTGAATGGCGCCCAAACTAATTTCCAGGCTGTAGCACATGGTCATAGAAAGCCCCTGCATTTCATTACCCATGCATCATGCAGGAACATACAATGGGCTCTCACGAAATACCTGATGGTCTCCTTGAATCTGGATTCTCCTGTTTCCAGATTCTGGGGGCAGCGTCCTACACACTACTAGTGTATGACGCCAGTTAGCATGCTCTAACTGAAAGGTTCTTCATGTATTCATTGACTTTGAATTTATTCGACAGGCTCCTGACTATGAGCTTCAGGACACTAGGGACCATGTTTACTTTATCATTTTTGCCATTTTATCTCCCCAGCAGCTACCATGTAGATAGCACTCAGCAAATATTTTTTGAACAAATGAATGAGTGAATGACTGTTGACAGGAGTACTAGTCAGTGTCTTGTTCAAGTGCTGTGTGTCTGTGTTTTCAGTGTGGTGCATCCATGAGTGGAACCAACCTTCTCTTTATACTGTGGCCATGGAGTAAGGTTTTTAACTTCTTTTTTGAGAAGAGAGACTTCCTGGTTGGAGTAACATCTGAAGTAAATGTCCACTGGGAAGCCCCATGAAACATTCCTGCATCTGTAGAGTGTTCTGCTTTAAATCTGTGATGTCAGGGGCCAGCACTGTGGCATAGCGCGTAAAGTCGCTGCCTGCAGTGCCAACAGCCCATATGGGTACCGGTTCAAGTCCCGGCTGCTCCACTTCCTATCCAGCTCTCTGCTTTGGCCTTGGATAGCAGTGGAAGATGGCCCAAGTCCTTGGGCCCCTGTACCCACGTGGGAGACCTGGAAGAATTTCCTGGCTCCTGGCTTCAGATCCGCACAGTTCCGGCCATCGTGACCAACTGGGGAGTGAAGCAGCAGATGGAAGACCTCTCTCTCTCTCTCTACCTCTCCTTCTCTCTCTGTGTAACTCTAACTTTCAAATAATAAATAAATCTTTAAAAAAAATCTATGATGCCTGAGGCGAGCATTTGCCACAGCAGTTAAGATGCCCATATCCCATATCATGAGTCCCAGGTTCAAGTCAGTTCTGCTTCCAATTCCAGCTTCCTGCTAATGCACACTGCAAGTGATGCTCAGGAGACTGCAGGTGATGCCTATGAACTTGAGTCCCTGCCACCTATGTGGAATTGAGTTCCAGGCTCCTGGCTTTGTCTTAGCCCAGCCCTGGTTGTTGTGGGCATTTGAGGAGTGAACGAACAGATGGAAGAGCTCTCTCTTTCTATTTGTCTTTCTCTCTTTGCCTTTCAAAGAAATGAGAATGAATGAATGAATGAATGAATAGATAATAAATAAAACCTGATAGTTATTAAGAATGTGTGCCAGAGCTGGTATTGTGGAACAGTGGGTTAAGCCACTACCTGTGATGCTAGAATCCCACGTGAGTGCTGGTGTGAGGCCTAGTTGCTCTACTGCTCATCCAGCTCCCTGCTAATGTGCCTAGGAAAGCAGTGGAAGATGGCCCAAGTACTCAGGCTCCTGTCACCCACATAGTAGACCAGTACAGAGTTCCAGGCTCCTGGCTTCAGCCCATCCCATACCCAGCCATTGTGGCATTTGGGAATTGAACCAGCAGATGGAAGTTCCCTCCCTCCCTCCCTCCCTCCCCCTCTCTCTCTCTAACTCTGCCTTCAAAATAAAAAAATAAATCTTAAAAATAAAAAGGCTGTTTGCCTGTGGAAAATGGTGACCCAGATTTCATCTTCATGGATTATCTCAACTAATACAAGCCAATGAAGCTAAATCCACTTGTTTTTGCCTTTAATATCTAAGTTGAATTAAATTTGGAGGAGACAGAGAGTTAGGAAATTTCAAATTTCTCCTTTTTTCACTTAAACATGGAGGCAGTTGGCCAGCCGGCTCTGTTATCTGATGCAGAATGGAAGGAGACACTTGTCAACAATAGCATTGTTCATATCCCAGCCAGTTAGCAAACTGCATGTCTCATGGCTTCTGAGTTTATTTCCAAGTCTGTTACATCCAGAGAAGCAACCCTAATATGAAAAGCAAGGGACACAATTACAGACAATTTATTGTGTTCATTTATTCATTTTGTGGAAGGTTCTAGTCCCAACCTGACTTTTACAGAGACCATATCTCTTTTTTACATTGTAAGCAATAATAAAGAAAATGAGCTTCTCACTTCCTACATATGTCTCATGGGTTTTGTTTTATAAAATAGCTTTTATTGCATTTTTATTATGGACATAATACATGTTTATTGTTTAAAAATAGAAACTACACGTAAGCAGAAGGAAGAAAATAAAAATCACATATTACCCCATCATGCAAAGATAATTACTGTTAACATATGCTATGTATCCATTATCCTTTTAATATGCCTCAATAATTTTGTTTTACAAAACTGTATATTGCACTGTACATATTAATTTTTACAATCAAATAACACATATTGTGGACATCCTATGTCATGAAATACTGCCACTAACATGATTTTGGGGATTGCATAGATGTCATTATATGAATGTAATTATTGTGCTGTCTTTTAATATTTTGTTTGTTGGTAGATTGAAAAAGTCCTTCAGCAAGGAGAGATTGGAGAATGTGCAGAACCCTACATGGTTATCAAAGAAAGTGATGGTGGAAAGGTAGGATCATTTGAGTGTTGTTAAGTGGTGTCATCTTAGAATAAGCAGAGATTTTCAAAAATGTCCCACAAAATAGCTCATGTGGTTTAATCTGTAATATGTCTGCATTTCAAACACACAAAAAATGTATTTAAGCAAAATAAAGGGAAACTGGCCATCAGTGATAAAGAAATCGCTCGTGATGGTCTACACCAGTGTGTGACTGTCAGATTTGGCCGGAAGGTCTGACCCAGCTGATATGACCCTTACAAACCGAGGGGTGCCAGAGCTCCATCGACCCCTGCCAGCAGCACAGGCTGCCGTCCCTTTCTGTCCTGGGGCTGGGAATCGGCTCTGACTGCTGCACCTCAGAAAGTAATTAGCACAGTGTAAGTACCAAGTCATGAAAAGCACATCTGCTCAGCACCATTTTGCAAAGGTTCTCAATATGACTTTAAAATCACAACCTTTCTGGACTACGACTTCCCTAAGCTGTGTCCTGCTATAGACTCAATATTTTTGTTTCTTTAAATTTGCCACTTAGTGTGAACTCAGAACACCTTGGAAGTGTGGTCAACCTTATAAGGAAATTGTTAAGATTCGTTCATAGATCTTTATGGAGTCTTCCCAGATGATAGACTGAACTTTTTGTCCTGGTTTTCTTTCATGAAAATCCAAGTCATGCGCCTAGACCCAAAAGCAGTCCTTGTGGATTGGCTGGTGTAGCAAGCTGTGGACACGTTAGTGGCCTTTCTTTAAACTCTTGCTTCTTAGACTCTATTTTCTTATCAGCTGGCCTTGCGGCCTGAATTGAATCATTTTCCTACAGACTCAGATGGCTATCGCATGCATGTCCGAGGGTCCTGCCTGGTGCTGATGCCTTATTGTCTGTTTTGCCTCCTTCTCTTTTCCATTTTCCTCTAGAGTAAAGAAAAGATTGAAAAGCTGAAACTTCAAGCTGAATCCTTCTGCCAGCGCTTGGGGAAATACCGGATGCCCTTTGCCTGGGCTCCCATCAGCTTAGCAAGCTTCTTCAATGTCTCCACCCTCGACAGGGAGGCAGCTGATGTGGAACCCGTGGTTGGTAAGATTTCCATCTGCAGTGGGAAGGGGAGGGCTCCCCAGTTTGCCAACCCTGAGGTCAGAGGCATATGAGTGGGGTTTGGGGTGTGATAAGGTGTGGGGAGTGGGAGGGAGGAAAGAGATAAACAGGACGGAAAACTATCATGGCTGAATTTCATGTGCTTCATTGGACAGTGGTCCCCAAAATGATTACCATGACAATTTGTGGAGCTTAAATGTGCTCTTATAATAAGACTTTTGATTGGGATTTTCTGGATGGTTCGACTCTAAAAAGTTAATTTGCAGTAGCCATCCTCTGCCCCCGCCCCTGTAACTTTCTTAAAAATAAGAGGAAAATGTGATAACCTTGTGTCAAACAAAGACATCGTGGTTGTCTCTTAAACATACAGGGAAGCCACTGTTTGTTTGTTTGTTTTTTTAATGATTTTATTTATGTATTTATTTGGGAAAGTCAGAGATACACAGAGAGAGGAGAGGCAGAGAGAGAGAGAGAAAGAGAGAATCTTTCATCCTCTGGTTCACTCCCCAGATAGCTGCAACAGCCAAAGCTGTGCTGATTCTAAGCCAGGAGCCAGGAGCTTCCTTCAGGTCCCCTACATGAGTGCAGGGGCCCAAGGCCCCAGGCCATCCTCCCCTGCCCTTCCATGCCCTCCCATGCCATAGCAGGGAGCTTGATCGGAAGTGGAGCAGCTGGGACTCAAACTGGCGTCCATATGGGATACCAGCACTGCAGTCAGTGGCTTTACCCACTGCTTCACAGTGCAGGTCCCTGGGAAGGCACTGTTACAAAGGCTTCCTAAAGCTGCACTCAGGATTCTCAACAAAATTGCCTGTCTCTTAAAGTTTAGTTTTCCAAATGTGATAGAAAAATAGGCGCTTGGGGCAGGCACTTGGCACAGTGGTGAAGACACTGCTTGGGACACCCACATTCCAGATCAGAGTGCCTGGGTTCGAGTCTTGACTCTGCTGTCAGTTGTAGTTTCCTGCTAATGTGGGTCCCGGAAGGAAGGAGACGATGGCTTGAGTGCTTGTGTCCCTGCCACCCACATGGGAGACCGGCTTATGTTCTGGCTCCTGACTTTGGCCTGATCCAACCCTTGGCTGTTGTGGGCATTTGGGGAGTGAACCAATAGCTGGAAGAGCCTCTCTCTCTGTCTCTCTCTCTCCCCCCACCTTTCAAATAAAATGAAAATAAATGAATTATTTGTTAAAGTAAAAACAGATGTCAAAAGAATATCTAGTTATTGTTCAATTCAGCATATTTCTGTTTCCTATCACCTCACCCTCGGCTAAGTCATGAATTTTAACCGTCCAAGTGGGTTAGAACTTTCAGATAGACCCACCCCAACCACCTGTAGCAGGATTTTTGTTTCCCCAAGCGCCTTTGTACCCAGCTAATATTTAAGTCCGTGTTCACAGTTCTCATGCATTCCTTAGCTCTGCCGCTTGTGAAATGTTGCCTTTAGCAACAACTAGAGGAAAGGGTATTGTGTTATTGCTGCTACTGTTCTGCAGTTCTTACTTCATAATTACTGGTCAGAACTCCAGGGTTATTTCTGGCTTGTCAATAACAAACTTCATTGCATCTGGCCCTCCATGCCACAAATCTTTGTTAACACCATCTTCATGTAGACCCAAGTGGCCTTAGTTGAAAGCTATGTTTGGGGCTAAAAGGGCTCTATAAACTGGGTGATTCAGGCGTAGGACTTGCTGAGGCCTCAGTCAGCTCTAGGTCAAGGATAAATTAACGTGACCACAGAAGCTGATTCTTAAAAAGCAGTCATAGATGCAGAACGTTATACTGAGGCAGCATGCAAGTTTAAGTGGGTAGGTAGGAAGAAGTTCTAATTCAGCATGATAGTGCAAATGAAGGTTAAGACAGCAGTCAAAGACAGGAATCTGTCAAGGTTCTAAGCAATCTGAGTATTCACACCAGAACTCTGCATTTTGCAGTATAAAAGCATCAAGGTCCTCACGTGAATCCTAGAAGGGGATGAGAAATAACTAAGCAGAGGATCAGGGTCCCAGCCCCGGTTTGGGTGTCATTTAGGCAGGTCAGCTAAGGCAGAAACTAGGTTTTGCTGCCTCGTCCACACAACCAGAGCAGACAAAAGCCAGGATTCAGAGAGTACACAGGCTGGCCCTTGCATGTTTAGGTCACAATCCCAAATGCCTTCAAGGGCTTCTCAGTACATGCCTCTCCCAGTGGAATGCAAATGTAAAAATAACAAAAGCAAACACTGTGCTGACTAAATAAAGCTTTTCAGGAGACCATGGTCTGACTGTAGCTCTGGGCTCTTGCTGAGTGGCATCTGCCTACCCTGGGCTCCAGGTGGGAGGGACCCGACCCGCTCGGGGCTTCTCTACTCTGTGGTCGGGTGAGGACTGTGGATTCCCACAGGGGATTAAGAAAGGGGTCAGAGGAGGGAAGTTTTCCTTCAAAACAAGGATGGCCGTGCTCAGTGTTCTTGTGCAATGACTTTAAAAAGATCTTACAGGTGGTTAAGTTAATAATTGCTGTGTATTCCAAGAGAAACGCATATTTTAGAATATCAATTATTTACTTTAAAGGAAGAAGCTCTGTGGGTGAGCGGAGGACTTTGTCCCAAACTAGAAGACTTTCTGAAAGAGCCCTCTCCTTGGAGGAAAATGGGGTTGGATCCAACTTCAAAACCACCACCATGACTGTTAACAACTTTTTCAAGCAGGTATTTGTGTCACAGAGTGTCTGGATTTGTCCTCATGTGTAGCACTTAAGAAAGCAAGTTAGCTCGCCTCATCTCAATTCAGTTACCTACCAAACAGTAATATGGACACCTGCTTCGTGTGGCTGCTGGGACAGATGGACATGAGGCATTTAAGAGTGCCTAGGATACAGTAAGGGCTCAAGTAGTGTAGCTGTGCTCATTGAGAGAAGGATTGGTCCCCATTAATACTAGCTGTCTGATGAACTATTTTGATGGAGTCATTGACAAGGCTGTGACTGAGAGGTCATTTCCTGCGAGTCTCAGGTGTCCTGGCAAGGCTTTGTCCTCACTCTGCTCCCTGTGCAGCCCTTCCATGGAGCCTGCTTGAGGGTGACCATTCCAGGTAGCTCAGTAAGCATTGTCACTATCTGAAAATGAAAAACCTTTCTAGAGTTGTCAGATGCATACGGACAGAAAGTAGAATGATGATTGCTAGGACCTGTGGGAAATGGGGAAAGGAGTTGTTGTTTAAGGGGTATAGAGTTTCAGACTTTTTTTACAGGATGAAAATGTTCTGAGACTGGGTGTACAACAGTGTGAACATCCTTAACACAACTGAGCCATGTACTGAGAAACGGTTCAGATGATGCTAAAATTTTATTGTATTTGTATTTTGCCTCAATTAAAAAAAAAAAAAAAAAAACCTTGACTTAGACTGAATTTGACCCTGTTTTGGAAAATTTTCCTTAGCTTAAACAGTATAGGGCATGTAAAAGGGTTGCATTAACAAACTGAAATGCACCATGCCATAGAACAGAAGTAGGAAGGGACTGCGAGGGTTTCTCTTCAGGGTACACTGCTTCCTGATTGTATTCCCCTGGGGCCAGGTAGTTGACCAGGTCTGACTTTTCTTACTGGGAGTAAGACATATCTTCCTACTTACATCCCTGGCTTGTTAGGAGGAGGAGAGATAGTGCATTTGGGTCCTCTGGCAGACTGCTGGGCACACGGAGGGGAGAGTTTATGTTTAACCTGTCCACCCAAGACAAGTATGAAGAAAATGAGGTGGGGATGATGGAACCATGCATTCCCCATGGTCAAGTCCCCAGTGAAGAAAGTGAAGTCTGTACTGCCCCAGGGTGGTGGCAGTGGGGGGCTAGCATCAGGGGGTTGGAGGTGGGGGAGAGAACTTTGGCATAGATTCCTGAGGGTCAAACAGAGCCCTCTGAGGCATTGGAAGCCCCATCCTGGAAGGACTGACAAGAAGCTGTTTAAGAAGGGATGCTGGACAAGAGGTGGCACTAAATGACTCAGGAGTTGCCTTTTTTGAAAGACTTGTGAAAATCAAGATTACAGGTAAAAATCTTCCCGGAAACCGGAGTCAGTGGCAGCTGTGCACTCACCCTGACGTTTCTCCTTGCAGGAGGGAGATCGTCTCAGTGACGAAGACTTATTCAAGTTTTTAGCGGACTATAAAAGATCCTCATCCTTACAGAGAAGAGTCAAGTCCATCCCAGGTATCCTTGGCTTCTCTTTATCCCTGTTAGCTGTGCCCAGTTCATTTAAGATCAGGCACATGATTTGGCTAATGCTAGAATTCATAAAATCATGTTTGCCAAATAAAAGGAGGGATTTTGCATTAGGAGTTAAGAATGTGGGAGCAGGCATTTGGCCCAGTGGTTAGGATGTTTCTTGAGGCACCTGCATCCCAGAATGGAGTGCCTGGGTTCTAGTCCCAGCTCTGCTACCTATTCCAGCTTCCTGATATTTTGCGTCCTCAGAGGCAGCAGGTGATGGATGGCTCAAATACTTGGGTCCCTGCTACCCATATGGAAGAACTGGATTGAGTTCTGGGCTCCAAGTTTTGACCTGGCCTAGCCTTGACTGTTCAGTGTATTTGGGAAGTCAATCAACAGGTGGGAAATCTCTGGGTCTCTGTCTCTCTACCTATCAATAAAATTAACTAAGTAAATAAATAAATAACAGAGTTAAGAATCTGAATTGGTCTATATTTTTGGCCAGTCCCTAGATGTTTTATATTTTTCTTAAAGGATTGCTTCTATAAGCATTGTATTTCAGACATGGTTTCTCAGATTTTCAGCTAATTGTTTGCACAGATCAGCCCCTTTATCAAATAAAATATTACATGGAGCCCCTTACTATAAGAAGACTGAATGTGGGGCCAGTGCTGTGGTATAGTGGGCTAAGTATCAGCCCGTGGTGCCGGCATTCCATATGGGTACTGGTTCAAGTCCCAGATGCTCCACTTCCTATCCAGCTCTCTGCTATGGCCTGGGAAAGCAGTGGAGGATGGCCCAAGTGCTTGGGTTCCTGCACCTGTGTGGGAGACCCGGAAGAAGCTCCTGGCTCCTGGCTTCAGATTGGTGTGGCTCTGGCCATTGTAGCCATTTGGGGAGTGAATGAGCAGATGGAAGACCTCTCTCTCTGTCCCCCCCACCCCAGTCTGTAACTCTATCTCTCAAAGAAATATATAAAATATAAAGAAGACGAGTGAATGTGAGAAGTTCTGGTAGAAGGTGAAGGCACCCTCCTCGTCCTCAGCCACCCAGCCCCTGCGGTCCTTTTGCTGCATTCCAGGTCCCAGGGAGCAGAGGCAGAACCGTCCATCAATGCTTCCTGCAAGGCAGGGCAGTTACTTCCCTGAGTGTACTGTTGCAGTGCAGTAGCTCTGGGAGGAACATCAGAGACCTTCAAATCCATTCCTACTCACTTTACAATTGCTTGCTTTTTATGGTGTAGAAACCAGGTCTTGAAAGTCATCATGACATTGTTTTCTCAAACTATTGGAAACCAGCTGAGAACTCCCGAACTCTCGCTCTCACACTCTATCCCTTGTTCCATACAAGCAGTGCGGTACTGCAGTGCTTCTTGGCTCCATCAGAACGTGACGAGTTCTTTGCTAATACGATCCTGTCTGCTCTTTGAAGGCTTGCTCAGACTGGAGGTATCGCCAGCTCCAGAGACTATCAGCTGCTGCCTGACTCCTGAGATGTTGCCCGTGAAACCCTTCCCTGAAAACCGGACACGTCCACACAAAGAGATTTTGGAATTTCCAATCCGAGAAGTATATGTCCCTCATACTGTGTACAGGTAAAAAAAAAAGAAAAAGAAAAAGAAAAAAAAGACAAGACTCAGGCTCTTGGAAAACTGTTGAACTTGCATTCTGCTTGGGTAACGTTTTCATTGTCTTTCAACCCATCTTCCTAAGTTCAGGGGAAAGTGAAATGTAATGTTTATGTAGCTGTGGACAGTTGGTGGATCTTCTGCTAATGCCTTATCTAATTACCTTTAATAAGAAAATGGTTATTTAATCATAATTCTAATTGAGGATTATGATTGATTCCTAGTCGATACTTTGGCTTTCCTCTGTGCTTTAAGACATACAAGGAAAAGAGCAGTATGACCAGATGTCCTATGAGTCTTAAAGAGAGGTCTCTAGCTCAGGACCCGCTCTGTCCAGTAGAATGTATAGCGACAGAAATGTTCTGTAGGCTTGCCACCCGACGTAGTAGCCACTAGCCCATGAGCCATTCAGTACTTGAAATTCGGCTACTGCCATGGAGGAACCAATGATTTAATCATACTTAACTTTATTTAAATGTAAGTAATTCAGTTAGCGGCATGTGGCTGGGAGCTATTATGCTGGACAGCAGTGAGCTGGACACTCATGGTCTGAAAGGCTGGGCTGGCTCTGGTTCTTAAAATTGCCACCTGGCCCTTCGCGGGTGCTCGGAACGGTGCTGTCCACACCTCACTGCCAATGGCAGAGCTGCTCAAATTCTTTATTTTCTATTTTGAGCAGGGTTTTTGAAATTCAGTAAAGAATAACAAGTATTTTTCCACCATCCAGAGATGAGATTTTATTGTTTTGCATATTTTATATGAAATGTATAAACTCATACTGATAAGTGATGTACAGTCATAGACTTCTCGCCTTCAAGTTATTACTGGTTTCCTGAATTTATATGTGTCCTTTTTTCCATTTTGTTTGGTTTTACACACACACACACACACACAATGTACGTGTGGGATATATATCTATGAATACTTAATGTTAATCTTTATATTCACTTAAAATTTACGTAATGGATTCACACTATGTATTATGCACTTTGCTTTTTCTCATTCTGCAGTATGAATTTTTCCTTGTATATTGTTTGACTATTCCTATGCAGTCACGGATTTTATTGTTTTAATGCACTAAATTGAGTTGCAGTCATTATTCATTTTAGTTACTCATATTCTTACCAATGTAACCACTGGGAACTTCTGGGGAGCTTGTCTTTTAAAAATATTAACCCATTTATTAAAATACTAAATATATAATAATTATTAAATATGTAATAGATATAACATATTTATTAATAGATTAAATATAATTTAGTTCTCAGAGCATGAAATTGTTCATGTTAACTGCTGTATAGTATTCCTTCATGTGAAGAGGCCATGCTTTATTTATCCATCTTATTCCTGACACACATGTTGCACATGTCTTCAGTTCTCAGCTCTTAAACACACTGTGCAGAGGGTTTCTCTTGTCTGTGTACTGTGTTAAAGTTTTCCTAAGGAATAAGCCCCAAAGTGAAATCACTGGGTCACAAATGAGACACACTTTCAGTATTCATACTTTTTCCCCAAATTGTACCAGTTTGCTGTCCTGCCCGCAGTGTAAACGAGTTACCCTCACCCGGTTCTTTACCCACGCTTTCCATTACGATGTATGTGGGACTAACATCAAGAGAGCTTTGGAGCTTACCTGATCCAGGGACCCCACCCCCACATTTCCAGATTTGCAAAGCTGGGGACCAGAGAGAACAAGTGAATGGTTCGTGGCTGTGAATACATATACATGTTATATATATAGTGAGAGAAGCGGACGGCCATGAAGGACTTAGAGGCAGACCTCTTCCCTTCACAGTTGTGACATGCACACTTACCTCTCTGCTTATCCCTTCCTGAAACAGCTCTTTTTTTTTTTTTTTTTTTTTTGGACAGGCAGAGTGGATAGTGAGAGAGAGAGACAGAGAGAAAGGTCTTCCTTTGCTGTCGTTTCACCCTCCAATGGCCGCCGCGGCCGGCATGCTGCGGCCGGCACACCGTGCTGATCCGATGGCAGGAGCCAGGTGCTTCTCCTGGTCTCCCGTGGGGTGCAGGGCCCAAGCACTTGGGCCATCCTCCACTGCACTCCCTGGCCACAGCAGAGAGCTGGCCTGGAAGAGGGGCAACCGGGACAGAATCCGGCACCCCGACCGGGACTAGAACCCGGTGTGCTGGCACCGCAAGGTGGAGGATTAGCCTAATGAGCCGCGGCAACGGCCCAACAGCTCTTCTTTTAAAAACCTTTTTATTTATTTTCATTTTATTTATTTATTTTTTTTATTTGAAAGAGATGGAGAGAGATCATCCACCTGCTAATTTACTCCCCAAATGCCTACAACAGTCAGGGCTGGGCCGGGCCAAAGCCAGGAGCCAGGAACCCAGTCCAGGTCTCCCCTGGAGGTGGCAGGGTCCCAGGTAGTTGAGACATCAATTGCTGCCTCCCGAGAGTGTGTTAGCAGGAAGCTGGATCCGAAGCAGAGGAGCTGGGACTCAAACCAGGCTCTGATAGGGGTGTGAACCTAACTGCTGCGCTGAACGCCTACTCCACAGCTCTTCTTTTCTGTTCTCATTCCTGACATCAGTAGTCCCCAAGTCTTCCCGCTAGATTTCACAAGCATTCCTAGGATGCAATCATTTCAATTCTCCATTCTCCAGAGGAAGAAGGGATGAAACTGTTTGCCTATAGACGCTGTGTTTGTAGCTTTTTAGAACCCTTATTATCTAGATGGGGGTGGGGGGAATGCTTGTGGCATTGGAATAAACTTGCACCAAATGAAATCAATGGTTATTCACCTTCCCCTCAGCATTTACTCACCCATGGGAGTCATTTACAACTCTATTCACTCCTTGCTGCCAATATTATCCCTTAATTACATCACAGTGGGACTTCGAATGCATTAGTGCCCTGAGTGATTCAGAGGTGTAGGAGTGCTGAGGACAAGTCTGGACGGATTACTGTGGACGCCAGGTCACATCCCAAGAAGGGAACCTGCAGCCACAGAGGGAATATTCTTGAGCTGTACTGGACTCCTCAGAAATGCCAAGGTCATCCCATTTGAAACCAGGTTTTTGCTCTTGAGAATCATAGCAGATACCTCCCGGTGGGCTGATGCAGCTTCCCTTGGCTCCCAGGCCAGCATACTTTATAGTTTGATTAAGGAAAGGGAGCTGTGATGAACTGGATTCAGAATCACCACATGAAAACTTGGGAATTTAGAGAGCACTGTGTCTGAATCTCTATTTTTATATTTTTGGTGTGTCTTCTCTAGTCCTGACATGCCTTTTTTTTTTTTTTTTTAAGATTTATTTATTTGAAAGAGTTACACAGAGGGAGGAGAGGCAGAGAGAGAGAGAAAGGTCTTCCATCCATTGGTTCACTCCCCAATTGGCTGCGACAGCCAGAGCTGTGCTGATCCGAAGCCAGGAGCCAGGAGCTTCTTCTGGGTCTCCCACACGGGAGCAGGGGCACAAAGACTTGGGCCACCTCTGCTGCTTTCCCAGGCCATAGCAGAGAGCTGGATTGGAAGTGGAGCAGCCGGGTCACGAACCGGTGCCCACATGGGATGCTGGCACTTTAGGTCAGGGCGTTAACCTTCTGTGCCACAGCACCAACCCCCACCTGACATGCTTTATAATGGTTATAAACCAGTCCCAGTGAATTCTCCATTTTCCTATACCTCCATTCCTGGTCACAAGTGGAAATGGAGAGAAGCCAGGTCTGAACACTAGGGAGAATTAGGAAGTGGACCAGGTTTGATTTGGGTGACTTCATTTCTGTCAATTTTCCCCTCTTTTTATTACTTGCCATCTCCCTCTACCTCAGGAAACTCGCAAGCTCCTGGCTTTTCTCTCACTATAAATAAAAGCCTCTTTAAGGGAAGACTGCTAAACTCATTGCATTGTGGAATCAATAACAGGTATGGTGTAAAACCTCACCTCTCCCAGGAGTATTATAATTTTAGGGGGTACAGCTGATCCTATTTCTTTTGGAAAAGTTTTCCTTTGACTTAACTCAGGAGTTCTGGATGCCATGCTGAGGGTTTGGCATTAGGGTAACTTTCCCTGTTGACACTGCTTTTTCTGTGCTGCTAACGCTGGTCACAGCTGCCTTTCCTTCAGGAAATCAAATAAATACAAATGAAGATTTAAGTGCCGATGACTTACATGAATTTGAAGTATGGCTTGACATATAAGATATTCATGTACCGGGAACACGTGGAGACCACATCTGTTGGGCCAATGAATGCCCGCACTGACAAAGCCAGCATTTGAATCTCAAGCTAGTGTATTTTTAACAAGTTGGAAAGCTCCCTTGGGTGCAGGGAAACATCACCTGGTTCTAATGGCAGATGTGTGGCCGAGCGTGAGTCAAGGGCAGAGTCACAGGTTTCAGGAAGCTAATATTGTGAGAGTTCCAGTTCATCTCCATAAGAGTAGAATTCAGGTTAGCTATACCTGTACCTGCCAGAGACCTCAAGTAGAGTTGGCTTGAGATGGGCTCAAATTGCCATCCAGCCCTCAGCCTCCCCTTCCTCCCGTCTCTTCAGGGGCCTGCAGGCAGTGGCCCTCGACATTGCCATGTCCCACTGCTGTAGGATAGAGACAAGGAGCTAAATTAGCGTCCCAATTCAGACCCTGGCAAACGGCTTTGAGAAGTCACAAGCAACTGTGGAAGTAGAGCAGAACAACTGGAAAAATTCACTTAAGAAAAAGGATTATCCAAATCTGAGCTTGGCATTCCTTTCTCTGTGCCCAGATTAAGAAAATACTAGTTGTTTGCCTGGGAACACACTTGAACCAATGCTTGGCTTATTATCCACGTGACCCAGCAGCTGGTAATAGAAACACCAGCTGCCTTGTGTTGGGACCAGAATGACAACAACACAGGTTGGGCGCAAGACCCAGCGAGGCCCTCAAGGGCATTTTATCCTGGGGCTGCCATGGGTGCATGGGCGGAGTTCACAGGCACTACAGAAGTAATGAGCTTGTTAAGCTCCTTGCTGTCCCTTTAACTGGTGATTGCATTACAGAAAGCCACATAAAGTGCATTTTCATCTCTCATCCCAGCCCTGAGAGCCTCTGAGGTCTTGTTTATCCAGTTACCAGGCTTGCTGAGAATAAGCCTATCAGTTGGAACAGGATTGCTTTGAGGGATAATTAGCCGCTTCCCCAGCCGCCTCCTATTCAGCTGGAAGCTCTCACACCAGAAGTCTGATCTGGCCTAATCAGAAGGTGCCTGCCTTATCTCAGTTATCTCTTAAGGGATGTGACCAGACTCATGTCCTACAGGGGGAAGAATGATAGAATGGAGGTAGGAGCTGATCTTGGATGAGAGTCTGGGAGTTATGATTTAGTGAATAGAATTTCTAGGGAAAGGAATGAAGCGAAGAGAACTCTGGATGAAGTGGTGAGGGAGGAGTCTGGGCATGGGACATGTCAGTTCAAGCAAGGCTAGGGAGCCTTTGTTCTGCCAACGGTCATTTGGGAATTTATAACATCATTTGCAGGCCACACAGAATTATCAACTTAAAAATTAGCCTGCTGTAGATGTATTGAATTTTGAGTCTTGCCTGCAGTTGCCTTGGCAGAGCAAAACCAAATGATTCCCAGACCTTATATGGCCCCAAAGCCGGTTGTTCCCCATCACTGCAAAAGGAACTTTATTTTTTAAAAAATTTATTAATTTGAAAGGCTGAGTTATGGGGGGAGGGAAGGAGAGGGAGAGAGAGATAGACAGACAGAAGTCTTTCTTCTTTTGCTTCACTCCCCAGATGGTCCCAAAGACCTGCACTGGACCAGGTTAAAGCCAGGAGCCCAGAACTCCATCTGGGTCTCCCATGTGGGTGCAGGGACCCAAGCACTTGGGCCATCTTCTGCTGTTTTCCTAGGCCATTATAGCAGGGAGCTGGATCACAAGTGGAGCAGCTGGGACTCAAACTGGAACTCCAGTGTGTGATACTGGCAACACAGGCAGCAACTTAACCTGCTGCGCCACAGTGTCAGCCCTGAGAACTTCGTCCGTCCAAGGAAATGGTTCTGCAGCTTAAACCCTATTAGCTGTGTATCCAGAATGGGTCTTCCCAGTCGTGGGGGAGCCGTGTGCAGAGAGCAGTTGTTGTGGGGAACAACTGAGACTAGACTAAGTTACTGGAATTAAGACTTATTCTATGCATCTGCTCTCCCACAATATGGCACTGGGAGAGGAGTAAACAGCTTCTGCGCAGCTGCCTCCAGTTCGACCAATAAACTGCAGGAGCTGATCCTGCTCCTGATTGGAGGAGAGCAGCATACTCGGCGTGTGGGTAGCAGAGTTGGGATTGGTGGAAGAGGACTATAAAGGAGGAGAGAGACAACATGCACCGGGAACATCTATCTGAAGGAACACCTGAGGAACACCTGAGCAGCCCCTGAGAGCCCCTGAGAGCCGGCCAGTGGTGTGCTGCTCCTCCGCGGAAGCGGGGAAAGTGGCGGAGGGTGCCACCCCTCCATGGAGGTGGAGGGGCCGGCAGCTAACCCGGGAAGAGCCGGGCAGAAAGAACAGCGCAGGGTCTAGTGTCGTTCCTCCGCGAATGGGGGAGCGACAGTTGTGTCTTACAGGAAGTGTGCAGGCCACCCTGGAGATGCCTGTTGTCGAGGGCTGGGGTGGGGCTCTGGGGTCTGACGCTCTGCTTTACCAAGAATCAGTGCTTCTGCCTGCTCCTCCTGGAAGAGAAGCTTCCATCGTCCTTTTTTTAAAATTTTTTTTATTTTTTGACAGGCAGAGTGGACAGTGAGAGAGAGAGAGAGAGAGAGAGAAAGGTCTTCCTTTGCCGTTGGTTCACCCTCCAATGGCTGCCGCGGCTGGCACACTGCAGCCGGCACACCGTGCTGATCCGATGGCAGGAGCCAGGTGCTTCTCCTGGTCTCCCGTGGGGTGCAGGGCCCAAGCACTTGGGCCATCCTCCACTGCACTTCCGGGCTACAGCAGAGAGCTGGCCTGGAAGAGGGGCAACCGGGACAGAATCCGGCGCCCCAACCGGGACTAGAACCCGGTGTGCCGGCGCCGCAAGGCGGAGGATTAGCCTAGTGAGCCGCGGCACCGGCAAAACTTCCGTCGTCCTTAACGGGTTCTTCTTCTGCATGAAGTCGGCCAAGGTGCAGGACGTCCACCTTCATCCAGCTCATTGGGAAGCAACTTCAAGTGTATAGCTGAGTATGGGGTGAGGTGGATTGGGACAAGAGGAAGTGCTTGTCCATCAGAGGTCTGTCACAGAGGAGAAAGCCTCTTCGTGTGAGGACAGTGATTTTTGGCAAAGTGCTCCTGAGGTGCTAGAAGTACTCCGGACTTTTGCTAATTAATGATTGGTAGTCTGGGGCCAGTGCTGTGATGTAGTGGGTAAAGGTGCCGCCTGCAGAGCCAGTATCCCATATGGGCACTGGTTTGAATCCTGGCTGCTCCAATTCCCATCCAGCTCTTTGCTGTGGCCTGGGAAAGCAGTGCAAAATGGCCCAAGTTCTTGGGTCCCTGCACCCGCGTGGGAGACCCCGAGGAAGCTCCTGGCTCCTGCCTTTGCAGCCATCTAGGGGGTGAACCAGTGGATGGAAGATTCTCTCTCTCTCTCTTTCTCTGCCTCTCAAATAAATAAATCTTCAAAAAAAAAAAAAAAGATTGGTAGTTTATGATGGACTTGGCCCTTAGCTCTTAAAATCACCATCAAAACCATGCTTTATTTAAATCACTATCAAAATAATAGCTTCTCATTCATTATTGCTTTTTTAGTTATTGGGTTTTTTTTTGTTGTTGTTAGGACATGGGTGAACAGATCATGATTGAGAGTCCTAGACTGACAGACATTCAGGCCTCACAATGATGTCACACTGAAGTCTCATATTTAGCTTTCACACAGAGGCATGCCTATTTTGGAGATTAATTGCTGCTTTTCACTATATTTAAAGAAGTATTTAGGGGCCAGCATTGCGGCATAGCAAGTTGGGCCACCACCTGAGATGCGGGCATCCCATATGGATACCAGTTCATGTTCTGCCTGCTCCACTTTCGATCCAGCTCCCTGCTAATGCACCTGGGAAGGCAGCAGATGATGGCCCAAGTACTTGGGACCCTGCCCCAATGTGGGAGACCTGGATGAAGCTCCTGGCTCCTGGCTTCTGCTGGACTCAAGTCTGGCTATTGTGGCCATCTGGGGAGTGAACCAGGGAATGGAAGATGTCTCTCTTTGTGTCTCTACCTCTCTCTCTCTGTTAACTCTGCCTTTCAAGTAAGTAAATAAATCCTAAAAGGGGGGGGGGGAGGGTACTGGAAGAACACTGCCCAAAGTGCAGAACCATTTAGCCCTTGGTTTTACTAGGCTAGCAAGCAGTTGTTTGAGGAACAGAAGCTTCTGTAAACAAGCCACTTGCTAAGGCAGAGCTGTGATAGCCCAGGCAAAATCTAGTCATTTGAGTTAGCCAAGGAATGGGGATACAAAGTGAATTCCTGGTGCTACTGGAAACTTGGTTTCAGTAATAAATCAGGAATGTAATCCCTGTGTTCCCGATGCCTTGTTCCAAAATCCTCCTTTTTACAGGAATGAAAGAATTGAAGTGGCAGCCAGTTACCTAAAGTCACTTAGCAACAGTTGCAAAGGTTTGGGGAGTTATATTTCCAATATAACATTCAGCCACTTGAGGGCACAATTCGCTCACTTTATAGATTTAGACACATTTTTAACTATGTCTCCTTAAAAATAATATGGAGCTATGATTTTTTAAAGGAGAACATGCATTTTATCTTTGTTCCTTGAAGGGAAAGACCAAGAAAAAGCACAGAATACCCCAGTGTCCCAAGAGGTCACCATTGTCATTTTGTGCAGAGGATCTTAATCTAACTTGTCAGCTTCTGCCTCCTTTCCGTAGAAGTCTTAACCTTAGACATCTGGCTCATGTTTTGCAAGGTTATTACAGGGAGCAGCCTGTGTTGTAGAGAGCAAAGTCTCCCTTTTGGGAGAGGTTGTTCACTATCAGTTTTCACATGGTCACCAATCCCGCATCCTATACAAAACTAAAAGAATGTGAAGAATTTATCTAGAACCCATGATCCAGGCAGTTGTGACATAGTACCAAGGAGGTGCTGTAATTCACAGCTCCACATCAGTCTCCTTATTTTACATTCATTCCGTTTGCATCAGCCTTGCTTCGGTTTCCTGAACGTGTCATTTTCTCTGCAGATCCTTCTTACAGAATTCAGCCGGAAGATTGGTGAGGTCTGCCTGTTTTCCTGGGGGAGGGAGTTAAAGCTGGCCAGGGCAGAAGCAACCAAGGAGTCGTGATAAAATAAAGGCAAATCTGGGCTTGCATTTGTGGTGATGATGATGATGAAGAAGAATAGTTTGTCTAGATTAGAAGGAGCACCCTAAAATTCAAAAAGTCTTCCCTCTTTGATTTCTGTGCTTTTGTTAGCTTTTAAATTACTTTTTGAAGATCAGTCCTTTGAAGTGGCTTGTTCTCTCCTGCTGGCATAGCCTTCAGGGAACTGTTCGTTCATGTTTCTTCGGCTATTTAGGGAGAAAATCACCTCTAAGGCCGGTGCCGCGGCTCACTAGAGTAATCCTCCGCCTAGTGGCGCCGGCACACTGGGTTCTAGTCCTGGTCAGGGCGCCGGATTCTGTCCCAGTTGCCCCTCTTCCAGGCCAGCTCTCTGCTGTAGCCCGGAAGTGCAGTGGAGGATGGCCCAAGTGCTTGGGCCCTGCACCCCATGGGAGACCAGGAGAAGTACCTGGCTCCTGCCATCGGATCAGTGCAGTGCGCCGGCCGCGGCGGGCATTGGAGGGTGAACCAACGGCAAAGGAAGACCTTTCTCTCTGTCTCTCTCTCTCACTGTCCACTCTGCCTGTCAAAAAAAAAAAAAAAAAAAAAAAAAGAGAGAAAGTAAGTCAGTCACCTCTGCTCTTCAGCCTTTTCATGCTTGGCCCTAACGTTGCTGTGAGCTCTAAGGAACGCCCTGAGGTCCATATTCATCCTGTGGCCGCATGAAGTATTTGGCCATTTCTAGAGCAGGGGCTTTTAGAAGTTCTCTGTTAATGGGTGTCCTGTGCTTGCAGGCCTCACACAGGCTGCCCTTGACCCCTCACCCCAGAGGTCAGGATGGCCAGGGGTGACACAACAGGTGTGCATCACAGTCTATGAGTCGTGAGTGCACGCAGGCCCCACCGCACAAACACTTCCATGCGTAGGGAAGAGCTGAGTTCCGAGAGTGTAAATAGTTTTTTAAAACCATGGCTAATGCATTTATCTTTTATAATCAAAAACTGGTTTGCTTTTACCAGCAAATTTATAAACCTTCCAAAAATGTGCCAGTCCTACCTCTTAAGTTTCATAGCCTTTGTTTGGCAACCTTCAAAATGTAAACACAGATCGATACATCGGTTTGTGGAAATATAAATACAGTCCCTTAATAAGGACTCGAGTTATTGGCTGATGTCCATGATTTCTGGAGGATTTCTATCTGATAAACCTCAGACGGTTCTGGGCACGGCTCCAGCCCCCTGTGTACCTGTCACAGGGCTACGATGGCCTTTGTTTGTAGAGGTAGTTGGCGGCATCCAGAAAATGTATCTTATAGACCGACAATTTCCCCAAGTTCTGACACCTTTCCTGCCCAAACCAAACCAAGGCATCTGGCACAATTAGAAGCGTTGGGAATCTTAAAACTAGCATTTTAATAAAAAGCATTGATTTATTCATTGGCTGTTTCTCTGTATGGGTAGAGACTAATAAAAGGTCTGCCTGAAAGCAAAGGAAAAAACAGCTTCAGCAACAGCAAAAATTGGAAAATTTTTGGTATGTGTGTGTGTTTTTGGTCAGTCACTGGACTCATTTTAGGAAACTATTTGCAAAGCCTGGAAAAAATGTGCTGACTCTGTTCCTTAAAGGAACATGCAGGTTGGTTCCTGTGGATCCTCTGTGTGACAGTTCTGTCCAGTAGCCTTTCCAAACTGCAGCCCAGGGACCAGTGTCCTGGTGCAACAGGTTAAGCTACCACCTGTGACACCACCATCCCATATGGGCACCAGTTCATGTCCCAGCTGCTCTGTTTCCAATCCAGCTCCTTGCTATTGTGGCCCAAGTGCTTGGACCTCTGCACCCATGTGGGAGGCCTGGAAGAAGCTCCTAGCTCCTGTCTTCGACTTGGTCCAGCCCAGGCCATTATGGCCATTTGGGGAGTGAACCCACAGATGGAAGATTTCTCTCTCTGACTCTCTCTCTTTCTCTGTAACCCTGCCTTTCAAATAAATAACTAAATCTCAAAAAGAAAACTGTACCACATTTCAGATTTGGCATTAAAACAGTGTCTTTAACCTTGAATTTTAGTCTTGAATACAGCCAGATGTTGTTGAAATGTTTTGTTATTGTTGCTGTTGTTTTTTAATTTATGAGAGGCTTTCATTCAGTATTTGTTGCTTTAGGAAAGAAAGAAGAATGTTTCTGGGTAGGGACTTTTTAATATTTTTCTTGTCTTTTATCTGACTTGTGATAGCCTCTTTAGTTAATTCAGTTGATAGAATAAAAAAAATTTACTTTCTGAAGAAAATCTCACTTTTAAACAAGATTTGTCTTACTTATTTGAAAGCCAGAGAGTGTTTTCCATCTGCTGGTTCACTCCCCATATGGCCACAACAGCCAGGACTGGGCCAGGCTGAAGCCAGAAGCCTGGAATTCCATCTGGGTCTCACGTGTGGGAGGCAGGGGCCTGCCTATGTGCTTAGGCTGTCCTCCACTACCTAACCAAGCACACGGGCAGGGAGCTGGATTGGAAGCCGAGCAGCCAGGTCTTAAGCTCTGATATAGGTTGCTCGTGTCACAGGCAGTGGCTTAACCAGTTGTGCCATAATGCTGGCCCTGGGAGCCCTCAAGTTTTTCAACTTATTTGGAATTTGGATTGACTCTGAAGAGGCTATTTTGATGTTGTTTTTCTATTGGCAGTCATTACATTATGTTCCTTAGACCAGGAAGATAATTCTGAGAGTCAATGAAGAGGCAAAGATTTTTCCTAAGTCAAGTCATTTATTAAAAAAATTAAAGCAAATTAAATTTATTAAACAAATTAATGTTTAAATGTCTTAGAATACCTGACATATACTTTTTTTTAAAAAAGATTTTATTTATTTATTTGAGAGGTAGAGTTATAGACAGTGAAAGGGAGAGTCAGAGAGAAAGGTCTTCCTTCTGTTGGTTCACTCTCTAGATGGCCACAACGGCTGGAGCTGTGCAGATCTGAAGCCAGGAGCCAGGTGCCTCTTCCAAGTCTCCCATGCGGGTGCAGGGCCATCTTCTGCTGCTTTCCCAGGCCATAGCAGAGAGCTAGAATGGAAGAGGGACAGCCGGGACGAGAAACAGTGCCCCAACATGGGATGCCGGTGCCACAAGTGTAGGATTAACCTACTGTGCCACGGTGCCAGCCCCCTGACATATACTTTTAAAAATGTTTGTATTTGAATTAGTTGTCTGTTGCTGTTTAACACAATAGTTGTAGCTTACAGCTATGAATGGTCATGACTCATCTCTTACGAGGGTTATCCAGGTACAGCTTACCTGGGGATCTGCCTTGGGGCCCTCACCAGGCTGAGGCTGAGATGTTGGCCAAGACTGTGGCCGCCTCTAGGTCACTGTGGGAGGATCCTCTTCCAGGCTTGCTGCGTGGTTGTTGGCAGGATTCCGCTGCTCCCGGGTTGTGACTAAGGGCCTCAGTTTCTCACTGGTCATTGGCCAGAGGCTTCTTTGAGTTCCTTGCTATGGTGGACCCTTCACAGGGCAGCTCACAGCCTCACAGTACACAAGTGAGAGAGCAAGCAGGGTAACCTGCTTTTTGTAACCTGACCTCAAAAGTGCCACCACACTGCTTTTGTCATACAGTGCCCTCTCCTTATCCATAGTTTTGCTTTCCCCAATTTTAGTTACCAATGGTCAACCACAGTCTGAAATTATTAATGGAAACTTCCAGAAACAAGTACTTCATGCATTTTAATTTTATTAATGTTATAATTATTGTTTTATTATTGGTTATTGTTAATCTTGCTCTGCCTAATTTGTAAGTGGAACTTTTATCATGGCCATGTATATATATAGAAGGACTATGGTATCCATCAGGTGTGGGACTCGCAGAGCTGCCAGGCATCTCGAAGTATCTTGGAACATAATTCCTGCAAATAAGAGGGAACTACTGCATGCTACTTATCAAAAGCAAGTCGCTAGCTCTGGCCCTAGGTGAGAGGTGATTCCACAGATACAAAATACCAGGAGGTGGGAATCTTTTTTTTTAATATTTATTTATTCATTTGAAAGGCAGAGTTACAGGGAGGCAGAAGCAGAGTGAGAGATATCTTCCATCCACTGGCTTACTCCCCAGATGGCTGTGCAACAAAAGCAGATCCAAAGCCAGGAGCTTCTTCCGGGTCTCCCATGTGGGTGCAGGGGCCCAAGCACTTGGGCCATCTTCCACGGCTTTCCCAGGCCACAGCAGAGAGCTGGGTTGGAAGTGGAGCAGCCGTGACTTGAACAAGCGCCATTATGGGATGCAGGCACTGCAGGTAGCGGCTTTACTGCTACACCACAGCACTGGCCCCAGGAGGTGGGAATCTCCAGCAGCTCTCTTGGAAGCTGCTGCTACAATTCTTTTTCTTCTTCTTTTTTATTTTTAGATTTTTCTAAAAAATTTATTTGAAAGGCAGAGTTAGAGAAAGAGAGAGAGAGGAGAGAGTTATCTTCCACCTGCTGGTTTACTCCCCAAATGCCCACAATAGCTAGGGCTGGGTGGGCCAGGCCAAAGCCAGGAGCCAGGAGCTTCTACCTTGTGGGTGCAAGGGCCCAAGCACTTGGGCCATCTTCCACTGCTTTCTCAGGCTATTAGCAGGGAGCTGGATTGAAAGCGGAGCAGCCAGGACTCAAACTGGCACACATATGGGATGCCAGTGTCACAGGCAGAGGTTTAACCTGCTACACCACAGTGCCAGCCCCTGCTGCAGTTCTTAACCAGGCTTCTAAGAAGACAGAGCTCCTGTTGGCTTCAACGGAGTATGAGGGATGGCAGGGTGGAAGAATTCTGCAAATGTTGAGGACAGAGTTCTCAATTCTCAATGTGAAGTGTTACATTTCTGGAATGTCTACTATACCCTGCTTCTTAATAAAAGAAGAACTTCTTGACAGATTCTCGAAGTTGAAAAAGTTCTAGCTCGTCCCTCAATCACACTGCAAAGAAGAAAGCCTGCAAAGGATGGAGGATTTTTTTCCCACCTAGGTTAAAGGAGATTCCCCAGTTTTGCTTATATTAAACTAGGGAAGGGCTGCCCTAAGTGGTACATGTTAAACAGTGGGTCATTTCTCCTCTTGCCCATGTCACTCCCCTCTAACCACCTCCCACACACCTCTAGATATACATGTATGTGTCAGTTGTGTATGAAGTCCTCTGAGTAGTGTGGGAACTGTAGCTACAGAGGACTAAGATTTGCAAGATATTTGAATGTAGGTGGCTGAAGTGTTTCCAATTCCCTCTCCTTTTAGAATACATTTGTAGTAAATGTTTTGTAGGCATTAAAACAAACAAACAAACAAAAAACACTGAAATAAGGTTTTCCTAAACTAACTGGGGGCTTGTTCTGCTGACCCCATTGTAAACCACCCCCCTCCGTGTGGAAGTCACAGGGACAAAGAACCTTCAAATTTGTAGACCCTTAAAGCCACATTATTGATTCCATGGGGAGTTGCTGGAGGATGGGAGCAATGCATTTCTCCAGTGAACCTATTGATTATTTTGTCAGTCTCAAGTTTAATTGAAAAATTATAGAAAATAAAATTGTGTTTTGGGTACCTTCCCACCTGCTCTTGCCTCCTTATTGTCTTTGACCCCTAAGCATGCAGCTCTTTCCCAACAGTGCCTCCTGGGCAGTAATTACCCCCTCCTGCTTTTTCTGTTTTCTCCACTCTCACCTTAGTCCACGGTCTGTCCTCTTTGTAAGGACGGATGCTGAGTAAACTTTGATACGAAGGTGAGAAGGAAGATATATAAGCATGAAGTCAGCTAAGCAAGGGCTCCATACGAAATTTGGTAATGTGGGTACCTCAACAGGGAAAATTTCAGTTATTTCAACCAAGTATGGCTTAAAAAGCATCATGTGCAAGCAGAGTTGGAAAGAGGTTGCTATGTTTTATTCCTTAAGGCAGTCAGGTTTCCTTAGCAGGTTTCACAATGGGAATCTAATGCAGATAAGACTCACAGCCACAAACATCCAGCTTTCCCTCAGTCCTTAGCGATGGGAAGCTGGCTGATCCTAGGTGGGTTGGAAGGGTGCTTCTTTCACCTGTTTTATGAAAACTTGCATTCTTGGGGTTTTGCTTTATGAATGATGGTCTTCCAATCTTTCACTTAAAAGGATTTTTACCTTTCTCTTAAAAGAGTGGAGAAAGAGGGGCCGATGCTGTGCTGTAGTGGGTAAAGTCACCACCTGCAGTGCCAGCATCCCATATGGATGCTGGTTCAAGTCCCGGCTGCTCCACTTCTTATCCAGCTTCCTGTTAATGTGCCTGGGAAAGCAGTGGAAGATGGCCCAAGTTCTTGGGCCACAGCCCTACATGGGAGACCCAGAAGAAGCTCCTGGATCCTAGCTTTGGATCAGCCCATATCTGGCAGTTGCGGCCATTTGCGGATAAACCAGAGGAAGACCTCTCTCTGTCTCTCTCTGTCTGTCTCTCTCTCTACCTCTGCCTCTGCTTCTCTGTAATTCTTCTCTTCAAATAAGTAAATATTAAAAAAAAAAAACAGGAAGAGAGAGGAGAAAGGGTAATGATGTCATAGAAAGGGCATGGCACAAAGATCCTAGTTGTGAACATTTAATTAATGTTCAAAGACAAATTACGAGCTGTAATCATAGTTATTGTGTTTTTATCAGCTGAAAAAGCATGAGTTTTTCTGCATCCAAAAGAAAATCAAAGTGGTGTAATAAGTGGTATTGAGCCTGGCTGTTGTTTTTGGTTTGTTTTTCTCTCCCTGTCTTCTTGTTTCCCATTTGATTTTTGGCTTTTGGTACATCTTCTAAACCAAAAGCTTATATAGAGAGTGTTGGATTGTTTCTACAAGTTTGTTGACATTTTGTGTCTGGCTTCTTTACTGCATCTGCTTCTTGTGGGGGAGCAGAGGTCCCTGATGTGCAGACCACATTTATACAAAACATTGCAGCCCAGTGCTTAGAGGACAGGTGTTCCTAAGGGTGAGCTCCTGCTTGCTACCACAACACTCGTGCCGCCGGCTGATCCTGTGCCGTGTCCCAGGGTGGGCAGCCTCGGGGGACTCTGGTGCTCTGTCATGCTCCTTTCGCTGCTCGGACTTCTGGAGATGGAATGTCTTCCTCACCTAACATGTCAGGGATTTTCTTTCCATTTCCACTTTTCATTGATTCCCTTGTGAGTTTGTGATTTGGTCTAAAGCTAAACATTGGCAATGAGAATAAACAAAATTGATGGCCTGAGACCATGGCCATGGAATGAAGAGACAGGACCTGGCAAGTGTTTTGTTTTTTTTTTATTCTTTATTTTTTTTTTTTTTATTTGACAGGCAGAGTTAGACAGTGAGAGAGATTGACAGAAAGGTCTTCCTTCTGCTGGCTCAACCCCCAAATGGCCGCTACGGCTGGGGCGCTGCGCCAATCTGAAGCTAGGAGCCAGGTGCTTCTTTCTGGTCTCCCATGTGGATGCAGGGTCCCAAGCACTTGGGCCATCCTCCTCTGTGCCTTCCCAGGGCACAGCAGAGAGCTTGCCTGGAAGAGGAGCAACCGGACTATAACTCGGTGCCCATATGGGATGCTGGCGCTGCAGGTAGAGGATTAACCAAGTGAGCCACGGTGCCAGCCCCACAAGTGTTTTATTTTTATGCATGTATTTGTGAACTTTCCCATTCTAAAAAGTCTGGGGCAGCATAAAGGGGTCATATAACAAGGTGTAATATTTCTTGACAGAAAGAAAATACTTAGAAGGAAATCAGCCTACAGTCAGGAAAGGTTACTATACAGAGCCCTGAGGCCTTTACAGTTCCTTAAAAAATCTTCTGCAAGTTTGCCTTTGAGCTTCCTAGCTACCAAGAAAATAAAGGAATCACAATGAACTGTGAGATTCCTAAATCTGCCAAATGAAAGAGAAGCCAGTTCTCTTGGATCAGTGCTTCTCAAACTTGAATGTGCATTTGAGCCACTGACGTGGTTAAACCTCAGACAAACCAGCTTTAGCAGGTCTAGGATGCATTTCTAACTGCTCCAGGGGACGCCGACGCCAGTGCTGCTCCTACACGGGCCACACTTCGAGTAGCAGAGAACTCAGTCACTGACACATGCTTCCACTTGAAAATAGAGCCGTATTAGGTTTGCACAGTTTCTAGGTAAATTCCTGATCATAAAAAGTATTCAGCTTTCTGACTTTAATTTGCTCTTGATATATTCAAAGTATGAAAATCTTTAACATGGAGGGACAGCATTCTCATCCTCTAAGTTCACTGCGCCATTTCAAATCAAAGTTATGAGAGAGAGAGAATGAATGGCCTTACTGCTGGTCTGTTTCCCAAATGCCTGGAGCAGTGGAGAAGCGGAAAGCCAGAGCCAGGAGCTGGCAACTCAATCCAGGTATCCCAAGTGGGTGGCAGGAACCCTCCTACCTGAGCCATCAGCTCTTGTCCCAGGATTCAGGAGCCAGAGCCCGGCACTGAACGCTGGGATGTGGGCAGTGGACCAGGAGCCCAATCGGTGGGCTGAATGTCTGCCTCTACTTCAGACCTTTAGAAAAATTGCATGGTTGGTTTGGGGAAGTGCCCTTTCGTCCTTATAAATATGGTAAGACCTCACTATAAAAAGTAGATCTATAAAGTCCTGGTGAGTTTGGTGATTGAGCAGACAGACTGCTTATTAGGCACTGGGTGTAGCTTCTGAGCACCTGGATTGGCATTTTGGTGCCGTTTGCTAGCTGTGTTACCTTGTGCCAGTTAGGCATCCTCTCTGAACCTTTGTTGTATCTGCCAAATGCAACCAGCGGTGGTGCTTTCACAGGCACTTACAACAGAGCCTCCACAGTGTAAGAGTGCTGGTGGTTAAATATAAATGACAAACTGAAATCAGATCCCCTGATGTTTGTCTTGCATAAGTACCTTCAAATAAAGTATCCGGATTTGCAATTTTCTTTTGAATACTTGAGTAAAAGACACTAAGTAGCATAGGATGTTACTGATGTGGGTAGGCACTTGAAGTTCCCTTGCTGGAATCAGCGTGTGGCCAACAAATTGCTGAAGAGGCTGAAAAGCACTGACCTTTTTCTGTGCGTTCAAATAGCAGCATCTCCATTGTCCCATTGGTTTTGCTGCGTTTCTGCTTCAGCAAAGAGTTCATCCATTCTTTGACTCTGTCTTTGCCAAAAAGGCTGGAAAGGAGAGTTATAAAAAGCACAAGAAAAAGGAATTGCTTGGAAATTGCCAAAATTGTTGGCTTGCAAGTGTTTGTTTAGAAAAATGGAGACCGTTTTATGTATAACACTGTTACAGTGATGCTGTATCGGGCAGCCAGGTACTAATTTACTAGCCCATCTACCTTAATCCAGTGTATATTGCTAGTAGCTTGCTATTAAGTCAACATATCTCAATCTCTAAGAAAGTTAATAAAATTGAAAAACCAATTTCTCCTGTATTTTATCCCCCTCGGAACACCCCTGTTTAAGGCCTTTTTAAGACCTGGAGCTAGAAGCACCTGACAGCATGTTATTTACAACGTATTGCAATGCCCCCATTTCCCACTCATTATGTATACTTTATATAAAATTTTACACCCATTTACAAAGTATGAGGAACATTTTTTTACCTTCATATTAAATTCTTGGCTGGCACCGCGGCTCACTAGGCTAATCCTCCTCCTTGCAGCGCCAGCACACCAGGTTCTAGTCCCGGTCGAGGCACTGGATTCTGTCCCGGTTGCCCCTCTTCCAGGCCAGCTCTCTGCTGTGGCCAGGGAGTGCAGTGGAGGATGGCCCAAGTGCTTGGGCCCTGCACCCCATGGGAGACCAGGAGAAGCACCTGGCTCCTGCCATCGTATCAGCGCGGTGCACCGGCCGCAGCGCACCAGCCGCGGTGGCCATTGGAGGGTGAACCAACAGCAAAGGAAGACCTTTCTCTCTGTCTCTCTCACTGTCTACTCTGCCTGTCAAAAAAAAAAGATTACATTCTTTAGAGTTATCATTGACTTATCAACAAAATTTTGCATATTTAATTTGAAAGTCATTCATTTTGGTTTTGAGGTTTTCTTTTCATATTTTCAGAGCTAATAATTGTGGGGATACTGGCATTTTTGTGGCCCCGCGCTTGTCCTGAGCTTTAGCATGGCCCTGCCCACAGTCCATTCCGGAACTGGAGGAGAGGAGGGCTTCCTAGGGAAGAGCACTTGGCCCTTTGCTGAGAGGCTGCGGGAGAGGCAGAGGGCTGGTAATCAGAGACACAGAGACCTGGGAGACTTAAAGAGAGGCAGAGAGAGTTACACACATGAAAGACACAGAAAAAACAAAGACGGAGACTAAGAGATAAAGACGGAGAAGCCCAGAGTGCTTGAGTCTTTGCCCAGGTATGAGATTCACATAGTCATATCTCACAGTCCTGCAGTGTTTAAAGTGGCATTTTAATTTTTTAAATTTTTATGTATTTATTTTCATTTTATCTAAAAAGGCAGGCAGAAACAGAGAAAGAGCGATCTCACCACCTCTGGTTCACTCCCCAAATGCCCACAAAAGCCGGGGCTGGGGGCTGGTCCAGGCTGAAGCCTGGGACTCCACCTGGGTGTCTCATGTGAGTGGCAGGGGCACAGGCACTTGGGCCATCTTCTGCTTCCATCCCAGAGTGCTCATTAGCAGGAAGTGGGATCTGAAGTGGGAGAGCAGGAACTTGAGCTAGGCAATCCAATATGGGATACAGGCAACCCAAGCAGTGTCAGCCACATTTTAAAATCTCAGGGGGACGGCACTGTGGTGTTGTGGGTAAAGTCACTGCCTGCAGTGCCAGCATCCCATATGGGTGCCGGTTCAAGTCCTGGCTGCTCCACTTCCAATCCAGCTCTCTGCTGTGGCCTGGGAAAGCAGTGGAGGATGGGCCCCTGCACCCACGTGGGAGACCCAGGAAGCTCCTGGCTCCTGGCTTCTGATTGGCGCAGCTCTAGCCATTGTGGCCATCTGGGGAGTGAACCAGCAGATGGAAGACCTTTCTTGCTCTCTCTCTCTTTCTCTCTCTCTCTCTGCCTCTGCCTATCTGTAACTGCCTTCCAAATAAAAAAATAAATCTTAAAAAAGAAAATCTACTCAGCTGTTTGACATAGTGCTATTTATAACATCTTGATTTGTGTTGTATTTTACAGTTTACAAAGCAATTCTCAGGTATCATTGTATGACTTGGCCCTAACCTTTTTATTCCAGGGGAGGAAAATGATTGCTCATCTTACATTTGTAGAGTATTTTTCAACGTTTTAAGAATGCTTCAACCCATTGTCTTACCTGGTAAGAGACACTAGTCCCGTGTCTCGATAACAAATCCATCTACTTGATAGGAACCCCTTAATATGTGTGCACCACTGATATTCAAAAGATGATGGAGATAACCCAGGCTAGCAATTTTTTAAAATTTTTCTTTCTCCATTCTTCTTAAAGAAAAGTATGTATCTGATAACACTGTTTTGTTACAGGAAGAAACAAAAACAAATTTCAATCCCATTTCAAAACCAAATCTTTTTTTAAAAGACTTATTTATGTATTTGAAAGGCAGAGTTACAGAGAGAGAGACAGAGACAGAGAGAGAGCAAGATTTACATCCTCTGGTTCACTCCCCAAATGGTCTCAACGCCAGAGCTGGGCCGTTCTGAAGCCAGGAGCTTCCTGCGGGTCTCCCACGTGGGTGCAGGGGCCCAAGCACTTGGGCCATCTTCCACTACTTTCCCAGGCCATTAGCAGAGAACTGGATTGGAAGTGGAACAGCCAGGACTTGAACCCGCACCTATATGGGGTGCCAACACTGCAGTCAGTGGCTTTACCCACTTTGCCACAGTACCTGCCCCCAAATCTATATTTTTCACTTTCCTGCATCATCTTCTAGTTTTTACATATTTATAGTTTTATCAGAGATCAAGTTTTACTTTCAGAATTTTCACTCAATTTTATATACTAAATATTAGCTGTTGAGCATCATTCTCACTTTCAAAGACATACACAAGAAAAGAACCCTTAAGGATTGTTTAACCTTGACAAATGTAGTTCATCCTTGGACTCTATTTGTGGTTTCTCGAGCCCTGTAAGTGAAGCAGGATTCTGTCTTTATGACATGACATGACTGAGGGGTGCTCCCCATATTTCTTGGTGGGTATGGAAGTTAGCAATACAATATTTTTTCATCCAAAACATGACGTGGGTTACCATTGCCAGAAATTGGTAAGCATTTGCATGGTCAAGGGATAATCTGCACCTCCACACTTCTTTTTTTTTTTAAAGTTTTTCATAGATTAATTTCTTTCTTTTTTTTAATCTTTTTTTTATTTGACAGGTAGAGTTATAGACAGTGAGAGAGAGAGACAGAGAGAAAGGTCTTCCTTTCATTGGTTCACCCCCTAAATGGCCGCTATAGCCAGAGCTACGCTGATCCAAAGCCAGGAGCTGGGTGCTTTCTCCTGGTCTCCCATGTGGGTGCAGGGGCCCAACCACTTGGGCCATCCTCCACTGCCCTCCCGGGCCACAGCAGAGAGCTGGACTGGAAGAGGAGCAACCGGGACTAGAACCCGGTGTCCATTTGGGATGCTGGCGCCATAGGCGGAGGATTAGCCAAATGAATCACGGCGCCAGCCCCAGATTACTTTAATTTCATTGAGGGAGTCTAATACTGAATGTATGTTGAATTTTGCCAAATGTTTTTTTCTGAATCTATTGAGGTTATCATATATTTGATCATAAAAACTTAGCCATAAGAGTACCTACTCAACCCACGTGAAGTTCAAGATCAGAAATGATAAAAATTGTGGGCGTTGAAGGTGGGAATGACTGGAAATGGGTACAAGGAAACTGTGTTTAATGGAAATGTTATATACATTATCTTGGTTATGATTATGCAAGTGTGTACATTTGTCAAAATTTAGGAAGCCATAAATGAGACTTATGCATGGTATTACATTATTGCATGCAAATTATACCTCAGTTAAATGCTGTCAATGTACAAAATGCTGGTTGCAACCCGCTGAACTGCCTCCATGCTTCTTAGCACAGGCTTTCCCCAGCAGACATAACCCCAGCTTCGCCACTCGTTCCCTGGTGGCCTGTTTTTCTATCTGCTAAAATACTAGTCAACCCCAGTGATCAAGAATGCTCTGCTCACCCGTGTCACCTGTCACCTCTGCCACAGGAAGCCCACCTGCCCTGAAGCACAAGGCTTAGCCTGCTTCCGCTTTCTTCTCAGATAATCTCTCCCCGGAGCAGCAGGTGGAGGCCGCCTTTGACTTTGTCCACCTGCTTCTGTGTCCTCTCAAGGCCTCTTTCTTTCTCTCCTGCTGGCTGACTTGTGTCAGAAGCTCTGCTGAGGATGTGTCCCAGTGTCCAGTTGTTTAAAGAAGTGGCCGGTGTGCCTTATGCTGTGGCCCACTAGCCCTCTGGGCTTGGCTCCAAGCTATGGCAGCCCCTCGGGAGCACATTGATGTCATCTTGGGCATGACTAACAGGGGACAGTCTTCCTCTTTGTTTTCTTGTCCTGGGTAAAGAATAAGCCAAGTTTAACAGAAGCCAAACTGGTATTTTTTTCACTGTGGCTTTGAAAAATTTCAAAATCTCCTGGGTGAATCTGTTCTTAGCCAAAGAACTGGAAGATAGTCCCAAGATGTAAGAGCAGGCAGTGTTTGGTCCACAATTGGATCTAATAATGACCAAATTCCACAAGTTAACTCCTAGAGCTGCTCTATTGCCACAGTTTAAAGATAAGTTGTCAAGGGGCCATTGCTAAATTAGTGGAACGAATGTGGAGTTTCCGAGGTAGTTTCTAATCAAGGGAAGCCATCCGAAGGGTATTTGGACAGAAAATTTCTGATGAGTGCTAAATGTCTCTCTCTCCTATGTGGTGATGCATATGATTGAAGAAGTCCATTTTTGTCTGCATTCGGGACAGATAAGATTAGACTAAATGCTTTGTGCTTTGCATGTGCACTATACTTGTAGTTACCAATGATGCTTTCAAAATTTACCATGAGAAGTGATTCCTACTTAGGCCGTGGGCTAAACTCTCAAAAACCCTTAGATAAAATAATTTTTAGGATTTTCTTTGGCTAATTCAGGCACTTCATTTATCATGCATAAGACACAGAGGCCTGATTCTGTTTTTTAGTAACTGCTCTTACCTGGTTTGGCTTTGTGGATTATTGATCATGCAGTCAGATCTTCTCTCTGGATACAAGGCACTGCTGTTCACATAGTCACTTCTTCAAAAGCATACTGTTTTAACAAAACTTATCACTGATCATTTTGCCAATAAGATATATGCTGATTCTTGGGAAATGCAATTTCTCAACAACTTTTAGGCAAAATCTATAAACCTCTTTAGGAGATAATTTCCTGGTCTGGAAAAAAGGGACGCTGAATCCCTAGGTTCAGGCTAGAACAGACACTGGGTCATGTGGTGAGATTCCAACACACATGAGTAGCTGTGTGCTCCGTGGAACATGTATGCAGGCTAGAGCAGACACTGGTCATGTGGTGGTGCAGTTCCACCCCTCAGTGAGCAACCGTTTCTAAGCAATGCACAGAATTCTGGGCCAGTCTGGGGCACATGTGGCTCTGTGTGGTGGACAGCATTGCCCCTGTGTTAGAGTAAGAGAGGGTGTGCTAATGGAACCCGATTAACCAGTCTGGCAGGGCTACTACAGTTGTGATTTACACAGCCCCTTTCATCCAGCTACTTCAAAGCATTTTTTTCAAACTCTGGCTCATTATTTCTGCTAGCACAGCACTAAAGAAATGTTGATTGGTGTCTTTTCAATTAAGTCAAAGGTGCAGAAACTAAGCAATACAGACTGTAAAGGGATTCTACAAACCTATGCTGCATTGCAGAAGAGGGCTGTGTTGGTCATAGCTTTGTAACTGATAAAACAGGAAACGACCTGAGTGCTTATTTGGAGAAGACTTATATAATTGTAATACTTCATATTGTGGGATATCATGTTTATTTAATCACACTGGGAAAATAGTCAAAAATTGAATGACATAAAGTGACAAGAATAAGATAACATTTTACATCTACAGTAGATAAAAACGTTTCATTTGTAGAAGGAAAAAGACTAAATGGAAATATGCTAGACTCATAGGGCGTTGGGATATTTGGTGGATGCTATTTTCTTCTTTTCTATGTTTTTCATATTCAAAATGGGGGAAATGGGCATGTATTTACTCTCTTCTTTAAAGATTTATTTATTTATTTGAGAGACAGAGTTACAGACAGAGAGAAGGAGAGACAGAGAGAGAGGTCTTCCATCATTGGTTCATTCCCCAAATGGCCACAATGGCATCCAGAGTTGGGCTGATCTGAAACCAGGAGCCAGGAGCTTCCTCCAGGTCTCCCATTGGGGTGCAGGGGCCCAGGCATTAGGACAATATTCCACTGCATTTCCAGGTGCATTAGCAGGGAGCTGGATCACAAGTGGAGCAGGCAGACTTTGAACTGGCACTGGTGTGGGATACCAGAGTTGCAGGCTGCATGTTAACTCCTTATGCCACCATGCTGGTCCCACACAGTGCTCTCTTAATCACATGTGTAAATGATACTCATGTGATGAAAGTGGAGTGGACTAATTAAATAGGATAATAGGAAAGACCTCTGAGGAGGTCCTACGTGAGCTAAAACCCAACAGATGAGAAAGAACCTGTCATTTAGAGAGCTGGGGGAACCCTGGGGAACAGGAGGTACAGATACCTTTGATATGGGAGTAAGTTTGAAATCCTCTGGTCTTTGAAAAAAGACTAGTAATGGACAGTGGTAAGAAATAAGGTCAGAAATTGTCAAGGGCAAAATGAGAAGTTTGGAAACTCTTGTAGGGGCCTGACATAATCTGTTGTACATTTTTCAAAGATCCTTTTAACTAATATGTAAGTAGTAGGTTGTCTGGGCAAGTGTAGAAGTCAAGGTCAATCGAGGAAGCACTGCTCTCTGGATGAGGGTGGTTTGTAGTGGAGCGATGGGGCAGCACACTTTGGAGTGTACATCTGACGTAGTATCTGTGTGGAGGAAACAGTTGTCAGAGGAGCTGTCGTTTATCCCATTCTTGCTCACTAGTGCTCACCACAGCTCAGTGAGGCAGTTGCAGTTATTGGCCCTGCTGGAGCTTTGGAAAGGCTAAGAAACTTGTCCTAGGCTGTATAGCTAAAAGATGCAAAAGTTGCATTCAAATCCCTGTTCTCTGGCTACAGAGCCAATAGCACATTCTGACGCAACCACTCTGTAAACTTTAGCTTTACTTGAGTGTTGGCTGTGGCAATGAAAAATAGGCAGTGAGCAGAGGGATGTCTGTATCCTGCATGCATCCTGCACCCCAATTGTAAACCGTCTTCTGTCCTCCATCACCACATCCAAGTCCACTCCACAGCGTCTGTAGCCCAGCCGGTTCCGGCTGCATTGGAACTGGGCTGCCTCTGTTTGAAAGAGCAAGATTTGGGAGGTGCTGCTCAGACAGCCACGTGGTGGAGTAGAAACAGCTCTGCACTGGGCCTTCTGCATGCTGTTTGGCCAACTCACAGGGTCCAAGTCGCTTATGTCTTGGGGCCTTGACGGTCCTATCTTTAAAAGTTGGGGTTCATGGCAGCTGGAGCTGCTGTTAACATCAAACCGGGAGCCTTCTCCCTTGTCTCCAGCAGTGGAGGAAACCCATTTCTCCAGACTTTTTACCTACTCATTCCCAACAGAGCAAACCTGACAACTACAAGCTCCAGTTTTGTTGGGAATATTTTTTTTACATTTTTGAGACTAATAATGAGACACTTCATATGTGCCTTGATTAGACTCCATGTAATTACTTCCTTTAAACTATCAGTTGAGTTTAATGTGACTCCCAACTCTAAGCATAATTTAAAGTCTCTGTGTTGGCACAGGGCAGTCTTTAACTCCTGCCTGTATTTAAAACTGATATATTTATGTATTTATAATTTACATATTTTAAAATATTATATTTGTGTAGTATATATATATATTTTATCAGAAAGTCAAAAGATAGTTAAATCCTGAGACAGAGTTTAAATCCTGGTTTAAAAGAGGTGCAATCACTGTATCAGATTTTTTTCTCTGCACAAATGAGTTTGTAGCTAAGAACCCTGTGTTATAAGGGCTGAAATGCTCATTAACTGCATCATTGAGGAAAAAGACTGCATGAACTCATGAGAGCCTCACAGCAGCCATTTGGCAAGCTTTGGACAGAGCAGCCATGGAAACTGTGTGTGTTTAAGTCCTGGCCTGAAATAAATGGTTTTTCTTTCCCTCAAAATATGCTGGAGTTCAGGTGAGGTGTCTCCTAGCTTGAGCACTCCAGAGTCCTGTTCCTCATTGTGCCCTAGCCTGTCATCTTCCTTTTTGGATAGCCCATCCATACCTCGGTGATAGCTGAAGTATTCTGCCCATCTGTATTAATTTCCTCTTGCTGAAGCTGTTGTCTTGGATTTATCTTCTTTTTCATTTGAAGGTAAGAAGTGGCCAATGCAGTGGTCAATAGCCAGTTATGACTCTGGTAAAAGAACCCAAAAAGAAGACCAGGTGGTAGCTAGACAGAGCTGGGAACAAAGGCTGACAATCAGGGGGAAGACATGCACCAAGTGCCACCAGGCCAGGGTAGTGATACTACTGGGTTAAAGTCAGAGCAGCCTGCAGACGTCATAGGGTACAGCAGCTCAGATCCCTTCCCAGCCCTGGTTCACACTCATTTTGCCTCCAGGAAGTTCCCCAATATGCAGAGGGTAGGGGAAAGCAAAGTGTAGGGCTGCTATTCATTTGCTTCTCTGGCCTTTGAGTTTGCACACAAAGCAACAATTCCTTGTGTTCTTGACAGTTCCAAATACCATTTTTCTTCTTGAATGCCTGAGATCGTCTACTGGATAGTTGAGTAGAGAGTCCTTCGGCTGTAATTTTTCTGTCCTTGATGTGGAATGTTCAGCTGTAGCCAGAAAAGTTTCTTTCAGTGTTTTCCTGACTGATCTGTCATAATATTAAAGTTGAGAAATATGCCACGAGAGGATAAATAAGTGAGTTCTGAGGTCAAAGCATTTGGAGAAAGGAACAGAGACCTCCCTATCAGAGGCGTTTGTGGTGCACTTTAACCTGTTTATCTTGGTTTGCCCCAGTCTTCCCAGCTGTGTTTGGTCATCCTCCTACCTCATCCCCAAACCCTTGTTAGTTTTTTGAAGGACACTGGGGTTCTCTGGAGCAAGTGGGGAAATGTGGGTTTGGGGTGCAGCTTTCAGTGACTGTCAGGCTAATGGAATCAGTCCATTTCTGGGATAAGACTAAATGAGGTTTATGACACTCCTAGAAATAAGTGTCTTTGATTTTGGCATGACGAATTGCCCATGAAACATACTGCACTGTAAAAATTTCAAATACACTCTGAAAGTAAAGCCAGACTATGGGATGTCATAAGGAAAAAAAGGCCTGGTTCCCAGTACTAGCCCTTCCAATCTATATGCTTGGATCTAAGGATTGCCCCATCAAAATGGTCAGAAATCTCAATCTCTTACAAGAACAGAACAGAGTCTCAGTATGAATCCAATCCACTCATCTCTAGTGGTCCAAAGGTGTACTATCTCAGTGTCCTGCCTTTTACATTAGCTTATAACTTGGCTATCTCTTTATCTGTACATTTGATAAGAAATGATTTTTTTGGAGCAGTCTGCATGGTCTACTCGAAGCAGGTCCACTGGGTCCATTCAATTGTTTTGTCCAGGCTCGTGATTATTAGTACTGACACTGCTGATATTGCAGTAGCAAGGATGAGTGATGGGAAGATCATGGATTTATCCATCTGCTGGTTCACTCCCCAGATGTCCACAATGGCCAAAGCTGCGCTGATCTGAAGCCAGGAGCCAGGAGCCTCCTGTGGGTCTCCCACATGGGTACAGGAGCCCAAGCACTTGGGCCATCTTCCACTGCCTTCCCAGGCCATAGCAGAGAGCTGGATTGGAAGTAGAGCAGCCAGGACTCGAAACAGTGCCCATATGGGATGCCAGCACTGCCAGCAGTGGCTTTACCCACTCTGCCACAGCCCCAGCCCCAAGAATATGTCTGTTTAGGAAAAGTATATTACCCAGGAATTAGGGTGGTGGGCTAAGAGTGAGGAAGATAAAACATTTTCCCAAAGATCATGACACTAACTAATTGAAGCAGCCTTGGCGTACTGTTAACGATAACCACAAAGTTAAAGCAAACTTGTCACTGAAGGATGTCAGATGACCCACTTGAAAGGACATTCATATTGTAGTGAGCATCTGATCTGAGAGACAGCATAGTGGTAAGGAGCATGGCTCTGGAGCTAGACCTCCTGGGTTCAAATCCTGACTGCTGTTTCCTAACTTTGTAATTTGAGACATCTTAGTGAACCTCCCTGTACCTTTTCTTTTTCCTTATTTGCAACATGGAGATGATGGCAGTGATGATAGCCTGCTTTAGAATAATGATGAAAATTAGACAAATTAGTAAATATGAGTTTTAGGGAACATTTTGTGTCTCAAAGTAAGTGCTTTCTAAATGTGTATCATTATTGTTTATTTTCATGTCGGGAATAAATGTCATCAAAATAATACATATTTCTGTTATCCAACAGACATTTCTTTAGAATCTACCATGTTCCAAACGCTACCCTAGCTGCTAGAGCTACAGCAGTAAATCAGAAACTTCAGATAAAAGTCTCTGTTCTCAAAGCTGATGTTTGTCGCAGGGGTTAAAATGCTACTTGGGATGCCTGTATCCCATAGCAGAGTGCCTGGATTTGAGTCCCAGCTCTGGTTCTAATTCCACCTTCCTGTTAATATGTATCCTAGGAGATGGCAGGTGATGGACCAAGTACGTAAGGTCCTGCCACCCACATAGAAAACCCAGAATGAGTTCCCTGCTCTTGGCTTCAGCCTGTCCCAGCCACAGCTGTTGCAGGCGTTTGTAGACTGAAACAGCAGATGGAAGATATATATATGTCCTCCCCTCATTGCCTTTCCAATAAATAGAACTAAATGAAATTGATTAAAAGCCCCAGGGGTAGGTGTTTGGCACAGCAGTTAAGTTATCTCTTGGGATGCCTGCCTCTCGTATCTGAGTGCTTGACTCAAGTCGCAGCTCCTCTGCTTCTGATCCAGCTACTGCTAATGCATGTTCTGAGGAGGCAGTAGGTGATGGCTTAAGAACCTGGGTCCCTGCTGCCTGTATGAGAGAGTCAGATTGAGTTCTGGTCTCCTGGCTTTGTCCTGGCCCAGTTGCAGCTGTTCCAGGTATTTGAAGAGTGAACCAGTGGATAGAAGATCTCTTCTGTTTGTCATTTTCTTTCTCTGCCTTTCAAGTAGAACAAAAATAAATAAATAATTTTTTAATCTTTGTCACAGAGCTTATATTTTACTAGAATTCATGACTAATACTGCAAATAGAAAAATATATGCTAATTATGCTTAGCCTAGTACCTGTCCTACATGTGTTGAATGAATTGAAATATTTTTCATATTGTTATATAGCAGTTGGGCTAAATAAGAAAACTAAACTAAAACAGAAAACCATGCCAATACAAAATTGAAGCCATAATATAAATATCAGAAAGTAACACAAGAAAACAAAGGAATGAAATTAGACTATGAATTTACTTTCAAATGGGCTGAACCTTTCTTGTTTTCTTTATATCTCAGACATGCAATTAGCTCCTTGCAAATTTGTACATTCCAATAAATTCAGACTTTCTTACTACAGCAGACAGTTCTATTTTTTTAAGATTTATTTTATTTATTTGAAAGAGAGAGAGAGGTCTTCCATTCGCTGGTTCATTCCCCAAATGGCTGCAATGGCTGGAGCTGAGCCAATCTGAAGCCAGGAGCTTCTTCTGGGTCTAACACATGGGTGCAGGGGCCCAAGCACTTGCGCCATCCTCTGCTGCTTTTCCAGCCATATTAGCAGGGAGCTGGATTGGAAGTGGAGCAACTGGGACTCAAACCTGCACCCATATAAGATGCTGGCACTGTAGGCTGGAGCTTTAACCCGCTGCCACAGTGCCTGCCCCAGCAGACACATCTTGATATGCAGTGAAACAGAGAGCACTGTTGGTTATGGTCAGATGTGTGTGGGTGACCAGGAGGAATGCACAGTAGCCCTCCCACTCCTCCCACAGTAATTCATTTCTGAAGGAAACCGTCCTTCATGACAGTCACCCCACAAGTGTAGGCCAGGCATTTGCTCAAGAACTTGCTGAAAGTAAAGTCTAGGCCTTGTTCACTGATCCTGTATCTCTTCTTTTCCAGAAATCTCCTCTATGTCTACCCCCAGAGACTGAACTTTGCTAACAAACTGGCGTCTGCCCGCAACATTACGATAAAGATCCAGTTCATGTGTGGAGAAGATGCCAGCAGCGCTATGCCGGTAGGCTGCAAGTGAACAGTTACCTCAAGTGGGATGGGCTGTGCTTGCCTTGTCAGCACACAAGGGCACACTCCAAGGCTCACCCTGGTGCAGAGTATGCCTGTTCCAGGCCCACACTGCTCCCCATGGGCAAGGCCTGTGTTCCCAGGATCCTGAACTGAAAGTCTCTTAGCTAATCTATTCTCTAGTGAGCTGCAAAATGTTGGAAATGCAGATCACTTTAGAGGCCTGAAAGATGAAGTTTCTCTATGCTACTCATAGGACCCCACAGTTTTGATCATCTACAGAGTCAACAGATGGGCTCAACCTGTCCACTGTGTTTGCTGAGCTTCTCCCATGTATGCACGGCATTGCACCCTTACCCAGGCCTCATACCACACCTACTAACAAATGGGAAGTCATGCCTGGTAACGCTAAACACACACTGCCTCAACACCTATTAGGACCAGATCTTTGTCCTGAGACAAAACATCAATCAGATTATACGTATAATACAGTGTTCTCTAAGGAAGCCAAAATGCTGGGATTTGTATTTTCACACCACCTGCTGCTAAGTGGGATGGGCAGTTAGCTTTTACTATTTTCTTTAGGTCATGTAATTCAGTTAATATATCTTTCTACTGAAGTCATTTTTTCCCAGTGCTTCGTAATTCCCTCTTAATATCCTAGCTGTCTGGCAGTAGAAGGTGTCCTTTTAAAACAATGGTGGTGGCTTGTGAACAAACAGTACAGCTGTGGGCAGGCTACCAGGTATTTTTGTGCAGGTCCCATGTACAGCTAAGGAACTCAGCCGAGTGGCAAGGGGAGGCCAAATTCCAGCCAGTGTTGTCCTTGCTGAGTCCTGAGACCTGGCACAGGTATTACTGCATCTAGAGGAGAGGGTTTTTTGTTCTTTGCCCCAATCATGTGCCTTTAGGGCTGCGGCAGACCTAAGGAAGTGTCTCTTTCTAAATAGCACACACATGTGGGCAACAGGGAAGGTCTGAATCACTCAAGCCTCTATGGAGGGGAAAGAGCCTGGACCAGGCATGTGGGCAAAATTATGTGACTTTGCCCTATCGTGTAGACCTCTCATGAGTGAGGCGGAGTGGAAAGAGCGCTGGCGTTCCGATCTGACACACCTGCAGCCCTTGCTCCCTAGTGTAGCTCTGTGGAATGCCAGTTGACTTTCACAGTCAGTTCCTCTGCATAGGTGTGGTTGGGCCAGTTGTAAAATCTGGAACTCTTAATTTATCAAATGCACCCCTGTAAGACCAGAGCATCCCATTGGCCTGATAATAGTCAGTACACCCAAAAGTCACTGCTCATCTGGTCCTTTCTGTGTTGTCAACAGGTCATCTTCGGAAAATCCACTGGGCCAGAATTTCTGCAGGAAGTGTACACAGCCATCACATACCACAATAAGTGAGTATATTTCAGAGTTCTAAGTGCGTGCCAGGATTGTTCTGTCTGCTCCTGGCTTTTCTGAATCCCCAAGTGACTCCTCCCAACAGTTTTTGTCATTCAGGAATCAAGGGTGAGAGGAAATTCATGTCAGTTCCGTGATTCCGTACTGCAAACAGTTTTCTTGTCATTAGCTAAGATTGGGAGAGGAATCTAACATGGATTTGACTTTTTTTGGTCCTTCTGCTCTCAGGACATTATAGAGTGTTGAAGACCGAAATAAATTTTCTAACTTGCTTTGAGACACCAGGAGGAGCCAGAAGCAAAAGCCAGTTTTGCTCTGTCTACACCAGTCTACACCTTCTCCACTACCTACTTAAGCTGACCCAAGGAAAAACGGAACACTCACTACCGTGTCAGCAAATTGAGTCAAGAATAATGTCTAGGCCGGCGCCCCCGCTCAATAGGCTAATCCTCCGCCTTGTGGCGCCGGCACACTGGGTTCTAGTCCCAGTCGGGGCGCCGGATTCTGTCCCGGTTGCCCCTCTTCCAGGCCAGCCCTCTGCTATGGCCCAAAAGTGCAGTGGAGGATGGCCCAAGTGCTTGGGCCCTACACCCACATAGGAGACCAGGAGAAGCACCTGGCTCCTGGCTTCGGATCAGCGCGAAGCGCCGGGCGCAGCACGCCAGGCGTGGCGGCCATTGGAGGGTGAACCAACAGCAAAAAGGAAGACCTTTCTCTCTGTCTCTCTCTCTCACTATCCACTCTGCCTGTCAAAAAAAAAAAAAAAAAAAAGAAGAAGAATGTCTAAGCTGTTAACTCAATTCCACAGGTAGCACAGGGACAGTTGTACAATGTCAGACAGAATTGGGCTTGATCCTGGCTTGATAAATGAGGTCCATTTAAGTACTTCATTTAATCACTTTCCAGATTACAGTTGAGGAATAAATGAGGTAATGTGCACGAAGCCTTAGCAGAGTGTCCGGGACTTTGTAATTCAATAGAACCAGGCTCCTTTTCCTTCTTGCTTCACTCCTGTGTTTCTCCAGTCATGTGCCAGGCCCTGTCACTGGGAGCAGACGTGGAAAAGGAGGTCATTGCAAGACTCCAAATCCAATCCCCTTTTCAAATTAGGCTGTTGGGTTTTTCCATTGTTTATGCAGATTTTTTTTCCTGACAAAGCCTTTAGCTTGTGAGCAGCTTTCTATAAGTGAAGTGCATCCAATAACATAAGCTTAGTCTCAAGGACTTCCAGCTTTGGAGCAGAATAATGTAAAATGAAAAGTCTAAGGAGCAAAGGGTCTGTGGCATTATAATTGATCATCAGAGAAGTCAATCTTGCTAAAAGTTATCTGTGTCTAATGTGCTTTGGAAACAGGTCCCCTGACTTTTATGAAGAAGTGAAAATTAAGCTTCCAGCTAAGCTGACAATACATCACCACCTCCTGTTCACCTTCTATCATATCAGCTGTCAGCAGAAGCAAGGAGCCGCAGTGGAAAGTCTCCTGGGATACTCTGTGAGCCGTTTTCCACTTGCCTGTTCACCCTGTGATTGTTGGTGCAGCCAAGGTTCCTGCAGATAAACAACCAAATGCTATTCAGTGGCCTTTTTCCTGTCAAAAGTAGCAAAATATGCTAAACCAGATTATACCAAAGAGCAGAAATGACTTAGCAAATGATGAATTTCAGGAATGTAAAGTAAATGGGTAATTCAGACTAAAAAGAATATTCATTTTTTGGCCAGCGCCACGGCTCACTAGGCTAATCCTCCGCCTTGCGGCACCAGCACACCGGGTTCTAGTCCCGGTCGGGGTGCCAGATTCTGTCCTGGTTGCCCCTCTTCCAGGCCAGCTCTCTGCTGTGGCCAGGGAGTGCAGTGGAGGATGGCCCAAGTGCTTGGGCCCTGCACCCCATGGGAGACCAGGAGAAGCAGCTGGCTCCTGCCATTGGATCAGCGCGGTGCGCCGGCCGCAGCGCGCCAGCTGCGGCGGCCATTGGAGGGTGAACCAATGGCAAAGGAAGACTTTTCTCTCTGTCTCTCTCTCTCACTGTCCACTCTGCCTGTCAAAAAAAAAAAAAAAAGAATATTCATTTTTTATAAAAGCAAAACCTGCAATGCCCATTATTTCCAAATTTAGTATGTGTTTTACGTGTAGAACTAGGTCTTTCTTCCTTAAAGGAGAACAATAATGTCTTTCAAAAATATAAAGGAGTAGGAATTTGGTGCAGCAGTTGCATATCACAACTTGAGACACCCATGTTCTCTCTTAGTGTGTCTGGTTCAAGTCCTGGCTTCTGCACTACCAAGCCAGCTTCCTTCTCATGTGGGTCCCTGCCACACACATGGGAGACCCATATTGAAATCTAGGCTCTGCCTTCAGCCTAGCCCAACCCTGGCTGTCACAGGCATTTGGGGAGTGTGGACCAGCAGATAGAAGACTTTTCTGTCTCTCTGTTTTTCAAATAAAAATGATACATGAATAAAAAAAAATATAAGTAGTGAAGTTAACACTGAGGTTGCTCTGGGAAGACACACACAAACATGGGCTCTAAAGAGAAATGCAACCACTATCGTTCTAAAATCAGTAAATCATTGATATTACCATCTCAGGAGCTTTCAAGACATTTAAAATGTGAAAGTCTGGACAGAGATTACTGCCAAAAAGAGCTCTGGTCAATATCTAATCATTGTTTAGTTGCATTTGATTGTTGTCAGCTGGATAAATTTTCAGAATGATATGCTAGGAGGGGATTAAGGTGGCAGAGTAGGGAGGGAGCGTACTGCTCCAGTCTATGAGAAAGTAGTTTTCAAAAGTGGAGAGAGGATAGTCTCCAAGAAGAGTTGGGGAGAAAATGGCAGAGGAAACTATGCAAATTAGAGGGATACAGTGGACCTATGTGGAGGGCGTGGATGCCACAACTCAGGACCCCAGCAGCTGAGAGCCTCTACACCAGCTTTGGAGAGTGAGGTAAGACCAGACTGTCGCAGCCCAAGCCACTGGTGATAGAGCTGCTGGAAGACCCTAGAGGGAATCTGGCTTGGAGCCCTGTGGGGGGTAGTGTACTTGCCAAACTAGAGGAGAAAAAAAAAGGAGTAGGGACACGTTTCTCTCTCCCTGATCACCCTGCAACAGCATCCTTGTGTGCCAGGACTGTGAAAAAACTGAGGCTGTGTGGGAGGGCTCCAAGGTGTGGCTGGAACTTTGGGCAGTCACTGTGAGAGGCTCCACATGCACAAGGCTCCCTGATTACCTGGTGTGGGACATTGCTGGGAAATTTGAGCTTACACTGAGGACTGCACAGATCCTTTGTGTAGTCCTTGGGGAAGAGCAAACAAATATTATACCCACTGAGGCTAGCGCACAGGCACTGGTCTCCTTTGAAGAGAGAAGTTCAGCTGAGCATAGTAAACCTCCCTCAAAAAAAAAAATAAATAAAAAAGAGAAGATTTATAGCGCCAAACATGGGTGTGTCACCTTAGACACACCCTTCACCCTGGAGAACTGAACAGAGCTCCCTGGCTACATCCACCACACTGCTCTAGGTATTCCCTGAAAGCAGACACTCAACTGATCTACAGAGGCATAGTACAAAGATAAAAGCCACCACAGCAAACAAAGAAGAAACCAATGAGTTTCTCCACAGATGCTGAGTAAAAATGCACCAATTCAAGAAACAAGAATAAGGAAGACAACATGACACCGCAAAAGAACACAACACTTCAATACTAGATTGTGAAGAAGATGAAATTGAAGAAATGCCAGAAATGGAATTCAAAAAATTGATCATAAAATTAAACAGAAGTAATCAGAAGAAAATGCACAAACTAATGAAATCTGTACATGACATGAAAGAAAACTTCTCCCACGAAATTGAGATCTTAAAGGGAAATGAAAATGGGCTGGCGCCGTGGCTCAACAGGCTAATCCTCTGCCTGCGGCGCTGGCATACTGGGTTCTAGTCCTGGTCGGGGCGCCAGATTCTGTCCCAGTTGCCCCTCTTACAAGCCAGCTCTCTGCCATGGCCCAGGAGTGCAGTGGAGGATGGCCCAAGTGCTTGGGCCCTGCACCCGATGGGAGACCAGGAGAAGCATTTGGCTCCTGACTTCAGATCAGCACGATGCGCCGGCCGCAGTGTGCAAGCTGCGGCGGCCATTGGAGGGTGAACCAACGGCAAAGGAAGACCTTTCTCTCTGTCTCTCTCTCTCTCACTATCCACTCTGCCTGTCAAAAAATAAATAAATAAATAAATAAATAAATAGAAATGAAAATGAAATCTTGGAAATGAAGAATTCAATAGAACAAATAAAAAATGCGGTGGAAAGCCTTAACAACAGAATCAGTGAAGCAGAAGAAAGAATATCCGACTTGACAAAGCACAGTCAAACCAAACACAAGAAGAAATCAGAAAATTGAAAAACACTGTTGGTAATCAACAGGATACCATCAAACGACCCAAAATATGGGTTCTAGGAGTTCCTGAAGGTGTGAAAAGAGATAAAAGATTAGAAGGCCTTTTTAATGAAATAATACTGAAAACTTCCCAGGTTTGGAGAAATACAGGGACATCTAAGTACAGGAAGCACACAAAACTCCAAATAGACATGACCAGAAAAGATCTTCACCAAGACACATTATAATCAAACTCACCACAGTAAAGCATAAAGAAAAGATGATCTCCAATTAGACACAGCAGACTTCTCATCAGAAGCCCTACAGGCTAGGAGAGAATGGCAAGATATACTCAAAGTCTTGAGAGAAAAAAAACCATCAACCCAGAATACTATACCCTGCAAAAGTCTCATTTATAAATGAAGGTGAGATAAAAACTCTCCATAACAAGCAGAAATTGAAAGAATTTGTTACCACCTATCTAGCTGTGCATAAGGATGTGCTGCACACAGAAACACAGAAACATGATCATCACTATGAAACAATGTGAAGGCAGAAAACCTCCCAGTAAAAGTACAAAGGAAATTCAAAATAAAAATAGAAATATTTTTGGAAAAATGGCAGGGCGAAGTCGTTAGTTGTCAATAGTCACCTAAATGTAAATGGCTTCAACTTTCCAGTTAAAAGACACACCCTGGCTGAATGGGTTAAAAATGGATTAAAAAGCAAAACCAATCTATTTGCTGCCTACAAGAAACACATCTCGCCAACCAAGATGCATGAAGACTGAAAGTGAAGGATGGAAAAAGATATTCCATACCAGCAGAAACCAAAAAGGAGCTGGTGTAACTATAATATTAGACAATATCAGAAAATAATATCAACATTGTCCTAATATCAGACAAAATAGACTTTAACACAAAAACTGTTAAAAGAGACAAAGAAGGGCACTATGTACTGATTGAGGGATCAATTCAATAGGAAGATATAACTATTATAAACACCTAATATATGCACCTAATTACAGGGCACCTGGCTATTTAAAAGAAATGTTAAGGGATCTAAAGGGCAACATAGACAATTCAATAGTAATGGGGGACTTCAGTAGCCTACTTTCAGCAATGGACAGATCAACCAGACAGAAAATTAGCAAGGAAACAGCAGAGTTAATTGACACTTTAGACCAAATGGACCTAACAGATATCTACAGAACTTTCCATCCTACAGTTGCAGAACATACATTCTTCTCAGCAGTGTATGGAACCTTCTCTAGGATTGACCACATACGAGGCCATAAAGCAAGTCTCAGCAAATTCAAAAAAATTGAACTGATACCCATGTTTATTGCAGCTCAGTTCACAATAGCTAAGACATGGAATCAACCTAAATGCCCATCAACTGAAGATTGGATAAAGAAATTATGGGATATGTATACTGTGTCTACTATGGAATACTACACAACTACACATTTGTTTTTAAAAAATGAAATATGGTCATTTGCAACAAAATGGGTGAATCTGGAAAACGTCATTCTTAGTGAAATAAGCCAGTCCTAAAGGGACAAATACCATATGTTCTCCCTGATCTATGAGAACTAATAGAGGAAATCTGTGAAAGTGAAATTGACACTTCAAGAAGCAACGACTTGAACAGCCCTTGTCTTGACTATCGAGGACCAGGTTTTTTTTTTTTTTTCCTTCATACTATTTATTGAACTCTTTACTTAATGTAGAGTTAATCATATGTGTATATAGTCAATTGAAAATAGAGCTCAGTAAAAAATAATAGTGGGAATAAGAGAGGGAGGAAGAAGTTTATAACTGTTAAACTGTATAGTTCTGCATACAGTACTATGGACTTACTTCTAAGGGTACAGTTTAAAAACTTGCCATGGGACCCCAAAATGAATTAGGCTGGGTGGTAAAAATGCCATCTTAAGTGTTAAAGTAATTATATTAAGTGCTAAAGTGAACATATAGATAGGATTAAGTGTTAAAGTGATCATATAAATCGGATCAAGTGTCTGGTAATAATAATAGAATTAAAAAGGAAAGAATGTTCCAATATGGAAAGCAGGCCACACAGCAGACTCATAGAATGACAATTATTTTAAGTAGTACTCTAACCTCAGAAGCAGCCAGCCCTTAAGGCATCCTGGTCTGGCTGAAAAGCCCATGAGAGCATTTCAGGCATGGAAAGCCAAGACATTGTGGCAAAAAAATGTTCTACGTGAAGGATCTCTTAAGAGTGAGACCCCAGTCGAAAGAAGTGGCCATTAAAGAATGATGTACTTTTTTCTGAAGGGAGGAGAGAACTTCCACCTTGCTTATGACCTTGTCTAAATATAGATGGAGTTTGTGGATTAAAAAGGCTTCCATAGGGGCCAGCGCCATGGCTCCCTTGGTTAATCCTCTGCCTGTGGTGCTGGCATCCCATATGGGCACCAGTTCTAGTCCTGGTTGCTCCTCATCCAGGCCAGCTCTCTGCTGTGGCCTGGGAGGGCAGTGGAGGATGGCCCAGGTGCTTGGGCCCCTTCACCTGCATGGGAAACCAGGAAGAGGCACCTGGCTCTTGGCTTCGGATCAGCACAGCGCCAGCCATAGTGGCCATTTGGGGAGTGAACCAACAGAAGGAAGACCTTTCTCTCTGTCTCTCTCTCTCTCACTATCTATAATTCTACATATCAAATAAAAAAAAGGCTTCCATAACCTAGGCAGCTCATGTCAAGAACCTGAGGTGATCATTGACATCACACATAAGAGTGTTAATTGTTAAATTAACAACAGAAGTCATTGTGCACTAACTTCCCATGCAGGACCTCTGTTCTCAATGTGTTGTATTATGAGAGTTAAGTATAAAACTTGTTCTTAAACAAGTTTATGTGTGTGTGAGCAAATTGTTGACATCTTTACATAGTACAGAGTCAGTCTTCTGTGTATAAAGTTAATTGAAAATGAATCTTAAGGGAGAATGGGACTGGAAATGAGAGAGTGAGAAGGAGAAGGGGTAGGAGTGTGGGTGGGAGGGCGGGTATAGTAGGAATAATCACTATTTTTTTTGCTTGCAAAATTTGTATTTTTTTCAGGTTTTTTTTTTTTGTGAAAAAGAATGATATGCTATAATAAATCCCACTTTATGCTTGACACCATCTGTTTTCAGTGGCTGCCAATTCTCTTAAATGAGCGTCTTCAAACTGGATCCTACTGTCTCCCAGTTGCCTTGGAAAAGCTGCCACCCAACTACTCCATGCATTCTGCTGAGGTAACCACAGCCTACCCCTCAGCTGCTTCCTGTACAGCCATGGTCATGGACCACCTTCCCAAACCCACTCCCATCCCTTATGTGCACGGGAGATGTTCATGTTGGCTGCTTAGGCATCTGTCAGCGCACTCTGACACACATCTTCTGAGACCATGAGAGAAATATATAACCGTGAGACCTTGTTCATTTAGATGGAACCAAATCAGAATGCTAAGTAGCTGTAAGCTAGAGGGGCCAGCACTGTGGCACAGCGTGTTAAACCACCGTCTACAACACCAGCATCCCATATGGGAACTGCTGTGAGTCCCTGCTGCTCCACTTCCCATCCAGCTCTGTGCTGGTGCATCAGGGAAAGCCACAGAGGAAGGCTTTGACCTGACCCAGCCCTGGTAGTTGCAGTCAACCAGCAGATGGAAGATCTCTGTCTGCCAAATAAATTGAAAATAAATGCAAATGTTCAAAGAGAGTAGAGATTTATTTTTAAAAATATGACTCTTCATTAAACAACCACAGTACTATTGTCACACCTTAAAAATTGATTGTAGTTCCTAAGGATCCAGTCAGTGATCAAATTTCCTATTAAGATCTTTTTTTTAAAAAAAATTTGTTTGTTGGAATCAGGATCCAGATGAGACGCACAGTTTGCTGTTGGTTGATCCATACTGTGAGACTCTTTTAATCCATAGGTTCTGCTTCCTCTCTTTTACTTTTCTGTTCTCCTCAGAGCCATCCAAGGGTCAACTTGAGTGGGTTGACCAGTAGCCCCCTTGCTTCCTGTGATCTGAGCTCACAAGCCCTCAAAACCAGCTTTTTACATTCTAGTTTCCTAGAACTCCTAGATACCTTTAAGGTCACAGAACAAACCTGGGTTTGGGAGATAGAGGAGTCTGGATCCAGAAATGCAGATCCTGCCTCTCCGTAGCTGTGTGAACATGGCTGAGCTGCTCACCCTTTCTGAGTCTCCAAGATGAAACAGAGCCCACATCTGCCCAAAGGATTGCTGTGGACTAAATGAGATCACGTACATCAAGCATACACTCAATGCTTGTGTAACTGTTAGTTCCTTTTTCCTACACGCAGTAAGCTATCTTTATAGATCCACCCTTAGCCTCTCCCAGTATCCTTCACATTTGTACTGTCCAACACTTGCACAGTTGACCACTAGCCACATGTAGCTATTGAGAACCTGAAATGTGGCAAATCCAAATGGAGATGTGCTGTTAGCTATAAAATATGCATTGCATTCCCAAAACTGATTGCAAAAGCATGTACAATAACTTGGTATTGATTACATGTTGCAACAATAATCTTTAGACTATGTTAGGTTGAATGAAATATTTGGTTACAGTTACTTTTCTGTGTTCCATTTTCCCTTTTTCCATGAGGCTACTAGACATTTTTAAATGATAGATGCGGCTCACACTAGATTTGTCTTAGTGTAATTTGTTATCACTGAAGGACACTCCAGGTGGAATCTGTTCTCAGGATTGCACAGCTTGGCAGCTTTGGCGCCACGCTGGGATGTGAGGTGTACATTTTCATATCTTCTACTTCTTGAAAGAAAAGCAGGCTTTTGTGAGAAATTAGTTGTGTGGGACAACTGATATAAACAAGTGTCTAACATTCAGTAGGCCCAACAGAACTTGTGCATGGGCTGGAGCCCACCTTGGGACCCAGTCTGTGACTCTGCCCTAGGTAGCTCCAGAGATTGCTATCCCATGCACATGTGCCACCCATGCAAGTACCAGTGCTTCCTTCTGGTAAAAAGAAAGAGCCACAACAACCAGGCCACACCCGCCTTACTCAACCTTAAATGGGTCTCCAAAGGAATATAATTCCAGAAGGAATTTAAGACAAAAATTTGTCTCTAAGGCCCACAAAGGTATTGATATATAAGTGGTATAAGTGAGTCATAAGATATATAAATGGTATAAGTGGGAGTAATTAAATCAGGAGCCAAGCAACATTGTTACTGGGAAGCACTTTGTTAAAAGGGAAAGTAATTTTGGGCACTTGAATATACTTTCATGTCTCATAAAATATTCTACGCTTTCATCCTTACATTCTTAATTAATTAGAAAATGACTGGCCATTATTTTATTTCCTAGAGTCAAGAGTCATCAATGCTGGATGGGAGCTTAGAGATGCATCACTCAGTTCACCCCTGTCTTTGCAGCATGAGAAACCTAAGGCCTAGGGAGTTTAATAAAAATGATAAGCTGGTGCAGAACTGAACTTGAACCCAGGACTCCTGACTCCAAGGCTGAGAATTTTATGTTTTATAACCCTGACCTGTACAGTCAGGTTGCTTTGCATTGCTTGCTAGTAATCAGAAAAGGGAATTCGATTGCTAATATTTTTTTTGTCTCTCTCTTTAACACAGAAAGTTCCTTTACAGAATCCTCCCATCAAGTGGGCTGAAGGACATAAGGGAGTGTTTAATATTGAAGTGCAAGCTGTTTCTTCCGTTCACACCCAGGTAAGGAGCGTCAAGGCCAACCTCAAATCAGACCCACAAGATTAGTAATGAAGATGGAAGTGCAGCAGAGAAACCTCTTAAGGACAGATCAATGAAAGTCTTTATCCACAGATAAATGAAAATTAACCTTTAATTCTTTGTGAAGACTTGCAAGCTTTTCAGGTTATGTCTTTAAATAGAAAGACCTTGTAAAAACATTGAGCACCTTAATAAAGGATTCCCGGCACCCGACTTTGGTTGGACACTTTGGGGGTGGACTTGATTGGAAGCACTCATCTGCTGTTACCTCATTTCCTCTGAGTCTGCCATTTGACCAGGATTTTATGAAAGAAATTCCATACTCTCCCATTTGCCTGCCTCTGTTTGCGTTAGGCACCTACCAAGACTACAGTGTGTTTAGCTAGTTTGCGGACCTCTGCTTGCCAGATGTGTCAGAGCCTCGGTTTAGGTACTAATTATTGAGACGTCCTATTCTGTGCAGCACATTCTACAAACAAGTTCAGAACCTTGGTCTGAAGCACTAGTGTCTTAGACCTTCTGCTCTGAAATACTGGGTAAGAAGCTCCCCCCACCGAGAGCTGTTAGATTATGTGTGGGTCCAGAGGTGAACATCAGTGGGGTCAGAGCCCATGGCTCCCTCCTTCTCCCTTCCCAGGATAACCACCTGGAGAAGTTCTTCACCCTCTGCCACTCCCTGGAGAGCCAGGTGACCTTCCCCATCCGCGTGCTGGACCAGAAGATCAGCGAGACGGCGCTGGAGCACGAGCTGAAGCTCAGCATCATCTGCCTGAACTCCTCCCGCCTGGAGCCCCTCGTGCTCTTCCTGCACCTGGTGCTGGACAAGCTCTTCCAGCTGTCCGTGCAGCCCATGGTCATCGCGGGCCAGACAGGTAGGGGCCTGCGGAGCTGGGAGGAGGCACGGGCAGGGGCAGGCGGTGGAAGCAAACATGACTTTCTAGAAGTCCGAATGTGATCTTCCTTTTTTTGATGACATGAATTCAAGGGAGGCCTGGTTCAGTGCCACGTTTTTGAGCCACTCCATGTGCTTAAAAAAAAAAACAAAAGCAAAAACAAAAACCAGGAAAACGAACTCCTCATAAGATTCTTAATATTACAGCTTTTTCCTGTAAGCTTTATTAAATGGTGACAAGCAGTCTTTCAAATCCCATTCCTGCTAATAGGTGGGTTTATTTTAACTCTTAGACATTTTTGCTTTCTTGTCCAACAAGGAAATGGAACAATTGAAAGCAATGAGACAATGCAGATGAATAAGTAGATTAGAGCCAAACCGTGGAGGGCTTGGAGCAGCAGAACAGCAGCATAGATGCAGTGAATGGGTAGTTGGCCTGCGTCCACGGTGGCCACTGGTGTAACACACACGTTTTTAGGGGAGTCTGTATGAGAATCTGTGCTCTGTAACCATGGCTTTCAAAGCACAGCGTGTGCTCCGATCCCCTGGGCATCTTGTTCCAATGCAGATTCTGACTCAGCGTGTCTGCTCTGGGGCCTGGGAGTCTGCATTTATGACGGGCTCCTGGATGAAACTAACAATGTCGGTGTGCAGACGCCACTGCGCAGCCTGTTTCCCGCAGGGCTTGGTAAGGAAGCCGTCTGGACAGGCTCAGGTGTTTGTTGTGGGAAACAGTCAAGGGCCAGGAGGAGGAGGCTGCAAGGAGGGAGTGGGGAAGTCTCTGCAGCAGTGAGAGCCAGCAAGCTGGGATGACCGAAGCTCGCCCCGTCCCGGCCATCACCCTGACTTCCCTGGCTAAGCAGGTCAGGACCCATCGTCACTGTCCTGGAGAATGTTCCAGCTGACCTTCGTTTTTCTCCTGGTTCCTCAGCCAACTTCTCCCAGTTTGCCTTTGAGTCGGTGGTGGCCATCGCCAACAGCCTGCACAACAGCAAGGACCTCAGCAAGGACCAGCATGGGCGGAACTGCCTGCTGGCCTCCTACGTGCACTACGTCTTCCGCCTCCCAGAGCTGCCCAGGGACTTGCCCAGCACAGGTAGTGCAGCCCCGAGGGCAGGGCAGCCCTCCTCCACCCCACGGTAGGGTAATCCCAAGCAGAAGGTTCAGTTTCGTTTTTCAGAATAATATAACACTTACATGAAGGCTGAAATTAAAAGGTTTTTTTCCCCTAGATTTTTCTTTCTTCCTCCTTCCCTCTTTCTAGGCTCTGAGCACCTTGTCCTCTTACTTTGCCGTTAGGTGATCCCTCACTGGCTAATGTATTATTCAGTTGAGGATCTGTTTTTTAAAAGATAAAGAAATGCCAGCTGATGCCTGAGATTCCAGGATAATAATGATAAAGAAAGTAATAGAGAGCCAATGGCAGTGTGGTAGTGGTGATCCTTAAACTTTTCCTTATGAGTAAAATTCCTTTGCTCTTTTCCCTCGAACTAAATTTGTGAGTAATAATAATCTGCACTCCCACTCATCTTGATCACATATATAATGGTAATATATATAAATATTAACATTTATAATATATATGCTATACATAATATCATGAATATTATAAATAATACAAATATTACCATTTATAAACAAGGTAATAACCTATATATATATATTTTTTTTTTTTTGACAGGCAGTGTGGACAGTGAGAGAGAGAGACAGAGAGAAAGGTCTTCCTTTTTGCCGTTGGTTCACCCTCCAATGGCCGCCGCGGCTGGTGCGCGGCGGCTAGTGCACCGCGCTGATCCAAAGCTAGAAGCCAGGTGCTTCTCCTGGTCTCCCATGGGGTGCAAGGCCCAAGTACTTGGGCCATCCTCCACTGCACTCCCGGGCCACAGCAGAGAGCTGGCCTGGAAGAGGGGCAAATGAGACAGAATCCGGCGCCCTGAATGGGACTAGAACCCAGGGTGCCGGTGCTGCAGGTGGAGGATTAGCCTATTGAGCCATGGCGCCAGCCCCAATATATATTATATGTAGTATTATATTTATTATATATTATATATTGCCTATGTAATATATATTTATGTATTATCATTTATATATAAGGCAATAACCAACCCTAAAATCTGGTCTGCATGATTTAACAGATAGCATCAGCGAATTCACAAAATTCCTTATCCAAATATACGTGGCACTTGGTTACATCTGTGAAGCCTCACTTCAAGTGAATCTGCCATCTCTAGTTGAGTCTTAAAAATGCTTGGTATCTCATGGACACACAGTCACCTTGGAGAGCTGTCCATACTTGAAAAGTGAAAGGCAGCCCTCTGAGTACACAGTGTATGCTTGTCCTCCTGAGGTTCACAGACTGTCAGACGATGAATGTTTAAATCTCAGAAGACCTCCCTGTGTGAATTGCAAAGTCACCATCATGGAAATACTGATAAATTTTTAAAATCTACCTTTCCAGCTTCGCATAAGGATCAGAAGCTCTGACAACCCTGGGGTCTGTTTCTCCCTCACAGTGCTCGGCTAGAGCCAAGTAGTAGCCCTTGCCTGGGCTGTGTCTGTAATTCACCCCAGTCCTCACCACTCCCTACTGCCTATGTATCCCCTGTAGCATTGCATCCCTGCTCCACCCAAGCTTTTGATAATGAAGCACTGATTTACAGCCCTCCTCTGGCAGAATTCCTCCCACCCCTCCCCCACCACCTGCCCTTTCTCTCTTCAGTTCCTTAAACTCAGTGAGTGACTCTGGTCCCCTGTCTGTTGACATGCCTCTGCCTCGTGGGGTGCAGGCGGAACCCCTGCCCTGCCCGACCCTCGCTACCACACGTATGGGCGCACGTCTGCTGCTGCCGTGAGCTCAAAGCTGCTTCAGGCCCGGGTGATGAGCAGCAGCAACCCAGACCTGGCCGGGACACACTCCGCGGCGGACGAGGAAGTTAAGAACATCATGTCTTCAAAGGTAGGGAGGCCGTCAGACCCTGCAGGTGACCAGGGCTTTTGTTGTGTTTTGTTTCTAGTTGACACACGATAATTGTACACAGTTACGGAGTACAGGGTGACGTTTCAGTCGTCTTATGTATCTTGTGGGCATCAAAGGAGAGAGTGAGCGTATCTGTCACCTCATACATCTGTCATCTCTTAGTAGTGAGAATACTGAGTCCTCTCTTCCCCCTATTTGGAAATTCTCAGTAAAACATTGTTAACTATAGTCAACCTGTACAAGAGAACAGCAGCTCATTCCTCTACCTGTCATTTTGTAAAGGCTGTTTAACTAAAACTGAATTCGTATTTTGTAGAGTGTCTTTCACTTGAAATTTTAGTTATGATAAAATTACCCATTTTAAAGCATATGATCAGTATTTTTTAGAATATTCACAAAGCTACCATGAATTCTTAATCCGAATTTTGCCCCTGTTATCTATGGCCCAGGGTGGCTAAGCTAGTAGAGTAATATCATTTGTGCTTATTCTGATAAATCAAAATCTCCAGGCCTAGTGCATTTTTCCTTTCGCATTCCACCCACGTGAGACAGCGTGGTGTGAGCAAGGGATTCTAGAGAGCAGGGTTAGGGTTTGGGCTTGGTGCTGATGGAGCCGCCAGCCACGTGGGCACCGGCAAGTCATTTACCTGCCCTCAGCCTCACGTCTTCATTTCCTCAGAGCTTCTGGCCTCTGGCTAAACATAAGAACCACCTATGGGTTTTTAAATTTATTTCTTTATTTTATTTAAAAGGCAGAGAGACAGAGACAGATTGACGTGAAGATTTTCCATACACGATTTCAGTCCCCAGATGCCTGCAACACACAGGGCTGGGCCAAGTAAAAGCCAGGAGCCTAGAACTCTATCTGGGTCTCCCATATGGGTGGCAGGGACCCAAGTTCCAAAGCCATCATCTGCTAACACCCAGGGCATGCACGGGCAGGACGCTGGAACTGGGGACAGAGCTGGGGCTCAACCCCAGGCACTCTGAAACGGGATGCAGTCATCAGTGGCATCCTCATAATACACCAATGCCCACCGCACATGGATCTTTGGCAAGCATTGGGTCTGCCTCCAGAGATTCTGCGGTCTGTCTGCAGGCTGAACCGTGTGAAACTCTAGACGTTCTACCCTTCTTGACCTACAAATGTCAACCCAATGACAGGCTGAAGCTGGTCCTGAAAACTGACTGCTCAGTTTGAAGGAATTGCCTGAGTTAGTTGTGAAATAGATGCTACTAAAAAGTAAATTATATAAACTCACAGTTAAATAAGTGATATTAAAAAGTAAATAAAATCTAAATGTAATGTGGTAGCCTGGGCTGTATCCTGCAACAGAAGTAGGATGTTAGTGGTAAAAACAGTAAGGGGGCTGGTACTGTGGCACAGCAGGTTAAAGCCACTGCCTGCAGTGCCGGCATCCCATATGGGTGCTGGTTTGAGTCCTGGCTGCTCCACTTCCGTTCCAGCTCTCTGATATGGCCTGGGAAAGCAGTATAAGATGGCCCAACTTTTTGTGCCCCTGTACCCATGTGGGAGACCCGGAAGAAACTCTTGGCTCCTGGCTCCTGGCTTCGGATCAGCTCAGCTCTGGTCATTGAGGTCATTTGGAGACTGAACCAGTGGAATGGAAGATCTCTCTCTCTCTCTCTCTCTCTCTCTCTCTCTCTCTGCCTCTCTCTGTAACTCTGTCTTTCAAATAAATAAAATAATTCTTAAAAAAAAAGTGATAACCAAAGAGCCTCTGATTTAGTTACAGAATGTACAGATGTGAATATCTTAGTTTTATGTACCATACTCTGTGAGATATGAAAATTAATGGAGATGGGGTAAAGAGTACACAGAACACTCTGTACTACTCTTGCAATTTGTAACCTTCCTTGTTATTTTATGACTTTTTGCTATCAGCCATATCCTTGAGTTCTTTATGTTTATTGTGTCTGCACAATGCTGTGTATCAGCTTTCATGTTTCTTCCAAACTGTGTACATCCATGACATCATGTGTGTAAATACAAATCACCCGTCATGGAAATATGAACAACACAAAAATTGGTAGCTGCCACAGATTGTCCCCTCCCTGGAGAGCTGGCTTGCTAGCACGTTGTGGTATCATGTGCTGATTGCCCAGGGGAGAAGTGACCCGCAGAGACTGCTGACAGTCTGCGTCTTGATGATTTCATTTGAGTGCAGTGAAAGTATTTCTGTGTAGACTTGGTTAGCAACTTCCTAATTAGTCTACGGCAAGGGGAGAAAATGTTGCCCAATCAAAAGAATGAAGTTTAGCCTTTCCTTTCAAAAATGGTTTCTGACACTGTATGAGTGTTGGGGAGACTGAGTACTTTCCACACTGAACCACAGAGAGGCACTGTTCCCACACCGTTTTTATGTTCTCCCACTAAAGCCAGAGACTAGAAAATTGAAAGAACTTCAGCACTGCCTGATTCTTGGGAGCCTTGGAATTGGGCATAACTTTACCTTGCTTTGCTTTGTACAGGGTACTTTTAAATGTTTGTGGGAAAATGGAATGAATGCAAAGACAATGAATATTTTACATTAATTTTTTGAAGCTCCTTGTATTTTGATGACAAAAATTTTGAAATTCATGCAGTTTTCCATAAATTTTTTGAAGACCCTACTATTTATGTATAGCAACTATTTTACCTTTGTTACTTGAGGGGGTGGGAAACAATAGACTAAACATGAATTCCGAGGTTACATTTCAGGGCAATTGGTTCATCCTACTGGGGTACCACTGTCGGCTGACTGCTGAGTCATGGTCTGTGTTTCAGATTGGTGACCGCAACTGCAACCGGATGTCGTACTATTGCTCTGGCAATAATGATGTTCCAAGTTCTCCTGCAGCCCCAAGACCTGCCAGCAAAAAGGTACCACGGAGGGCAGGGTAAAGATGACCACAGAATAGGAAAGGATCCACTTGTGCCCTAGTGCTCTGACTGAAAGTAGACACCATCAAAGTGTTCTCAGGCCCTGCCAGCACACACACACACACACACAGACACATACACACATCACACAAACACATACATCACACACATACCACATCATACACCACACACACATCACACACTACACATGCATCATACACATCACACATGACATACACCGCACATGACACATATGCACATCACATTTCACACAAACACATATCACATAATACACATCACACACTACACAGACATCACACACACACACACACACACACACACATCACAGTTTCATGGCCCTGTCCTTCACCCATTTTTTTGGATCACCTAACTGCCTAACTCTATGATTCTCCAACTTTTCCATGCATGGGAATTAGCCAGAAAGCTTGTGAAACCTTATTGCTGGATCCTACCTCTAGATTTCTGTTCAATATAAGGGTCTTAAAATTCATGGAGAATGAAATTAAAAAATAAGTTCATTTTGGTGTACGAAAGCTTTGAAATCCATGCATACGTGAAGTCTTCAAAAAATTCATGAAAAATGTGTTTCATGAAAAAAATAGGAATGGATTTCAAAAATTTTTTCACCAAAATAAACTTTTAATTCCATTTTTCCATGAACTTCTGAAGTACCTTTGTAGATCTGAACTGGAGCCCAAGAAGTACAAATTGCATATCCGACAAGTTCCCAACTGACGCTGGCCCAGGGCCCACACTTTGGAAGCTACTGTATAAACCTAATTTTTAGTGGAAGGTGAATGTAGACAATGCCTTTGACAAAAGTGAAAGGCCAATAATGAGTCATCATTTATTTCAGTACTATATAATTTAGTATAAAATGCTTTCTGCATTCTCCATAATCTGTATCCCCGTGAGTTTGGAAACTCACTTAAGCTGTAGAAATCCTTAACAACAAAATTCTCCAATCAGAGTGACAGCTGGTGTAATCTAAGGAATGGGGGGAAAAAGCTGTCCGTCCCAAGTTTTCTCCTCTGTTAGGCACCAAGATTCTCTCCTTTATAGTAGTCTTGAGACCCTGATTAGAATGTTAATTGCAAAGATTCCCACAGGAAGCAGCAGCTAACCCTGCAGGGAGATGTTTATGAAGCAGGCAAGGAGGGAATGAGCTTTCTGCAGTCAGCCTCTGGACTGGAGGGAAAGATCCCACCTGGGATGCCATGCCAGGGCCTGGCTCTGTAGACTTTGCTGTAATCCGGGCACCATATGTTGGGAGAGGGAACAGGGGTAATGAATAAAAGGAAAAGTGGAACAAGACCTGGTTAGGCTTAAAGTTGTCACTTACTCTGAAGTTTTACACTGGGCTGTCACAGCCCCTTTGCAGTGACTGGTTACAAGGACCATTCTCCTGCTTAAAATGAGTATTTGCCTGCAGCCTCACTTTCTTATGCCATGTCCTGTTTGATTTTGCAATTACCTTGTTTTGACCTGAAATGACCAGAAGAGAATTGCTTCTTTTCACAGCGAAGTTGAGCCTGTAGGTTTCCATAATAGCTCAGCAAACACAGTTTGCTGCTTGGCTATTTCATATAACCCTCAGAGCAAGGTGTTCTCGTAACAGTGCTGCCCAGTAAGCGGCATAAATTACTTTAAGAAGCAGCTTATCCTGGTCTAATCTCCTCTTGCCAGAAGAGCCTGGCAGTCGGACTGACCTATTTCCAGAGGCTCCCTTGGAAGCTGGTGGAGTGCGTCTCTCGTACCATGGATAACTTGGCGATGCAGCCGAGTTACATCATGTGCACGGACAGACCACCATGCTCACGCCTCCCCCTGATGGCAGAGCGTCAGCCAAGGCCCTCAACAGCAAACCAGCATGCTGATTTCAGTGTGGCTACCCTGACGGAAGGAAATCAATCGACTGTTAGACTGCGGCGCCTATGCCTTCTCCCTTTGTCCCCATGAACCGACCAGCGCTGCACTTAGAACACAGACATCTGCACAGAGTATCCGTCTGTCTCCTTTTAGTTTGGCTAAAATTTGCACATGGGTCAGACGGAGTAAATGGAGCTGCTTGTGTGCATTTTTCTGTGGGTGACAGAAAGGGCTGTGGGGAGCAATCCTTGTCATAATCAATTTTTATGTTAGAGATTGACTTTAAGACCTAACTTCCTCATAAGGATAGGATATTAGTGTGTTCAAATAGTTATAGCTTTCTTAACCACTGAATACTAAAAACGAGTTCATCTGCATTTATTCTAGGTTTTGGGGGCATAAGATGAATCAAAGCTATGGGACATTCCTGGACATCACTGTTGCCTTCGGTTAAGCAGCCCACGAGTTTGTCCAGGGCTGAGAGGGTCCCCAGGATGCAGGGCTTTGCATTTTAAGACCAGGACAGTGTTGGGCAAATGGAGATGAGTTGGTCCCCCTACCTTTATCTTGAGCTTCCTTCTCATCAGAACTGTTGTGAAGAATGTTCTGAAGTAGCTGAGTAATTCGGAGAATGGCAGAGGTGAGAAAGGTACCATCTGCTGTGTTTGCTGTTAAGCAAACTCGAAGGAAAGTGAACAGAGAGAGCCAGATGCCTTTCAGACATCTGTCCTTGGGACACAGATGTTGGAGTTCAGGCTTCTGTCACTATGCCTAAAACCAACCAGTTAGAGTTCCCAGAAAGCCATAGTGAGATTTCAGGAATGGTTGTCCATTCTGGAAGGAATTTAGATCCCTTGTAGGCAGCAGTCCTCAAAGAGGGACCCTGGACCAGCAGCGGCAGCATCCCTTGGGAACTTGTTAGAAATGCACACTCTCAGGCCCGATGCAGAAGCCCTGGGTGTGAGGACCAGCAATTGGTGTTTCATGAAGCCCTCTAGAAGCTTCTGATACATTCAAGTTTGAGAACCACTGCTACCAAACGCATGATTTTATGGACCAGAACAACGAGGGCCTGAGGAGGAGTGGCTTGCCTGTGGTCACACAGAGAGTTTGCAGGAGAATCCGAGAGGAAAGGAAGCTACACCTTCCACCCTGGACTGCCCTCCCACCATGGAAGGTGGTCTCCCAGGCTGACTCCTACGCAGCCTCACATCAGCCTTTCCTGGCACCCTAAGCATCCTGCAGTCTCGGGCTCTATCAGCATTGACTTTGCGTTTACCATGCGTGGCCTCTGCCGTATCTGACTCACGCCCCAGAACTAGCAGTTCCATAATGGGGAAGGCCCTGGTGGTGCGTAGTGGAGCTCATCCTCACAGCCTGGTTTTGTGGTTTTGCTCAGCATTTCCATGAGGAGCTTGCCCTGCAGATGGTGGTCAGCACTGGAATGGTGAGAGAGACCGTCTTCAAGTACGCCTGGTTCTTCTTTGAGCTTCTGGTGAGATTTTTATTTGCTTATGTCTGTGATCAATAGGCAAGAGAAGCACGTGAGGCCAAGGCAGTGACGTCTCTGCCATGAGGAGCTGACCTTTGCTTCCTTCATCAAGTTGCTCCTGCCGAAAATCTGGGGTTGCTCTTTGAAATCTAACTCTCGCTCACCCCTCCATCCATCCTCTACCAGTGAAAATTGATCCTACCTTGAAAATCTCTCTGCAGCCTATTGCTTCTCATCACGTTCACCTCTCCCCACCTGTGCAAGCCACCGTCCTCTCGCATGTGCCTTTGCAATAACGTCCTCTTTCTCCTGCCTGTGTTGCTTTTTGCTCATGGCCCACCCGTTACGTCCAAGGGTAGACTGAGGATGTCACTCCCCTTTTCGAAGTTCTTTCGTGATTTTCAGTGTCCTGAGAATAAAGCACAAATTTGTACCGTGACCTGAAGAGCCATTGTATGGTTGTATTGTTTTGCTCCGTCTCTGATCTCCTACTGTAGGTTATCTCCCCTCATTCAGCCACATTGTTGCTTGTTTGGTTCTACAGCGACGCCAGGGCCTTTCAGCTTCAACACTTCTCTCAGATTCTCTCCTTCCTCCCCTGCAGACACACACCGTGTTCTCTTTAGGTTTCAGCCTAAATGTCCCAACCTCCAAGAATCCTTCTCTGACCACCATGAGCTGCGTGTCTTCTGCCCTGATAGTACCCATTTGGATGCCCTTAGTTATTTCCTTCTGAGCACTTATCACAGTTCAGAGTTGTTTTACTCTCTCATCTGTTAGATTTTTAGGATTTGGGTCTGTCTGCTTCATTGTCCTGTCTCTACACCTAGTATACTGCTCTGCTTGGTGTCATGCAAGCACCAAATAATATTTGTTGAAAAAAACCTGAAACTTATGAATCTGTTTATCTTACAATTTCTATTACTTCTCCAGTAGAAAAGCCAAAGGTCTAGCTAAAATACCTTAATTTTAAAGTGAGAAGAAGAATAGCAATACTTACTTTTGTTTAATTATTAATAGAAGTGGAGAGATTTTTACCATCAAGCCAGTAAGAATCATTTTGTCAGTATTGATAAATGAGATGATGTTAAATAAGAAGGGTATAATGAGCTGGTGCCGTGGCTCACTAGGCTAATCCTCTGCCTTGCGGCGCTGGCACACCGGGTTCTAGTCCCGGTCGGGGCACCGGATTCTGTCCCAGTTGCCCCTCTTCCAGGCCAGCTCTCTGCTGTGGCCAGGGAGTGCAGTGGAGGATGGCCCTAGTATATAAGGGTATAATGGCACAGACACCAGTTATATACGATTTTATAAAAGTAATTTGGAGGACTAGGGGTTGTCTGAGATTGAGTGATTGAGTGATAGTGTTGGTTTTGTGTTCACTGGCTTCCTTCTCCTGTGTCATAAAGTAGATTATATTTTAAGAAAGAGAGGTAGGGTAGGGTTTCTACCTATGTGTTAATTGATCTATGTAAGCTGAAGCCTAGAAAAAAGGGAGCAGTGCTAAACAATAGGACATAGAGACCAAGAGGGTCAAAGGAAACAAAAATAAAACATACACTGGGAAGACCTAGGAAGTGCTGTGCAACTGACTTAAAACAAAGGTCATAATCCTTCTTTCTTTCTTTCTTTCCTTCTTTCCTTCTTTCTACAGGCAGAGTGGACAGTGAGAGAGACAGAGAGAAAGGTCTTCCCTTTGCCGTTGGTTCACCCTCCAATGGCCACCGCGGCTGGCGTGCTGCAGCCGGTACACCGCGCTGATCCAAAGGCAGGAGCCAGGTGCTTCTCCTGGTCTCCCATGGGGTGGGGGCCCAAGGACTTGGGCCATCCTCCACTGCACTCTCGGGCCACAGCAGAGAGCTGGCCTGGAAGAGGGGTGACCGGGACTAGAACCAGGTGTGCCGGCGCCGCTAGGCGGAGGATTAGCCTATTGAGCCGCGGCACCGGCCCCATAATCCATCTTTCCATACTTCACCCAAGTAATCGTGAGTTCAGCTATCACAATTGCAGATTTTAAATGCCAGGGAACAAAAACTAAATTTGATACTGTAGAAACTCAGAGATTCAAATCCCAGAGGAAAGTTTTATCTCAGTTCAAAGCCGTTTTGCATTGTTTACTCATACACATGGACACCACCCCTGTTCTTTACTAGTGATTTGTTAATGTGCTGTTCTTAGACTGGGCAGTCAAGCCCCCAGAAGATGACACCCAGACTGTGGCATGTGCGGGTGCCAGGGCCTCTTTAATATGTCACTGAAACCTCACTGACACTCTGAGCAAGCAGGAGTTATCCTTATTGCACACTCCAGTGTCAAGTAGGCACTTGCCTGGACCTCACCCGGTGAGGGACAGAGTCTCAGTTCTCCAAGCTTCAAGCCTGAGTTGTTGTCTTCCACCATGCTGCTTCTTTGGGAAGCTCAAAGACACAAACCATTTTCTTAACATGTTGACAAATGCAAAATTTGTGTGTGTAGAAGTCTGCTTCAATGCAGTAGTACAATTATGCCTTTCCCATTCATGATGAACTCAGCATTGCTGAGCCAGTGGCTTCCTAGAAATCTCTCTTGAAGCAAACTTGCATTCTCTGCAGGTGTAGTGATGACTCTACCTTTTACATAATCCCAGTAACAGCTGGCATCCCCGAGAAGGGAAAAATAGTAACATCTAAAATGTATGGAGCATCTCACTGTATGTGCCAGGCACTGTTTCAAACATTTTTTTAGCATTATTTATTTAATCCTCATATAACCTTGAGGCAGATGTGTTGTTATTCTCAATTTACAGATGGAATGGGAAGAAGGGTGGTGGCCCTAAGGAGGGTCTCCAGGTCCCTGATGTTACTGTCCCTAACTGCAGGGAGCTAAGAACCACAATGAAGATGAACATTGCTTTGTATCTTGCATAATTTATTACTAGGGCTTGGTGGACCCAGGAGGAAAAGCAAAAGCTAAAGTGGGTAGCCCTGTACACCTCCAGGGGTTCAGTCCCTATGGTACACAGATAAGTTTGGAAAGAAAGTACCTGCTAATCTAAGCATTTTGAAGGGGTTGATCAACAGGCAGAACAAGCTAGACATAGTCTGTGAGGGACCTGGCAGGACACAGCAGGCATCACTCAAAGGGCTAATTGAAAAACGTTTCTAAAAAGGACCCTGCCTAGGGTGTGTGCAACATTAGAGTAGCAAATAAGGACCGGGGAGGCACCCTGGGTGCAGCAACTGCTCCAAGCCTTTGTCCTAGCTTCCAAGGATCAAAGGCAGGGAACAGTGCATTAGGAGGCTAGAGAGTGCTGGAGGCAGAGAGAAGGGAGGCCCCATATGATAGGAGCTGGAGCCCTAGGAAAACACTACTGCTGCCACTGTAGCAGGAGTGAGGGTAATGAGAGTGAATAATACTTGAACTTCTCTATTCTCCCACCCTCTGATCCCCTGCTGAGACATCCCATTGCCCAACTCCATCCAGAGGCCAAAGGGCAAGGCAAGGGGTCCTGAGTCATGCACCCCATAGAGGCTGCCTCTCCAGTGTTCAGAGACAGGAACTCCATCTAGAGAGAGGTAGGGAACATCCAGCCCATGGCCCGTATAAGGGCTGCAAAATCATTTGGTTTGGCCCTGCCACAGCAACCACAGGCAAGACTCAAAATTCAATAAATCTATGGCAGGCTAATTTTTAAGTTGATCATTTTGTATGACTCATGAATGGTATTTTATACACACACACACACACACACACACACAAATGGCCCTTGTCAGAAAAAAAGGTTCCCCACCCCAGATAAAGGCTGGAGTTGATGCATATAGAAATTGTCATTCCCCAGCCAGAACATTGCAAGGAAATTGATCTCAGATTCATGTAATACGTCAGTGCTTCAAGCGTTGTTAATGTTTTCTTGACTGATACCTAGGAAGTCATTTTAAAAATAGGAAGTTTTCCCCACAAAAATAAGCTTTAAGAGACAGAAATCACAGCCTCATTGAGCTTAGCCAACAACCTGGGTGGTTTAACACCATCCACTTTTGTTCGTTGGCCTAGGAGCTAATGAACAATTACTCGGGCAGGAGAGCTGTTGAACACACTCCTGTGGTGAATTTTACACTTGCTAATGAATAAATCTCTAAGTTTTTAGAGACTGCTAAACCAAAGCTGGGAGACCCAAAGGCAAATGGGTAAGACCAGATTTATTCACTCAGGACATGAAGTTCTACACTTAGGGGTTCTTTGGATAGGCCATGAATGCCAATACGGGAGAAATGGTTTTTCTGCCTCACCAGGCCCTAACACTACTGGACCAAGCATTTGTAAATCTCTCTACTGGGTGTTCTCTGGAAACCCAGAGGACACAGTAGCCGGCAAAGTGCTGATGGTTTGGAAGGGGGCCATTAGTTGGAATTGTGGTGTTGTGAGAATTATTTATTTGGTTGTAGGGTGGCCAAACTCAGCAGGCAGGAGCTGAATACAGCATCTTGCTCCTGGGATGGAACAGCCAGCAGAGAACCAGGATTGGGGTCACCCAAAACAAAAAGGCTTTGCTTTCCTAGGTCTTTGTTAAGGAACATGGTGAGAGAGACTTATCAGACAAAAATGGGATCTGGATCACGTCCTTCGTTCAGGTCCTCCCGCCAGCTGTGTGCAGGTCTGTAGGAGATGGATGCACTCATGTTCCTGAACCAAACAAGATGAGCGGTGCGCAGCCTGGTTCTTACACAGGACTTCAGGTTTTATATTCCTAGGTCTTTACTGAGGCGGCCGTGGCATTGTCAGAAACCATGCAGCCTTGTCTCTCAATTCTTCTTTTCTTATTTTTGCCTTCTCTTTCCTTTTTCTTCCTCTTGGTTTCTGTGCTAACGAAAATTTCCAGTCCTGCACTGTTCAAAATAGAAATCTGCTGGTAGTGCATTAAAGTTCTCCCATAAGCTCCTGGGAATGGAAATCCATTTCCACACGACTGTCCAGCCCTAACCTAGGGGACAAACGTGGGTAGTTCAAATTCCAGCCCGTTCCTTTCTACAAACCCTCCCACTAGCCTGGACCTTCTCATGAATATGACATCAGAGGGTAGGTATCCAACTACAAGAAGTCCGTGACTTTCCCATCCAACTGTTCCTAATATTTCTAAGCAATTTCCACTGAGGACAAAACCTAATGTCAGCTGATATCAAAGGAGGTTGTATTGACTGGTGAAAGAAGTCCAAAAATAGGTACCACTTAAAATTGTGGGAGGTACTGAGCTAGTATTATACGAGTATAATACACATAGTCACCAGTGGATGGAGAGATACAGAGGTAACTACAAGTAAGGCTTCTAGAACTCAAAACATAATTTCCCTGGTGGCAGAGTTCTAAATAGTGTTTAAGTTCCCAGCTAGCAAACAAAATCCTGCTCAACCATAAGGCAACTAAAATGTATGGAAGCATAAAGTAATTCTGTTGGGAACTACAGAATCGTTTCTGGAACTCTGTGCTTCCTGTTTCGACTAGAATCCCACGATAGGAGGCACATTTCTCCCTTGTTCTTACTGCACCTTTTCAGGAGCAGAAAAGACCATGCACACCCAACGACGCAGACAGCTGCTTTGTGGTCATGTGTGCCCTGTCTGACAGAGGCATGGCTCAGTGGTTGGGGGGGGCCTGGCCTTCCAGGATGAAGGCAGTTGAGGAAGAGGGAGTCCTCCCACCCTGCAGTTATTAGAACTGAGCTCCAGCTTTGTCAGCAGCAAGAATGGAGTCCCTGAGCAGGGGTCAAGAAGAGGACAGCCCTCCCACCACCTGCCACCATGGCAACCATTCATGTGTCAGGGACATTTTGTGGTCCAGAGCCAGCTCGGGAACCCCCAGTGCAGATGAAGTATCAGAAAGTCCATTGTGTAAGGGCTTTCCTCTAAGTCTTTCCCACTTTTCCAACTGGACAAGTGGGTCACCATTCTCCGTGTTGACGTTTCCCCACCCCCTCCGCAGGTGAAAAGCATGGCACAGTATGTGCATAACCTGGACAAACGGGACAGCTTTCGGAGGACTCGATTTTCTGACCGTTTCAAAGATGACATAACCACTATTGTTAACGTGGTCACCTCGGAGATTGCTGCCCTTTTAGTCAAACTTCAGAAGGTAACTGCATCTTGCTCTTCACTTTCTGCGTTGCTTAGCTTGAATGTATGTTACTTGCATATCAGAGGAAAAATGAGCATCTTTTTTAGAAAGTAATTAAAATATAACTACACCCAGCAATTGAATGCAATATGTTAGACCGGACCCTGGGGTGGGGCTGGGAGATTGCTATGAAGCAATTGTGACATGGGCTCTCATTTAAGTTATTTTGTCAGTATAGATATGGAAGATAATGTTCTTGCCTTTAAGAAACGCACCCTGAAGTATGATGGGATAAACAAGCATGACATTTGCAACCTGTTATCCAATAGTTAAAAAAAAAAAAAACATTTTGGGAGGTGGGTGCATAGAGTGATAAAGAAGATGAGGTGAAATGTCAAGATTGATGATTCTGGTTGAAGAGTATATGGGAGTTCTTTGTATTATACTTTCCTGCGAGTTTGAAATCATTTCAAAGTAAAAGTTTAAAAACACATAAAACAAAATAAAGCAAAAAAATTTGAAGGTAACTATGAAATTTTAGGGAGTAAGGTTGGTTATTAATACTTTTGTCATTATTAAGAATTTGCTTGGTATCAAGTACTAGGCATGCTTCCATTTGGTTATTTCTGTTGGCACACTTGGTTAGAACAACAATAATATCTTCATATTGGCAGACGTGAAATTACACACAGCGAGTGGCAAAGCCAGTCCTGAGACTGCAGGTCCACGTTTCCAAACAGCCCTGGAAACTCTCAGGAAGAGTGGGCAGGTGGATGCTAGCAAGAGGGCTCCAGGACTTCCCAGGGATGCTGTGGAAACCTCTTCGTCTGGTCTCCATCCATCCTGGATGCTGGTCAGCGCAGCCTGACTTTGCCAACTGTGCATCCAAATAGAGGGAAATAGTTTCAAGTCCAGTTTTCAATAATGTCACAGGAAATTGATTTCTTGTTCTGAGAATAAAGATCATAAACATGAAAAAGTGCATCCCTGATCACCCCGAAGTGCTGTAAAATCCATCATAAACATGAACATTGAGGCATAATAAAGAGGGAAAATTAAAACAAAAAACTGGCTGCAACTCATGTAAGAATTTACTCTACACATATAATTCTGACCTCTCTTAGGCTAGAAATGCTGCCTAATTGAACAACAACAACAAAAAATCTTCAGGTAAAAACAGATTCTTTTAACCTGATGGGGTATTCTACAATACTTCTTCTTATAAATTAAGCTGTTTATGTTTCCTTGAAGACAACAAATATGTTGCAAGTTTCTTTTATAGGAAAAACAAGTTAAGCAAGGTATTAAAAAAAAAGACAAAAGAAAACCCCTGTACATAGAGAATGAGCTCAATTATATATGTGCAAGTGTGCATGTAGAGAATAAGCGACTGGAAGGAAATGCACTCGAACATTAACAGTCCATAAAGAGTTGCTTGATTCAACCTGACAGCCACGCCCTCATTTCAGGGCTGAACTGTATTTGCTACAATTTTGCAGACTTAATCTGCTGTAGCCAGCATCACCCAGAGACAGCGGTTGGAATAACAGGACCTGTCCCTTACAACTTGTCCACAAGGGGCTAGGGAATTTGTGTCCATCCACAAAATTATTTGGATGTTTTTATGTCTGTTTTTGTTTTTTTTTTTTAAGGAAAATGAGCAGGCAGAGAAGATCAACATCAGCCTGGCTTTCTTCTTGTACGACCTTCTCTCGCTCATGGACCGCGGCTTTGTGTTTAACCTCATCAAGCATTACTGCAACCAGGTACGTGCTCCGAGACGGCCGTTTTGCTGATTGTTGGAGATGCCACTCGCTACTTCGGTGCGCTAGCCCATTGCTGAGCTGGACACTGGCTCCTGTGCCCCCCAGGTTTTGTGCCACAGTCCTCACCTCTGTGCCGTGGATATACTTCAAACACACTGGTTTTCTTGGATTCCTGGAGAATTCACCAGCACAGGAGGGTACACAGCTGATTTGTGGGAAATGGAATTTGTGCATGTTTTGATCTAATTTCTTCAGTTCAGCATTTAACAGCAATGACATAACGAGCCCTTCCATCTTTGACCAGGCCAGAGTATGAGGTGACTTTTCACATGTCACAGTGATTAATTCATTTGCTGTTGTGAAGTCCTGACATTAACAAACCCTGATGAAACCAAAGAGATTGGATTTCACCAAGCACAAAGCAAATATTTTATAATCTAAGTGAATCTCATCATTGCCACCCCCCTCCCCAGATTTTGACATGGAATTCTTTCTTTATTCACTGTCCCCTTCAAAGTACCCTAGCAACAGTAGTATAAATAGCAGTCATCGCTGCTTCTCTTCTTCTTCCTTAGTCCTACTTAGGCACCCCTGCTGTCACCACCAAATGCCACTGTTGTCACCACTTCCAATTTCCAATGCCCACTGCCACCCACTTCAGCCACCATCACCACCACCTACTGTGGTTAGTCACTTACTGACTTCAAGTAAATCCTTCAAATTACGTGGGTTTCAGTTCCCTTACTTTTGAAATAAAAGTGTTCAGTCCTGTAGGGTGTGTGAGTGTAAGGAAAAGAGTACAGATTGGTGCCTCCTCCCGCGGGGCACCAAAGTGGAAGAAAAAAGGGAGCAGACCAGAGAGAAGACAGAGTACAGACTCACAGCCAGACCAAATTTATTCCAAGAAAATAAACTCAAAGAGGTGGACCAACTGCCATCATGCTCACAGACCAAACACGTGGCAGAGGCCCTGACTGGGCCCTTTTATGTCCTAGGAGGGCTAGGGATGGGGTGGGGGGCAGTAGAAGGAGATGAGCTTCCCCATGCTGGGTCTTCAGGTTTGGCCCACTGGCTTCCAAACCTGGGAAGAATGCGAGGGGTACAGGTGTGAGGCTGAACTGGTCTTGAAGACAGGTGCAACAAGAACTATGTCCTTGTTCCATCAGTGAGGGATTTGGGGGCTGATCAAGGAGACAGATGTGACCACAACATACAAGCTCCCCTGTGTGGCACTGGGACAGGACTACAGAGGAGGGGCAAGTCCCTCCTACGGCACAGGGCTACCCCCCCACCCCCCAAGGAGAGAGGGAACTCCCAGAGGAAAGGGGAATGGGGGAGGGGGCTGGTGTATTCCACATTGCTGCTCTGTGGCCCTTCAAGGGTTTTGGGGCCACAAAGCTCCAAAGGGCTATAGCTACTTGAGGCCTTGCAACTAAAGGCTGAATTTTTTTTTTTTTTTTTTTTGACAGAGTCAGACAGTGAGAGAGAGAGAGACAGAGAGAAAGGTCTTCCTTTCCGTTGGTTCACCCCCCAAATGGCCACTACGGCCGGTGTGCTGCACCAATCCGAAGCCAGGAGCCAGGTGCTTCCTCCTGGTCTCCCATGTGGGTGCAGGGCCCAAGCACTTGGGCCATCCTCCATTATACTCCCGGGCAACAGCAGAGAGCTGGACTGGAAGAGGAGTGACCGGCACAGAATCCGGCGCCCCAACCAGAACTAGAACCCAGGGTGCTGACGCTGCAGGTGGAGGATTAGCCAAGTGAGCCCCAGTGCCGGCCTAAAGGCTGTATCTTATCAATAGGAAACAGCTGTCCAGTGAGAGGCCCTGGGGTCTGTAAAGCAGGCAAGACTAAAATGCTGAAAATGTGCTTGTTTGGGCTAATTTTTAAATAATTAGATGTGCAAAAATTCCATTTGGGTGTGAGTTAGCCAGGTGCGTGTCTGTCTGCAATGAAGAAATAACCCAGGGCCCAATACACGGAACTGGAGCTCTCTGGCTCATTTACGTAACAACCCTAAAAAAAAAAAAAAAAAAAAAAAAAGGCCTTGACTTTCCTGATAAGGAATCACACTAATAAAATGAGAATCCTGACACCCCCTTCCTGTGCAGCCTGCCTTCCTGGCCCTGCCTGTCTCTTCTGGCCCAGGATTCACGGGGCTGGTAACAGAGCCTTCCTGGACTCCCGCTGGCCCTTCCTGATGGGTGGGTAGCTTTACAGGTCACTGGATGAGTTTCCAACACAGATCCGTCTGGTTTCATAACTTTAAATTAGATATGGGAAAGAGATACTGGAACACCTCGCTGGCCCCAGGGTTAGCCGCTCACGCATGGGCACTTTCACCACCAAGGGCAGTAGGAGATGAGAGTTTGTATCTCCTCTTCCTCTTTTCCTTTGCTCTCTGTTTTACAGTCCCTCTTGTCCTTTTTGCTGCAGGACTTTCTTTTCCTTCTCCTTTGTCTCAGCTTCCAAAGAGCCCTCGGGCAGCAGTCTGGGCCGGTCTGATACTGATTCCTGTGATGCCATTCACCGGCCTCTGAGATGGGGAGCACTGCCCTCTGCCATGGTCATTTCTGCCTCTGCAAAACTCTAAGGCCAGGTTTGCTCCCCCCAGGCCAGTGTTTAGCACCGTGAGTGGAACGCAAGCAGGTCCCTGTGCCCGGTCAGTGGTGGTTTCATTCATTGATCCTGGCTCTAGATACGGGGGATCTTCAAGCCTGAGGTTCATCCTGTATTTGCAGTGTCCTCTGACTTCATCACACTGCATGATCTGATTCTTGTTCTCTGGAGTTACTTCATGCAGATGGGTGTAACCCTGGTCTTTTATGAACAGTCAGTAACAGCAGACAACTCTACTTCTTCAGTTATTCTGTAGCTTACGGTGTGCTGCTGAGTCACCACCCGTGGCTGGGCAGAGAGAGGTTGCACTATGGGCTCCTGGTACCTTACTCCTCTTCTCTAAACACCACTCAAGCTATTTTTGCAATTTCTGTCTCTAATGAAATCTCAAAGAGCCTTCTTTCAAGTGCAACTGTCTTGTGCTTTCCACTCCCAGTGTCTGACTCGGCCCAACAACTCTCTCTGAGTGACCCTAGGTGTAGGTGATGGGCATGTGACCGTGGTCTACTCAGCTTCATTTTCTGGTGGCTTCATGGGTACGAAGTCAGGACAGAAGGTTCTGGCAACTCTTCTTACACAGAACCTGTGTGTCTTAATTTTTTATGTAATGCCTAATGGCATTCATTTACTTTAAGGAATATCTAACTATGGCTTGATTGTATAGGTAAAATGCCCCACAAAATAGGTGTTTCTCCCAAATGCCTGAAAAGCTGTACTCATTTCGCTTACATAGTTTAGGGCACTGCTGTTAAAGTGAATGACGAGGAACTGTTTGCAGGAAGAGATGCTTATGGTGAAGTACTGGCGCTTTCATGGTCCCTTGTGTCCCCCTCCTCCTCCTCCTCTGCCTTTTTTTTTTTTTTTTAGAATTATTTTATTATTTGAAAGTCAGAGTTAGGCAGAGAGCGAGAGATCTTCCATTCCGCTAGTTCACTCCCCAAATGACCACAATGGCCAGAGCTGAGCTGATCTGAAGCCAGGAGCCCGGAGCTTGTTCCAGGTCTCCCACGCAGGTGCAGGGGTCCAAGCACTTGGGCTATCTTCTACTGCTTTCCCAGGCCATAGCAGAGAGCTGGATCAGAAGAGGAACAGCCGGGACTCGAACTGGAACCCATACGGGATGCCAGCGCTGCAGGTGGGGCTACGCCACAGTGCCGGCCCCACTCCTGCTCTGCCTTTACAGGAGCTGCCTCTGAATCTAGGCCCGCCCGCTGCTCAGCTCACCTAAGGGAAGCAGAGCATCTCCTCCCGGTGTCACCTTTGTCTGCTTTTCACTGCTGGTTTCCTGGTTTATTTTCACAGGAAGGTTTTCCCTGAGAACCCCTCAAACTTTTTCCTCCATTTCCTTCTTTCCCACTCTGGGGCAAAATCTTATGCAGGTGTTGCATAATTTCCTAAGCAGTAAACTGGTTCAAGAACTTTCGATTGTGTCCTTTCATTAGAAACTATAAAAGAACTCCTTTGGCATTAAGTTCATCCAGTCATTTTTATTAGTTTTATATGGTCCCATGTAAGATTAACTCTTCCCATTCCATTTCTTGGACACAGTGGGGTTTTTGTAAAATTAATTATATTACCCTAAAGATATACCTCGGGATTGTTATCATTGCAGGCTTGTCATGGAATCATGGGTTTGACAAAGTGGGGTCAGAGCAAAATTATTATTTTGGACACCTGTTAGACCAGAATCACTTGACAGAAATAATAAATAAGAACTTACTGGGGCTCTTGTAATGCATAATTTGCCATCTCTTGCACTATCTGATTAATTCTTATTAAGGTGATGGTCTTAATCTGGGGAGAAAAGACTTTTTGTCTGTCAGCCTCCTCTCCGTCTGCCTTACAATAAATGCTTGTTTCTTTCCTTTCTTGTCAGCTGTCAGCCAAGCTCAACAGCCTTCCCACACTCATTTCCATGCGGCTGGAGTTCCTGAGAATCCTCTGCAGTCACGAGCATTACCTCAATCTGAACCTCTTCTTCATGAATGCTGATACTGCCCCAACATCTCCCTGCCCCTCCATATCTTCCCAGGTAATCCGCTAACTGCAACAACTGTTTGAACTGTTTCATTTAATTTTTTTTTAATCAGGTATTTCCTGTAAAGGTTGGTCTTTTTAGTTAGAAGAAAACTCAAGTGGTTTGACCCAGAGCGGTTGAACAGTTGTGCTGGAGCAGGAGGGATCAAGAAACCCTCAGTATTTCAGTACTGGACGCCTGTATGTACAAGTAGGCTACCTTGAACTTGCACCTTCTTTAATCATTCACAGGCCAAAAAGTTGGCTTTTTTCTATATTCATACATCCCTGATGCAACCAAGGAGAGCAAAGAAACTGCAACCACTGTGGAAATTCAGGAGCTCATGGAAAAGTCTTCCTCTGTGTGACATTAACCTATTATTGTGTTGGCCAGCGCCGCGGCTCACTAGGCTAATCCTCCGCCTTGCGGCACCTGCACACCGGGTTCTAGTCCCGGTCGGGGCGCCGGATTCTGTCCCAGTTGCCCCTCTTCCAGGCCAGCTCTCTGCTATAGCCAGGGAGCGCAGTGGAGGATGGCCCAAGTGCTTGGGCCCTGCACCCCATGGGAGACCAGGAGAAGCACCTGGCTCCTGCCTTCGGATCAGCACGGTGCGCCGGCTGCAGCGGCGGCCATTGGAGGGTGAACCAACGGCAAAGGAAGACCTTTCTCTCTTTCTCTCTCTCTCACTGTCCACTCTGCCTGTCAAAAAACAAAAAACAAAACAAAAAACAAAAAACCTATTATTGTGATAAGCAGATACGGGCTTCCGAAGCCAGAGAAGTATTGGAAGCCATGTGTTAACTAGGCTTCTTGGTTTCTTTGCAGAAGGCCACCCAAGAGTGTGTAACTTGTTAGCGTAAGTTGTAAATGCACAAGAAAAGGGAAAGCAAATGGCAGAGCATGTGTGTGATAAGCAGTGATTCCCAAAGTTAGTTTACTATGGAACCCTTTTTTTTCCACTATAGATTTATTGAGGAACCAGGGTCTTCTAGACAAACTTTGAGGAATGTTGTTTTATACTCATATTCTGTTTATAAGGGGATAAATGAGTAGCTTAGAGCAGCAGGCATGATTTCTTAATATTTGACTCTCCTTCTGTTGCATGTTCCTTGATAGAAGCACAAAGGTGAAGCCTTATGTTATTAGTTAAAAGAAAAAAGCAATTTAGTTATTCATGCTGATGACAGGATCTAGGCATTAGCTACATGTCCATCTTAGTGTGACTGGGGAAGGTTGGGCTCCCAAGCAGCAATTCCAAAGTGTAAATTTTCTGCTGCAGTTGCCTTACAGGTTGGGCCCCAAGACCACCCTGGGCCAGCCTTGCCCTTGTTCCTCTCCCACGCTCCTCTTCTGACTTCCCCAGGGAGTTGCCAAACCTAGAGGCCAGCCTCCCCAAACCATAAATGATTGACAGAGATGTTTGTCATTTAAAACTTTTAATTAGTTTATTTTCACTTTACTTGAAATGCAGAGAGAGAGAGAGAGAGAGAATGAGAGAGAGAGAGAATCTTCCATCTGCTAGTTCTCTCACCAAATGCCTAAAAAGCCAGGCCAAAGCTAGGAGACCAGAACCTAATCTGGGTCTCCCATGTGGGTGACAGGGACTCTACTACTTGAACCGTCATCTGCTGCCGGCCAGGGTGCGCATTAACAGAAAGCTGGATCAGAGGTGGGGCTGGGACTTGAACCAGGCACTCCCTGTGATACAGAATAAATTTGGGATGCCTATGTCCCAAGCCGTGTCTTAATCTCTTAGCCAGATGTTCATGCATACAGGGTTATTTAAGATGTTCTTGGTGAAACATAAATTGTATTCCCAGGCTAAGAAGGACAGAAACTGCCTAGGACTGGTAAATCCGACACTTCCCTTTCTGACACCACTTCTGGTTCCAGACAGGTAAAAGTAGACAGCGTGCTTCACCCCGTTCAGTATGGCTGAAGCAGAGGAAACAGAGACCTTCAACAGGGTGGGCGGTTCGTACAGAGGAATTTCTGTGTACAGCCGCAGGATTAGGTGCAGTTCTCATTCCCGGGACAGATGTTATCCTAGGATGTTAATCCTCAACCGTTGGTTCCAGGTGGGGAAGGAAATGTCTCTGTTTTCAGCGGTCAGGAGCGCTTTGTTTTTGCCTTTCCCCACGGGCAGTCTTCCATCTGTGAGAATGAGAAAGTGGAGTAGCCGTCTGTGCTGCGGTTCCGTCAGCTGTCTCAGGGGATCCTGGCAGTGCCCTCGCTGGGGAGTGCTCCCGCAGCCTGGCTGACACAGAAGCTCACTAAATGCTAGCTGAAGCCACGTTAATTCCAGCACTTGTGTTCCTGTAGAACTCGAGCTCCTGCTCCAGTTTCCAGGACCAGAGGATTGCCAGCATGTTCGACCTGACCCCAGAGTACCGCCAGCAACACTTTCTCACCGGGCTCCTCTTTACAGAACTGGCTGCTGCCCTGGACGCCGAAGGGGAAGGGTATGTTTCTGACTTTCAGAATGGGACACGAAGTGAAAAAAAGAGATAACGCTTTAATAAAAAATCTGCAGCCCAACTTCTCACACGTGGCAAAAGCTCTAGCATTGACCAATTCCAAAGAGTAGGAGCGTCTGTGCCTTGAGAAAATGGTGCACCTATGGGTGCAGCGAGTCTGGGGGAGGCAGAGACGTCCCACATGTTTTTTTCCATCCCTTATGTATTGAGTGGAATTTAACAGCTCCACTGTAGTGGGTTACCCAGGGATGCTTTCATCAGTGAACTCGCTAGACACAAAGCTGTGTTTAACAAAGGTGACAGCACATACAGCTTTTGGTTTTGCTGACTTTTCTCTATTTTTCTCTTTCACTTACTTTAGCTGTAATCTTTACATTAGTTCCTATTATCTGATGCCACTTGGCTCAGTGCTGCCCAAGGAAGGAACTGCATTTACTCTGGGTGCAGATCCAGACTTCCCAGGACGAGAGAGATGCCCCAGCCCAGCGCTTATGAATGCTTCCACCTCTCACACTTCTCAGTACCCAGACGGGCACGTGGGCACTGTCTGGCTTTGATGTCAGTGGACAGAGAGAGAGGTAGACCACCCCTTCCTCGCTTCTTCTCTTCCTATGCACCACAGGCCCTTGGGATCAGAAACCAGCAGCCTACCTGATTGGATGGAAGGAAGCAATGCCATCCAAATTGTTACATATTCCATTCAACATCTTCTGAGTGCTTTCTGTGGGACAGACACAGTTGAGCATCGGAGTCCTTAGAGATACATCAGTCTCCAAAACAGACTCAATTCCCTGCCCCCAGAGAGCTCACCATTCAGGGACCCAGATCCAAAGATTGTTAGGTTTGGGAAGTAATTAGGTTGAACCCTTTGGGTGTTTGGATTAGGCAAACAGAATTGAAGAAACTTGCCCAGTGTCAAGCTGTGGTCTTTCAGGCCCTCCCAGATCCATCTCCCTGCCTAAGGAGCCTACGCCTAGGACTTCTGCTAAGAAGTTCTTGGAATAAAGTATGCTGATTGATGGCAGTGTTGCTGTTTTGTTATGGATTTGTGTATTTTTGAGTTCTCTCAAAGTGCTGCCCAAGATTTAGTGAAGAAAACAGGATTCCCTTTATGAATCTGTTACAGAAGCACCTTGAGTTTGTGTCACTGGAATAATAAGTGGCTCCAGGAGGTTTGCCTATACTGACATTTATCTAAGGGGTTGCGTGTCTCTGAGCCTAGTAGGATCATGTGGGAGGCTCTACATTCTGCCTCCTTCCAGAAATTCAGGTCCTGAATACATCCTTAGCTTCATTTCCATGGCTTCAATTCCAGCTTCTTCTTCTTCAACCTTCTCCCAGTTTTTTCAGTAGAATTTTCTACCCTGCAACTAACATAAATTTCTCCAGCAACCAAAGGTACCCTAACACATTTGCTGATAAGGTGCTGGGGAGAAAGTCTGAACACTAAGAAATTACTTTCACATGCAAGTACCACATTTTCTTTATTTTCCTTTATTAGCACTGCTATGAAGTGGTTTCTAACAGTAAATTTTAGTAATTATGTTAGCAGTAGTTTCTGTTTTTCATTTTCCTTCTGACATCTGTTTTTGATTCATTGTAAAGTTGTTGCTGTCATCTTCCCAACAACAGGCAGAGGTGTGTTCCAAGATCATCATGCAGTTACATTAAATTCGATAGATGCGGTCTTCCAGCACACACACAGTGCTTTTTCTACTCCCACTCCTCCAGAGAGTAGCTAATTAAGTGTCTCTGCTTTGGCAACACAGTCCCCCTTGACTGCAGGGTTGTTGGTCACTGTCCTGGAAAGTCATCAGAACTATGGTCACAATTTGACCATGTGGGCTAAAGCCTCAGCAAATTTTCACCCTTTAGCAATGCTTTCTCACGATCAGTGCTTCCTTTTGCTGCCAACACAATTAAGAGACTTACCAGCTCCTGCCCACCTGTAGGGTGGGGGCCGCTGGGACATATCTCAGTCCCTGGACCCCTGGAAGGAGCCACAACACCAGTTTCTAACAGTTCTCCCCAGAAGCCCTCCATACCTGACATTGTATCTGCAAGTTTTGTGCATCATTAACTCCTCAGTGCTTCTTAAGCATTTGGAAATCGTCTTGCGTCTTTGTGTTCAGCCAGCAAATTGCAGCGCCTTATTCACAACACAGCCCACTGCCAGGACTACCGACTAAGAGACAGTCAAACAAATACTTTTGAGGTGCAATTTCTAATTATCCTACTTTAGCTATAGTCTAAGAATCTGGGACATTTGAAAATTTGGTTAATATTTTCTATATAGCTCTGGATTCTGATATAGTCTTATTTTGTTTGAAAGACAGCAAGTATGTGGCTAAAATGGAACATATTTAATTAGGTTACAGGTACTCTAGATGCTTTATTTTATCGTATTTGCTTTTTTATTTTTACTGAGATACAATACAGAAAAGGGCCCAAAACTTAGATATGAAGTCAAGTTAATTTTTGCCTATGAAAATATTTGGATAACTATCAGCCAGACCAAGATAAAAGCTATTTCTAGCACCTTGACTATTCTCTGCCTTCTCCCACAGATAACCACTAGTCTGGTTTTTGTCACCAAAGGTTGGTGTTGACTGTTATTGAACTTTCACATTCTTTTGCTAAATATTGTGCCTGCAGGCCTCATTGTGGTTGCATGTACAGTAGTTCAGTGTTTTCTTTCAACTGTGTGTAGTAGTCCTTTGTGTTCTTACTATAATTTACTGTAGGTAGACTCTTGGTTTGCTTCCAGTTTGGGACTCTTATGAAAAAAAAGCTCCTATGACCATTTCCTATACATGATTTTTGGTGAACATTAGAACTCACTTCTTTGGGGTATAAATACAGCCAACTTTTAAATTTTGATTTTGATTTACTATTCTTGAATAGGTGAATATGTGCACATAGTTTTAATAAATTGTCAAAAGAATATACACGGAGCTAGGTGAAGAAGAACGAGCTAAATTCAAAGCAAGCAAATATAAGATAATAGGAACTAATGTAAAGATTACAGCTAAAGTAAGTGAAACAGAAAAATAGTAGAGAAAAATCAGCAAAACCAAAAACTTGTTATTTTTTTAAAAATCAACAAGCTTAGTAAATTTTTAGCAAGACTGACCAAGAAAAAGCAAGACTCAGGTGTTGTGGCATTGTGGGTAAAGTCACCACCTATACAGCCGGCAACCTACATGGGTGCCCGTTCAAAGCCAGGTTCCTCCACTTCCAGTGTGGGTCCCTGCTAATAGCCTGGCAAAAACCGTGGAAGATGATGATCCAAGTACTTGGGCTCCTTCCACCCACATGGGAGACTAGATGAAGCTCCTTGCTCCTGGCTTCAGCCTTTGGCTCAGCCTGGACCATTGCAGCCACTTGGGGAGTGAACCAGTGGATGAAGACCTCTGTCTGTCTGTCTGTCTCTCTCTCTCTCTTTCTGTAACTTTGATATTCAAATAAATAAATAAGTCTAAAAAAATTTCCCTTACCAAAATTAGGAATGAAAGAGGAGACATCATTATAAGACTCACAGAACCAAAAAAGATACAAACTACTAAAACTAATTCCAAAAAGAAATAGAAAATCTGTATAGATCTGCAACAAAGGGTTTAGTTATAATAATAATAATAATAATAATAGTATTAACTTCCCACAAAGAAAAGTCCAGAACCAGAGGTTTTATTAATGGATTTTACTAAATTTTTAAATGATTTTATTTTATTTATTTGAAAAGCACAGTTATAGGGGAGAGAGGGAGAGACAGACAGAAAGAGAGACTCTTCGACTAGCTGGTTTACTCCCCAAATGGCTACAACAGCTGGAGCTGGGCCCATTCAAAGCCAGGAGCCAGGAGCTTCTTCCCAGTTTCCCACATGGGTCCAAGCACGAGGGCCATCTTCCACTGCTTGCCCAGGCACATTAGCAGGGAGCTAGATTTGAAGTGGAACAGCTGGACCAGCACCCATATGAGATGCCAGGACCACAGAGGGTGGCTTTACCTGCTATGCCACAGCACCAGCCCCTCTACCAAATATTTGAGGAAAATGCAACTCCAATACTCTACAGACTGTTCCAAAGAATAGAAGAGTGGAAACATCCCACAGTATTCTTTGAAGTTAGAATTACTCTGATAATAAAACCAGACAAAGGCCTCACAGAAGAAAAACAGACCAATATTTGACTAAAGCAGATGTAAAATTCTCAACAAAATACTAACAAACTGAGTCCAACAACATATAAAAAGGATCAAATGCCATGGCTAAGTAGAATTTATCCCAGGAATGCAAGATAGGTTTGACATCTGAAAATCAGTTGTTCTGGTATACCATATTGGAAAAATAAAGAACAAAAACCATACAACCATCTTAATAGATTCAGGGGGAAAAAAAGTATTTATTCAAGGACAAGCAATTAGTCTAGCTATTAACACATCACTTGAGACACCCACATCCCATATCAGAGTGCCGAGTTCCAGTCCTGGCTCCACTGGGAGGCAGCAGGTAATGGCTGAGGTTGCTGCATTCCTGCCATTCCTGGGGGAGACCTGGATTGAGCTTCAGGCTCCCAGTTTTGGCCTGGCCCTGCTTTGGCTATTGTAGGCCTTTAGGAAGTGAAGCAGCATGATGGGAGTTGTCTGTCTTGCTCTTTCTCTCTCTATTTCTCTCTGTGTCTCTCTAATTAAAAAACATACACTTTTTTAAAAAGGAAAATAATTTGATACAATTCTAATATGTTTCCTTGATAAGAGTGCTCAGCAACCTTTTGGGAATATAAGAGAATTTGTTCAACTTGATTAAGTATCTCTGTAAAAAACCCACAGCTTATCTGATACTTGTCAGTAAAAGACCGAATGCTTCCCCGCAAGATCAGGAACAGGATAAAAATGTCCAGACTTGCCCTTCTAGTCAGTGTTGTACTAGAAGTTCTATCTCAGGACAATTCGTCAAGACAATTAAAAGAAGAAGCACATTGGAAAGTAATAAGTGAAGCTATCTATCCACAGATGACAGGGTCTTATTTATAGAAAATCCTAAGGAATTTACTGAAAAACTATTAAGACTGATCAGTGAGTTCATCAGGGTTGTAGCGTATTGGATCAATACACAAAAACCAATTGTATTTAGGTATACTTATGAGGAACAAACTGAAAAATGAAATTGAGAAAACAATTTCATTGAAAATAACACCAAAGAGAAAAAAATAGGAATAAATGTATCCAAATATGGTATAAAATTTGTACATGTAAAATGACAAAACACTGTTTAAAGAAATGGAATTGTAAGTGAATAAACCAATAAAACATGTTCTCGCAAGAAGACTTAATAAGTCCCCATGGCAATTCCTATCAAATCCCAGCTGGTTTCTTTGTGGAAATTGACAAGCTGATCCTAAAATCTGTATGGAAATTGGAGGAACCCACCATAGCCAAAATGATCCTGAAAAAGAACACAAATTGGAAGACTCACATGTCCCAATTTCAAAATTTACTCAATGCAAACTGTGGGATTCTAACATAAAGAAAATATATAGATTTATGAAACTTAATTCAGACATAAAACTCCCATTTTTAGGCCATTGATTTCTGATATTGGTGCCAAAACAATTTGTGGGGAAGGGCAGGGCAGGAGGGAATAATGTTTTCAACCAGTGGTGCTGGGACAACCAGATATCCACATTGAAAAGAATGAAGTTGGACTCCTCTCCACCATACAAAAAACAAAAACAAACAAAAATTAACTCAAATAGGTCAATGACATAAATATGAAAGCTAAAATTATAAAACTCTTAACATCAATGAAGTAATCTTCTTGAGCTTCAATTAGGTAATAGTTTGTATTATCTGACACCAAAACTGTGAGCTACAAAAGAAAAAAAATAAAGTGATCTTTGTTGAAATTCAAACTTCTGTGATTCATAGGAAACTATCAGTAAAATGAAGATATAAATCACAGAACAGAGTAGGAGGAAGAATTTGCAAATCATGTGTCTGATAAGGGACTTGTTCCTGGAATGTATATTAAAGTATCTTAAATAATATCTTCATATTAAAAGTATCTTTGAAATACCTTTAAATAATAAAAAGACAATAGTTTTTAAAAGGGCAAAGGATCAATACAGGCATTTCCCCATAGAGGAAATGGTCATAAACACGTGAAAAGATGTTCAGCATCATTAGCCAAAAAACAGATATAGAAATGTTGGTAAGGAGAAGCTGGAACCTTGAGACAGTGCTGGTGGGAATGCCAAATGAGACAGTCACTGCTAAAAACATCACACAGCTCCTCTAAAGGTTAAATGTAGAGTTACCCGCAGTCCAGCAATTCTCTTTGATGTATGTACCCAAGAGAAGTAAAACTATACAGAATATTTGTATTAGCATACATAACTCATAATATCCCCAAAGTGGAAATAATCCAAATGGCCCCCAATTGGTGAACAAATAAAATCTAGTACATCTATATAATGAAACCTACTCAGCAATAAGAACGAATTAAGTAGTACAACATATTGAACTTGAAAACCCTCAGCCAGGGTTAGAGCACAGTGTGTCTCTGTACCCTGCTTTGCTTGATTTCCACGTTGTCATCTCATTCTTTAGGAGTGTTTTGGTCCCTTTTGGCTGATTAATGTTTTGGTCTGTCTCCCTTCACCATAACCTCTAGCATTCTGTGTTTTGCCAACAGAATCAGCAAAGTGCAAAGGAAAGCAGTCAGTGCCATCCACAGCCTGCTGAGTTCTCATGACCTGGACCCGCGCTGTGTCAAACCAGAGGTGAAGGTCAAAATCGCTGCCCTCTACCTACCTTTGGTTGGCATCATTTTGGATGCTCTGCCGCAGCTCTATGACTTCACAGGTAAAAACCCATTGTGTTTCTTTGCTTGGGTTGATGGAGATGCCGGCAAAATACCCCATCAGGAGGAGTTCTGTATCTTTAGTTCTAGTGCTGATACAAGAGGGTATTTTTTTGGTGCAAAAAAAAAATTTTGAAATCCATGTGTGTGAGGAAGTTTCAAAAATTTCATGAAAATGTGTAGTATGGGCCGGCACCATGGCTCAATAGGCTAATCCTCCACCTTGCAGCGCCGGCACACCGGGTTCTAGTCCTGGTCAGAGTGCCGGATTCTGTCCTGGTTTGCCCCTCTTCCAGACCAGCTCTCTGCTATGGCCCGGGAGTGCAGTGGAGGATGGCCCAAGTCCTTGGGCCCTGCACCCGCATGGGAAACCAGGAAAAGCACCTGGCTCCTGGCTTCGGATCAGCGCCATGCGCCGGCCGCAGTGGCCATTGAAGGGTGAACCAACGGCAAAAGGAAGACCTTTCTCTCTCTCTCTCTCTCTTTCTCTCTCATTCTCTCACTGTCCACTCTGCCTGTCAAAAAAAAAAAAAAATGTGCAGTATGAAAAAACAGTGCATAGATTTCTTCTACTTTGATTTTTTCTTAAATATTTTGAAGTAACCTTGTATGCTTAATTTGAGCAATTCTACACAGCAGTGGTCTTTAAACTTTATTAGCACAGGCCCCAGTGAGTTCAAAAGAAAAAAAAAAATACAAAGCCTATGTATGTCTTTTTTTTAGAAATTGTTGGTTGATGGGTTCATCTGTTCCATTCATTCATTCATTCATTCATCTTCTGGTATAGATGGACTTTATAAACTTTAACCACAAAGGATGAAATTACTGCCTTTGGAGATCCTTGCTATAATGCCTTGAAATAAAATTGTTCCTTCCCTTTTCCTTTATGAATGTTTGGGCAAAGAACCAGTCTCAAATTAATCCAAACAACTTTCTGTCCCATGCCAAAAAAAAGAAAAAATCATGATGTCTTTCAATACTAGGAGATTCTGCCACAGAAGAGAGATTTTGCCTTTGGATATGAGGCTGATTCTTAGGTCTAGGTCTCCTGCTTAGCAGCAAGAGAAAAGGGTAAATTGTCTTAGAGGGGTTCGTGCCCATCTTGAGTCTATGTACGTGATACAATGTGGGTTAGAGAAAGTAGGTGGAAAATAAAACAGCCCAAACAGAGGGACCTCTTATGGAGACCTGAGAAAAATGACCTCTCTGCCTACTCTTCCCCCAGCATACATGCACACACACACATACAGTGTTCGCATCATTTTGGAGTGCTTTTTGCTTTTTCCCTAGTTCAAAAGAAGTTTTTAGAAATTTCTGTGCTGTTTTGACAGTGAAGGATGCTGGGGCCTCGAGGAGCTTATCTGAGCCCTGCCATCCTGATAGGAAGTTTTCCTTGGGATCCTAGAGCCATCCAGTTTTGCCCACTTCTTCCAAATGCAGTGTTGTATTTAACTGAAGTATTTCTGAAATCATTATGATGACCAGGATTTAGTTCATGAAACTGAGACCAGTCACCTGTGGTCTTCAATTCATATGAATCAAAAAATGAACAGCCAGCTTTCCTCTGAAAGTAATTCTCTCCTTTCTTTTAAAACCACTTCTGCAGCAAATACTTAATGGGGAGATGTGGGAAGAGAGAGTGAGAGGCAGAGTTAGGCTCTGTGGAGTTTGTTGGGCATAAAGGCAAGGTAAGGACAGAATCGAGCTTGGAGCACTGGTGAGCAGGGTGCTCAGGGCATCCTCTAGCAGCACCTGAGGAGAGGGTGGCTGAGAACCAAGCCATCTTCAACATTTAAAAATGGGCAAGTGTTTTACCTAATGTGTAAGATGCCTGTCGGAACACCTGCATCCCGTTTCAGAGTGCCTGAGTTTGACACCTGGCTTAGCTCCTGACTCCGCTTTCCTGCTACTGCAGACTCCAGGAGGCAGCAAGAGATGGTTCAAGTAACTGGGTTCCTGCCATTCACATAGGAGACACAATTCAGTTCTGGCCTCCTACCTTCAGCCTGGCCCCAGGCCATCCATTGCTTGCATTTGGGGAGTGAAGCAACAGATAGGAGTTCTCTCTGTCTCCATCTCTCTGCCTGTCAAAAAATTTAAATATGTACTACAGATCATGGCCTGTATTTTACGCTCCATTTCAAGAATCTTTGCTGGAAATTTTCTGCAGAGCTTCATTTTAAGTTGCAACATGGTTGTTCCCAGAGGAGGACACCTCTTTAGCTCGTATTCTCCAAGACTTCCGTGTTAATTAGAACGTTCCAAAGAGGAGGAGGACGTTCGGCACAGCAGTTAAGATGCTGCTTGGGATGCCTGCATGCTGTATCACAGGGTCTGCAGCTTCCTGCAGATGTGTACCCTGGGAGACAACAGGGGGTGGCCCAAGGGCTTGGATCTCTGCCGCCAATGTGGGAGACCAGGATGGAGTTTGTGGCTCCTGGCTTTGACCTGGCCCAGCTCTGACTATGTTGGGCATGGAAGGATGACCAGTGGATATAAAATCTCTCTGTCTCTGTCTCTCTGCTTTTCAAATAAATATAAATAAATAAATAATAACTTCAAAGATAGAACTTCCTTGTTAAAAATATTTACAAATTGTTGTGGTATAGAAGGTAGGGCTGCTGCGTGTGATGCTGACATCCCATGTGGGTGCCGGTTCGAGTCCTGGCTGCACCAGTTCCCTGCTAATGGTCTAGGAAAAGCAGCAGAAGATGGGCCAAGTGTTTGGGTCCCTGCCACCTCCTGGCTCAGCCCTGGCTGTTGTGGCCACTTGAGGAGTGAACCAGCAGATGGAAGCTTGTTCTCTCTCTCTCTCTGTCTCTATAACTCTGATTTTCAAACGAATGAATAAATATTTCATAAAAATTTACAAATCAGCCACTTGGAATCAGAAATTTTCCACACTTGGCCTTTGAACGTCTTGACAAATGCATTGAAGTTTGTGGTAATGATGTAGCTGACAAGAGAGGAAGCAGTCAAATGTATCTGAAAACCTTTAGATTGATGAACTAATGAGAGCACTGTTTTTCCATATTCATCATCCAGCCTGTTGGTAAAGATGCTGGTTAAGACGCCCACGTCCCACTCCAGAGTGCCTTGGCTTGATCTCCGGCCCCAGCTCCTGACTGCAGCTAATGCAGACCCTGGGAGGCAATGGTGATGGCTTGAGTAGTTGAGTGCCTGCCACCCATGTGGGAGACTGGGATTGGGTTCCCTACTCCCATCTTTGGCCAGGCCTAGTCCCTGGTATTGCATGTTTGGGGAGTGAACCAGTAGATGGGAACACATGCTTGCTTTCTCTCAAATACATTTCTTTTAAGATTTATTTGTTTATTTGAAAGGTAGAGTTGCAGTGCCACAGAGGCAGAAGTCTTCCATCTGCTGGTTTCACTCCCCAAATGGCCACAACAGCTGGGCCAATCTGAAGCCAGGAGCTTCTTCTTGGTCCCCTACGTGAGTGCAGGGGCCCAAGCACTTGGGCCGTCTTCCACTGTTTTCCCAAGCTATAGCAGAGGAGCAGCAGGAACATGAACCAGTACCCATCTGGGGTGGCAGCACTGCAGGCAGAGGCTTAGCCTACTATGCCACAGTGCCAGCCCTGAGAATGTTTATAAAAATATTTTATACTGGGGCTGGCGCTGTGACATAGCAGGTTAATGCCCTGCCCTGAAGCACCGGCATCCCTTACGGGCGCCAGTTTGAGACCCAGCTGCTCCACTTCTGATCCAGCTCTTTTTTATGGCCTGGGAAAGCAGTGGAAGATGGTCCAAGTCCTGGGGCCCCTGCACCCACGTGGGAAACCCAGAAGAAGCTCCTGGCTCCTGGCTTCAGATCAGCGCAGCTCCAGCCGTTGCAAAAAACTGTGGGGAGTGAACCAGCAGGTGGAAGACCTCTTTCTCTCTCTCTCTCTCTCTCTCTCTCTCTCTCTCTCTCTCACGCTCTTGCCTACCTCTCCTCTCTGTGTGTAACTCTGACTTTCAAATAAATAAATAAATCTTTAAAAAATATTTTATACAGCAAAATGCTTGTATCATTTCCTCTTTTCTCTTGTAACTGACCCTGTAAATATTAAGGAGAGGCAAGAATGTATCATCACATTACTCTTGATAATGTTATCAGGCATTGCATAATTTCCATGTTCTACTTATTTATTTATTTTAAAACCCAACTGCCTTAAAACATAATAGTGAATTATATTTCTAAAAATTTGATTCTGTTTTCAGAACTTGAGCAAATGAAGTACTGTGTACTCTCAAATTTTTTCGAAAAATTGAAGGTTCAAGTGGCTATATTGTTGACAGGTCAAATAAAATATGAGTTTTTAATGAATCAATCAATTGCAAGTGTTTTAACACACATTTCCAAGAACCACTTGAACAAATATTTTGTGTGTATGATTGGTAGAGTTTTACAAACCAGTCTTTTAAGTGATCTTTTGTTTGCATACATTTAGATCTATGTTTAAATTTAAATATATCTCTTCTATAGACACAGTAAACTAATATTCATTTCAAACTTTGAAGTTTTCTGTTTAAAATTTTATTTTATTTATTTGAAAGGTAGAATGATAGAGACTAGGTCTGGTCCAGGTAGAAACCAGGAATCTGGAACTCCATCCCTGTCTCCCACATGGGTAGTGGTGGCTCAGGACCCTGGACCATCCTCCACTGCTTTCCCAGGTGCATTAGCAGAGAGCTGGATCAGAAACGGAGCATCTGGAACTCAAACCAGTGTTCAGTATTAGATGCCAGCATCACAGGCAGCAGCTTAAACCTCTACACCACAATGCCAGCCCCTGAAGTTGTTGTTTGTTTTTGTTTTTAAATGTATTTGAAAGGCAGAGTTACAGAGAGAGAGAGAGAGAGAGAGAGAGATCTTCCATCCACTGGTTCACTCCTCAAATGGGTCCAATGGCATGGCTAGGATTGGGCCAGGCCAAAACCAGGAGCCAGGAGCTGCATCCAGGTCTCCCATGTGAGTGCAGGGACCCAAGCTCTTGGTCCATCTTCTGCTACTTTCCCAGGCACTTTAGCAGGGAGCTAGATTGGAAGTGAAGCAGCCGGACTTGATCTGGTGCCCCATGTGGAATGCCAGCATAAGAGGCAGTGGCTTAACCCATTATGCCACAATGCCAGCACCACCTAAAGTTTTATAAATTATTGCTGAACTTGTGATAATAGCTTATTATACTAAGGTACTTTAATTCTATAAATGTAGGGTTTTCTTCTGTTTGATAATTATTTAAAACATATGAATCAAGTGCAAAAATATTAAAGTGTTACGAAAGCTTTGAAAACTTTTATTCTCACAATTTGGAAAAAATAATCTCTAGCCCAATCTTGTGTGTATTGACATTTTGTGTCCTTTACTAGCCTGTCTCCTTTTTGTCCACAGGGAGTAGCAGACAGATTCTAAATGTCATGTTTACAATGACTGTGCTGATGTTAGTGACTCAAAAGTGCCAGTCACTTGGGAAGGGGACAGAAGGGGAGGTCTTATTTGACTTGCCATCACCAAAGGTGTTGTCCTTGCAGCTGCCGACGCCCGTGGTGGAAAAAGCCGCACCAGTGGCTCAGATGAAGAACAAGAAGGGGCCAGTGCAATCAACCAGAGCGTGGCTCTGGCCATTGCTGGGAATCATCTTAACCTGAAGACAGGTGGAAGCATGCTGTCGTCCTTGGTACGCTGGTGCACCTTTCTGCGACTTGTCTTCCGTGTTGCGTCTATGGTGGGAGAACCCAGCTTAGAGTACACAGCAGTGGTCTCTGCTTGGTTAGTCTGTGCTGGAAGGAATCCCTGAGGCTGGAAGCTCAGCAGCAGACAGGTCAAACAGCGTCCCGGCAACAGCAAGAGATGTGCACATCAAACTCAGGCAGTCCCCGGGTGCTGTGTTCAAGGCCCCAGAAGCCAGGAAAGAGGTGACCTTGGGAAATCTGAGACCTTTGCAAAGGAGAGCAAACCAAGGCTCCCTCAGATGGGGCCTTGGGCTGTGTTTATTTTACATATTTGTTTTCATACTGTGTCTGCCTCCCCTATCCAAAACAAAAGGTTAAAGGGGCCGTGGCTGTGGTTAATGCTTCTCAAGCAACACACTTGAGCTTTTCTAGGTACCTAAGGAACCTAGAAAAAAAACTGTAATTCAGTCATGGTTTTTTCATTCAATACATTTTTTAAATATATTTATTTATTTGAAAGGCAGAGTTACAGAGAGTTAGAAATGGAGAAAGATCTTCCATTTGCTGGTTCACTCTCCAAATGGCCACAACAGTCAGGACTGGGCCAGGCCAAAGCCAGGAGCTTCCTCTGACTCTCCCACATGGGTGCAGGGGCCCAAGCACTTGGACCATCTTCTGCTGCTTTTCCAGGCGCATTAGCAGGGAGCTGGATCAGAAGTAGAGAAGCCAGGATTTGAACTGGCACCTGTGTGGGATCCTGACATTGCAGGCAGCAGCTTAACCTGCTATGCGGCAATGCCAGCCCCATCACCTGCATTTTTTATGAGTTTTTTTGAGGACCTTCCCATAGGCATGGATTTCAAGGTGTTTTTGTGGCAAAATAACCTTATCTTGTCATTGCATTTCCATGAACGTTTTGCAGTACCTTCGTGTGTCTGCAGAGAATTCAGCTTGGCTGTCTTCTGAGAATGCAGCGTCTCACTCTCACTCTTCTACAGAGTGACTTCCTTCTCTTCCCTCTGGCACTTAGCAATGTCCCAACCCCTTGAGGGCTGGGAGGCAGGGACAGAGAAAGGAGGACTTTAGAGATTGGACATCAATCATCTTACAGTGTGGTAGCTGCGGTGTGTTTTATAATCTCCTCCGCCTTTCAAGTTACCTGTTCGAGGCACCATAAGCCTTTTCCATTATTTACCTCATAGAGAAACTCAGCAGCCCAAAGCTCACCTGTTAGAACACAGTCCCTGTAAAGTTACAGCTAAAGATGTCATTTGTTCTCGTGAACATATTCAGAATAACTAAAGTGAAAGGGATTTCATGACCTCTGTTATTTCCATCCAAAACTAACATTCCCCTTACACATTCCCAAAGACGTCACTGTGTTTCACCACCACATTCCACTGAAGATTAGCAGGGCCGCGTGAACCAAGGGCGCAGCCACGTGTTGTTGTCTGTGTTGATGTGATGACTCACAGAAAGTGTGCTCAGCGCTCTGAAATGAGTACTTCTGGCAAAAGTATCAAAGCAAACAGACGAAGCCCCCACGACCCTGCCGCCAGGCAGACATAAGCTGTGGTTCAAGTCACGTTACAGAGGACGTCACTGACTTATGGGTTGGATTAATTTGGAGAGCAATCCCATGCCCCGCATGTTATAATTTAGACCATGGAACAAGGAAGCTGAATCTGGAACACTTAGGTTATTCATGGCACCCAGCCCAGCTGGTTCTCTTCTGTCAATCCAACCTTCCACTCTCCCACTTCAAGGAGAAATACTGAGAGATCTCAGCAGCACAAAAGCCCTTTTGTATCATTGAGATTATGGAGCATGGTCAAGTTCCAGGGCAGACCACTGGGCCACACTGCTCCTAAAACTGCAGGTGCTCCCTTAGTGAAAACCCTGCTCACATAGTGACCCCCGCCCCCAGCTGAGCCTTTTTGCCGAGCAACCCAGCTCAGAGAACCCTGGGCTCCCCTGCCTAGGAAAGGCATGGTGGCTGGAAATGGATCCCCAGCTTGGAAAAAAATGCAGTCCCCATGCTCTAAGAGGTCAGCCTCCCTGAAGCTGTCGTTTGCATGTTGCTTGACTTCCTCCCCATCCGCCTCCTTCCAGCCCTATAAGCAGTACAACATGCTGAGTGCCGACACCACCCGCAACCTCATGATTTGCTTCCTCTGGATCATGAAGAACGCGGATCAGAGCCTCATCAGGAAGTGGATTGCAGACCTGCCCTCCATGCAGCTGAACAGAATTTTAGACCTCCTTTTCATCTGTGTTTCATGTTTTGAGTACAAGGTAAGTATGGGACGGCTGCATTGGCTGCCAGCTCTTACCTCCCACGTTCAACTCTGCCTCTTCAATCTGGCTATGAGAGGCATCACTAGTTTTTCTCATTTCTGCGCTCGAGTCTGTAGCCTGTTTGCATTTATAGATAACACTGCACAGGAAAAGGATCTCTGCCTTCTTGCAAAGGGAACCCCATCCCATTCTTGTTCACAGGGTTGAAGCTACAAGATCCTGTAGAACGGCATCTTCATGTAAAAACCACTGACACCACTGTGGAGTGCTCTGGTTTTGTTTGTTTGTTAAAGATAAATAAATAAATAAATTTTACTTATTTGAAAGGCAGATTTACAGAGAGAGAGGGAGAGAAAAAGAGACAGAAATCCTCCATCTGCTGGTTCACTCCCTATATGGCCAAAACAGCAAGGGCTGGGCCAGATCAAAGCAGAAACCAGGAGCTTCTTCTGGTCTCCCACGTGGGTGCAGGGGCCCAAACACTTGGGCCATTTGCTGCTGCTTTCTGAGGCCATTAGCAGGGAGCTGGATCAGAAGCGGGAACAGCCGGGGGGACTCGAACTGGTGCCCATATGGGATGCTAGTATCACAGGTATCAGCTTTACCTGCTACGCCACAAAGCTGGCCCCGAGTGCTCTGTTTGTTTGTTTGTTTGTTTTTTTTTTAAGATTTATTTCTTTATTTGAAAGACAGAGTTACAGAGAGATAGGGAGAGATGGAGAGTGATCTTCCATCTGCTGGTTCACTCCCCCAAGTGGCTGCCACAGCCAGAGCTGAGCTGATCTGAAACCAGGAGCCAGGAGCTTCCTCCAGGTCTTCCCACGTGGGTGCAGGGGCCCAAGGACTTGGGCCATCTTCCACTGCCTTCCCAGGCCATGAGCAGGGAGCTGGATCAGAAGTAGAGCAGCCGGGACTCGAACCAGTGTTTATATGGGATGCCTGTGGCACAGACTGGGGCTTTACCTGCTACACCACAATGCTGACCCCGAGGGCTCTGTTTTGATTACTGTCCGCATTGATGGGGATCTCACCAATCCATCTGTCCTCCTGCCTGTGTCCTCTCCAGGGGAAACAGAGTTCTGACAAAGTCAGCACCCAAGTGCTGCAGAAGTCGCGGGACGTCAAGGCCCGGCTGGAAGAGGCTCTGCTCCGTGGCGAGGGGGCCCGAGGGGAGATGATGCGGCGCTGCCGGGCTCCAGGTGTGTGGGACGTGCGTGTACATGGTAGGATCCTCTACCTCTAAGAAGAGGTTGCGGTTAGGGGTCACAGAAACCCTGCCATGTCTCTACATGGCATCTTGTAAAACTCGGTGGCGGCAAAGAGGGACAGTCCATGAATGTGAGTTGTGGATGAGATGGAAGGGGTCTCTCTCCCTCAAGGCTGAGACTTCGCTAGCGATACATGTAATGAGTCAGTCTTGGGCATGGTCAAGAGACTGGGCAGCCCTAGGCCCCAGATCATCTCCCTAAATCATTCAGGGTTTTATTAGAATGGAACCAGTTCCCCAGAGGGGTCTCAGGGTGTCCCAGGCCTGCAGAGACCCCACCCTACCACCAGAGACAGCCTCTGCCAGGCTGGGCTCATCACTCCAGAAGGTAATGAAATACCTAGCGATCTGGGTGCTCGTCTCTGTGCCCAGAGTAGAACAGACTCACCATTCTCCCTGTTCACCACCGTGGGGGACTTGATAGAGCTTTCAGTGGACCACCCACACCCTTCTTTCCGATAATCCCCACTGATTCCTTGGGCGCCCTCTGAGTTTCACTGGAACCATCTGTTCATGGGAAGTGTGCTCCCTGACGCCCCAGAAAAATAGGGGTTTTCTGCAGCTCTGAACTCTCAGTCAGCCCCGACATAGACATGGCGCCTTCGTCTCCCACCAGCACCCTGCATGGATCTAATCAGAGAGACACTGCTGAGTCTGCTCAGTTGAGCTTGTTAGAACTTCTGGTTATCTCGGAGGGCTTCGTGCTAATCAAATTCCTATCATACATTTCTTCACTCCTAGGGAATGACCGATTTCCGGGCCTCAATGAAAATTTGAGATGGAGGAAAGAGCAGACACATTGGCGGCAAGCTAATGAGAAGCTAGATAAGTGAGTCACTCAGCAACTTTGCGCTGCTTTTACCTAACGTCCAAAGCCATTTTTCCCAGGCTCCTTGTGTTACTGAAACAACTGCCTCCTTCCCAGGGGGAGACGAGGCAGCGTCCCTGTCTGTGTGAACACAGTTCGTCCAGGGACCCGGACAATCACACAGATAGGAGTTGTGGTTTCCAGGCTCAGACATGTATCACAGAAAAAAGAAGATTTACCAACCTCAGATCACTTCATAAAAGCAGCTGTTGGGGAGAGGGGAAACAGAGAATGCACGACTAGGGACCCAAGACCACAGAATTTCAAATCCATAGTTCATTTTAGAATGGAACGTGCACAAAGGTATATGCTCAGAGATATTTCTACCAGCACTAGCTTAAACTGTTAGGCAATGTGAAAACATTCTAAATGGTCAGGAATAGAAAACTACATAACGAAATATTAGTTTTCCATCAAAGTGTTTTGGAATAATTTTAATGACATGAAGAAATGCTTATGAGATAATTTTTAAGTGAACAAAAATAGGCACTTGGATTAAAGAATATAATTAGAATCTCTAATTAATGTGTAATATGTGTGTAAGAGGTTGGAAGGAAATATACCAGCCAGGTCTCTGCATGAGTACTTGGGCCGATATGCACTACCTCCCCAGGTGCATAAGCAGGAAGCTGGATGGGAAGCAGAGTGGCCGGGACTTGAACTCACACTTCGACACAGGATGCTGATGCTGCAAGAGGCAGCTTAGCCCAGTGCACCACCACACCCACCTCTACTTTGCCTGTTTTTATTTTTCTCAGTTCCCTCAACTTATTTATAAGATACTTGGTTCTGAGAGTCCATAAATTCTAACTCAGGCAATGAACAACAACAATAAATACCCATGCAACCTTAGTAGTTAGCTTAAAAGAAGAGCCTGACAAAGCTTGTTTTATCTGGGCTGTACAAGGTGATGTTTTGGGGAACTTTTCCATTTTGCTTGCAGTAACAACACAACCCTTGGCCATACCCCACAGGGCCTATTGGTTCTCTTTAGGTTGGTTTCCAGCACTGAGCTACCTAGCAGGCTGCTCCTGACCACAGCTAAGGAGTCACCTTTGCAAATCTTCAGAGACAACATCCTTTTTTTTTTTTTCTGGTTTTTTAAAGATTTGTATTTCTTTAACAATCAGAATTACAAAGAGAGAAAAGGAGAGACGGAGAGAGAAATCTTCTATCCACTGGTTCACTCCCCAGATGGCCGCAACTGCCAGAGCTGGGCCAGACCAAACCCAGGAGTCAACAGCTTCATCCAAGTTTCCCACATGGGTGCAGGGACCCAAACGCTTGGACCATCTTCTGCTGCTTTTCCCAGGCACATTAGCAGGAAGCTGAGTTGGGAGTGAAGCACCTCAAACTCAAACCAGCACCCATAAGGGATGATTCTGTCATAGGTAGTAGCCTTGCCCAATACACAAAGATGCCAGCCCTGACATTTTCATTTTTTTTAAGATTTGTTTATTTTATTTGGAAGGAAGTTTTTCAGAGAGAGAGAGAGAGAGGGAGGGAGGGAGAGAGGGAGAGGGAGAGAGAGAGAGAGAGAGCAGTCTTCCACTAGCTGATTCACTCCCTAAATGGCCACAATGGCGGCTGGAACTAGGCCGATTAGAAGCCAGGAACCTCTGGATCTCCTATGTGGGTGCAGAGGCGAAAGCATGTAGACCATCATCCGCTGCTTTCCCAGGCACGTTAGCAGGGAGCTGGATCAGAAGTGGAGCAGCATAGACTAGAATCAGTGCCCATATGAGATGCTGGTGCCAGAAGCAGCAGCTTTACCTGCTATGCCACAGCCCCCTCCTTTTTTTTTTTTTTTTTTTTTTTTAAGGAAACAATAGAAAAATTACAACAGCCCAGCTTAGCTATTTGGGAAACTTTGTAATTATAATAGTGCTGTCTTTCACCTTTATTGTTCAAATCATTTTTCTATTATATTGGTTCGGGTTTTTTTAAAAGCAGTAATTTTCAACCTGGACTACACATTCAAATCCCCTGGGGAGCTTTTAAAACTCCTGATGTCAGAGTGCCCAGATGTACCCCAGACCAATTAAATCATAGTCTCCAGCGGTGGGACCCAGAATCAGTAGTTAGTAAAACTGCCTAGGTGATTCTATTGTACAGCTGAATGTGAGAACCACTGTGTTAAAGGAACAGCTGGTAAGGTTTTTAAAAACCAGATTACTGGGACTGATGTTGGCACAACAATATTAATGTACTTAATGCCACTGAAGTGTACACTTAAATATGGCTAGAATGGCTAATTTTATGTCATGTTTTTTACCATGTTTTAAAAATTTGGGGAGCAAACATTATGGCACAGCAAGTTAAGCCACCATCTGCAACGCCAGAATCCCACATCAGTGCCATTTCGAGCCCCAGCTGCTGTACTTCCTATCCAGTTTCCTACTAATGTGCCTGGGAAAGCAGCAGAAGATGGCTCAAGTACTTGGGCTCCTACCACCCATATGAAAGACCCCTACAGAGTTCCAGGCTCCCAGCTTTGGCCTCGTCCAGTCCTGGCCCTGCCCTGTTTCGGCCATTTGAAGGGTGAACCAGCAGATGGAAGTGGTGAAGGACCCACACTGTATGTCAGAGTGCCTAGGTCTGAGTCCTGGTTCCACTCCTGATTCACACGCTGGACAGTAGCAAAGTGATGGCTCAAGTAGCTGGGCCCCTGCCACTCACTGAGTCCCACTGCTTCACTGTGGGTGTTTGGGGAGTGAACCAGTAAATAGGCGCTCCCTGCACACTTCCTCACTCGCGCGTGCTCTCTTTCTCTGTCTCTGCTTAAATAAATAAATAAAAACATTTTAAAATTAAATACATAAAAAATAAATTTTAACTACTTCGCAAGTTAATTAAAAAAGAGCTTTTGCCAGCGCTGCAGCTCACTAGGCTAATCCTCCGCCTTGCGGTGCCGGCACACCGGGTTCTAGTCCCGGTCGGGGCGCCGGATTCTGTCCCGGTTGCCCCTCTTCCAGTCCAGCTCTCTGCTGTGGCCAGGGAGTGCAGTGGAGGATGGCCCAAGTGCTTGGGCCCTGCAACCATATGTGAGACCAGGAAAAGCACCTGGCTCCTGGCTTCGGATCAGCGCGGTGCGGCCGGCCGCAGCAGCCATTGGAGGATGAACCAACAGTAAAGGAAGACCTTTCTCTCTGTCTCTGTCTCTCTCTCTCTCTCACTGTCCACTCTGCCTATCAAAAATTAAAAAAAAAAAGAGCTTTTTATAAGATTTATTTATTTATTTATTTATTTATTTGAAAGAGTTGCAGGGAGCGTGGGAGAAAGAAAGAGAGATCTTCCATCTGCTGGCTCACAACAAATGGCCAAATGGCCACAACAGACAGGGCTGGTCCAGGCTGAAGCTGGGAGCCAGGAGCTTCACTTGGATCTCATATGGGTGGCAGGAGTTCAAACACTTGGAGCATCTTCTGCTGCTTTCTCAGGTACATTAGCAGAAAGCCGGATCAGAAGTGAGACAGCCAGGACATGAACTGGAGCCCAGATGGGATGCCAATATCGCATGCCTTGACTGTACCACAATGCTAGCCCCAAAAAGAGCTTTTAGATTTCTCTTATTTTATCCAAATATTAACACTTGGAGAATGAGAAAAAAAGTGATGTTGATAAGTTTCAAACCAGAGAACACACAGAAATATTGGCTCTGAGCCCTCTGTGATATATAAGCAACCTCAGTGCCCCATTAGTAGGTTAAGGGGATTGGAGAGCAGCCTGACCTGATTCATGACATCTGAGCTGATGGCTCTTGGCCCCTGGGGTATCTTAGTAAGGTTAATTCTTCATACCTCCTTTTGCTCAGAACTAACTGTGGATGGTGTTACAAACTGCAGTAGTCCCCCTTATCCTAAGGGGGATGCTCCAAGGCTCCCAGTGATTCTGGAACCACAGATCATATCAAACTCTGTGTAGGAGCACTGTGATACTTGGATGGTTGATCTGATAACTACTAAGTGACTAATGGGTGGGTAGCATATACAGTGTGGATACGATGACAAAAGGGGTGAATCCTGGCCCAGGCAGGATGGGCAGGATCGTGTGAGATTTCCCCACACCTCGCAGAATTAGAACTCATTAATTGTTCATTACTGGAATTTTCCATGTAATCTGAGCTGAGGGTATTCAAAGGTAACTGAACCTGTAGACAATGGAGCCACAGGTAAAGGGAGACTCCCCCTTATCCCTTTCCAGCTTCACTTGGTTTTATGAGAATTAGTGCACTAATTCCTAAAAAATGAAACCTACTAGAGAAACAGCACCTGGTAACTTCCCATTTCCCAGTGGCTAATGACCAGTAACGTTAGTAATGTTAGATGCCTCTTGCCCCAGAAATGCTACCTTGCTTCCCAGTGGAAAAAGAAAAAAGGACTTAGGTACTCAGCCGAGCAACCTCAAGGTGGTCTTCGTAAAGTTAAGACACTGACTTTCCCCTCCCAGTTCTGAAGCTTCACCTTGCCTTACCCAGCAGGGTCCTTGTTGCCAATCTCATTCTCTCCAGCATGTTCGGGGGACTTCCCTTTCCTTGGATCTAGAGGCAATTCTCTCTCTCTCTCTCTCTTTTTTTTTTTTTTTTTTTTTTTTTTTTTTTTTTTTTTGGACAGGCAGAGTGGACAGTGAGAGAGAGAGAGAGAGAGAGAGAGAGAAAGGTCTTCCTTTGCCATTGGTTCACCCTCCAATGGCTGCTGTGGCCAGCACGCTGCGGCCTGGCGCACCGCGCTGATCCGAAGCCAGGAGCCAGGTGCTTCTCCTGGTCTTCCATGTGGGTGCAGGGACCAAGGACTTGGGCCATCCTCCACTGCACTCCTGGGCCACAGCAGAGAGCTGGACTGGAAGAAGGGCAACCGGGACAGAATCTGGTGCCCCGACCGGGACTAGAACCCAGGGTGCCAGCGCCGCAGGCGGAGGATTAGCCTAGTGAGCCGCAGCGCTGGCCTAGAGGCAATTCTCATGCATGAAATGCAGGCATGGCCTGAGGCTTTAGGCTGCAATCTCATGGGCTCACCTAATTGCTAGGAGCAACCACAGTTGTCTTTCTACCCATTTGGTTGTTTTATCATTTTCATCCTTATTAATAATAGGAAATGGGACTGGCACTGTGACATAGAGGCTAAAGCTGCTGTCTGCAGTGCCAGCATCCCATATAGACACCAGATTGAGTCCCAGCTGCTCCACTTCTGATCTAGCTCTCTCCTATGACCTGTGGGGAAGCAGTGGAGGATGGCCCAGGTCCTTGGGCCCCTGCACCCACAATGGGAAACCTGGGAGAAGCTCCAGGCTCCTACCTTTGGGTCAGCCCAACTCTGGCCATTGTGGCCATTTGGGGAGTGAACCTGTGGTTGGAAGTTTCTCTCTCTCTCTGCCTCTGAAACTCTGCCTTTCAAATAAATAATAAATCTTTAAAATAAAATAATAGTGGGGATGACGACGACTTGGAGGGTGTGCCTAGATGATCTTTATACCAGATACAAATCATGGAAGCACCTGTCCTGTGTACTTGCTCATGGCCAGCTACTCTGTTTGCATTCAGTGTTGATCATCCTAAAGATCTCTTTACGCCTTAGTATATAGATCACCAACACGGAACTGGCCAAGTCTGATGCATGCTTTAATTTGACCTCTTTTGTTTCTTAGGACAAAGGCTGAGTTAGATCATGAAGCCCTGCTCAGTGGCAATCTGGCTACAGAAGCAAATTTAATCATCCTGGATATGCAGGAAAACATTATCCAGGTGAGGACGACAAACTCCTGATCTGATCCTTCCAACATGAATATGTTTTCTGAAATTTAAAGAGGAATCCTTCATTCAAAATGGTGAAAGAAGTAAATGCAAACCAAAATGCCTTTTTAAAAATGAAGTTGGGAAGTTTACTGTTTACAGTAGTATCTACTTTGCAAATGCCAGAAATACCAAGCATTCTTCAGGCTTCTTTGCCTGGCTGCTGGCTTGGAAAGAGTCAGGTGCTTAACAAGCTAACCCCTCATGGTAACATCTGCAGAGACTGTACCAAGCTGATAATGTGGATAGAGGGCTGACAGTGCATTCTGAAGATCAGGGCTGCTAACTAGGGTCTTGATCCTGATGGGTCAATGCCAGTTGAATGATGGTCTCTGTTGGGAGTGTGAGCTATGACTGTGACTAGACTAGGTAAAAAAAAAAAAAAAAAAAAAAAAAAAAAAAAAGTGCTAAGGTGATGAATGATGTCTGTCTTGGTCTCACACTGGTGAAGAAAAACCATTTATGCCATGAATTTGCCAATTGTGCTGTAGACAACTTTAGTGTCACTGTGAACCTCATGCCATACTAATTTCAGCTTCTAATGATATTTCCAAAGATTTCAAAGATGTCTAGGAGATGAGTATTTTAGTTACCCTGAAAATGAATCTTTACATGTTTCCATTGAGAAGCCAATTGTTAGCATAGATCCAGTATTCCTTTTTATAGCTGAGAGAAATATGGTTGAAACACAGTAGAACCTTAAGTATCCAACTTCTTAGTTATTTGAAATCAAAGTAATTATTGTAAAAACACCAAATATATGGTATCTTTGATGACTCTGATATCCTTATAAGTGCTTAACATCACATTGATTTTATCTTTATCCAGCATGTCTTTGAGTACTGGATGTCTAACAGCAAGCCACAAAATGTATTTGCAGTTTTGTTGTTGGGTTGGTGCTGCTAATCCTGCCATAGCTGATAAATAAAACAAGCTTCTGTTTAGAAATGTCACTGCCACTGTTGGAAAGCCCCTCATTGTGTTTGGAAGCCCACCAGGAAAATTATGTCCTGTATACAAAGAACCTTCCAAGAGCTGTGGGCTATGATAGTTTACCTTCTAACTGCATTTAGGAGCCCAGAATTAGCCATAAATCCCCAGTCAGTTGGGGATTTTGAAATAAAGTCAGTTGGAAATAGATCTTCCACTCTATGATTAATGGAGGACATATATGTGCTATCTCACCAAAACCTCCAGCCGTTCAACCAAGAGATACGGGGCATCAGCATCACCAGGCTAACCTGCATGAGTGTCTGCTGTGCCTTCGGTTCCCTAGCGCGGCACGGGGATCAATGATGCTGTTCTTCATTCCCCCAGGCGAGCTCGGCTCTGGACTGTAAAGACAATCTGTTGGGAGGTGTCTTGAGGGTCCTGGTGAATTCCCTGAGCTGTGATCAGAGCACCACCTACCTGACTCACTGCTTTGCGACACTGCGTGCTCTCATCGCCAAGGTAAACACGGGACGCTTGTTTTCTTCACTCTTAATTAAGAGTAAGATTCTCATCTAGCTCCACAATGCTGTCTTCAGGTGGACCAAAACCCACAGTGCAAATTAAGTGGCATTGCAACAAAGATCTTAGGTCTTCCTGGGAGGAGAGCAGGTGGTTTGATTCTGTGAGAAGTTCCCATGGAGAAGACATATGGTGGCTCTCAGACTTGAAACGTGTGCCGAATCCTGGAAACTCAGAAAGACCACTCATTGGAAGTCCATGACGTGAGAGCAAAGTTCACCAGAGTGACTTTGCTGTTTCCGCCTGTTTCTTCAATACCTCATCTGAGTAGATTGACTCCTGTTCATGGCTCCCTTACTAAGTCTTACAAAATGTTGTGGCACAAAATGCCAGAAGGTTCACATTTAGAAATTCGATGATTGTTTACAGCCCTTGTCTCTACTGTTGAGGAGCAGTGTTTTTGTTTGTTTGTTTACTAGTTGTTGCACCCTTTACTTAGTGTAGAGTTAATCTTACGAGTATAAAGTAAAATGAAAGTAGATCTTTATAGAAATTAAGAGAGGGAATAAGAGAAGAAGGAGGAGGAAAGGTGGGAGTATGGGCGGGAGGGAGGACAGGGAAGGAAGTATCACTGTGTTCCTAAATCTGTATATGTAAAATACATAAAATTTGTTTATCTTAAATTTTTTAAAAAAAGAAATTAATTTTTTTGACAGGCAGAGTTAGACAGTGAGAGAGAAAGAGACAGAGAGAAAGGTCTTCTTTATGTTGGTTCACCCCCCAAATGGCTGCTACGGCCGGCGCGCTGCGCCGATCCGAAGCCAGGAGCCAGGTGCTTCCTCCTGGTCTCCTATGTGCAGGGCCCAAGCATTTGGACCATCCTCCACTGCCTTCCCGGGCCACAGCAGAGAGCTGGACTGGAAGAGGAGCAACCGGGACAGAACCCGGCGCCCCAACCAAGACTAGAACCTGGAGTACTGGCGCCACAGGTGGAGGATTAGCCAAGGGAGCCGCGGCGCCGGTCAGAAATTTTTTGTAGACTAAAGAAAGTAAATTTTTCCTTGGGTAAAAATGGCCTGTGTCAATTTTTTTATTTTTTATTTTATTTATTTTTTTTTTTTGCTCTATGGAAAATCTCGGTTGCTACCTTCTGCATGTGGTCCTTAAGATTCAGAAAGTGGAATTCTGCTCTCCTGTATTAGAACCAATAATTTCCAGAGACATCAAGAAACTCACGATTAATTCCTTCGAAGCTGTGACTTCACTAGTGAACACAGCATGGCTAACAGTGCAGTTAATGATGCAGCCATGACCTCAGTTATACATTTCATAATTAAGCCCGAAGTTGACTTCATTGCTCAAATCCATCTTCTGACTCATGTAGCTCATTATCTCTATGGTGCAATGTCTTCCCTCTTCTGGGCTTTTTGCTTGTCCAAGCAGACGTTTGCATATTTCAGCAGGAATCCTGTCCAGAAAGCGTCTGACAGTGCCAAGTGATGCCTAATGGGCCCTTTGTGTCTCTCCTAGTTTGGAGACTTGCTGTTCGAGGAGGAGGTGGAACAGTGTGCGGACCTGTGTCAGCGAGTTCTGCACCACTGCAGCAGCAGCATGGATGTCACCCGGAGCCAGGCCTGCGCCACCCTCTACCTCCTCATGAGGTTCAGCTTCGGAGCCACGAGTGTAAGAGCTCAGACTTGCGGTGACTCGGAATCAGTAGAGAAAGCCAACATGAGGCGTTGGTTGACAGGAAAACATCAGGCAGAGTTTGACTTCCGTGAGATGGAGCAGTTGAGTTTGTAGATGGACAGCAGGTTTCACTGGGATTTGTATCTCAAAGCCAAAGTCAAGACCGGGGCATGCAGTGCCTTCCATCAGTATGTTTCAGTAAGAAGTGGAAGCATATATGTGACAGTTATCTGTAGAAAAAGTACAGCACACAAGAATTCAGAAGCATGTCCTGTTCCTGAATTCTGACAAGCTGCCAGAGTGACCTGTGGGAGAGAATTTTAAATGATCATTATCATCTGGACCTGAGTAAGAATGGAGGGTTTGAAGCCTTTGGAGTTGAGCTTTACGGTAGAATTGTAAACCTTAGCTTTGGTCTGTGTGGATTTGGGTATGTCCTTTTGGAATTTCCATTTGTAGTTATGTACCTGCTGAAGTGATGTTAAAGTTAAGTTGGCCCATGGAAGAAAGGCAAGGTCCTCAGAACACTGATGAAAACTGGGGAAAACTATTTAAAATCTTTAGGACATTCCTGGGGGAGCCTTAGAATTGCCACATTTTTCTGTGGGCCTGGAAGGAAGGGAGGGACAAAGTCGCTGCTTCCCTAGAGTCTAAAATCTCAGAAACTGTGGCTATAGAGGTCACATTCCTTTTTGCAGTTTCATTAAAGTTTCAAGAAGAGAATCTTGGCACAAGAAGATAAATACTGTGACCCAGCTTTGTAAGAATCTTCCAGCTTTGCAGTGCAGAGGCAGCCCAGTCCTCAATGAAAATTTAAAGGGAGCCTGACAGATTTATGTGCAAGCAATATCCATTTAAACAACAGTATGAATCTTGTTCAAAGTGTGGCTCTCATTGCATTGAGAGAAAAGGAAGTGATTAAGATTGAGGTAACAGGAACATTGAAGAATTGCTTGTGTCTGGGGCTGCTGTCTTTATCTCCTAGTTGAGTGTCTGTTGCTTGTTCCATCTTTATTCTTTTTCTCAGAACTTTGCAAGAGTGAAGATGCAGGTAACCATGTCTCTGGCGTCCTTGGTGGGCAAAGCCCCAGACTTTAATGAGGTGCACCTGAGAAGATCCCTGAGGACGATCCTGGCCTATTCAGAAGAGGATGTGGCCATGCAGGCAACTCCTTTTCCCACCCAGGTAGACTGAAGAATATTCCCTATCTCTTGAATGGGTTTGGGATACATTGATTATGAATGTGCGTGTGTGTTATTTGCAAGTATGTATTGCCTGCCCAATATTGCAAATGTTCTTGGTGCTCTAAGAGGTAAAAAAGAGAAAACAAAAACAAAACACATCCACCTCTGTCCTCAACTTAAGATGCCAAGGATCTATTTGGAGAGCTCTGTCTCAAAATGATTAGGAACCTGATACTTAATTGTCAAGTGTGCAGGAAGAAATGAAACACTGAGGCCAGCACTGTGGGGTAGTAAAGCCGCCACCTGCAGTGTCAGAATCTCATATAGGCACCGGTTCAAGTCCCGGCCACTCCACTTCTGATCCAGCTCTCTGCTATTGCCTGGGAAAGCAGTAGAAGATGGCTCAAGTCCTTGGGCCCCTGCATCTACTTGGGAGGCCCAGAAGAAGCTCCTGGCTCCTGGCTTTGGATAGGTGCAGCTCTGGCCATTGCGGCCATTGGGGAGTGAATCATCAGATGGAAGACCTCTCTCTCTGCCTCTCTCTCTCTCTCTCTCTCTGCCTCTCTGTAACTCTGCCTTTCAAATAAATAACTAAATCTTTTTTTAAAGAAAAAGAAATGAAACTCTATGTGAGGGGTGAAGTAATAAACAATCTAGTGGCCAGGAGACACTTAGGGGAGGGGTAAGCTTAAAAGGCTGAAGTACGATTCAGGGGGCAGGGGGAAAGTGGGGGAGAGAATGAATTGTGTCTAAGGGGCAGTAAAGGAACCACCTTGACTAGTGTGTACTGAAGGGGAAGGAAAGGCCAAATTAGAGCTTGTAAACAAAATGAGTCCTAAGGAAACTGGTGAAGACAATGAGCTCTTCCATCTCCATTAGAATGCCCATAGAACTCCAGCAAGTCTCAATAGGTTTAGGTACAGCTCCTAGCCTAGTTAGTCTATGGCAGGTTCTCAATTAAGAATGAATGAATGAGGGTCCGGCGCCAGGACGCAGTAAGTTAATCCTCCACCTGCGGCGCCGACATCCCATAGAGGTGCTGGTTCCAGTGTTGGCTGCCCTTCTTCTAATCCTGCTCTCAGCTATGGTCTGGGAGAGCAGTAGAAGATGGCCCAAGTCCTGGGGCCCCTGCACCTTCATGGGAGACCCGAAAGAAGCTCCTGGCTTCTGGCTTTGGATCAGCCCAGGTCCAGCTGTTGGGGCCATTTGGGCAGTAAACCAGCAGCTGGAAGACCTTTCTCTCTGTTTCTCCCTCTCTCTAACTCTCTCAAATAAATACATAAATCTAAAAAACAAAAACAAACAAAAAACAAAAGCAACAACAACAAAAAACCCTGAAGTCCAGAGTACAGTTTAGAAATTTTGTAAATACCTGAAACCAATTCAAACTAGTTTTGGGGGAGGAAGATAGCATGAGGACTCAGGGCTAATTCTTGAGTCTCAAGGGCTCTCACATCTTGGGCCCAGAATCACCTGGGATTATGAAGTTGAAGTCACAGCAAATCCATTGCTTCCCCTGCACTCTCAACATAATCTTTTTTTTTTTTTTTAAGATTTATTTTATTTATTTGAAAGACAAAGTTACAGGGAGAGGTAGAGCCAGAGAGAGAGGTCTTCCATTCTGCTGGTTCTCTCCCCAAATGACCGCAATGGCTGGAGCTGAGCCAATCCGAAGCCAGGAGCCAGGAGCTTCTTCCGGGTCTCCCACACAGGTGCAGGGACCCAAGGACTTGGACCATCTTCTACTGCTTTCCCAGGCCATAGCAGAGAGCTGGATCAGAAGTGGAGCAGCTGGGACTCGAACTGGCGCCCATATGGGATGCCAGCACTGCAGGCTGGGGCTTTAACCCGCTGCACCACAGCACCAGCCCCTCAGTGTAATCTCAATGGACTGCAAAACCAAGATTACTAAGGGGCTTACACTGTTGCAGGTGGAGGAACTTCTGTGCAACCTCAATAGCATCTTATATGACACGGTGAAAATGAGGGAGTTTCAGGAAGACCCTGAGATGCTGATGGACCTCATGTACAGGTAAACTCTTCCTGTTCAGTCTCCTGGGGCCCTAGGATCTGTCACTGACTGGGGAGTTCTTCCTGATGTAATTCTCGCAGGTAGTATGGGTACACTTTTTTGGATGACATCCAAATATTTATGCAGGACATACAGAGTAGGTTGATTCATGTATATGTTTTTTTTTTTTTAAAGTCTGCCTTACTTACAGTGAGTTGCCTATTTTACACCACTGTGCTCTACTTACATGGAATGAGAGGAGAAAATTTGCAGCTATTATATGAATTATACTCTGTCGCTCCCCCTCTTCATGGAGGAACGACACAGGACCCTGCGCTGTTCTTCTGTCTGCTCGGCCCTCCCCGGGTTTGCTGCTGGTTCTTCCCGGGTTGGCTACCGACCCTTCCACCTCCGTGGAAGGGCGGTTCCCCCTGCCACATTCCCCACTTCCGCGGGGGAGCGGCACACCGCCGGCCGGCTCTCTCGGGGGCTGCACAGGTGTTCCTTCAGATAGATGTTCCCCTTAGATGTTCCTGGTGCATGCCGTCTCTCTCCTCCTTTATAGTCCTCTTCCACCAATCCCAACTCTGCTACCCACATGCTGAGTACGCTGCTCTCCTCCAATCAGGAGCAGGTCCCACAGTTTATTGGTTGAACTGGAGGCAGCTGTGTAGAAGCTGTTTCCCTTCTCAGCGCCATATTGTGGGAAAGCAGATGCATAGAATAAGTCTTTTTTTTTTTTTTTTTTTTTTTTTTTTTTTTGACAGGCAGAGTGGATAGTGAGAGAGAGAGAGAGAGAGAGAGAGAGAAAGGTCTTCCTTTTGCCGTTGGTTCACCCTCCAATGGCCGCCGCGGCCGGCGCGCTGCGGCCGGCGCACCGCGCTGATCCGATGGCAGGAGCCAGGAGCCAGGTGCTTTTCCTGGTCTCCCCATGGGGTGCAGGGCCCAAGCACCTGGGCCATCCTCCACTGCACTCCCTGGCCACAGCAGAGGGCTGGCCTGGAAGAGGGGCAACCAGGACAGAATCCGGCGCCCCGACCGGGACTAGAACCCGGTGTGCCGGCGCCGGTAGGCGGAGGATTAGCCTAGTGAGCCACGGCACCGGCCTAGAATAAGTCTTAATTCCAGTAACTTAGTCTAGTCCGAGTTGCTCCCAGTTGCTCCCCACAATACTCTATGGTTTTGTTGCATTCGTGTGTGTTCAGTTATCCTTATCCAGTTTTACTTTAGAAATCCTAATTTGTCATTTAAAACTTGACCTTCCATGCTTGTTCAGGAGAAACTACTGACAGAGGCAAAGTTGTTTGCTGCCACACCATAGGAAGGGTAGCATTTTTGCCTTCTGTTCTTATATTGAGTCAAATGGCAGAAAATTGCTTGAGATCCATTGATACAGATATCATTTGGTCAGGTCTTTTTTTTTTTCCTGTGTCTTAGGGTCTATCATCCTCCAAACACAGACTAAAAACAGTTGGGCTAATAAATATTCACCATTTCTGTGATTCTGAAGATGCCGGCAGAAGTATGAGAGAGTGTGTATGGGGGTTGGGGGAGGGGAGCACTCCTGGGGTCAGCAATGGCCACGCACAGTATAAGGATGGTGTCATTCACCAGTTTCGCTTGAAGCTATTTCCCAATCCATCTTCAGAATTGCCAAGAGTTACCAGACGTCTCCTGACCTGCGGCTGACCTGGCTCCAGAACATGGCAGAAAAGCACACCAAGAAGAAATGCTACACGGAAGCTGCCATGTGCCTGGTGCACGCGGCCGCGCTCGTGGCCGAGTACCTGAGCATGCTGGAGGACCGCAGCTACCTGCCCGTGGGCAGCGTCAGCTTCCAGGTGGGGCAGCGGCAGCTCTTCTCCCAGAGCAGTGGTTCCCAGGGGCATTTGGCAATGTGGGGAAGTATTTGTGGGTGTTACCCATGGACGTGGGCAGGTGGGAACCACTGGTGTCTAATAGGTAGAAGCCAAGGACGGTGCCAAACATTCTACAATGCATAGGAAATCTACCAACAGTTACCTGGCCCCAGTTGTCCACAGTCGCAAGGTTGCACAGCCCTGCCTTCATGTCTTACATTCGCCTGTTCTAATTGCTTTACCCTCTTGTTTGTTTGTTTGTTTTCATTGTTTACAGTGTTTCCTGGGGTTGACTGGTCTTTGGTAGACCTTTGCATACTTTCCCAGGGTTTTTGTGTGTGTGTGTGTGTGTATTTTTTGTTTTTTTTTTTTTTTTTTTTTTTTTTTTTTTACAGGCAGAGTGGATAGTGAGAGAGAGAGACAGAGAGAAAGGTCTTCCTTTTGCCCTTGGTTCACCCTCCAATGGCCGCCACGGCTGGTGCGCTGCGGCCGGCGCACCCCGCTGATCCGAAGGCAGGAGCCAGGTGCTTCTCCTGGTCTCCCATGGGGTGCAGGGCCCAAGCACTTGGGTCATCCTCCACTGCACTCTCAGGCCACAGCAGAGAGCTGGCCTGGAAGAGGGGCAACCGGGACAGAATCCGGCGCCCTGACCGGGACTAGAACCCGGTGTGCCGGCGCCGCTAGGTGGAGGATTAGCCTATTGAGCCCCGGCGCCAGCCCAGGGTTGTTTGATTTGACCTTCCCACTATGCCTGGGAAGCAGGTGCCTGGAGAGACTGTCAACCCCACTTCACAGACGAAGAAACTGAAAGAGCGATTTTTCTGAGGTTTTGAAAACTCTTCCCCAAAGATTTATGGTTGGTACCATATTCTAACAACCATGAAGGTGTTTCATGACGAGAATCATTTGTTGGGTTCCACTCTCTGATCCAAAATCAAGAAAGAATCAAATCGTCCTGAGAGTTCTAGGAAATAAAAGGCTGAATCGGTAGTTTCTTAGCATAAACTGAAAATGACCCACAACCGGCAAGGGGAAATTGTATGCCAGACCTAACACTTAACTTGGACTGGCATGTTCAGGGCCCACCTGGACAGCTTTCCTGATTCATTTAATACAGCCTGAGAGAAGGGGAAGAGCAGTGTCACGAGTGCTTTTTCCGAGGAGGTGATCTGGAGGGTGACCGTGCCTGGAACTGGGACCGACATCACCATCGTGGTGGAACTCTTCCAGCCAGACTCACGAAGTCCAGTGCAAGGGTTTATGTGATTCTTGATTGAACTTACACGAAGTACGCAAGGCTTTATTCTTATTGTTCTTATGCACAGTTTTGTGATGCTGTGTGAACCCGAAAGAAAACACGATTCAGAGCAGCTTTCCCAGGCTTAGAGAATAAAAAACAACAAACAAACAAACAAACAAATAGTGGTAGAACCAGAGAACCAGGAGCTTCTGGTTTCTTGGATTTCTGTGTATCAGCCAAGCTGGGTTTCTCCTCTTGTTGTTAATTCCGCCTTTCTTATGGTCCTCAATAACACATATTTCCACAGGGATTTCATTCTCGGCCAATAAATTTTATTCTCCACTCAGAGATGTTTTGCAAAAGCAAAAATTAAATTCTCATCCAAATGTTGAAAAATATTATATCTAACTTTGAATCATATGAAAGTGAATAGGATAGTTATAAAAACTGTTTTAGATTTATCTTCTTTCATCAATTTTCTATCTACCTTTTGATATTGTCAAGGATAAATATTATAGTACTCTTCTTATAATTCCCAGAAAATCTTTTCATTTATACTTAACATTGTGTTGTATCATGTACTTTTCATATTTCATTTACTAAACTATTTCTTATAATTCTTTTATGACTTTTCTCAGTTACTATATCTTATTTAATATTTATCATCACATATTAATTGCATTTCATTATTGACTTTTATGTTTAGTAAGTCTTACTACCTGAATTGATTTGCTTGTAATGAGCAGGCCAAGGTGAGATGGAAGAATTATTCAAGAACCAACAAGAAAACTCCACATTGTCCTTCCACGGGTGCATACAACTAGATCTTTTTGAATTTTTAGCTGTTCATTCTTTCTTTTAGAGTGTCTTCATTTAAAGGACACTATTCTCTCCTCATGAACTTTACATGGTAGCCACAAAAATATCATGTAACTATTCCATTCTTTATTCAGTTACTATTATGATAAAAACTGTTAGAAAGAGGCACAAGATGCTGTGAGCACTTATAATATATAATATAGCCCAGCCTGGGGATCAGGGATGAAAAGGCGACAAAAGAAGGCAGAAGAAACTTTGGAGTGTGAAGCCTTCATGATGTACATAACATGATGAGTGGGAAAGGTGTGTGGTATATAGCACTTAAGCCGCCGTTTGGGGCACCCACGCCCCATATTGCAGGGCCTGAGTTTAAGTCCTATCTTTGCTTCTGATCCAGCAGCATCCTGGGCAGCAGGTGATGGCTCGAGTATTTGGGTCCTGCATTGCCCACATGGGAGACCCAGATGGAATTCCAGGCTCCTGGCTTCAATCTGGCCCAGCCCCAGCTCTTGCAGGCATTTGGGAAATGAACCAGGGAATGGAAGATATGGAAGACTTCTCTCTCTCTCTCTCTCTCTCTCTCTCTGTGTGTGTATGTGTGTGTGTGTGTGTTTCGCTTTCTCTCTCACTGGACCTTTCTAATAAAGAAACACAAATAAATACAAAATAACATAATGAGTTAGGCATTCACAGCTGCAAAAGAGATACCAAATTACACTGATATCTATGAATGCATTCTTATTTCTTCCAAGTGAGACATACCACATCAGATGGAAATGCCTACTCGTAAATGGCAGAACACCCAAATCAGACTGATCTGACGTAAAAATGGAATTTATCGGCCTGCATAGGGGAGATGAACCTGAAGTGGCACCCATTGCACCAGACTTAAATGCCCTAACAATGCTGTCACACCTCAGTGTTATTACTGCTTCCTGCGTCTGCCTTGTGTTGGTCCCCTTTGTTCTCCACAGACTTCCTGCATTGAGTAAGATGTCCGCGTCCGTATCCACATTCAAGTCCAGGGGCAGAGACATGCCTCACTTCTAGCAGATTCAGAGAAGAGTCTGAGTGCATCTCAGTGGTTCTGGTTGAGTCATGTGCTCATGCTCAGATCCGTCACGAAGGCCGGAGACAGGAAACGCCTTACGTGGCTGAGCCAGACTCACAGGCCTGCATGTGGAGTTGTGGGTGGTTCCCCAGATGGAGATCTGGGTGTTTTATGTTAGAGAAGAATGAAGCAATTCTGGGCAGCCTTAACAGCAGATGTCCACTGCTGGTTTCTTTACTTCTCTCTCTCTCTCTCTTTTTTTTTTTCATTGTTAATGCTTGTTGCTGTAGTTTTCAACCTTGTTTTGCTCCAAAAATTGAACCTCTATGCAAGACTTATCAACTGGAGAAAAATAAATCTGTGCCAGGGAAATAACTCAGAGGTTGCCAGATTCCAAGAAACTGAGATCACTGAAAGTGCGTGTCCCAGAGTACAATATTCCACAAGTGCAGATATGGACACGTTCTCAGATACTGCTGGGCCTGTTACCTCCCTGAGGCTGACGCCAGGAATGTCTGCCCAGAATCCCTGTCTCCGACTATAGCTAATAAGGCCACATAGCTTCAGTTCTGTTCCTCCACATGCAGAAAGCAGCGCACAGTTCTAATAGTTTCCTGAGTTACTAGGTTTTTTCAGCTGAGAGATATCCATTACCTTCTGTTGTCTCCAGTACAGAAGCATCACAATAGAGAGGCTGGGCTTGGGAGAGTCTGTTGTAAAACACTCTGATAGTCTCCACCTCATTCCTGAAACCACATTACAGTACTGGATATGAAGGGACAGGACTATACTGAGTCCTCACTGATTGCTGAGGTTGATTCGCATGGTCTTACCAGTCGGGCCAGAAGGCAGGCAGCTTTTCTTTTACACTCTAAATCTGATCAATTGGTAGGGTCTGACTAGAGTGCTGTGGTGAGAAGACATTTGAAACTATCCAAGCTCTGAAGGAGAGTGTTAAAATTGACTAGTTATGCCTGCCTTGAGCTCCTCAGTAGGAAGGAGTGGTATGTGTGTGACCTGTTTGCAGTCCATAAACAAAGAAGCTATCCCATTTCTCCTTTGCTCCAAGTGTATTTCTTTCACAGCTGTGGGCCAAGAAGAAAATGACTCTTGACCTGTCAAGAGTGTGAGTCATGGCCAGGCCCAGGCCCAGGCCCAGGCCCAGGGATAGGGTAAGGTAGGTGGGGCACACAGGGCACAAAATAGAAGGGGGCACTGTATCTCAGGGTCCCCACGTCCGTGACTCTGAGAGTGAGTTCCTCCCTAAAGTTTGTTAGCTGGTTTTAAATCTGGTTCCCTCTAGCGCTGGCCATCTACTTTCTGATAGGGTCTCTTAACTCTGTTGTTGGTGTAAAGGAAGCACGTGCAGAAACAAAACGCTCAGGGAGGCTAACTGCTACAGGCTGTAAAAATGTCCACAAAGAAGGCTCTGTCCTTGGCTGTCGTCATGTGTCACACCTGCTTATCTGAAAGGAGAGGCTGAGGTCCCTCCAACAGGAAACAAGGCAGCGCTGGCCTCCGCCTTGAAGGTCCAGACTCCAGCTGGCTGGCAGTAAGATTGGTGCCCCCAAGATAGCTCAGCTGATGCTGCACAGACCGTTGTCTACCACCCCCTAATGGTTAAGAAGAGACTGGGGAGATCGCAAGACCCATTGCTCAGCGAGGCCTTTCAAACAGCGGCTTTGGGTGGGGATGTCGGCCCGCCAGCCTCCTGGTCCCTGCGTCCTGGTGGTCTCCTGTGTCCTGCTGTTAGTGTGGGCCCTGTTCTCAGGGCATGTCCTGTGCTCACTTACAGAACATTTCTTCCAACGTGCTGGAGGAGTCTGCAGTCTCCGATGACACCCTGTCGCCTGACGAGGACGGGGTGTGCTCCGGCCGGTACTTCACCGAGAGCGGCCTGGTGGGGCTCCTGGAGCAGGCAGCAGAGCTCTTCAGCACGGTCAGTGCCCAGATGGCACCGCAGGGTTGCGGACGCCCGGCCCTAACAGCCCCACTCAACACACCCCAAGGATGCAAAGGGCATGCAGGGGCCCAAGGAGGACGTCGATGTCCGCAGATTGCACCTGCCGCGTCCAGGACGTGTGGGAGCCTGTCACGGCTGTACCACGCTGGTCTCGTTGGCTGGGAGCAGTCACAGTATTATTTCCACTTAATAGGGCTAGAAACTAAGCCATGGAGAGGTGAAGCGGCCTGCCCAGGGTTACGCAATAACTGATGTGGAATGTTCTCCCTCCCGCGCACGTGCATGGCTGGGAGGAGAGGGCAGTGCCCCCCTGCTGACAGCCCAGCAGCCCTGGGGAGCAGTACAGACCACGACCAGCTCAGAGAAACGGAGCAGAAACCTCTGAGGCTCCCCTCCTTAACCCTGTCTGCACCTGACCACTCCCAGTAGAAGAAAAATACACCCAGTGGTGGTATCGCGATTCGGGGCCAGAGGCAAAGGCTCATCCATTCTCATGTCAGTAACCTCTCTCTTCCTGGCAATTTCAAGCCAAGGAAGGGTTCAGTACTTTAACGTGTTTACCTGATCTAAGTTTGGTTTTTTTCTCTATATTCTTCTTTATTTTTTACTTTTCAAGTTTCTTCTCTATTGTAATTTAACTATTATTTTAATCTTTTTTTTTTTTTCATTTTCCTGCCTTCCCTTTTAGAATTAAGTATTCTTTTGGTTTCCCTGAAATTCAAGAGAGTGAATTAGAAAGGAGAGCCCCTCCCCACCTCCCCCCCCCACCCCACTCCTGGAGCATCCGGGTACCACAGCCCCTCTCCCCCCCCCCCCGCCCCGAGGCGCTCCTGGAGCATCCGGGTACCACAGCGCCCCCCCCCCCCGCCCCGAGGCACTCCTGGAACATCTGGGTAGTGCTGGCCCCTGAGGAGGTTCAAGTGCTCCAAAGCTGCCTTCCTGCCCTGCCCCTGCTGCCCATCAAGAGATGGGGAGTACCCCGAGGCCCTCTCACTCTCAGCATCCCCACGCAGGCTGCGTAGCTGTGCATCTGGTTCTGCTTCAACGCTGCCGCTGCCCAGAGATGCCCACACGCATTCCTGCGCCGTCTAGCGCAGCGGTGCCGCAGTGAATCCCTCCGCCCGTGCGTCGTTTGCATCGTGAATGTGAGCTGCTCTTCTTAGGTTTCTGGTAGATTAAATTCTCCTTGGTCCTCTTCTCGTCTTTCCAAGGGAGGCTTGTACGAGACGGTTAATGAGGTCTACAAGCTGGTCATCCCCATCCTGGAAGCACACCGCGACTTCCGGAAGCTCACCTCCACTCACGACAAGCTGCAGAAGGCCTTCGACAGCATCATCAGCAAGGTAGCTGGGGGGCTGCTCTCCGCTCCTGGTTCCTCGCCCACCCCCACCCCCACCCCCAACTTCCTTTCTCAGCAGAGGTTTACCTTGGCCAGTTTATTACTAAAGTTCTCACCTATCCCATGTAAAAGGACTGGAGATGGGCAGAGAACCAGAATGCAAAGTCCAGGAGAAGGCAGCAGGGCTGGCTCTGTGGCGTAGTGGGTAAGGCCACTGCCTGCAGTACAGTACTGGCATCCCATATGGGCGCTGGTTCTAGTCCCGGCTGATCCTTTTCTTATCCAGCTCTCTGCTGTGGCCTGGGAAAGCAATAGAAGATGGCCCAAAGCCTTGGGCCCCTGCACTCGTGTGGGAGACTCAGAGGAAGCTCCTGGCTCCAGATTGGCACAGTTCCAGCTGTTGCAGCCATCTGGGGAGTGAACCCACAGATGGAATACCACCACCACCACTACCCCACCTCTGCCTCTCTGTAACTCTACCTTCAAATAAATAAATAAAATAAATCTTAAAAAAAAAAAATAGAGGGAGAGAGAAGGCAGATTGAATTACCTAATAACCAGGAAATGTGAGAATCTTAAATTCATGTGAATGGCATCTTAGAACTATCTTTCATGAGATTTCTTTTAGTAAATTCCATAGCTCATTCCATAAACATTCAATTTTTTAAAGGAATGATTTCTATTTACATCAGCTGTGAGAAGAAAATGCTTTGTAACACAATTCATGCCTCCTGTCCTTCGCAACCTAATGGCGTCTGGGAGTTGCATGGCTAAGGAGAGGTTTTCTCATTTTGTCCATCAGGATCATAAGAGAATGTTTGGGACCTACTTCCGAGTTGGCTTCTATGGATCCAAATTTGGGGATTTGGATGAGCAGGAGTTTGTTTACAAAGAACCTGCAATTACCAAGCTTCCTGAGATCTCACATAGACTAGAGGTAAGAAAAGTCATTCCATGCACTTGATACTATGTTCTTTACAAAACCATTATAGTGGGTCATTACAAAAAAAAAAAAAAAAAAAAAAAAAAATCACAGGTTCACTCTTAATGTCTCCATAGATTTTTCCACTTTTCATTTGTAATTTGAAGGTAAAGGTGAGATCATATCATGAAGGAAAGCAAGATTCTGATCATTTTCCCTTAAACTCCTGTGTCGTGAATATTTATTTTCAAGTGTATGCAAAATTGATATCATATGCTTTCTATAATCCTTTCCAAATGTTAACAATAAAAGGCTTGTGAGTAGGGTAGTAGGGATTTTTTTTAGAAAATGATCATCTTGACTTTGAAGTAATCTGGTCAAATTACTGAATCACCCCTAGGCATGGTGTGTCCATGCTCTGGGTGTCACTGACAGCACGTTCCATGCAGATGCAGACGTATATGAACCAGCCATGGCTACAACTTGCCATCTACCTTCCATCTAAAATGCAACAGGAAATAGCGGGGTGTTCTTGGAGGAAAGACTGAAACGGTGGCGAGAAAGAGAAGCAGGGTAGAGAAAAGTCAGGAAAAAAGAAACACACTGAAAGGGCCAAGCACCAAGGACTTGCGAAGGAAGTCCAGGGGAGCCCCAGAACAAAACCTTCCATGCGCGGACCGGGGATCCCCAGACCTGCTGGTGACCGCCTGGTGCTTCTGTGCTCTTGCTCAGAACGTGTGCCTTCCTAGCTCGGTCGAGCTGGCACCACTGTGTTGCCTCATTGCTCCTTACACCACACATCCACGCCAAGCGAGACAGCGCTTTTATCATGACTTCGCTCAAAGGAGTCATTGTCCAGAGTGGCTGGGTGACTCACCCAAAGTGATCTTCTCCTAAGAACAAACCAGCGACTGACTCCAGGCCACTTGCTTCCTGAATATTGTTTCTCCTACTCAGGATTAGAGGTCTGTGTTTTGTCTTCTTGTGCACTGGATTTTTGTTTTTGTTTTGCCACATTGTGGGAATTCTAGTGACCTCCAAGTTCCCAGGGTCCAAAAGGTGAGAAGTAAATGGTGTGATGCCACGGAGCTGTCTCAGGAAATCAGCTGATACTGGTTGAATTGAGCCAAGCACCCACGTTGCAGGAAGGCAGGATCAATGACAGTGCTGGACTTCTTTATATTTTTATTTATGTCTCAGGAAATGCTGAACTTGCTCCTTAGCTCAGAGGGACTCGCAAGAATCAGTGAGCAGATTCTGCCTTGTTCTTAGCCAAACATACTCTATTTCTGGGAAGACATAGACTCACACCGTATTAAAATAACCCTTATGAACTGTTGATTCCTCTTACCTAGGGGTTTTACAGCCAGTGTTTTGGTGCAGAGTTTGTGGAAGTGATAAAAGACTCTACTCCTGTGGACAAAACCAAGTTGGATCCTAACAAGGTATGGGGGAAAATGACAAAAAATGAGCTCTGAATCCCATTCTTCTACTACAAGAACACAAAACGACCTCCTCTGTCTGAACTCTCCAGGTCATTTAAATACAGCTAAAGATTTTGCCTAGGGTTCGACTACTAATTGATAATCATAGAGTTTAAGGAAAGCATACTTAAAGGCAGGAATCATGGTGAAAGTTACCATTGAATAAACACCAGCCGTACGCCAGGCACTGTGATGGATCCTATACACACATCATTTCATCTCTTCATCCAGCAGTCCTTCCAAGTAGGTTTTATTTTTCCTATTTTGCACATTAGAAGACCGAGGCAGGCGTGTGGCCTAGCAGTTACGATGCCAGTTAGATGCCTTCATCCCATATGGGAGTACCCAGGTTTGATACCCGGCTCCAGCTCCTTGCTAATGCATGCTCTGGGAGGCAGAAAGTGATGACTCATGGATTGAGTTTCCAGTTTATGGCTTTAGCTTAGACGGGTGCTGACTGTTGTGGGCATTTGGGTAATGAACCAGTGGATAGGAGTTTTATCTGTCAGTCTCTGTCTCTGTGCCTCTCAAATAAATTAATGTATTTTTTAAAGATTTACTTATTTATTTATTTGAGAGGTAGAGTAACAGATAATGAGAGGGAGAGACATAGAGAAAGGTCTTCCACCCGCTGGTTCACTCCCCGAACAGCCTCAGCCAGGAGCCAGGCACTTCTTCTGGGTTTCCCACGTGGGTGCAGAGCCCCAAGGACTTGGACCATCTTCTACTGCTTTCCCAGGCATGGCGGAGAGCTGGGTGGGAAGTGGAGCAGCTGAGACTTGAACCGGCGCCCACAGGGGATGCTGGTGCTGCAGGGGGAGGATTAACCCACTGCGCCACAGCACCGGCCCCTAAATTAATGTCTTAAAGAAGAAAGATGAAGCAGCTTTCCAAGACCGCGCAAGTAGCCCAGCAGTCCTCAGTCTTGGGGTCTGTCATCCCCAAATCCATACTCTTACTGCTCTTAGCCTTTTTTCTGTAAAACCTTTAAACTCCCAATGGAAAACATATTTAAAAGCTTCAGGGGCCGGTGTCGTGGCACAGCAGTTTTAAGCCGCCTCCTCAGGGGTACACGTCCCACATCAGGGGGCTGCTTCCAGTCCTGGGTGTTCTGCCTCTCACCTAGCTCCCTGCATATGTGCACTTAGCAGGCAGCAGCTGATGGCCCAAGTACTTGAGTCCCTGCCACCCCTATAGGACACCCAGATGGATTTGCTGGCCCTTAGCTTTAACATAACCCAGCCCTGGCTCTTACAGCTATTTGAGGAGTGAACCAACAGATGGACTATCTCTCTGTCACTCTGCCTTTCAAATAATAAATCATTTTTAAAGGTACAGGCTTGGCTGGCGCCGCGGCTCAATAGGCTAATCCTCCGCATGCGGCACTGGCACCCCGGGTTCTAGTTCTGGTTGGGGCACCGGAGTCTGTCCGAGTTGCCCCTTTTCCAGGCCAGCTCTCTGTTGTGGCCCAAGAGTGCAGTGGAGGATGGCCCAAGTGCTTGGGCCCTGCACCCGCATGGCTTCGGATCAGCATGGTGCGCTAGCCACAGCGCGCCGGCCGCAGTGACCGTTAGAGGGTGAACCAATGGCAAAGGAAGACCTTTCTCTCTGTCTCTCCCTCTCACTGTCCACTCTGCCTGTCAAAAAAAAAAAAAAAAAAAAAGGCACAGGCTTGCCACTGTCAGCACTTAGTGGCACTCTTCCTTGGGATGCAGTGTTCCTTCCAGCCCAGTGCAGGTCCCACTGTATGCTGGGGAAGGGTATAAACGCCTGGGCTTCATACAGCAGTATGTTCTCTTCACCCCACAGGGGCTACTGCATGCAGCTGTGATGCCACCCACCCAAGTTAGCCTCAGACTCCGTGACCTGAAGGCCCAGTCCTCCACAAGATGCCCTTAGTTAAGACACCAGCCTCAAGTGGAGCCCTCAGGCTGCCCCCACTTCTGATCAGCTAGCTGCAGGTTCCGGGGTTCCCATCAGCAACCCCCAGAATTTGCAGAAGTACTCTACTTGTCATCATAGTTTTATGGCAAAGCGCATACACACGCAGGACAAGATCCAGGAAGAGGCACATGGCTTCTGGCCCTGTCCTTGGGGAATCCAGACTCAGACCTCTCCCCCGTGCAATCCCCACATCTGTGCACTCGCCAACCAGGAAGTTCCATTGAGCTCAGAGTCCAGTTTTACTGGAGTCTCACTACATAGCATGACTGACTGACAGTGGCCTTGTGCTTGAACATAAACTTCAGCCCCACTCCCCTCTCCAGAAATCAGACCGGCCCAAAGTTCCAACCCTCTAATTACCTGATGGGAGTTTTCGGTGACTACTTCTTGGAGCACTTGCTGACTTAGCATAGCACACGATAGATAGAGATACAGATGCAGAGAGGCAGAGAGGGAATGCTTCCAACCTCTCACTTACTCACCAAATGCTCACAATGGCCAGGGAGCCAGGAGCTCAATATGAGTCTCCCACGTGGATGACAGGAACCCAACCACTGGAGCCATCAGAGCTGCCTCCAAGAGTCCAGTTGCCAGGAAGCTGGAATCAGGAGACAGAGGCACTCGGAAGGGGGACTGTGGCCTCACCATGAACACCTGCCCCAGGCCCACTGTGAGTTATCTCATTAACATAACAAAGACATGCAGGGAATTCCAAGTTTTAGAAGATGTGTGGGAGGAACCAGGTGCAAAGACAGAGTCTTTGTTGTAGTGCAGTGGGATACTGATTGCTCCCCCCCCACCCCTGCACCTCCCCCACCCCCGCACCTCCACCTCCGTGGCCAGGGATGCTCAGGATTGAGCTTTGTGAGCTGCTGGAGAACATGCAAGTGCCAGGTGTTATTAAGGGCCAGGGGACTGAGGGCCAGTCGCCATCTGCCTGACCTGTGAAAGGGAAGGTTCAAAACCCTGCCCTGCATCTGTCTCTCAGGATGTTATGAAGATGATGCACAGAGGGAGGGTTTGTTTTTCTCTGTGTCTCCGGGCACCTGCCCGTTTAGTACACATTCCCTCGCCTGGGCTTGAAAGCAGGAACCGCGGAAAGCATTGCACCAAGCTTCAGACAGCAGCACTTGGCGTCCTTGGAAGACAGGATGGCTGTGCCCATGGGGACCTGTGCACAGCGCAGGCTCTGCACCACCGCCCGAGCCCTCCCTCACACAGGGGCCTGGTCTCTCACTTTTACAATCCCCGCAGTGGGTTGGGAGAGCTGGGACTCCAGAATTACAGCCATATTTCATGATCACAAGCAGCGGTTGAGTCTGAGGTCAGCGACCCCACCCGTTCACGTCAGTGGGTGGGTGTCCCTGTGACTGCTCCTTGCCATTTTTTCTAAAGAGACCTTTTTCCTTAACGAGCGCCTTTCTTCACAATATGTGCATGTGTGGATGAGGCGTGTGCAGTAAGCTTCACAGTTGTACTGTTTCCTCCTGTGCACTTTGATAACACGTGTAAGCATCACCACAAGCAGGATACAGGAGACTTCCCTCATCCATAGTATCTCTAGGCGTCTGGCACAGTGGTGCAGACATGGCTTGGGCTGCCTACACCCAATATTGTACTGCCTGGGTTCAGCTTCCTGCTCTGCCCCCAATTCTGGCCTATTGCTAATGGACCTGGGAGGCAGCAGATGGTGACCCAAGTGCCTGGGTCCTGGCCGTCCAGGTGGGAGATTGAGTTCCTGGCTCCTGGCTTTGGCTGGGCCCAGCACCAGCTGTTGCAGGACTTTAGGGAATAACCCAATAGGAGATGTATGTGTGTGTGTGTGTGTGTGTGTGTGTGTCTGTCTGTCTCTGTCTCTCTGTTTCTCTGCCTTGCAAAATAAAGAAATATTTCAGTTGAAACACCCACAAAATATTTGCCCATGTTCCTGTGTAGTCAATCTCTACTTTCGCCCTGTGGCAGTCACTGATCTGTGTCCTGTCTCTGTAGGTTTGCCTTTTCCAGCATGTATGTAAACCAAATCCTGCAGTAAATGGATATAATCCTACAGCCTTTTGAGTCTGGCGTCTCTCATGTGTCGTAATCTGTTTGGGATTCCCCTGTGTGGCAGAATTATTGCTGCACAGCATTCTTTGTGCAAGTGAACATCGTTGTTTGTCCTTTCCCTACTTAAGGGACTTGTGGGTTCTTTCCAGTCTTTGTTCTGAATAATGTTTCTTTAGACATTTGTGGACAGCTTTTTGTGTCAGCATAAGTTTCTCTTGGGTACACATGTGGAGTGGGATTGCCAGATTATATGGGCAGTATAATTTAAGTACCGGGAGACTTCAAAAAGTTTATGAAAATGGAATTAGAAGTTAGGAGTTCAGGGGCAGGTATTTGGCGCAGTAGATAAGATACCTCTTGGGATACCCATGTCCCATATTGATGTAACTGGTGCCACTTTTTTTTTTTTTTAAGATGTATTTATTTATTTGAAAGGCAAAGTTACAGAGAGACAAAGGCGGAGGGGGAGGCTCTTCCATCCACTAGTTCATTCCCCAGATGGCTGCAACCACCGGAGCTGTGCTGATCCAGAGCCAGGAGCCAGAAGCTTCTTCCTGGTCTCCCATGCGGGTGCAGGGGCCCAAGCACTTGGGCCATCTTCTGCTGCTTTCCCAGGCCATAGCAGAGAGCTGGATCAGAAGTGGAGCAGCCAGGACTAGAACTGGTGCCAATATGGGATGCCAGTGCTGCAGGCGGTGGCTTTACGCCACAGCGCCAGCCCCCTGGCTCCACTTCTGTTTCCAGCTTCTCTGCTGCACACCAGAGGTGATGGCTCAAGTATTTAGGTCCCTGTGACCCACATAAGAGAGTTGGGTTTAATTCTGGGCTCTTAGCTTCAGCCTGGCACAGTTGTAGACATTTGATGAGTATACTAGTAGATAAAAGATATCTGTCTGTCTGTGTCTCTGTTACTCTGCCTTTCAAATAAATGAAAATGAATAGGGATCGGTATTGCAGCATCGCAGGTAAGACGGCCTGCTGCGATGCTGGCATCCCATATGGCACCACAGCATCCCATATGACACTAGTTTGAGTCCTGTCTGCTCCAGTTCTGATGCAGCTGCCTGCTGGTGGCATGGGAAAGCAGTAGAGGATGGCCCAGGTGCTTGGATCCTTGTCACCCAAGTGGGAGACGCAGGTGAAGCTCCTGACTTCTGGCTTCAGCCTAGCTCAGCCTTGGATGTTGTGTCCACTTGGGTAGTGGACCAATGAATGGAAGATCTGTCTCTCTCTCTGCCTCTCCCTCCCTGTAACTATGACTTTCAAATAAATATGTCCGGTGCTGCTGAAATTCCGGGGAAGCTCATCCTCTCCCTGCTTTGCCTCCCCGTCAGGCCTACATACAGATCACCTTTGTGGAGCCCTACTTCGACGAGTATGAGATGAAAGACAGGGTCACCCACTTTGAGAAGAACTTCAACCTGCGGCGGTTCATGTTCACCACCCCCTTCACCCTGGAGGGCCGTCCCCGGGGAGAGCTGCATGAGCAGTACAGGAGGAACACGGTGCTGACCACCACGCACGCCTTCCCCTACGTCAAGACCCGCATCCGCGTGGCCCACAAGGAGGAGGTAACAGCGCCCCCAGAGTATGACCCAGAGAGTGACACAGCCCTGAGCTCTCCTGGTGGCAGTCAAAACACATGAATTAGTATGATGGTGGCTATGCCTTGCTCTCAGTGGGCCAGGGGATCCCAGACAGGCAGCTACATGTCATATTGTAGAGCACTTTTTTCTTTAATTTTCTGTACTTATTTATTTACTTAATTATTTCAGAGGCGGACACCCAGGCATTCAGAAGCCTCCTATCTGCTGGTTCATTCTTCAGATGCCCACGACAGCCAGGGCTGGGCTGGGGCCATTGTCAGGAACCTGGAATTCAGTGCAGGTCTCCCACATGGATGTTAGGGACCCAGCTGCTTGAGGCATCATCCACTGCCTCCCAGGGTGCACCACAGCAGGAGGCTGGATCAGGTCTCTGATATGGGATGCACGTATCCCAAGCAGGGACTTAACCACTATGCCCAACACCTGCTGGTAACACTTTTTTTTTTTTTTTTTTTACTAATTTGGGCTCAGGCGATATGGCCTCACAGGTTAAACAACTGCTTGGGATGCCTCCATCCCATGTTAGAGTGCCTAGGATTGAGTCCCATCTCCATTTCCTATCCAGCTTCCTGCTCACATACCTGGGGACAGCAGGTAATTGCTCAAGTACTTGGATTCCTGCCTCCCACATGGGAGATCAGAATGGAGTTGCTTCTGCCTGGCTTTGCCCTGGCTCAACAACACTGGCTATTGCAGCCGTGTGGAAAGTGAACCAGCAGATAGAAGCTATCTCTCTGTGTCTCCTCCTCTCTGTCACTCTTTCAAATAAATACATAAATAAATATCATAAAAATTTGCATCTGTGCTGAACATGTATAGACATTTTACCTTGTCTTTATTCCCTAAACAATACAGTATCACAAGTATTTCTTTATATTGCATTAGATATTATAAATAATTTAGAGATGATTGAAGTATATAGGAGAAAGTACATAGGTTATATGCAAATACCATGCCATTTTATATAAGGATATGGAGCATTCACATGTTTGTATCTATGGAGGGTCCCCACAGATGCTAAGGGATAGCTGTATTAGAAAGTTCATAAGTGGGGCCGGCGCCGCGGCTCACTAGGCTAATCCTCCGCCTTGTGGCGCCGGCACAACAGGTTCTAGTCCTGGTTGGGGTGCCAGATTCTGTCCCGGTTGCCCCTCTTCCAGGCCAGCTCTCTGCTGTGGCCAGGGAGTGCAGTGGAGGATGGCCCAAGTGCTTGGGCCCTGCACCCCATGGGAGACCAGGAGAAGCACCTGGCTCCTGCCATCGGATCAGTGCGGTGTGCTGGCCGCAGTGCGCCAGCTGCGGCAGCCATTGGCAGCAAAGGAAGACCTTTCTCTCTGTCTCTCTCTCTCACTGTCCACTCTGCCTGTCAAAAAAAAAAAAAAAAGTTCATAAGTGATTCAAGCATGGTTGTGTTCCTAGAGGTAAGACCAGTCCTGCTAAGCCACAGCGTGCCGTGGACAGGGATCCCACAAGTTGGCTGACCTCCAGTCCCAGCTTCCTCCTGAGCTACTTGCCTTCAGTGTTTTTACTGCTGGATTGGCAGGAAAGACCTTTATATACAGTAGGAGATTATAACCCATCTTAATAGGACTGATCAGGAAAGTCTCTCAAATCAAAACATTGTTCAGAATTACATGTGCCAAGAAAAAAAAAAAGAATTACATGTGCCATACTCATTTAATTTTCCTTTAAAATACACCCAAGTACATTTACGTGTCATCCTTTGTGTACAGAGCCACAGGTTTCTCTGTGATTATGGGATTATGATTATTATGATTATCACAATTGCGCATTGTCTTGGTTGTATAAACCACACTCAGAGTGCACTACCCATGATTTCAGTTTTGCTCTCTGTAGAGCAGGAGAGCTTAGGATCCCTGTAAGCCACATGAGGACAGAAAGCTTCTGGGTTTTTATTATTCCCCTCCACCCCAGCCTTTTACAGCTGTCTCGTTCACACCTAATGACAGGAACTTTTATAACAGCTCACTTTCATAGTATCTTGCCAAGCATTCAGCTTGGTTTTCATAGAAACAACTTTCTTTCCACACCCATAGTTCATCAGTTGCACATCATTTAATTAGATTAGATCATTAAAATAACAAGTGTAGCAGGCAGAACCAAGTTGGCGAACAGCCTCGTGGTGAGCACACCCTTCACTGGGCAGGGTCAGGAGTAACTGAGCTGGCTGGAAGACAACCTGCCAGCCAGCATTCAGGGAGGCAGCTGCACTGAGAGAGGACTTCAGAGGGCCTAGCAAGCCTGAAAGTGCCGACTCGGTCCCGAGGACGTTGCTTTAAAGGCATCTGCTGTCTTTCCGACTGCAACACTAAGCCACTCCAGGCAGAGCACAGAAATAAATCCGTGCTCCCCAGAAGTGTTCTCGCAGCTTGTCTTGGTCACCTGTAGTTCCCTGAGGACCTCAGTGTGTTGTTGGTTCGCGTGGCTGCCTAATAGAGTACCACAACTTGATTACCTTCAACCACGGAACGGTGCTGAGTCACGGTTCTTGAGCCTAGACCTCTAAGACCAAGGTACCGACAGGATTGGTTCCTCCTGAGAGTTAAGAGGGAAGGGCTGTCCCAGACCTGCCACCCACCCCCGCGCCCTGCTCATGGTTTGCACATGGATATCTCCCTGTGTCTTCACATCGTCTTCTCCCAAGGTCAGGGCTTGTGTTGAATTAGGGTCCACCCTGGTGAGATCAATTTCACTTGATCACCTCAGTGAAAACCTGTCTCCAAATAACATCTCACTGTGAGGACTGGAGGTTAGGCCTTCAACATACAAATTGGAAGGGGACACAGTTCTACCCAAAACACTCGGCAGGGACCCTACCCTAAACGGCAGAACTGGGCAACCAGATGGCCTTTATGAGCATCCCAGTCACTAGGAATTCACCTTCGGAGTGAGTTGGAGAAGGCACAGAGGATGCCGGAAACTTGGTGGCAAGCTTGATGTGGGGAACATCTTGAGTGCTGTGCTTTCACAGTGTAAGTCAAAGATCCCATTTAGTAACAGAGAAAAAACACCTAACAGTGCAAAAGTAGTATGGATTTTGATTGCAGACATATTTATGATTCAATCATAACCTCCCTGCTTATTGCCTGTGTCAATCTGGAACTCACCTCACCTTACAAATCCTCCTTTGACTATTAAATGCAAAGAGTATTTATTAAGGCTGTTTAATGGAGTAAATGCTAAATGCATGCAAAGTTTCTAGAATATGCTAAGTGCACAAGAAATGTTAGGCCTTTCTTTCTTCTTGGCCTGATCGTATTATTTTAAATTGTACTGCTGATCTTCCCTTAGCTGCTGCTTCAAAGCCAGGTGCCCTGCTGTCCTGGCTCCAGATCTGTCCATGGCTTAGGAGCCCACACCATGACATCCCTACATTTATGTCTTTTTCATGTTCAGTTTGTGCTGACCCCAATTGAAGTGGCCATTGAAGATATGAAGAAGAAGACCCTGCAGCTGGCAGTTGCCACTAACCAGGAGCCCCCCGATGCAAAGATGCTGCAGATGGTACTGCAAGGCTCCGTGGGCACGACTGTGAACCAGGTGAGCAAGCCAGCTGCTGGCAGCCCCTCAGATTCTCGGTACTGTCATTACCACGTCTGTGCGCTCCTCCTCTGGGGTCAAGACGGAGTTTGACCCACACACCGGTGTCCCTGAGCTGAGCCTGAGCACCTGGGAGAAGGTTGGGGGCAGAACTCTCCTTCCTGGAGCAGAAAGGGTGAGAAGAGATCCTAGAGAGAAGTGCACTGGGTTGAAGGAGTACCATTTTCTCAAAGGCCTCTCCACTTGGGACCGCATCTGGCTCTGTGACCCAGATCTGGGGTAACTGTGGCACAGTGCTTAGTCCTGCTCAGCTTCAGGAAAGTCGTCGGAGGGCTTGAGACTAATCTAAGAGAGGGGGAAGGGCCCAGCTGATGGCCCAGTCACCAGGTGAACCCCGCATGCAAGAGCCCTGCCAATCAGAAATGACCTAGGACCAGACTCCCTGGGCCACTTCAGCCTAGATTGGATTCTCAGGCCTATTAGAATTCTAACTCCCAAGAACAGCCTGGAATTAAACCAGTCCGAGATGGAGGGCAGTATTAGCCTTGTATCCTCTGCCCGGGGGCCTCCTTCATTTCAGTTCTAGAGCCACTCTCGTCCTTACTTCCACACTCAAAACATCAATGAGCATTGTGACTCTGTCCTCACCCAGCACAACTGGATTCCGCCACAAAAATTATGAGTCCACTGAGCATCGGGAAGCAAAATAGCAGAGAGGGGAAAATGACTGTTGTATGTCTGAGACCAGAGAAAGTTAGGAAGCCGTGGTTTTTTTTTTGTTTGTTTGTTTTGTTTTTTTTTTTTTTTTTTTTTTTGACAGGCAGAGTGGACAGTGAGAGAGAGAGAGAGAGAGAAAGGTCTTCCTTTTGCCGTTGGTTCACCCTCCAATGGCCACCACGGCCGGCGCACCGCGCGGATCCGATGGCAGGAGCCAGGAGCCAGGTGCTTTTCCTGGTCTCCCATGGGGTGCAGGGCCCAAGCACCTGGGCCATCCTCCACTGCACTCCCTGGCCACAGCAGAGGGCTGGCCTGGAAGAGGGGCAACCGGGACAGAATCCGGCGCCCCGACCGGGACTAGAACCGGGTGTGCCGGCGCCGCTAGGCGGAGGATTAGCATAGTGAGCCGCGGCGCCGGCCGGAAGCCGTGTTTTTGTCGGTGCCAATCCTTGGATGGAAATGGAAGATGTAGAAGCCCACCACCGAGGGCTGCAGGTATACGATGGCCGTCTTGGCCTCAGGCCAGCAGTTACATAAAAGGGTGCTGACCGCTAGGACAGTAACTGAATATGAATGGCTGGGATCAAGGCAGTCCCCAAAGCCTATACCTGTGATATAGACGTATTACCTTGATGTGTGAAGAAAAAACTGTCAGTTACTGTATTTGAGAGAATACATTTGTGCTTGCGAGTGTTCTAGAACTCCAGACTTGACTTTTTGGTTTGGTCAAGCCAAATACAAAATTGACTGTTCAAACTAAGAAGCAGCCACTCCACAACATTTTCTTCCAAGTAATTTAATTTTCTTTCCAATATCAGTACTGTTTTTTGCTTCTTCCATCAGGGACCTTTGGAAGTAGCCCAAGTGTTCTTGGCCGAAATTCCAGCTGACCCAAAACTCTATCGACATCACAACAAGTTGAGGTTATGCTTTAAGGAATTCATAATGCGGTAAGGAGGAAAAATGGTTGGGAATTTCAAAAAAGCAGTGGTTCTCAAAGTGTGGTGTGCAGACCAGCAGCCTCAGCATCACCTGGGAACTTTCTCTAGAAAAAGAAGATCTCAGGCACCACCCAGATCCACTGAATTAGCTATCCTTCGGAGGAGCCCAGCGATCTGCATTGTAATCAGCCTTCTGGGTGATTCTGACACTGCTAAAGTTTGAGAACCCCTGCAACAGGGCAACACTGCCTGTGCTACTCCTAAGTCCCTAGCACCTAAACCGTAAAGTGGTGTAGCGTCCGTCTCACATGTGCCTCATAATCATGTCACACAGCGGGTAGCATCCTCATCCTTCTGTTACCAAAGAGGCAGTGCTCATTCAGACAAGGGGGGTGATTTTACTCAGATCACACAGTAGTAGCAGAGGCGAGTTCAAGCCCACGTAACTAGCCCACACTTCCTTCAGTGTGCTGATGCATTGGAGTTTCATAAGTTCTTGACATTGGTCACCTTTGTCATTTCCCAAATCATAACAATAACTTACTTTTAGAAACTTAAACAGACGTTGCCTCAAATTGAGAGACAGAAGCAAGATTCTAAAACTGGGCTTTTTCAAGGTATCATCTGGACGGTTCTCTGTATGTGACAGGGCTCCTCTCTGCTCCTGAATTCTGCAGTAGACCTGGCTCCTGGAGCAGACAGCTCAGCCTGGAAAGGAGGCAGGCCTTGGGAAAGTTAGAATTTGCCAGGGTGGGTGTTGTGATGCAGCCAGTTAAGTTAGGATGCCCACATCCCGTGGCTGGGTGTCTGATTCAGGTCCTGGCCACCCATCCTGCTAGTGCACCTGGGAAGGCAGGGGATGCTGAATCAACTACCTGTTTCCCTGCCTCCTACCTGGGAGACCCAGATGGAGTTCCTAGCTCTTGGCTTCAGCCTGGCCCAGCACTACCTGTTGTGGACATTTGGGTAATAAAGTAATGGATGGAAGATCAATCTCTCTCTCTCTCTCTCTCTCTCTCTCTGCCTTTCAAATAAATCTCTTTTAAAACATTTGTTAGAATTTGCCTAATTCAGTGAAAACTCGCTGGGATGCTAGTGAGCTCAGCAGGGTTGGAGATAGCTCCTTACAGGCTCTTGTGAGAGCTCCAGCCTCTTGCTCTGCAGCAAGGAGACTCTTTGGTCCTGCAGTGAAGCACACTGCTTGGTACAGGATGTTTGTGTGTAGCTCTGTGTGTGTGTGTGTGTGCGTGTGCACACTCATAAGAGTACTTCAAAAAGTACCAGGAAAAATGAAATTCAAAGATAAGGCATGTTTTTCATGATCCTTATGTAGGCCTCCCCCACACATGCATATCCTGAAGGTTGCATTTAATAATGTTTCAGCATTTGAGTTGCTTTCTGTATTTGACAGCAAATCCAACTTTACAAAACAGACCTTCCTTAACACCTACTACTGTTTGTATAACAAGGCTAGAAAACTCTGTGAGAGATATTTTAGATCCATTTAGTTTTCATTTTTAATTAATTGTGGTTGAAGACCTCCAGAGTTGGCAGGAGTCCAGCCCCAGGGACCTCCGTGAGAGTACCTGAGAAATGTCTCAGGATGTTGGCTGGGTGTTCCTGTGCCCTTGATGACAGGCCCTCTCTCCGCATGGATACCTGGTGGCACCATGCAGCATGCGCTGAGGACTCTGGGTAGTGTAGGACTGTAGTGATCAGAACACAGGGATCAGGAGTTCCAGGCTGGAGTGCCTAGGGGAAGCTTTGTGTTAATACCACTTAGCCCTCACCTCCAATAGGCAGATGGAAGAAACCATGGTAGGGAGAGAGAGCCATTTCTGGTGAACGGATGAACAAGAGCGCCAGACTCTGAGTCAGGAATGCCCAGGATGCACCTGGGCGCCGCTGGGTCCTGCCAAAGCAGCGTGATCTTGCCAGCAAGCCGGGACAAGAAGGGCTGGAAAGACGGTGCTGTTAGCGAATAGAGCTCGGGAGCCTATTAAAACAAGAGTTGAATTTTTAAAGGATTTATTTATTTGAAAGGCAGAGTAACAGAGAGAGACAGGGGTCTTCCATCTGCTGCTTTACTCCCCAGATAGCCGCAGCAGTCAGGGCTGGGCCAGGTCAAAGCCAGGAGCCTGCAATTCCATCCGAATCTCTCAAGGTGGGTGACAGGAGCCCAGACATTCAGGTCAGCTGCTGCTGCTTTCCCAGGTTCATTGGCAGGGAGCTGGATTGGAAGCTGAGCAACCAGGATTCAAACCAGTGCTCCAGTATGGAATGCCTGCATTGCAAGTGGTGGTTTAACCTGCTGTGCCACAAAGCTAGCTCCAAGAATTATTTTTTTTAGTAGTTCATCCTACTTTCCTCTACTGGTTACTGATCTTGGAACCCAGTATCTCATGGATGTGATCCTCTGTGGCTCCACTTGGTTAAAATGTCCTCATCAAATCTCTGCTGAACATGCATCATCCCTAATTAGCTCCCAGCCCCGGGAAACGTTCCTAGGAAGGGAGCCAGGGCTGAGTTAAAGGAGACCCAGGCAAGAGATACAGAAGGAAATGGCTTTTCTAGGGCCAGTCACAAGCTAGGCTTTCCAAGACAATTCTCTCTTTCTCCTCAACTTGCCTGTAGAAAGCCTGGGTTTTCAAAATCAAAATCACCATTTAAAACGTCCTCCAACCCTTCTCGCGGGGAACAAGGCTGCCGTGCTACCTTGGGCTACTGCAGTGTTCTCGGAATGCCACAAGACGACGAGTGCTCCCCGCTCTGCCCTGTGCTCCCACCTCACCCAGGCTTCTCAGAACGCAGATTCAGATTCAGCAAGTCAGGAGTGGGGCTTGAGACTGCATTTCTTTTCTTTTCTTTTTTTTTTTTTTTTTTTTTTGATTAATTAATTAATTTGCGAGGCAGAGTTACAGAGCAGGAGAGAGACAGAGAGACAGGTCTTCCATCCACTGGTTCACTCCCCAGATGGCTGCAACAGCTAGAACTGCACCAATCCGAAGCCAGGAGCTGAGCAGATCCAAAGCCAGAAGCCAGGAGTTTCTTCTGGGTCTCGTACATGGGTGCAGAGGCCCGAGCACTTGGGCCATCATCTTTCACTGCTTTCCCAGGCCATAAGAAGAGAGCTAGATTGGAAGTGGAACTGCCGGGACACGAACTGGTACCCATATGGGATGCTGGCGCTGCAGGTAGAGGCTTAGCCTATGACACCACAGTTTCAGAGCCCTGAGACTGCATTACTAACCAGCTCCCGGGTGCTGCTCTTGGTGCTGCCAGCTTGGACCGAAAGCTGTAGAGGTTTCCTGATGGTTTTCTGTCCACATTTCTTTGCCCACCTTCCCCTGGACTGCCTTTCTCAGGCCATGTCTAGCATCATTCTCATCCTCTGCCTTCTCTTTCTTCCCACCAAAAAGGTAAGCAAGGGACCTAATGGTTAAGACACTGCATGGTTTTGCTTAGCAGTTAAGATGCCACTTGGGATACCCACATCCCACCTTAGGGTGCCTGGTTCAAGTCCTGGTTTTGCTTTCACTTCCTGCTAGCATGCACCTGAGGAGGCAGCAGGTAATGGCTAAAATTATTGGCCTGGCCCAGCCATTGTGGACATTTGGGGAGTGAACCAGCAGATGGGAGCCGTCTCTGTCTGTCAAATAATAAAGTGGGAAAGAGAGAGAGAAAATGTGCTCCAAGTTCTATGCTTGGAAGCAACTGTAGATGGCACTTCATTCACTTAGTCAGCAAAGGCTTACTGAGACTTTGTGCCCAGCATGGCACCTCAATACCCAGGTGGAAAGATGAAGTCCCAACACACGTGGGGCATGGCTACAGGCAGGGCAATGCATGCGCTGCTCCGAGCCTCGTCTCTGTGTGTGAGCAGCGGTTGGCTTTCCCTCCACTTCATTTCACAGAGATCTAAAGCAGTGGGTGCAGTGGTGACGGCTCCCCAACTGTACACAGTTATTAAAACTCATCCACCTGGACAATTAAAATGGGCGAATGTTACCATTTGTAAATCATAGCCTCCATCCAAGTGGCAGACGTGGAAACCTTCCTTTTCCCCATGGCTTAATTGCTGTTCAGGTGCAATCAGGAAGTTTGAATGAAGGGAGCACTGTGTTGCCAAGTTGTTTGCACTGGTGTGTCGTTTGCCTCCAGCCTGCTGTCAGTTGACAGAACTGATTCAAGAGTGGAAAGTGTTTGCGGCTCTCAGGGTTGTGCATTTGGAAGCTCTAGCTTCTCAGCAGACTTGGGCTGAGATTAGAGAGCCCAGCTTCCCCCGTGACCCTAAGGGAGTCTTGCAATGCAGAGAGCTCACAGTGGAAACCTACACCTGCCAGGTCCTGGGCCAGCAGCTCCCTCCTGGGCAGCTGTGTCGGAACCAGAGGCAGCCATAGCCGCTGAAGCTGGGCTCATCCAGCCAGTCCTGCAACTTTTCACATCCTGGCCACTTGAGACCTTGATCTGCCTCTGCCTTTTCCGCAATAAGAAAAAGTGCCTTGTGGGGTTAATAGGGCAAGACACAGAGATCCAGTGTTCTCTCTCCCTCCTCCACTCTGTAAAGCACTCAGGCCATTTTAGGTGCTGCAATCTTTTAAAGTTTTTTTTTTTTTTTCCTTCTTAAGAAAAAAAGACAAAGTGATTCCAGACAGGTTTTATATTAAAGATAGCAGGACACAGGGCACCAGTGACAAATCGCCTTTAGGGCAAGGCATTTCACATGTACCCTGGGTTCTGCTGTGTGTAGGCGGTCAGGGACTTGGGAAGAAAGTGTTGAATGGCAGTGGTATTTTGTTTGTAATTCTTATTTATTTATTGGAGAGGCAGAAAAACAAGGAAAGAGAGACACAGAGAAAGAGAGCTCTTACCTGCTGGCTCACTCCCCATTTGTCTGTCATGCTTTCAACACCATGAGACTTGGCTCAGAAGGCGGCCGAGAGTGGGGACGTGTGAATGACCTGTGTCGATCTCCCAGTGTCAGACACCTGTATTATAGTGGGCCGCAGATGTCAGAAGGAAGAATGAGAGCCAAATGGCAGAGGCAGGATTTAAACTGGGCGTGGAGACAGCTTTCCACTGGGACAGGCTGTCCTTGATGTCTGGGGACTGGGAGGAAGGAATGGAAGGGGGGTTAGCCACAAAAAGCCACCGAGATGCACCCCGTGCAGGGGGCTATGCTGTGGGGAGAGGCCAGATAACCCTTCTTTACCTTAAAGGGGCTCGATGACCTGTTCCCCCAGCCAGGAAGGACAGTGGCAGCCACTCCCTCCGCTTCCCTGTCAGATTCTCCCCGAGGCTCCCCTCAGGGCTGTGTCTTTTCACTGGGCCCTGAGAGGAGATCTGCTAGCAGGAGGAATCTGAGAAAAACAGAATGCTGCAGCCTGGGACCCAAGAGAGTGCGAGGGTGAGAGCAAGGGCACGTGCCTGCGTTCTAGCTGGAAACGGCGGTGTCTTTCCCAGGCAGCACATGAGGGTGCTTCAAAAAGCTCATGGAAAATGGAGTTGAGATAAGCTGCTTTAGGTGCAGAAAAAAAAATTGAAATCCATGCACACAGGACTCTGCAAAGTGTTCATTGGAAAGTACATATTATGAAGAAACCATGTCTGGTTTTAAAAAATGTTTGCACCGAAATAAACATTTCTTTTAATTTCATTTTTCCATGGACTTTCTTCTAGTTTGCTTTTGTCTCTTTAAGCTTTTATATATTTGTTATTTGAAATGCAGAGGGAGAGAGAGGGGAGGGAGGAAGGGAGAGGGAGAGGGAGAGAGAGAGATCTTCTATCTGCTGGTTCACTCCCCTAAAGGCCCTCAACAGCTGGGGGCAGGCCAGGAGCTGGAGCCCAGCCAGGGTCTCCCATGTGGATTGCATGGACCCAAGTACTTGAACCATCACCCGCTCTCTCCCAAGATACACATTAACCAGAAGTTGGAGTCAGGAGCAGAGCCAGGATGTGAACCAAGCACTCTAATATGGGATGCAGGCTTTATAAGCAGCATCTTTTTTTTCTTTTTAAAGACTTATTTTATTTGAAAGACAGAATCACAGAGAAAGGAAGAGAGAGGCCTTCCATTTGCTGTTTTGTTCACTCTCTAAATGGCCACAACCACCTGAGGCTGAGTCAGGCTGAAGCCAGGAGCCAGGAGCTTCATCTGGGTCTCCCACATGGGTGGTAGGGAGCCAGGTACTTGCACCATCTTCCCCTGCTTTCCCAGGCACATTAGCAGAGCTGGATTGGAAGTGGCAACTGGGACTTGAACCAGCGCTCATACAGAATGCAGCATTGGAGGCAGAGGTTTAACCCACTCTGCCACAACACTGGCCCTTCAGGCAGCCTCTTAACCATCAGGCCAGACCCCATTCCTCCATGAACTTTCTGATATACCTTGGTATGTGGTATTGGGGTTCAGAGATGGGCACTTGAACCAAAATGCCTGGTTCAAATACTCAGTCTGCCTTCACTGGCTGAGTCGCCTCAGAAGAGTTACCCATCCTTAGTCTCCCCAAATGTAAAATGGGAATCCCAGTATTAACTACAGCTTGGGGTTAGGTGGTAGATCTGTGTACCTAGGCAGTGGGGTGAACATGAAACTGCCCAGTTAGAAACAGAGACTTAGCCTGCCTTAGGAGAGAATGTCTGCCTTGACAAAGCTTGTACCATCAGACACAGAGGGGCTGATGGGACCCTGGCCTGGAAGCAGAGAATCCCGGCTTTGTGTCCGGCTCTGTTGTCCCCACAGGGCTGTGACTCCTGGGCGCTTCCACTGTTTACCTCTCAGTTACATCAACTATGGAATAAAGAACTGGACAATGACGTCATTAAGGTCCAGCCATGTCATATTGTATACATACTGTACCCAGACTGAACTCATGCCGGATAATAACAGTAACAGCAGTAAGCAGTCTGGATTGATCTGTGTGCCAGCACCGTCCTGTGCATTGTGTGTTTAAACTGATTAGGTTTTGCATGAATTTAGGAAGCAGGCTGTCATCGCCTTCCTGTCCCAGGTGAAGACGCAAAGGCAGAGAGAGGCTGAGGGACTTGCTGAATATTGCAAAGCCAGCAAGCAGCAAAGCAGGAGTCAGAGTCGCACAGTCACACACTCTGGCTCAGTCAGTCCTCTTTTTTTTTTTTTAAGATTTATTTATTGGAAAGACAGAGTTACAGAGAGAGGTAGAGACAGAGAGAGAGGTCTTCCATCCACTGGTTCACTCCCCAGATGGCCGCAATGGTCATAGCTGCATCGATCCGAAGCCAGGAGCCAGGTGCTTCTTCCGGGTCTCCCACGTGGGTACAGGGGCCCAAGGACTTGGGCCATCTTGTTCAGTCAGTCCTCTTAACTACTGTGCTGCGCTGTCCTGCTTGCTCTAGGCACTGTATTAAGTTGCTAGCAACAGAGAATAGAAGCCAAAGTAGCTTAAATAAGAAACGTTTTTTATCACAGAGGTAGTCACCATAGACTGAGGGCATCACAAAGTCATCGGAGACCCTAGCTCTTCCCTTTCTTTGGCTCTGCCATCCTGATTATAGTACACCCACTCTCATGATCACAGTATGACTGCTGGGACTCCAGCCATCATGACCACAGCCTAGACTAGTGTTGGGAGTAGAGGTGAGGAAAGAATAAAAGGACATGTCCATTTAAAGACTTTTCCCAGTGACTTCATCTCCTAGCTCATCAGCCATTCCTACCTTCAAGGGTGGCTAGAAGATGGAATTTTCCATTTGGGCACACTGTCGGGAGCTCCATTACCAAGAGAGAAAGAAAATGGGTATCCGGGACACAGAGAGGGACTGTGGAGCAGGATGTGGAAGGAGCATCCCAGGGCAGGAGGGTCTGGGGATGCGTGACCACCTCCCTGTGAGATACACTAACTCCTTACACAGAAGTCACTCTCAGCGAGAGACAGCAGCCACCAGGGCAGGCACAGCTTCCTGAGTCTGGTTTCTGGGGGCTCTGACTGCTGGGGAACTGGAGGCACACAGGGTGTGAGGAAATGGGACTTTTCAACAAAGGGGAGGGGGCAGGGGGAGTGAGAGTCATGGGGGCGTCCTCGTCCTGGGGAGGGCAGCGCACGCAGGTGCCTGGGTGCCTAAGGAAAATGGGAGAGAAAGCGCCGTTCAGAACAGTTATCTCCCTGGGGCCCTCCGATCCTGTACTCATTGCCCAGGAGCCACCTTCAGCACGTGGCCATCCCTTGTTTATGATTTTAAATGGACATAGTAGAAGGCATTTTAATAAAGGAATCTAGAGAATAAAGTCAAGATGGCAGAAAAAAGGAAATACAGAAAATATATGTAAAAGAATTTCATAAATTATAAAAGTTGTTGAAATGCGAAGCAATATGATTACCATAAAATCGAGTATGTTTCTATCTAAGCTACTAATACATTTGTCTTCGTAAAATGCTGTTTGTCTATTGCTGTGTAAGAAACTACCTTGTAATCCAGTGGCTTTAAACAACATGTAATTGTTGAGCACCAGTTCTGGGAGTTGGCTGGGCTGGGCGAGGTGGCTTTCCTTGGAGTCTCACTCCCTGCACTTGGGCAGTGGCTGGGGCTTGAGTCACCCGGAGGCTTTGTCACTCGCATGAGTGTGTCTCGGGTCTGGGCTGAGAAGTCTCCAGCAGAAGGGTCTCCTCCCCCTCCGACTCTCTCCCTGTGTGGTCTCTCCTGCCTGGCAGCTTCAGGGTAAGCAGATTTTCCAGAGGGCAGCTGGAGAGACAGACGCCGTACTTGGCTAATCCTCCACCAGCATCCCATATGGGCACCAGGTTCTAGTCCCGGTTGGTCCTCTTCCAGGCCAGCTCTCTGCTGTGGCCCAGGAAGGCAGTGGAGGATGGCCCAAGTGCTTGGGCCCTACATCCACATGGGAGAGTAGGAGAAGCACCTGGCTCCTGGCTTCAGATCAGTGCAGCGCTGGCCATAGTGGCCATTTGGGGGTGGTGAACCAATGGAAGGAAGACCTTTCTCTCTGTCTCTCTCTCACTGTCTAACTCTGCCTGTCAAATAAGTAAGTAAGAAGGAAGGAAGGAAGGAAGGAAGGAAGGAAGGAAGGAAGGAAGGAAGGAAAGAGAAAAAAGAAAATAATGCATTTAAATGATCCACAAATCACAAGGCCACTGGGTATATTCAGGAGTTTCTGTCTTGGTGCTGTGTGGTTATGCCATGTTGGGGGCTGGGTTCAGGTCTGTTCGTGTTTGTCAGAGGGTTGTGTTCACTTCCAGCTCTGCCCCTTCCTCATCTTCCGTCCCTACAGTGGTCTTGGTAGATGCGGGCTGGGCCTCTCCACTTACATCTCCGTGTCTCTTCAGCATTTTTTTTTAGATTTGTTTTTCTCTGCGGGGTGATTTCCTCAGATCTGTTATGTATTTCATTGTGTGTAGTCTCTTATTTAACCTGCTCATTGAGATTTTCCTCTTTATATTAGAGACTGCCTTTTTCTTTTTGGAAGTTCTGTTTGCTGCTTTTCTTTAATGTACTCTTCCGTCATTTGAGAGGCAGAGAAACACACAGAAAGAGAGAAAGCTCTCCTATTCCCCAGCCTGGGCCCAGGGCAAAGCCAGGCACCAGGAACGCAATGCAGGTCTTGTTGGTGCGAGTCAAGAATCCAGCTGTCCGCTGCCTCTCAGGATCTGCATGGGCAGAGAGCTGGAGCCAGGAGCCAGAGCAGGGGACCAGACCCAGGCACTCCAATTTGGAACATGGGCATCTTAGCCACTAGGCTAAGTGCGTGCGCTGGCCCTTGTTTTCCTCTAATCATAGAGTTTAGCCTCTTATTGCCTCTCTATTTTAACTTTTCTGTATCTCCAATTCTTTTTTTTTATTTTTTTGAAGATTTATTTATTTCAAAGTCAGAGCTACAGAGAGGCAGAGGCAGAGAGAGAGAGTGAGAGAGAGAGAGAGGGAGGGAGGGAGGGAGGTCTTCCATTTGCTGGTTCACTTTCCAAATGGCGGCAATGGCCAGAGCTTCGCCAATCCAAAGCCAGGAGCCAGGAGCTTCTTCCAGGTCTCCCACATGGGTGTAGGAGCCCAAGGACTTGGGCCATCTTGTACTGCTTTCCCAGGCCACAGCAGAGAGCTGGATTGGAAGTAGAGCAGCTGGGTCTCAAACCGGCACCCATATGGGATGCTGACACTGCAGGCAGTAGTTTTACCTGCTATCCCACAGTGCCAGCCCCTGTATCTCCAATTCTTACCGAACTCATTCTTCTGCTCTTTACAGCTGTCAGTTCTCCCTCTTGGTGCCTGTTTCCTGGTATGGCCTTTTTCATTGTGTAATATTTCACTGTGAGCTCATCTTGGTGGGAGTCACTCTTGCTGTGGGTGGTCCATGTGCCCCCGCTGAGAAAGTGCTCCTCTAGTCCAGCTGTAAGGTGGTGTCTCAGCCCCAGGTATTTCAGTAACCTTGGATCAGATTTTAAGTGAATGTCTTACCTTGGAGAGTATACAATGGAGGAACATAAATGTGTAACTCATATCCACATGTGGTGCAAACTCAAGAATTTCCGTTTCTCAAGGTGACTTTCTTTCCCTGTGCGTATAGAAAATTTCCATTCCACCTTTCTGAAGAGCTTACAGCATGTTTTTAACCCCCTTTTCATAGATAGGGTATCCTCTCAAGACTGAACTATGTGCAAATGGCATATCCGGAGTCCCCCTTGGCCATGGCCAAGACTGGATCACTCACTGATCCTGTTTGGGGTTTGAACCCTCTTGCACCCAACCACTGGGAGATTTGTTAGCAGTCTTCAGTTCCTAGTGGCTGGTCCTAGTGGCAGCTGCCATGGCACCGGCTCCTGCTAGCACGTTGGCTTTGATTTTCTCTTCCTTTCTGACACCTGGGGTTTCCCTTTCTCTTTTGGCCATGTTTTCCCAGCACTTCCGTATGTATGTGGCAGGAGGGGGCCGAGTAGCATCTGCAGCATCTGCCCTGTTGCCACACATCACAGTGAGTTTGTACAAGCACAGCAGGTACCATTCTGCAATGTGCTGGTCAGATATTTTGTTACTGCAACAAAATACCTGACATGGGCTACTTACCTTGGAAGTTTGCTGAGCTCACAGGTTTGGAGGCTGGAAATCTAAATGGAATGATATGGACTCTCTCAAAGGCCCATTGTCCATGGCACGTATGGAGGAAGGATCACATGCAGAGCCAGCAAGCAGAGGGAGAGTGGGTGGGGCTAGCCCTCTTGGCTTTTATAACACTATTCCTGGGAGAACACAGTAGGTCAGGTAAGAGGGGCTGGCATTGTAGCTCAGCAGGTTAAATCACTTCTTGCAGTGCTGGCATCTCATATCCAAGTGCCACTTTGAGTCCTGGCTGCTCTGCTTCCAATCCAACATCCTGCTATTGTACCTAGGAAAGCAGCAGGTGATGGTCCAAGTAATCGGATCCCTTTCAATCACATTGTTTTACAATGTTTTTAAAAAGATTTATTTATTTATTTGAAAGGTAGAATTACAGAGAGGCAGAGGCAGAGAGAGAGAGAGGTCTTCCATCCTCTGGTTTACTCCCCAAATGGCCTCAACAGCTGGAGCTGGGCTGATCTGAAGCCAGGAACCAGGAGCTTCCTCTAGGTCCCTGACACGAGTGCAGGAGCCTAAGCACCTGGGTCATCCTCCACTGCTCTCCCAAGGCCATAGAAGAGAGCTGGATCACAATTTGAGCAGCCAGGACCCATATGGGATGCCAGCACTGCAGGTGGCAGCTTTACCTGCTACACCACAGCACCAGCCCCCCTTTCTCTCACATTGTAGACCCAGATGGGGTTCCTGTCTCCTGGCTTTGGACTGGCCCAGCCTTGACTATTGGGCACTTGTGGAATGAGCCATCAGAAGAGATTCTCTCTCTCCCTCTCTCCCTCCCCCTCCCCCTTCCCTCTCTGCCTTTCAAATAAGTGAATAAGTCTTACAGTAAAATGCAAGTGGAACATCAGAACTTCCTCCTGAGGCATGTCTCCAGTGAGCTAAGGACCTCTCACTCGGCCTTACTTCCTAAGGGTAGCACCAAGCCTGTAGCACAGGGGACTTTGGGAGACCCTGAACATGCAAACCATAGCTTGCAGTGATGAGTTTGAATCTTGGAGGTGTGGTGTTATCTTGGGAAGGGTCCTAGGATTTCTGAACATCAGGGATGAATGGAGATACATCCCAGCTTTCTAGGTCATCGGGGAAAATGGTCCATGCACATGAAACTGCTTGCACAAGGCCTGGCACATTGCAAGAATGAGGGTCTGCATTCTGGCTCCTTAGGCATTAGTATACTGCCCTGGAGGGGGCAGCTTTTCAAACATAGACACTTCTGGATGCTCCTACAGAGATTCTGACTCATAGAGGCCCGGGTGGGGCCTGCATTGGAAAAGCCCCACAGGTGGTCCCTACATGCTACCAAGTTGCAAACACTGTTGGAGATGCTCAAGAAGTGTCAAAGGGTATCAAGTCTAAGCCTTCCAAACTTGTTTGAAATGAAGCCGCCTTTTCTTCACCACCCTGACGTTTTCCCCTCAGATGTGGTGAGGCCGTGGAGAAGAACAAGCGTCTCATCACGGCAGACCAGAGGGAGTATCAGCAGGAACTCAAGAAGAACTACAACAAGCTGAGAGAGAGCCTCAGGCCCATGATTGAGCGGAAAATCCCAGAGCTCTACAAGCCGATTTTCCAAGTTGAAAGTCAAAAGAGGTAAGAGCAGGGGAGAGGAAGCTTCCACAGTGTGCGAGGCCCGACGGATCGGGGCCTGCTCTGCTGCCTTGGGGAGCTGGGGCACCTCCGATGATGGCTGGAGCGGGACCGGGTGTCATGGCCACCGGGTGTGATCCCTTCGGCTTTCATCCTCCTGGGAACTTCCCCTTGACCTCTTAGAAGCCTTTGGCATTGGCCTTATGCCAGTGGTCATCCTGGGGCTGCGCCATAGTCTGAGCTGGTTTTTTTGATTTGTTGGCCTTGGCTCAGTGTCAAGGGCTCCCAGACCCTCCCCTGGGTAACTTGGTTAAGCAATCCACTGAGTTGCCTGGATTCACCTTTTCTGGGTGGTGATCCACCTGCAAAGGTTCATTGGTCTTTTTATGTGTGGTCTCTCTCTGACACACACACACACACACACACACACTCATTCTCTCTCTTTTCTTAATTTCAGGGACTCTTTCCACAGATCAAGTTTCAGGAAATGTGAGACCCAGTTGTCACAGGGCAGCTAAGAAAAGCCATCTTCACTCGTGGAGACTGAGACCTTGAGACACCTGAGAAGGACTTGTTGGTACTTAAAAAAAAAAAAAAAGACATTTGCCACCCAGGACTGAATGTACACTCCCTGACCAGCCTGTGCCCTGAAAGCTCTGGGACCCAAGGGACCATGGAATCACTCCCAAGTGAACTGTGACCAGATTGGGAACATTACAGGGGGTTGGGGCGGGATGGGGTGGAGGATGGGTAATCAGGGGTGACCCTGTATTTATTAAAGTGTGGGGTGTTTTTATTCAGCATATTGTACAAAACAAGCAAAATTAACTTCTGCTCATGCAGCGACTTCCTCTGGCCTGTACTGGAATTTGCAGGATAAACTCAAATTGCCTGAGGAAAAAAATGGAAGAGTTGTCCACCATCCTGTTCAGAGTGCCCCTCACTCACCCTTTATGGGATGGCAGGGTGAGCGTGTAAGGGAGTAGAACATCTCCATGAGTCTGTGAGGGGGAGCCTTACTCAAAATTTGAAAATCACGGTGACTGGAAATTCAGGAATAGATGGTTTGTGAATGTATTCTCCATCGGGTAATGGTGGACTAATTGTTGTACAGTTCTTTTTGCTGTATTGTTCCTGTTATGTTAATTTAAAATGCATTTATTTGAGGCACACACTCAAAGCACTGATTTAGGAGATACACGGTACTCGGGGAAAGTCAGCCCCAAGCCTTGTACGCCGCCTTCACGTCGGTGGAAGCAGTAATGCAGAGCTCCGCTTGCTTGCTGACGCTCATCCTCCTTCCCTGTTCTGCTCTCCGGGCCCAAGCTTGTTTTTGTTAAAGGACGGTATCTCTGCTTCCATTTCAGAGCACTGTGCTCCCACCCAGCACATCCTTCGGCTGCAACACTTACTGAGTTTTGGCTTATTTTGAGGATGTACCTAAGGAGAAAGATGAACAAAGTTATTGAGAATTAAATTATATATTTTAATATGACTAATGACCCTAATACTAAACATGTAATAAGAACTACAAATAAAATGTTTCTTTTTGTAACTGTTTTTTGTTTGTGTGTGTGTGCACGTGTGTGTGTGTGTTGTGTTTTGAGAAGTCCAACTTTTACAAAGCACTTCCAGGAAGAAAGACTGGCTAATCCTGGCCTTGGTCAACAGTACCATCTAGGGTGGCAACTCTTAGTCACTGTTTAATCTTGGTGATCACAAAAAAGAATTCAGATAAGATATTCCCAAACTTTTTTATACTATCAGCTGGGTACAAATTTATATTCTGAAAAAGGACTTTTTTTTTTTTTTTTTTTTTGGACAGGCAGAGTGGACAGTGAGAGACAGAGACAGAGAGAAAGGTCTTCCTTTACCATTGGTTCACCCTCCAATGGCTGCTGCGGCCAGTGCACCGTGCTGATCCAAAGCCAGGAGCCAGGTGCTTCTCCTGGTCTCCCATGCAGGTGCAGGGCCCAAGCACTTGGGCCATCCTCCACTGCACTCCCTGGCCACAGCAGAGAGCTGGCCTGGAAGAGGGGTAACCAGGACAGAATCCGGCCCCGACCGGGACTAGAACCCGGTGTGCCGGCGCCACAGGCGGAGGATTAGCCTATTGAGCCCGGCGCAAGCCAAAAGGACTTTTATTTTAAAAATCATTGCTTTGTTAGTTTAAGTGCTAATTTTTAATTTTTTAGGCATTTGGGGCAGAATTCTTTCTAAAGAATCTTAAACACCAATTGTTTTCTTAAACAAGTACACAATGACATATTAATTCCATATGGATTCAGCATGGTCTGTATGGGAGACACCAGGTGAGACTGCAGTTAAAAAAAAAAAAAAAAACACCTTGTCCCTGCCCTCCAAAGTCTCTCAGTGTAGTGGGGAGGGTCCTGCACACTGGTAGACAGCCACAGCATAAAACAGGACAGCGGAGGCTCCAGGAGGTCACCTCCTCTGACATGGCAATCATTTTCAACACCCAACACCTATTCTCTTCAGCCTTCCTACGGAAGAGTTGGCTGTTAAATTATGCAGGGCCAGCTTGTAACTCTAAGAGCCCTGGGGTATTCCTGGGTAAATGTCCAGGGTGCAGTCATCACCATCACATCAGGGAAGTGAGACATGAAAATATCCCTTAGACCCGATCTGTAGTTCGGGTATCTCCTACGCTCTGTAGTTCTGTTAAGAGGTGTTCCATGGCAATAGGTATCTTCCAAAAAAATGGACTTTTAGAGCTGTCACTGGTAATGGTGGCTGCAAGTATGTTTTCAAAGACAGGAAGCCTTGGTCTTGCCTTGAATGCATTTTTAAATGCTTGTATCTCAAATGTAAAGCTGCTTTTGATTGTGTATCGTTTTCAAAAGCTGAACAACACAACAAATCTCAAAGGGTTGGACTGTACTCCCGTGGTGCTGGGTATGTCCAACCATGAATTTCCTGTGTATTTTTGGGGGACCTCAGGCAGTGCTTCCCAGTCTTTCCCATCATGGCTATCAGTGTTACCGAATGAGGCATAACAGAGAGCCCTCAACCTCATCAGCTTAAAACCACCATAGACAGTTTCTGTGCATTAAGAATTAATAATTCAGCGGAGGCTGAGCCTAGCAGTCTGACTTGAGTCTTGCATGAGCTTGCAGTGGAGATATTGGCCAGAGCTGCCTCATCTGGAGGCTTAACTAGGGCTGGAGCATCCCACTCCAAGTGGCCCATCCACATTGGGAAGGTGATGCTGGTGACAGACGGGAGACCTCTGTTCCTCTCCACGTGGACCCCTCTCCAGAATATTTGGTGGGCTCACATCAGGGCAGCTGACTTCCCCCTGGGTTAGCAATTCAAGAGAAGCAGGGCCAAAGTGGCCTTGCCCTAGCCACCAAAGTCTTACACCCTAATGTCCTCCACATTGTGGTTTAAGGTGCAAGTCACCAGGCTCAGCCCACATTTCCAGGAGCGGAGTTAGGCTCTCCATTTCACATAAGGAGCACTAAGGAATTTTTGAATATATTCTAAAATCCCCATAAATGGAACACATTAAAACTTTGTGTGTTTCATCTCACTCGGGTAATTGAATAAGATGTACCAGCTCCAGAGCTCTGGCTGCCCCAAGTCCCTCGCCGAGGGCTGAGGTGATCAACATGTGTGCCTGGGTGCACCATGGCACACCTCTTGGGAAGCTCCGCCCCAGGGTTTAAGCCTCAGTTGACACTCTGGTAAGGGATAGAAATCGGAGGCCCTTAGCAGAATAACTCAGAGGTAGTGCTCGTCCAGACTCAGTTTCACTCAGCACTCTGAGTCCACTGTCCGTCTCAACTTCCTCTTGGCTGGCAGCACCCTCAGGTTTTGGGTAGTGGCCCCGAAATTGCAGGTTCATCCGTTGTGGCAAAGGCAGTCCTGAGCCTCACAGCCTCATACCACAGCCCCACAAAGAAGACAGCCTCCATGTCCCAGAAGGCCAGTGGAGTGCCTTGCGCTTACTCTGGAGAAGGTGATGGCTAACCAAGGCATTTCCCCCAAGCTGGAAAGGCAGGCAGTCCCAGCCAAACCTGAAAGCACAAGAAAGAAAGGGGAGAGACAGTCAAACCACGGGGCTCGAGACAGGGGCTGCTGCTGTACGTCAGGTGTATCCAGAAGCAGCAAGTCTTGTGGAGACCAGGACTACGGTCTCATGCGTGGCGTATTCCTGACCTGGCCTGGCACGGATGTGCCCTCCGGGATCTGAACAAGTGTGGATCCTGCAACAGATGGGGGTGAGATGTTTTGTTGTACAGTAATTCATCTCATGGAGTGTCTTGCCAAAAATGACATAAATGCTCAGGGACCAGAACTAGAGTGCTAGGGGTGGGCAGTGGGAGAAGAGTGAAGGGCAACAGGGAGAAGGAATAAAGCTAAGAGCTGAGTAGAAAAAGCCAAGCATCAGATTGTGTCCTTGGCTCATCACTGTGTCCCAGTACCTTTTTATAAGTGCCCAAAGTGATGCTTTCTGCCAAGTTGTTCCTTTTCTATAGCTCTAGGCTAAAAACAGCCCTGAGAGGACAGGCTGGGGCGGTGCTGTGACACTGCAGGTTAAGCTGCTGCCTACAACACCAGCATCCCAGACAGACTCCAGTTTGGGTCCCGGTTGTTCCGCTTCTGAACCACCCCCTGCTAATGCGCCTGGGAAGGCAGTGGAAAATGGCCCAAGTGCTTGGGCCCCTACCACCCAGTCCAGGAGGTCTGGATGGAGGTCCAGACTCCTGGCTTCAGCCTGGCCCAGTCATACCATTGCAGCCAGTTAGGGAGTGAACCAGCAAATGGAAGATCTCTTTCAGTCTTTCCCTCGCTTTCTGTAACCCTTTATTTCAAATACATAAATAAATCTTTTAAAAAACAAAAGAGCACAGGCACCCAGGATCTTTGATCCCAGAGGAATGGCTTGACTTGACCTGTTATTTATGCAGGGGCAAGAATTAAAAGGACTTTTCCTTTTTGTACTGCTTTCCCTTGAGCCATCCTAGATACTGACTTTAGTCATCTGAAACCCCATCTCAGAGAAACTTAGTTTTAAAAAAACTAACTCTCTGACAGTCACTAAGTCTTCAGTGACAAGCCACTGGAGGAAATTCAGAAGTGGTTGGTTAAAAACCGTGTGGAAAGCTGCACTGCATTCTTGCTGTATTTGTTTCTTTTTAGTTATTTTGTTTGTTTGCTGACAGAGAGGCAGAGGCAGAGACAGTTCCCAAATACCAGCAATGAGCTGGTCTGGGCCAGATGGAAACCAGGAGCCAGGAACTCAATCCCGCCCTCCCACCTGCGTGACGGAAACCCAGTCACTGGAGCCGTCACCACTGCCTCTCGGGGGGCTGCCTTAGCAGGAAGCTGGCGTCGGGAGCCACAGCCCCAGATCCAACCCAGACGTTCCGGAGTCCTAACCCCAGTCCTAACCGCTAGGCCCACTGCCTGCCCATCTCCGCTCTTGACCCCTAAGTCCTGGTGCTGCAGCACCTCTCCGGAATCCCCTCCGCGGCTGCTCTGCTGACACTCTGGGACGTCAGCTTGACAGCTGAGGGGTTTGCACCTTTATTACCCTTCCCACACACCAGAAGATGGAGACCCACTGGTACAAGCATAAGGGAATGATTTAAAGGCATTACAGCTGTAAGAAGAAAAAAAAAAAACAGGTAAGAAATCAGTAAATCAGTGCCCCGACCTCAGTTCCTTTATGCAGCAAGAGAACACGACACGGACAAACTGGAGGACTTTCGGGTTATTAGTGAGAGAATACTAAGTGTGCCTGCCCGAAGTCCCGCTTTCTTCTTCCACGGCACAGTCCTGCGACTCTGGCCAAGACACTGCGTGGCTCTGAGTGAGAGCAGTGGCTCCTCCGTGGGCCGGCCTCCTCAGAAAATACAAGATGATTCCTGCACCGGGAAGGGCACTGGAAACACATCAGTGCCGCCCAAAATATAAGGCAGCACTACTTAGCGCTGACCCCTCCGGAAGGCTTAGCCAGCTCCTCACACAGCACCCACAGCCGGCCACGTTCAGCAAAAATCAGGCCAGAGGTGCGGGCAGGACAGGGGCCTGGCCGACCGGAAAAAGAGGTGCCCGGCCTATTCCACTCGCTGTGCCAGCTGACTTTGGCAACAGCAGGGGCCCCGGGGTAGAAGGAAGAAAGGTATCAATGGCGCCACGAGGGCATACAGTGGCGCCCGGTAACCCAACCTGACCAGGCGTCCCTGTCTGCTCGCGCACCGCATGTTTCCAGAACATTCCTCAGGGAAGGTAAATACATGGATAGCGACAACCCACCTGTGTCAGCGGCCCCGGGGGATATCAAAGCACAGAGCCTGGCGCTTGAAACAAAGCCACGGGGCGGCACGACTCCCAGTTACTAACAAGGACAAAGGAGAGGCCCTGGCAGCCATGCCGGATCGGCAGTAACTAAACTGAGGCTGCTCAGGAGATGTGGCGCGGGCGCGGGCTCCGCGGGCGGGACGGAAATGCTCGTAGACTCAGCTGTAGCAGTTCCTAGGGGGCCGCATGGAACTGAGCAGTTCTTAGGAACGGCCCTCCGCCCCCCCAGAGTTGCAGGAAGAGCTCCCAGCCCCGGCAGCAGCTCCAGCCACGCGGGGAGAAAGCCGGCGGCCCCCGCGTTGCGGGCAGAGGCGGGAAATGAGGAAAGGGAGGCGCCGGGCTGTGCGCTGAGCCAGCCGGAAGCTCAAGGGCCTTTTGTCCTCCTGCGTGGTGAGGCTCCGGGAAAGCAAGGCGAAATGGAACTCAGGTAAGGTCACATCAGGGCACATGGGCACGGTCCTCATGCTCCCCCAACACACACACACACACGCACACACACACACACGCTGGACGTGCGGCTCCGTGTTTCTGCCGTGAAAGGGTGCAAGGAAGAGGGGGCAAAGGAACTGTGATGACTCCAGGGAGATCCTGCCCACCTGTGCAGTGCTTGTCCACGTCTACCTGGCCTCTGGTCCTCATGGCAAGTGACGGCCCTTACCGCCCATGTGAAGAAGCAAGGTCCAGCCCGGCGCCGCTGCTCACTAGGCTAATCCTCCGCCTTGCCGTGCCGGCACACCGGGTTCTAGTCCCAGTCGGGGCGCCGGATTCTGTCCTGGTTGCCCCTCTTCCAGGCCAGCTCTCTGCTGTGGCCCAAGGAGTGCAGTGGAGGATGGCCCAAGTGCTTGGGCCCTGCACCCCAGGAGAAGCACTTGGCTCCTGCCAACGGATCAGCGCGGTGCGCCGGCCTCAGTGCTCTGGCCGCGGCGGCCATTGGAGGGTGAACCAATGGCAAAGGAAGACCTTTCTCTCTAGCTCTCTCTCTCTCTTACTGTCCACTCTGCCTGTCCAAAAAAAAAAAAAAAGAAGAAGAAGAAGAAGCAAGGTCCAGCCTGTCGCAAGAGAACAGCGCACTGCCCCGTGTGCCTGCAGCTCTGGCTGAGGTTGGAGAGGGGCCCCACCCTCCATTGCCTCGGTGCTCCAACTCTGGATCCAGCCACACAGGGGCGTCCCCGTTTCCGCCCTTGCTTCTGGAAACTTCCTTCTCTTTCCCTTTTCCCTCGCACCATTCACTCACCTTTCACCCTCCAGGTTCGTGTGCATACAGGACCGTCCCCTCTCCTGAACTGGACGTCCCTGCAGGGCGAGGGCTAGCGCTCTTCTTGCCAGGTAAGAGATGTGAAGATTGGGAAGTCCTTGGCCAAGTAGATCCTGACTCCGCTGGCTAATCAGGGCATCGCTAAGGCCTGGCAGAGCTGGGCAGAGGGAAGTCACATGGTCCACAGAGGCCGGAAGTGGAGTTTAGAAAAGGAGCCAAGGAGGGGGCCTGTGCACGAGGGGAAAGGGCTGCGCTGAGGGTGTGAAGGAGGAAGTTGTAAAGAGGCAGGGGCGGGGAGATGGGTGCGCTGAGAGGTCGAGAGAGGGGCTGTCCACACAGGACTCCCTCGTTCTGAGGGCCTAGCTCCGCCATCTTCCCTGGAGGGGGACTGAACCACGTTATGGTCTTTCCTCGCTCAGTGGTCGTGTGATGCTCATGGACTTTCTAGTAGAAGGAGGCATTCCCTGGTGCCACCATGGCAGGTGGGTGAGCCCCTAGCAAGGACTGGGTGGGACTCCCTGACTCCTCCCCTGGCCCCACCTCCATGGTGAGCAGATTGAATGAAAGAGACCCTCGTGTGACAGGCAAGAGGGTGCCCACCTCTCCTAGGGTGTCTCCCAGATACTTGGGTCTTGCCTAGAATTATCGGTGCTTCATAAATGGTGGATAAAGAAAAGCATTTCCCTGCTTGGAAAGTTTGTGGCCACCCTGTGCGTAGCCCCTTGTATAGACCTACCCTGTCCACAGCTGTGTTTTTTAAAAAGTTGATTTATTTGAAAGTCAGAGTTACACAGTGAGCGGAGAGAGGGAAGGAGAGCTTCCATCTGCTGGTTCACTCCCCGAATGGCCTCAATAGCCAGGGCTGGGCCAGGCCAAAGCCAGGAGCCGGGAGCTTCATCCAGGTCTCCCACGTGGCTGGCAGGGGCCCAAGCACTTGGGCTATGTTCTGCTGCTTCTCCCAGGCCATTAGCAGTGAGGTGGATCGGAACCGGCAGCCATGTGGACGCTAGCATCACAGGTGGCAGTGTTACCTGCTGCACCACAACGCCAGCCCCCACAGGTGTCGGTTGTTAATTCTGAGTGACCAGTTGCACCTTCAGCCATGACTGGCTGACTAGGGAAGCTGTCATGACCCCTGAGAGCAAGCCACAGGCCTCAGTAAGTTTCTAACGCTCCTTTCACGGTCCTGGGTGTGGTGACTCCTCTGCTCTAGGAGAGTTCTGACTTTCCATGAGGCAGCTAAGGAGGCACCTGCTTCGCAGCGCCAAACAAGCTCTGTCGGGACCCGGCCGCTCGTGGGAATGCTGGGCGTGGGAAGTGAACGCAGGGTGGTGGTGTTCTCTGCCGCTTGCCTACCATCAGTGGCGGCCTTGTGCCTGGCTTCAGCCCGCGGAGTGTGGGGAAGTGAGGCCATGCCAGTTCCAGCCTAGGTCTGAAGAAGCCTGGTAGGGGCAGTGTTTGGCACTGCTATGAGGATAATTTTGGGGATGCCCATATCTGATATCAGAGTGCCTGAGTTTCAGTTCTGGCTCCACTCCCAATCCAGCCTCCTGCTAATGTGTGTCCTAGGAAACAAAGGTGGTAGCTCAAGTGCTTGGGTCCCTGACACCCACATGGGGAACTTAGCTTGAATTCCAACCTCCTGACTTTGACCTTTCCCTGCCCTAGCTGGTGTGGGTATTTAGTGAGTGAACCAGCAGATGGAAGATCTCTCGCTCCTGTTCTTGCTCTGTGTGTGTGTGTCTTTGTGTCTCTTTCTTTCTACCTCTTTTTCAAATAAATAAAAATAAATATTATAGATAGCCTGACAATGTTTACTTTCTTCTTCTTGGAGCCCTGAGCAACTGTAGAACAAGATCTTGCCTACAAGTCGATACATATCTTGCAAGGCCCAATGTGAAATGAAAATACAGGAACGCTTGTTTTAAAATTGTTTAGAAGTTCAAGGCAGTGGCAACAGAACTTTATTCTAAGCAGGAGGCCTTTCTGAATATGGGGCCCTTTATGATTATGCATTTTGCTTGCATCTGAAGTTAGCCCTACTGGCCACACTTACCATGTAACCCCATAGAAAGAGGTCCCTGGCCAGGTACCCCCTGCTCCAGCCAAGGCACCAGCCAAGGTGCCTTGACATATGGATGAATCCATTGTGGGCTTCCAGCCGCAGATGAACCTTCTCATGAGAGAAATGAGAGCATGAGCAGCCCCAGGTGAGAAGTAGAACCAGTCAGCTGAGCCCTGCCCGGATTGCGGAACGTAAGTGGAGGAATGGTTGTTATTCAAGAAAAGCTCAGTAAAACTCTTCATGGCCAGTGGGCATAGTCCTTAAGACCACTGATGTTCAGGATGGTGTTGCGTACACAATAGGTAACTGAACCAGGAAGGCTATGTTGCAGGCTCTGTGCTGGTGCTCTGCAGAGGCCCTCCCACCTGCTCCTCGCAACACCCTGGAGTGTGGTTCCTTTTTTACAAGATTCTGAGGACAAGGGACTGGTTCCCTGTCTGCAGTCACAGACGCACTGCATTGAGACAGTGTGAGATCTAGGGAGGTGCATCTCCCGGGAGACCGAGGAGGGATCTGATGCTGGCTTTCCCAGGTGTCTTCACAAATCTTATGGTTAAAAGATCAGGAAAATGCTACCATGTCTGAGACCATGATGGGCACCATCATTGTCTTCCCTGAGCCTTCCTGAGTGTCATTAAGGGTGAGTGGTATGAAGGTGGGTGCCTGCTTGTCCGGGTGCTTGCCTGCGGGTGGTGAGCTCCTCACTCGAGGTCAGCCATGAGAGCGGGTGAACACCCAGGTGACTGCAAGTGAAACTGTGGCATTCCCTCGCTCAGAGGAGATGCTGGCTAAGAGGGACCAAACACAGGATGGATGTGTTGATGGGCATGAGCTCTGACGTTGAGGAGACTGAGTGAGGTTGAAGCCCTAGCCTTGCCTAGCTGCTGATGCTGGGCTGATTAACTTTCTCTCTTATCTGTAAAGTGAGATGCTGTGAGGGCTAAATGAGATGAGTTGTCATGCTCAGTACAGGGCTTAATTAGTGTCGGTTATTTTATTTGATAAACAACAGAAGGGAAATATTATGTCTTTGCTGCCCACTGCATTTTCCTCGTGTCTTTTCTGTAAAGCATACACAGCATTTCTGCCTCTTCCCTCCCCTCGCCCGGCATCGGCCGCCCTATCATCCTGTCCCCTCCGTCCTCCCTGTTTCTCTCCCTCTCTTTCCTGTGCTCCTCCTTCCTTCCTTCCTGGTGTTGGCATTGAGCAGAGGGGAGAATGGAAGACAACAAAAGGCAGACTGGTGGCAGGCAGGGGGACAGGGAAGCTCCGTGGCGCTATCTGGGCTCTCTGGACTTTGCCATCTCCAAGGATACCATTTCTGCAGGACTCCTTGCATGGGGAAAAACCTCAGCAATTGCTTAATGATGTCCAGATCCATCAGTTTATGAGTAAGAAAACTGGGCCGTACAGAGGACCTCAGCTGGCCTCTTCCCAGTGCCGGGCACACTTAAGGTCCCAGGTGTGCCGTGTTCCCTTCCAAAGGGAAGGGGAAGCCCAACTCCATGCTTCCACCTTCACCAGGGTCTCCTCTTCCAAGGCACTTAGTCTGCTTTCCTGCTCAGATGTGCAGACCAAACTGTACCAGACACTTGGGTGATAGACCCTCTTCTTTGCCGACTCAGATACGTATCTCCCTGGCCAGCAGCAGAAATACCACTAATAACTAAGAACTGCTGCCTTGCATGGAGAACTCACTGCTTCCTCAACAGTGTGTTAAGCATCAGCACATTGTATTTAAAGAATTTTTTTTAATCCAGGTGTGTTTTAACTGCAGCATTTGAACAGATGCCTCATTTCTGAGCCAAGGTGAGCAAAAGCAAAATAGATGCAAATGAGTTTTCTAAAGGTACGCCCTTAATTAGCTCCCATTTGCGAAGCTTCAGCTCTGTTCAGTGGGGATGTCAACACCTACAAGTTTAAAAGCCCATTTGTGGGGCAGCTGTTGTAATGTATGTTTAAGCCGTCACTCGGATGTCCACATCCCATATCAGAGCACAAGTTTGAGTCCTGGCTGCTCTGCTTCTGATCCAGCTTCCTGCTGGTGCATCCTAGGAGGATGCAGCAGAGGGTGACCCAAGTGCTTGGGCTCCTGCCACCCACAGTGACCCAGATGGAGTTCTGGGTTCCTAGCTTTGGCATGACCCAGCCCTGACTGTTGCAGACATTTGGAAAGTGATCCAGTGAATGGAGGGTTTCTTTTTCTCTCTGTCACTCTGCCTTTCAGGCAAATAAAAATAGGTAAATAAAAAAACACATTGGCTGACACTAGTATTCAATAAACAATGATGATTACTATTATTTCATTTGCATTTGGGGCAAGCATTGACAGAGAGTAGGGGTGATAGAAGAGAAGGAAAAGTTGGGAGGGGTGAAATAACATAATATATTTTTCTTTTATTTTGTGACTTTTTCCCTGGTTATCATGAGGTATCTTTAGGCTTTCGAGATGTTTGAGATTTTTATAGCAGGAATGCAAATAAGGGGGCGGGGAGGATAGATCTAACATTTGACTTCTAAATTTGAATTCCTAGAAAGACGGTCTTCAAAAGTCAAAGGTAGTAGAAAAAGGAAAGAGTTTCCTAACTTCCTGTGGCTTCTGTTAACACATCTAGCATCAGAACCCTGAGTCTGACCTCAGAAGCTACTGGTGGGGACACTGAGGTTTGACCTAAAGAATGTCCCTGCTGTACAAAAGCAAATGGGACTCCTTCCCTCTCTGAACCTGGGGAAGCCAGGGAAGGGAAGGTGGAGGTTGGAGGGAAATGAGGTTTGTGTGTCCTGGCTTCTCCATTCAGGGCTGAGGTCCCACGTGGAAGATCCACAGAGGGAAAGGAAGCCCACGGGAGAAGGAACTGCCTCCCGCTGCTCTCCTGATGCTAGGTGAAGGGACCCCGCACACAGTGGTCCCTGCCGACACATAGCACTGAGGGAGAACCTTTGTCATGAAGGAGCCATGTAGGTCTTGGCATTCAGAGTGAATTGGAGTGCTGTCTTCGGTTGTCCCGAGTCTGGGTTCTTCCAGCCCCAGCCACTGTTACGGTGCTGCCCGCATTCCAGCCCACTGAGATCCAGCGTGTACCTGAGACCCACTGGTGGGGAAGCTGGTGCCTGGCCCCCAGGATGAGTCCCCTTGGCCTGTCTCCAAGAAAACTATTTGGTGATGATGTTGCCAAGCCAATGGGCAGATCAGAAGATTACTGTGAACCTGACCTTTCAGAACTGGCAGGCTCAGACTGACATGGCCCCTTTGGCTTCCGCCCTCATCATCAAAAAACCAGAGAGAGAAGGAAGCAGAAAAGCATGGTAGCATGGTGGAAATACCACTTTGAAGAGGTTGTCGACACTGCCTGATAAATGCAGAATCAATCCTTGGCCAGAGAAAACTCGGGAACCATTAAAGAGAAACAGCTTCAGCAGCTGCCATCTGCATGGCATTGTAGGTGACATCCATAGTGGTGCAGTGGAACGCCCAGCTAGCTCTGAACCACAGAGGTATTTCAGTGAAGGGTCTTTTTTTTTTTTCTTCTTCTTCTTCTTCTTTTTTTTTTTTTTTTTTTTTTTTTTGACAGGTAGAGTAGACATGGAGAGAGACAGAGAGAAAGGTCTTCCTTCCATTGGTTCACCCCCAAAATGGCCACTGCGGCCAGCGCTGTGCTGATCCAAAGCCAGGAGCCAGGTGCCTCCTCCTGGTCTCCCATGCAGGTGCAGGGCCCAAGCACTTGGGCCATCCTCCACTGCCTTCCCGGGCCACAGCAGAACGCTGGACTGGAAGAGGAACAACCGGGACTAGAACCTGGCGCCCATATGGAATGCCGGAGCTGCAAGGCGGAGGACTAACCAAGTGAGCCATGGCGCCAGCCCGATATGAAGGATCTTTTTGACAACAAAGACAAATCACACAGCACGGTTATCAGACAGAGGGTCTGCATGAGTGCGCTTGAGGTTCCTTTGCCAGGAGTCGAGGAGGAGCTGGGAGCACATCACAGAGGAAAACTGCTGGGCCCTGACAGCCAGAAAAGGCAACCAGGATCCCAGACACCCAGAACCCTTGCTGACAACATCAGCACCGACCCTGATCTCTTGCTGACTCCTATTGCCTGCCATGAAGTCACTCACCTGCCACCCCAGGACACTATTTGGAAAGCAGGGCCAGAAACATCAAAAGCATAACCAGTCTTATTGTACAAACCACAACTCTTCAAGCCGAAACCTCTTTCATATGCAGAGAGCAAGGTACAGTTCTTGGTGACTGAGGCATAGAACCAGTGAGTGAGATTTAGATGTGGGGGGTGAATGAGGCTCTTCTGCTTTGCCCAGGTGAATGTCATTTGAAGGGGAAAACTCATTCATCACTCTCCCGTGCTAAACATCCTTTAAAATTTCCAGGTACTTCTTTTCACTTCGTCCACACAGGCATCATTATTTTAAATGGCTGCAGCCCATCTCGTGCACGTAACTTTGTCTTGTTATTGTAACATTCCTCAAAATCATGGTTCCATCCTGCTAGATGGTCTTTCTAATTATGAATACTAATGGATATGTGAAGTAGTTCTTAGTCAAAATTCTTGCAGTTGCAAGTAATATAAAGCCAACCCCAAGTAACTTAAGGAAAAGGAGAATGTAATGGAAAATTGCTGGGGCTGCTGATGGAACTGCAAGAGCCAGACGATACTGAGCATCAGAGGCTTGATGTCACCTGTGCTCTTCACGCTCTAGATTTCTCCACATGGTGAGAACCGTGCCATCAGCAACTCTGGGCTGTCCATCATGTGTAACCCCGATGAAAAGGAGGAGAGGGGCTTGTGCCATGACTCACTTGGTTAATCCTCCATCTGTAGCACCAGCATCCCATATGGGCGCTGGTTCTAGTCCCGGTTACTCCTCTTCCAGTCCAGCTCTCTGCTGTGGCCTGGGAAAGCAGTGGAGGATGGCCCAAGTCCTTGGGCCCCTGCACTGGTATGGGAGACCAGGAGGAGGCACCTGGCTCCTGGCTTCGGATCGGCATAGCTCCAGCCGTTGCAGCTATTTGGGGAGTGAACCAACGGAAGGAAGACCTTTCTCTGTCTCTCCCTCTCACTGTCTGTAACTCTACCTCTCAAATAAATAAATAAATAAATAAAAATCTTAAAAAAAAAAAGGAGAGGACAAATTGTTTTCTTTCTTTTTTAAAGATTTATTTTATTGGGCCGGCGCCGCGGCTCAATAGGCTAATCCTCTGCCTAGCGGCGCCGGTACACCAGGTTCTACTCCCGGTTGGGGCGCCGGATTCTGTCCCGGTTGCCCCTCTTCCAGGCCAGCTCTCTGCTGTGGCCAGGGAGTGCAGTGGAGGATGGCCCAGGTGCTTGGGCCCTGCACCCCATGGGAGACCAGGAAAAGCACCTGGCTCCTGGCTCCTGCCATCGGATCAGCGCGGTGCGCCAGCTGCAGCACGCCGGCCGCGGCGGCCATTGGAGGGTGAACCAACGGCAAAAGGAAGACCTTTCTCTCTGTCTCTCTCTCTCACTGTCCACTCTGCCTGTCAAAAAAAAAAAAGATTTATTTTATTTTATTTGAAAGACAGAGTTACAGAGAGAGGTAGAGACAGAGAGAGAGGTCTTCCATCCGCTGGTCTACTCCCCAGATGGCTGCAATGGCCGTAGCTGTGTCAATCCGAAGCCAGGAGCCAGGAGCTTCTTCTGGGTCTGGGCGCAGGAGCCCAAGGACTTGGGCCATCTTCTGCTATCCCAGGCCATAGCAGAGAGCTGGATTGGAAGAGGAGCAGCTGGGACTAGAACCAGCGCCCATATGGGATACTGGTGTTTCGGGCCGGGGCGTTCACCTGCTGCGCCACAGCGCTGGCCCTGACAAATTGTTTTCAATAGAAAAAGAAAATCTAAGAGAGGAGACTGGATCTAGATTGGATCACATGGGCATTCTGAACCAATCACTATGATTGAAGAGATGAGATGCAGCAGTCCTTTCTGGTTTGGCTTTCCACCCTTCGAAGGGGAGAATGAGAGGGTAGAATGTAATAGAATAAGGGCAATTCAGACAGCGTATAATTGATTTAAATAACCCATGGTTTAACATACAGGTCATATGTAATTATTTTGCTTTTAAAATTGTGTGTATATAGATGTTCTCTTCTATTGGATTTTTTTCTTACAAGAGAAGGGAATTCTTATTGTTTATCTCTGTACCAAGTGTTTTGCTGGGTTAAATCATTTCCATTAGTCACAGTTTTCAAATGGGCCCAAGAGCTAAATGGAGTCAAATGACTCAGTGAAGGTGATTCAGGGACTAAGAGACATTGGCTTCAAAACCTGTACCTTGAGGCCTGCATTGTGGCACAGCAGGTGTAGCCACCACATGCAACAATAGCATCCCATATCAGGGCCAGTTCGTGTCCCAGCTGCTCTACTTCCAATCCAGCTCCCTGCTAATGGCATGAGAAAAGCAGAAGATGGGCCAAGTACTTGGGCCCCTGCCCCAACCTGGGAGACCCAGAAGAAGCACCTGGCTCCTCCTCCCTTCAGACAGGTCCAGCTCTGGCTGTTGTGGCCATTTGGGGAGTGAACCAGCAGATGGAAGAGCTCTCTCTCTGTCTCCTTCTCTCTGTGTAATTCTACCTTTCAAGTAAATAACTAGGGGCTGGCGCTGTGGTGCTGGCACCCCGTATGGGTGCAGGTTCAAGTCTCAGCTGCTCCACATCCAATCCAGCTCCTTGCTGATGTGCCTGAAGAAGAAGTGACAGATGGCCCAAGTCCTTGGGCCCCTAAACCCACTTGGGAGACCTGAAACAAACTCCTGGCTCCTGGCTTCTGACTGGCTCAGCTCCAGCCGTTGTGGCCATTTGGAGAGTGAACCAGCAGATCTTTCTCTATAACTCTGCCTTTCAAGTTAAATAAATCATTAAAACATAAATATTATTTTTAAAAACATGCTTTAAAAATTTTTAAACCTATACATTGATTACTGTCAGTGGATCAGTTCAAATTTCAAAGGATAATTTTTTTAAAGATTTATTTATTTATTTGAAGGCAGAGTTACAGAGAGGCAGAGGTGGGGAGAGAGAGGGAGGGAGGGAGAGGTCTTCCAAACACTGATCCATTCCCCAGATGACTGCAACAGCCAGAACTGTGCCGATCTGAAGCCAGGAGCCAGGAGCTTCTTCCAGGTCTCCCATGCGGGTGCAGGGGCCCAAGCACTTGGGCCATCTTCTGCTGCTTTCCCAGGCCACACCAGAAAGCTGGATCGGAAGTGGGGCAGCTGGGACTCGAATTGGCGTCCATATGGGATGCTGGCACTGCAGGCAGTGGCCTCAAAGGATAACATTTTTAAAAAGTGTTAAAGAATTTCCACATAGGACAAAAACATTTGATTTTTGTGAGGATTGCAGTCAAAGGGGAAGAGAAAAATTAGACTGGCCTTCCATGCCCCCTATGAGGAGCAGCCCCTTTCTTCTCAGATGGACGGGCTGGGGTCTCCCTGACCCCTGGCTCTCCCCCAGCAAAGCTCAAGAGAGCATTGTTTCTCTTGTCACTACTTGCACAGAAATGACTGGGCCCAGTAGGTGCAGTTGGTGCTAACCGTGATTTATTGTAATCCAGCTCTCCAGCGGCCCTTCTTCTGTAGATTATTTTTCCTAAAAACAGAAAAATACGGGATTTTTTTCCCCTACTCAGGTTACAACAGGTTTGCCATTCCATTCCATCAAAACTAGAACCAGAAATTTTGACAGAGTTCCCTTAAGACAAAAAGAAATGCAAAAAACACGTTCCATCTGGTAAATAATTGCTGGGCTTGCATTCCTGTGCATTCAGGCAGGAGCGCACTTCTGTAAGCGCGGAGCTGTGAAAATGATTGGACCTAATGGGCAGTGAGAGATAAGATCTTCTTAGATCTATCATCTGCTCAAATTACAGCCTCGTGGGACACCAGGGCAGCCAGGACTCTCACATCTCCCGCAGTCTGATGAGCTAGGCAGATGTAAGATTATTCCCAGTAGCTGAGAAATCGCCCTCTTCAGTACAGAAGGGCAGGTGGACATGCCAGCCCTCATTCTATAGGAACACGGGGACGGTGCTGGCCAAGAACGTGGTTTTTAAAAGACCACAGTCGCAGAGCAAAATCACCTGGTGTGGGGCGGTGTTAAGTTACCAGCCTTCTTCCTAAAGAACAGCTTGGGAAATGGATCAGAAAGGTCGCACCCATCCGCCTTGGTTTGGAATGCTTGGGCACCGGGGAAGCAGTCGGCAGTTAACAGCCAGCTACCACAAGAATTCAAAGCAGTTAATGTGTAGCAGGTTAATTTCAACAGCTGAGTCAAAGTTGTGGGTTTTTTTCATCCAAGAAGGATTATCTGAGTCAGAGCTTTCCACCAATGGAACTTGCTTCCTCTGAAAACATAGGCAGGAGAGCCATGGCACGACTTAGGGATGTGCGGCAGATGGGTTCATTTAGGGTCCCTAAACTCCAAAGCCTTCCGGGGCTGGGCAGGTTAATGACGTGTGTGCAACGTGAGACATCAGAGCGTGACTGACCTTGACAGCGCTGCACAGGCACATCCCCCTACAGGCACTCAAACTCCTTATTTAAAAACAAGAAGGGCACGGCCTGGCTACAGAGGACCGCTCTGGAGGACGTTCTCTCTGGATCAGGGGACATCTGCCACTCCTGGCCTGGAAGATCCCTCGGCCTGTTTCACTCGTGCATCCTGTGATGCCGTGCGTGAAAATAATGCCCTTCACCTCTGAGGAGTCCAGGTCTTCAGCAAACCCGCGGGGCAGGAGGAGGGGAAGTTGACCAGGCGGAGCCACTGTGATCGCCATTCTCTCAGACATAAGACAGTTTTGAAGAAGGAATCCTTGTGCAAAGACAACCGGCAGGGAGGGTCAGGCTAAAAGCCTTCAGTCGCTCAGAGGATGCATTGGGAGCTGGGGCTAAGTGTGTCCCCAGGGAGTCACAAGACAGGCGAGGCTGGAGCTGGGCTTCCAAGGACAGTTCAGATGCCCAGAGAGTGGAGCTGTTAGGTGGAGATGGACAAACAGCGCAAGGCATGGGGGCGGGGAAGCTTCTGCCTGGATCCTTGTCGACCTCCTAAATCCTTCCCAGATCCTGAAATTGGCTTCCGGTCGCCTGTTCTGTGCATGGCCTCCTCCTCCTCCTCCTCAGCGACTCTGCCTCTCCCTTCTCAGCACCAAAAAGCTCTTCCGCGGCCACCTTTCCCAGCGGGGGCCCGCCTGCGGCAGGCAGAGCCCTCAATTAGTGGCTTCACTTAGTTACTCTCGATGCTAAACTGCCAAGGCAGACAAAATCAGTGCTCAGGAGCAGAGGGCCGTTGTAAACACGGGATGATCAGCCGGGAGGAGGTGGGCAGCCTTGACAGAGTTTGTGAGCCTGCCTTTGGGGGTGCGCGGGTGGCCACCACCGCCGGCCTCTCGCTGCTTACAGCCTGCCGCAGTCTGTGCAGAGCCGGTACATGCGTGTCCTCGCTCACCTCCTCGAACAGCCTCTAAGGTGGAGACCGTCATTATCCCCCCTTTAGAGACAAGCAAACTGAGGCTGGGAGGGCTTCCATGACACGCCCAGAACTGACAGAGGGGCAGGGGTTCAAACCCAAGTGCTGTGTGTTTGGAAACCCAGCCCGGCCATTATGCACGGTGCTTCTCCACGGCAGAGCACCGTTCCCCACGGACACACAAGCATGCTGGGCAGCCCAGGGCCTCTGCAGGCTGTAGCATTCCACACCTGCCAAACAAAGCACCCATTTCCTGTGTGATTTTCCGTCTCAGGCTCTTCAAATAGTACGGCATCCTCACCACATTGGAATTGTCTGGGGGCACGGAAAACACGGAAGGAAACAACAACAAACAGAGCAGGGAGGCCTCAGCCCCGCCCCCTGGAGAGGCAGGCTTACCGGATTGGGTCGGAATCAGACGCTGCAATGCAGCCAGAGCTCTCGGGGGATCTGGAAGTGCCAGCAGGGTGAACACACAGACAGTGAGAGCGGCTGGAAGTGAGCACTTAGGGTCTGCTTTCAGGAACGATGGGCCACCTATGGCATCTCTGTGAGTTTTAACCACCTGTACAATGGGAATTACAGAATTGTGTCCTTTGTAGGGTTGCTGCGAGAGTTAAATCAGAAACAATGCATGGCAGGAATGGCTAGGTCTCTGGTCCCACTCCTAAAATCCTCGTTGATCATAGTGAGACAGAAGTGGCAACAGGGACATGAAACAGTATGTTCTTGTTTCTACCTCTGATAGCACTCTGGCTAATGCTCTTCAGAGGCAGACAGCTTCCAGGTGGGAAGTGATGGGATAAAGCTCCCAGGGTTATGTTTTATTTTTTCTTAAGTGCAGTTGCAAGTTGCAGACATGACACACCTTGAAGTGATTTCAAGTTCATTACAAACAACAGCAACTGCTACCACCAACATGATGTGTGCCCGCGTGCCCACGTGGGGTGGCAGTTTGCACCACTAGGACTCAGACCTTCAGCTTTCCTAAAGTCAGTAGCTCTGAGCACAGCAGCCTCGCCTTGGGCTGGAAGGCTTCCAGAGACACAGCTGCCGCGGTGGGGGAGCCTGCAAGCCATCGGAGATTTGTTAGAAGTGGGAAAGCAGCGGGCGGTTTAAGTCCTGCCTTACAGAGAGCCCAGCACTGCCTCTGACCAGCCGTGCGGCCTTCCCTGACTCTTCTCGTCCAGTTTCCCTGTGGATGGACTGTGGAGAAGCTGCCCCACTCCTGGGTTCCGGGGAGAGAGTGAAAGGACAGTGGGTGCAGTGCGTCCAGCACGGAGCCTGGGAAGCTCTCTGGATAGGCCCACTTGTGTTGTGATGTTGCCATGCTTCACCAAAGCAGAAAGAGCCCCAAGCACTGTTCTCCATGCCCTGGAAAATCACTTAAAAGTCACAGTTCACTCTGCTCCATTACCTCATCCCTCCTTTGAGCCCAGTCACAAGCCCTGAGAATCAAGTTTGAGATAGTGGAAGGTGAGATAAAGGGTATAAAGTGACCAGCAAGGCGGGAGGTGTTTGTTCCTAGTCTGCTCTCAGGAAGCGCTGGGCTGGTGGCTTGCTGCGTGGGGCAGAGAGAAGCCACACAGCACACTCGCCACACCTCTGGCCTGTGGCAGGGCAGCACTCAGGCCTACCCAACACGGCCGGGAGTGATGATGTGCTTGAGCCAGGGGGAAAGGACTTCTGGGTTTACCCAGGAACAGCTACTCTCAGTATTTCTGACAGAGAGAATCCAGCAGGTGGCTCGTTCCCATTCATTATGTTTTGCCTTTCTTTGACTTCTGTCATGGAGAGGGCAAGACATACAAAAGCTGGTCCCCAGGAGGCTGGAATGTCCTGGTTGGAGTTCTGAGAGGCTCTGGAATCCTGGACCAGGCCTGGACCAACCTTGTTCCTGGAGCCTATGCAGCAGCATCCATGCCACTGTTTCTGTGCTGCGGAGCCACCTGGTCCCGACCCTTACTCACTGTGTGTTGGGTGAAAGTGACCTCATTCCTGTCACCAGAGAGGGGGAATGGGATTCAGGCCTGGCCATTGGCCAATCAGCTGGCTGCATTCCTCTGATGCAGTGACAAGTTCAGAAATGGTCATGAGACACGAGGAAACTGTTTATATGGCTTTGATGGATACAATGTACATATCATAAAATTCACCCATTTGAAGGACAGATGCTGCTAGACCTACAGGGAGGTTCTGTCCCAACGAACCTACTGGGAATTGAAAATATCCGAGGTTGAAAGTGCATTTAACCCACCTGTCCTACCAGATGCCCTGGCTCAGGAGCCCAGCACTCCAGAGAGTTCCACAGTTTCCCTTGGTGACAGTGGGGCTCCCTGGGGCCCACAGCTCATGGCTCCAGCCCAGGGTCACGAGGCAGGACCTCATCCCAGAGATGACCAAACCTCAGAAGTATGGTTTCTCTTCAATTTGTGTTGCCTCCATACTGTTGTAAAACTGAAAATTCCTAAGTCAAAACCTTGTGAACAATTCGATGATTTTTCAGTAAATTTACAGGGTATGTATCACAACAGTCTGGTTTCAGAACATTCTGTCATAAAGATCTCTCATGCCCGTGTGCAGTGTAAAACGATTTTAGCAGAGTTGCGGGGGAGATTGACAAATCCTTCTGGCAGGACCTATTTGCAGTAAGGATGCCAGGAGCCTAGAGCTCTAAGGAGGACCTGGGAGTAGGGCAAAATCTGCAGAAGGCAGTCCAGGGCTGGAGGGAACCGAGTTCACAGGCCTTGATGAAAGCAAGCCTGACTTTTTGGTGATATTACCTACATGCCCATTTGTCTTCTGCCACTTTGGCTTGGGTCTTCCATCTCTTTCCGTGGGAAGAATCTCAACTGAGCCCCCGACTGTAAGAACAGGAGTTGAAAGAGAGGAGGGCCCATCTCCACACAGCTATGGTCGCAGAAATATGCCACCTGCGAACAAAGAGGGCATTTTACAAATGAAATTCCTTAACCCAGGGCCAAGAAGAATCTGGACAAAATGTTGGCTCTGTACAACCCTAAATTTGGTCCAGTGTTTCTACTTCAACTAGCCATCATCACCATCACCATAGCCATTACCTCCTACAAAATGTTTTCTTCATACCAGTTCCTATGCTAAGTATCATGCAAATATTAGTTCATGTCATCTTCACAACCATGCTCTGCAGTACTGTAGCAGGGTACTTGAAGAGAGACAAGACACCAAGGCTTTAGCACAAAAAAATTTATTTTCATGCCAGCATGAGGCTCAGTGCGATTCATAGCCAAAAAAATTGAGCCCGGAACAAAGAGGCATTTCCCTAGATACCTTTTCATTTCTTCGTCTCCCTTATCTGGCTACATACGTTTTGGTTGAATGTTCTAATGTTACATGGCGGGTATGGGGATGGCTATAAGGGTGCCTGTGGGTAGTTACTGATAATGTTAACTAGTTTCCCTTAATAGGTCCAATGCTTCTCTCCACCCCCAACCCCATAGAGAGCGAACTGTATGTTGACTGGCTAACACTGATTAATGCTACAGCACTGTGCTGACAGGCAGACAAGGAAGCTGTCACAGGCAGGTTGGCTGCATTCTTTCCCCCAGGATAAGTCCTTTTTCTTTCTCTATTTCTGGAAGGCTCCTCTCACAGTAGGTACTGATATTGTTTCCACTTTACAGATGAGGAAACTGACGTGTGAAAAGGTGAACCAACTGCTCCAGGGTAACTTGGATACAGGCGTGCTGGCTGCAGAGGGGACAGCACTGAACTGTCTCTTGTAAATAAAAATCTAATATCAGCTTTTATTTATTTTTAAAGATTTATGAATATATTTATTTGAAAGGCAGAGTTACAGAGAGAGAGAGGAAGAGACAGATCTTTCATCTGCTGGTTCAGTCCCCAAATGGCTACAATGGCTGCGGTTTGGCCAGTCCAAAGCCAGGAGCTTCTTCTGGGTCTCCCATGTTGGTGGCAGGAGCCTAAACATTTGGGCCATCCTCCGCTGCTTTTCCCAGGCCTTTAGCAGGGAGCTGGATTCGAAGTGGAGCAACTGGGACTGGAACCAGTACACACAGTGTAGCAGGCATCCCAACCCTCTACACCACAATGCTGGCCCTAACAACAGCTTTTAAACAGTTCCTTTGGTCTTTCATCCAGAAGTACTGCCTTTTTCCAAAATTCTGATGTATTCCTTATATATATATAATATATATGATTATAAATTATATATATTATATAAAATATATAATATAAAAATACATCTATATACATATAGATACAAAAAATCTATTTTCTCTATTTTTTTAAAAAGTTTATTTATTTGAAAGGCAGAGTTACAGAGAAGCAGAGGCAGAGAGAGAGAGGTCTTCCACCCTCTGGTTTACTTCCCAGATGACTGCAATGGCCAGAGCTGCACCCATCTGAAGCCAGGAGCCTCTTCTGGGCCTACCATGCAGGTGCAGGGGTCCGAGCACTTGGGCATTCTACTGCTTTCTCAGGCCACAGCAGAGAGCTGGGTCAGGAGTGGAGCAGCTGGAACTCGAACCGGCACCCATATGGGGTGCTGGCACTGTAGGCGGTGGCTTTACCCACTTTGCCACAGTGCCAGCCCCTATTTTCTGTATTCTAAGGCTATTTGATTATATGAACAATTTTTATCTACCTGATTTTGGGGAATCATAAACTTTTGTGCATCTTAAACTTTGTTTTGCCTTTCTCAGTATGTAGTATAAAGAAGGTCTCGGGGGCTGGCGCTGTGGTGTAGCAGGTAAAGCCACTGCCTGCAGTACCAGCATCCCACATGGGCACCCATTTGAGTCCCAACTGCTCCCTTTCCAATCCAGCTCTCTGCTATGGCCTGGGAAAACAGTAGAAGATGGCCCAAGTCTTTAGGCTCCTGCACCCATGTAGAAGACCTCTCTCTCTCTCTCTCTCTCTCTCTCTCTCTCTGCCTCGGTCTCTCTGTAACTCTGGCTTTCAAATAAATAAATAAATCTTAAAAATAATAATAAATAAATATATCTTTTAAAAAGGTTTAACTAGTTATGGCAAACTTTTTTTGCATCCTTATGATGAAAAACTGGAACACTGCTCTGCCTTAGTAATTTTAATTGCAATCTAATATATGGTCGTGATATGCAATATCATGGTTGAATCTGAAATTTTACGTTTTGTCAGTCATCTGGTAGTGAACAGCTGACTTCCCTGACACTATTCCCAGACTAAGAGGAACTTATATCTGTCTTTTAAAATTTCTTGACATAAAATGAGACGTGCGAAGTCCTTGAAAGGCCCTGCGATGCTGTGGGAATGCAATGCCCGTGCTCTCTGGGTTATTTTCATGTGCATTGTCCATCTGATCCTTCCCTAAGCCTGATGGTTGAGCAGGGATTATCAGGCCAAAGCACTGTTGTTTTTAGGGCGGTGCAGTGGAAGCCTTTGGTTTTTTTGTAGACAAAGTGAAAGTGGTCTTTTAGAGCATTCATTTGGTGCATATATATATAGAACTGCTGGGGAGGCCGGAGGCCGGTAAGGAGTGAGAACAGCTGGAAGGCTGACTCCCATCTTTTTGCTTAATATAGGGGCTCTGGGGGCCTGTGCTGTGGTATAGCCAGTAAAGCCGCCGCCTGCAGTGCTGACAACCCGTATGGGTGCTGGTTTGAGTCCAGGTGGCTCCACTCTCTGCTCTCTGCTAGACCTGGGAAAGCAGTAGAAGATGGCCCAAGTCCTTGGGCCCGTGCACCCACGTGGGAGACTGGAAGAAGCTCCTGGCTCCTGGCTTTGGATTGGCGCAGCTCCAGCCATTGCAGCCATTTGGGGAGTGAACCAATGGATGGAAGACCTCTCTCTCTCTCTCTCTAACTCTGCCTTTTAAGGGGCCCTGTGCCAGTGCCTGAGACTCACTTGAATTGGGGCATCAGAACTTTTCCTCCAAGTCTGCCACTGCTAAAATCCATGGGGCCTCAACAGGACCCTGGGGACATCTGAGCTAAAGGCAATGGCAAGGTGACCGTGAACAGCAGCAGTCAGGTGGGGAGAGGGGTTTGGAACGCGGCTGGAGGGACTCCTCGGTGGAAGCTGGACGGGCTCTTCCTGGCCTGAATGCTCAGACCTCGAGTGATGGAGGTGGGGTGCAGTCAGGCTTTCGGAGCCTTCCATCAACAACCCCTCTCCATTAGATTCTCGGGCACATCAGCGGCAGCCTACCCTTTTTACTTTCTTTTTTTAGATTTATTTGTTTGAAAGGCAGAGTAATGGAGAAAAGGAGAGAGAGAGAGAGAGAGAGAGAGAGAGAGAGAGAGAGAGAGATTCCAACCACTGGTGCATTCTGCACATGCCTGTATTACCCAGGGCTGGGCCAACCCAAAGCCAGGAGCCAGGAACTCCATCCAGGTGCCCTATGTGGGTGGCAGGGGCTCAGGCACTTGAGCTGTTATCTGCCATACCCCTGACTCCCCCCAGCACAATAGCAGGAGGCTGAATTGGAAACAGAGCAGTCAGAACTCAAACTGGCACTGATATAGGATGCAGGTGCCCCAAGTGGTGGCTTAAGCTGCTGTGCCTTGTGTACCCCATAGTTGTATCTTGAAAATTTTTATGGCATGTGTTTTACTCCCTCAGAAAGGGCGTGCTTGAGGGCTGGTGCTGTGGTGTAGTAGGTAAGCCACTGCCTTTGACGCTGGCTTCCCATTGGGTGCCAGTCTGTGTCCTGGCTGCTCCACTTCCAATCCAGCTGCTCACTCCTGGCCTGGGAAAACCAACAGCCCAAGTACTTGGGCTGCCACAAGAAGACCTGGAAGACCTGGAAGAAGATCCTGGCTACTGGCTTCGGCCTGGGTCATCCCCGGTTGTTGTGGCCATCTGGGAAGTGAACCAGTGGATGGAAGACTCTCCCTGCTCCCTGCCCCACCATCTCTCCCTTTCTCTTTTTAACTCTTGAAAAAGAAAAAGAAAGGGTGTGCCTGCCTTAGGGAAACATGCAAATTTGACAAGGTGTAAACACCTTTCCTTTTGAACCCATGCCCCACCTTTCCAAGCTCCCATTTGAAGGTTTTTTTCTACCCCCCTTGGCCAGTATGATGTCATGTTTATCCTGTAGGGAGACAATGCATCATGACCATGAACTTATCTGTTCTATGAACCCCTACAAATCCAGGAGCAGTGCTGGGGCATTGTCCCTGTGCAAGGTGTGTGCATTTCGTTTGCTGGTTTTTTCCTGCACTCCATCGACCATGCTCGCCGTGTGCAGCTGGTGAGAATGCGTAGCTTTAGGGAGAGGAGGGCTGAGCCTCTGGGAGGGAACGGCTTTGCACCAGGGTGGATATTGGCGTCTCCCAGGAACAGTCAATCCTGGATCCCTTGGTGTCTGGGGGGGATTGGTTCCGGGATCTCCTATGGATGTTAACTTCCATGAATGCTTGAGCCCCTCACTTGGAATAGGATTTGGATGTAACCTGCACCTGTCCCATCATAGTTTAAGTCACCTCTAGATGATTTGTGGTACCTGATGCCACATAAATCGTTTTTATGTTGGATTATCTAGTGAATGATGACAAGAAAAGTGTGTGCGTGTGTTCAGTACAGACCCAAGTTTGCTTCTGGAACGTGTGTGGTTGCGTGACTGTGGGATGAGGACCCACAGGGAGGGGGCACCGACTGCAGCAGCAGGTGTCTCCCAACTTTGCAGCTGGCATCCATGCTGAGAGAAAAGGAAAAGAGCAAGCTCAGATTTTCACTGGCTCTGATTGTTTTATTGCAACTTAGAGACCGAAAGCCTGGATTTCAGCCCTGTTTGTGCCATGTATGAGTTGTTTGAACTGGAGCATGTCAGTTAATCTCAGTTAACCTCAACAGCAGAAGGGAAGTTACCATAACTTCCTTCCTGTCCTGGTGACAGGATTACTGAAAGGATGAATGTGTTGATGCCCGTGAACAACACTGCATACGTAACAGTACCGACGGACCATCTCATCAGAGGAACGTGCCACGGGCGACTGCCGCGTTCATCTGGGGTCACGTTCTCTGCCACTGCTGGCTGCTAGCATCTGTCCTCCCCAGCAGTATTAAGTTTACTAGAGAAAAGGGAATATTATGGGAAACTGAGGACTTCAGGGATGGAGTTGCAGGCTTCTGGCTTCAACGTGGCCCAGCCGTGGCTGCTGCAGGCATTTGGGCCATGAACCTTTGCATGGGAGATAACTCTCTTTGCTTTTCAAATAAATAAAAATCACCTTTTAAAAAGCCTACCCCTCCTTTGAGGGAGGGCTGGAGTACTGAACCAGGAGTGAGGAGCCTGACCTGGGGCCTGTTCTTAGCGATCTTGGAGCATCAGGCACCATTCTGTGCTTTAGTTTCCCTACTCTGTAAAATCCATCAACTCTTTCTTCTTTGGAATGAGTTTTGGGAACATCAGGGAAGAGCCTCAATGGTAGAATTTTTGCTCTGTTTCTTCCCCTGTTTTCAAGGCCTAGAAAAGTACTTGGCATGGGGTAGATTCTTTCTCTCTATAAATATATATCTCGACACATATGTAATATATTTTATGAATGAATAAATAAAACTTATTCAAAATCTGCAGGTCTAGATCCACTCTGGAATCTTCATGTAGTGAGGGCCTGTACTAGTGTGTGTGTGTGTGTGTATAAATATGTATATATATATACACACACACAACTTTATTTATTTATTTCTTTGAAAGGCAGACTAACAGATAAAGAGGTCCTCTATCTGCTGGTTCACTCCCCAAATGGCCAGATCTGGGCCCATCCAAAACCAGGAGCCAGAAGCTTCTTCTGGGTCTCCCATGTGGGTACAGGGGCCCAAGCACTTGGGCCATCCTCTGCTGCTTTTCCAAGCGCATTATCAGGGATCTGGATTGGAAGTGGAGCACCCAGGACTCGAACAGGTGCCCATGTGGGATGCTGACGCTGTAGGTGGCGGCTCTACTTACTATCCCACAGTGATGGCCCCTGTATGTATATTTTGGAAAAATCCTCCAGTCATTTTGCTAAGCATCTCTGGCTAATAATCACTAAGAAACATGAAACTCAACAGTCTCCAATGTTTCACATAGAACTGCTTGATTTACCCAATAAAAATATGGGACATCCAGTTACATTTGAATTTCAGATAAGCAATGAATAGCTTTTAGTGTAAGTATGCCTCATGCAGTATCTGGTTGCTATAACTTATATAAAGATAACCAGGTAAGGCTACTGCTGAGGTTCATGGTTAGGGCTAGAGAGTGGCACTGTGACACTGGCCCAGATTTGGGAACCAGACGGATAATTTTGTTTGGAGTCTCTGTCCTGACTGTGTCATCTTAGCCAACTGCTTAACTTCCCTGGACTCCATAACTATCACATCTACCCTGTAGAGTTGGTCGAAGAGATTATTCGAGATAATACAGGTGTGATACCTACCACTTAGGAATCATTTATTAGGTTTAGCTGTTATTACTGTTGTTGATCTCTTCAGTGGGTTTGAAGAAGTCGGCATCCATGAGCCTTTTATTGGCCACTCTGGACACTTGTCAAGTTGGCACTCTGAAACAACCAAGGTGTGGTTAATGGTTCTAGGGAGAGCAGAGCAGAGTTAGACCCAATGGGGAGCTTCTATCAAACAGTACCTCTATGTCTGGATGAACAAAACCATACGAAACATTAATAGATTATCCAGAATAAATAAAGGAAGGAACTGCTCTCATTTCGTTCATTGTGAAATGTCATTTGCTAACAGACTTCTTCTGATGTTGAAGGTAAATATTTGCTGAGGTTTTACCGGGTCACTGTACAGAGGACAGGCTAAGGCTGGGGCACGGGCACGCTTCAGTGCTGGCCTGGCGGGATCTCACATCTGGATGAAAGATTCTTCTGTGTTTGCAGCTTTGGTTGTTTCTAGACACTTTTGATATTGCTCCTCTGGGCACACAAACAGACACACATGGTGGTGAACGTAAAATGTTTACTAAAGGGAAACAGTTCACACAAAATCTTCAGAGACTTTCATTATTGAAATAGAAATATGGCTAGAAAATAGATTGACAGTAAATGTTCAACTTTGTGACTCAGATATCCACAGAAGTACTGAAGCCTCATGTTGCTTCCATTGTTTACCCCGCAGTCTGCTGAGGGCGCATGGACCAGACCCAGCTGTGAGTGTGGGGACTGTCAGTGAACGAAAGAGATCAAAGTGCCTGCCCTGGAGGAGCCCTCGTTCTCCTGCTGGAGAGCACATCGAATCCTAGCTAAATCAGTGGTTCTGAAGGACGTAGGTGGTGGTCAGGGCCATGGGGCACATGGGAATGGGTTAAGGTCTGGGATGGCAATTTTCTAAAAGAGATTTATTTATCTGAAAGGCAGAGCTGGGGTGGGTGGGGGGAGAGAGAGAGAGAGATCTATCTTGCATCCTCTGGTTCATTCCCCAAATGCCTGCAATAGCCAGGGCTGGGCAGGGCTGAAGCCAGGAGGCAGGAACTCCATGCAGGCCTCCCATGCGGGTGGCAAGAACCCAAGTACTTGAGTCATCACCTGCTGCCTCCCAGGCGCATTCTTGGAGACTTAGATCCTAAACAGCGCCGCTGGGACTTGAACCTTCACTCCAATAGGGGGTGGGGGCATCCCAGCACTGGCTTACCCTGCTGCACTACAGCACCCATTCCTGGAGTGGCAGTTTTAAGTGGTATGGCAGAGGGCCACTCTGGGGGAGGTGACATTTGAGGACAGGAGGGGAAGGAAGGAGATGCCTGGGGGAATGTCAGGCACGATGACCTGAGGCAGGAGCATATTTACAGCTTAGCTGGAGTGTTTACAAACAGCTGGGAGGCCAGGGTGGCTGCAAAGGACAGAGCTGACAGGGGAGTAGGAAAGAGATTCATAATCACGATAAGGACTCCATAAACCCAACTTCCAAGGTGAGCCTTGGTTTTCTGATTCTGAGACTATAGGAAAATCCTAAACTAAACTACTTAAGGGAAACGTTCCTTGACCAACAACCATGTGAACCACAGCCGTCTTGGAAGTGGATCTGCCAGTGCTGGTCAGGCCTTCAGATGACAGAAGCCACCACTGGCGTGCTGACTGCACCATCCAGAGAGACTAACCCACAGCCATGCAAATAACCAGCTCAGATTCCCAGCGCTCACAAACTGTCAGGAGGGTGGTTGGCTCAAGCTGCCAAATTCAAAGATAACTGTTTTAAAAGCCTATTTATGTTTGTTTATTTGAAAGGCAGAGAAACTGAAAGATAGATAAAGAGACCGTCTACCCACTGGTTCACCTCCCAAGTGCCTGGAATAGCCAGGGCTGGACCAGGCTGAAAGCCAAGAGCCTAGAAATCCATCTAGGTCTCCCACGTGGGTGGGAGCTGTCAACCTGCTGCCTCCCTGGGTGCATCTTAGCAGGAAGGTGGATGAGAAGCAGAGGAGCTAAGGCTTAACCCAGGCATCCTGACATGAGATGCAAGTGTCCCAAGCAGTGGCTTAACCTGCTCCGCCATAGAAACTACTCTGGGGATAATTTTTTAATGCAATAATAGATAATTAATAGTTTCAACTAACTTTTTTTAAAAGATTTATTTTATTTATTTGAAAGACGGAGTTGCAGAGAGAGGTAGAGACAGAGAGAGAAGTCTTCCATCCACTGGTTCACTTCCCCAGATGGCCTCAATGGCTGGAGCTGAGCTGATCTGAAGCCAGGAGCCAGGAGCTTCTTCTGGGTCTCCCACGTGGGTGCAGGGGCCCAAGGACTTGGGCCATCTACTACTGCTTTCCCCGGTCACAGGTCACAACAGAGAGCTGGATGGAAGTGGAGTAGCTGGGACTAGAACTGGCATCTGTACAGGTTGTCGGCACTGCAGGCGGCAGCTTCACCTGCTACGCCACAGCGCCAGCCCCTCAGTTAACTTCTGAATATAAGTGATTTATGAGTCTAAGCCTTTCTCTTACACTTTTAATTTTTTAAAGATTTATTTATTTTAGGCCGGCGCCGTGACTCACTAGGCTAATCCTCCACCTGCGGTGCTGGTACCCCAGGTTCTAGTCCCGGTTGGGGCGCCAGATACTGTCCTGGTCGCTCCTCTTCCAGGCCAGCTCTCCGCTGTGGCCCGGGAAGGCAGTGGAGGATGGCCCAAGTCCTTGGGCCCTGCACCTGCATGGGAGACCAGGAAGAAGCACCTGGCTCCTGGCTTCAGATTGGCGCAGTGCGCCGGCTGTGGTGGCCATTTGAGGGGTGAGCCAGTGGAAGGAAGACCTTTCTCTCTCTCTCCCACTGTCTAACTCTGCCTGTCAAAAAAAAAAAAATTATTTATTTTAACCAGTTACAGAGAGAGAGAGAGAGATTTTATATCTTCTGGTTCACTCCCCAGATGACCACAACTGCCAGTTGTTATCACAGTGGATGCACTCTGTATCTGGTTTTTCTCCTTAGAATTACTTCCTGTGTACCAATGGAAGGCAAAATTCTTAGCACCTGTACTGGGCGTATGGCTTTCTGCCTTATTGCTCTGTCATGCCATCTCAACCATTCTCTATTGTAGAACATTTGAATTATTTCTAGTTTTTCAAAAATAGTAGCAGGCACAGAATAACTAGTACAAATGAGTGGAGCAATGAGAGGTAAGCAGACACAGTCTCTCGCTTAGGTGAAATTCAACACAGAGGGAGCCAGCCCTCCTACAGGACGCAGACTGTGAACCAACATGGAGTGCATGCATTGGTTAGGTAAGTGAATGACCTTCAGAATGACCTAGGACAGTGAGTACAAAAAAGCTGGGTAACTTTGTTTGCTTAGATCATAACACCAGCTTTCTAGGTTTCTCTGTGTTTCCTAGAAAAATAAAAGAGTTACAACAGACAATAAAACCATGGGGACATCCTATAAATAACTGCTGTGGCTCTGGGTGTCAAAGCAGATTTTCAGAGAGGATACCCCTGAAGTCAAGTCACTGTCACCGGACTCTGAGTACACACTAAGGCTGGAGGAGAAGAGGCAACAGCCCTGCCTTGCAGAAATCCAGCACTGCCTGGGACACACCAGTCTCACCTGAACACAGCCTTCATTAAAAAGTTCTTACCTGCCGGTGCCGTGGCTCACTAGGCTAATCCTCCGCCTTTCGGTGCCGGCACACCGGGTTCTAGTCCCGGTCGGGGCACTGGATTCTGTCCCGGTTGTCCCTCTTCTAGGCCAGCTCTCTGCTGTGGCCAGGGAGTGCAGTGGAGGATGGCCCAAGTGCTTGGGCCCTGCACCCACATGGGAAACCAGGATAAGTACCTGGCTCCTGCCATCAGATCAGCGCAGTGCGCTGGCCGCAGCGCGCCGGCCACGGTGGCCATTGGAGGGTGAACCAACGGCAAAAGGAAGACCTTCTTTCTCTCTGTCTCTCTCTCACTGTCCACTCTGCCTGTCCAAAAAAAAAAAAAAAAAAAAAAAAAGTTCTTACCAAACCACTTCATTCCTTTGGCTAGGTTTCCGCACATTGCTTGGTTTGGGCACTCAACCTTTGACTTTACCCACCTTCCTGACAAGGTTTGGAGGGCCACTATGCAAGACAGGCATCTTTAAAATTTTTAAAATAATTAGTAGTGGCCAGCACTGTGACATAGCAGGTTAAGCTGCAGCCTTCAGTGCCAACATCCCATATAGGCGCTGGTGCGAGTCCGGGCTGTTCCACTTCCAATCCAGATCCCTGCTAATGCACCTGGGAAAGAAGCAGAGAATGACCCAAGTCCTTGGGGCCCTGCACCCACATGGAATTCCCAGAAGAAGCTCCTGCCTTTGGCCTGTCCCAGCCCCAGCTGTTGTGGCCATTTGAGGAGTCAACAAGTAGATGGAAAACCTTTGTCTCTCCCTCTCTTTCTCTCTGTAACTCTGCTTTTCAAAATAAATAAAATAAATCTTTAAAAAAATTTGAGTATGTGTGGCATTTGGCTCTGCAGCTAAGACGCCACTTGGGACACCCACGTCCCATATGGAGTGCCGCGGGGGTACCTGGGGTCAAGTCCTGGCTGAGTTGTCCATCAGCTTCCTGCTCATGTGCTCCCTGGGAGGCAACAAGTGGCAGCTCCAGTAGTTGGACCCCTGCACCCACATGGGAGACCCAGATTGACCCCTGCACCCACATGGGAGACCCAGATTGACCCCTGCACCCACATGGGAGACGAGATTAAGTTTCAGGCTCCTGCTTTAAGCCTGGTCCCAGCCTTGGAAAGTCAGCCAGAGGATGGCAGATCTCTCTGTGGCTGTCTCTCTTTCTGCCTCTTAAATAAGTTGTAAAAAGAAGTTAAATGAAAATTAAAAATAATTAGTGATTAAAGGGTGCTGGACTGAAAGTACCAAGAAGCATTAAGCATGACTCATTCTCAAACTTCATTAGGCCCATGCCCGTAATTATCCAACCAGATACAGCCCTGCCACAGGGCAGAGGCTGGGGAGGTAGCACTTGTTGAGTGGTGAGGCTGAGGTTTTATTGCGATCAGCATTGCTTATTAGGTTTCCCTGAGACAATCACAGCCGAAAGTGGGGTAGCCTGCTTCCCTCCCCAAAACTCCCCGGCCCCTCCCCTACCCCCATCCAGCTTAACACCGAAGACCTGCGTTTTTACCTTCCGTTGCAAGTTAGTTTGCTGAAAAAACTCTGAGGCACAAAAGACAGTCGAGTTGTTTGAAAACGACTGGGTTAGAGAACGGTGCTAGGAGGTCAAGGTCAAAAGGTCACAAGTCAGGATTTCTTTGCCAAAGGGAACAAGCTTCAGCAATAATGTCTCAGTGCAAAGTTACCACCAGTAATTAAAGAAAGAAAAAAGGCAAAAACCGAGCAAAAACAGTTCACAGTACCCTGCTAGGAAGTGATCAAGACCATGTTCTGGCTTCTGTGCTCTGCGTTCAAATCCCACTGCCCCGAGGCACCTCGTCCCCCTGCAGACTTTGGAATCTTCCTGAGACTCTTCCTTTCTGCAGCTGTAGGTGGTCATGGTGACCACGTCAGGGGATAAGGGAGCTGTTCAGGGGGTGCATGTGGGACAGGCCAAGCACAGAGCCAGGCTCTCACTATGTGTGATCAGTTACAAAGTGATATTCTTGTGTGTGTGTGTTTTTTTTTTTTTTTTTTTTTTTTTTACAGGCAGAGTGGACAGTGAGAGAGAGACAGAGAGAAAGGTCTTCCTTTGCCGTTGGTTCACCCTCCAATGGCCGCCACGGCCGGCACACTGCGGCCGGTGCACTGCGGCCGGTGCACCGCACTGATCTGATGGCAGGAGCCAGGTGCTTCTCCTGGTCTCCCATGGGGTGCAGGGCCCAAGCACTTGGGCCATCCTCCACTGCACTCCCTGGCCACAGCAGAGAGCTGGCCTGGAAGAGGGGCAACCGGGACAGAATCCGGCGCCCCGACTGGGACTAGAACCCGGTGTGCCGGCGCCACTAGGTGGAGGATAAGCCTAGTGAGCCGCGGCGCCGGCCAATATTGTTGTTTTAATTACAACATTTTCCACATCTTTCAAACTGGAGTCTATTGGCACAGTGGTTATTTGGGGGCATGCATTTTGTCTTAAAGGGCAGCGAGTTTCTTGGGATTACTTTTCCTTGTGTCCTTTATAAACCTAACAGCACTTTGGGCACAGTAGGCCCTCAGTCATTATTTGGTAAATAAAGAAATGTTGTAAGTAAAATATGTGTGTGGGGACAAGCGTATACACATAATCCCTCTACTTAGAATCCTGGTAGAGTGTCACACACCTTTTGAATGCAGTATAAATATTTTATAATAGCGACAGACATGACTGTAATCAGGAATAAAGGTTATACTCAGCCCAAATCTCCTGAACCATGGACACGTCCATTAGCAACGTAGAAAACTGATTCATACAGGGGTTCAGCTTGATGGACACTGAATCCTGAGTTGCTTTTCAGAACAACCAAAGCAGATGCATCAAGATATACTTGACCTTTCAAACAGTTGTTTCTAGGGAGCTGGGGCATGGCACCATTGCACTGTAGGCTGTGATAAATTAGATCCTCTTTTCTCCCTACATGCATATAATAATTATCTTACGTCCTCTCTGATGCGGTCAGCAACTGTATTATTTTCCATACACTTCATAAGCTTTGTAATGTGTATGACTAAGTGGCAAACCAACTAGTGAAATCTGAGTTAGAAATTTTGGAATACAGAAAAGAGCAGTGTAGGTCAGATGGGCCATGCTTTCTCTATTTTAGCTTTTTTCCTCCCTCCCTCCTTCCCTCCCTCCCTCCCTTCCTTCTTTAGATTTATTTATTTTTATTCGAAAGGCAGAATTACAGAGAGGCAGAGGCAGAGAGAGAAAGATCTTCCATCTGCTAGTTTACTCCCCAAATGGCTACAACAGCCAGAGCTGGGCCAGGAGCTGCTTCTGGGTCTCCCAGATGGGCCATCTTCTACTGCTTTCCCAGGCCATAGCAAAGAGCTGGATCAGAAGTGGAGTAGCTGGGACTTGAACTGGTGCCCATATGGGATGCTGGCACTGCAGGCAGCGGCTTTACCCACCATGCTACAGCACTGGCCCCTATATTAGCTTTTTCTTCTTTTCTTTCTTTCTTTCTTCCTTCCTTTTTTTTTTTTTTTTTTTGACAGGTAGAGTTATAGACAGTGAGAGAGAAAGACAGAGAGAAAGGTCTTCCTTCCGTTGGCTCACTCCCCAAATGGCTGCCATGGCCAGCGCACTGCGCCGATCCGAAGCCAGGAGCCAGGTGCTTCTTCCTGGTCTCCCATGCAGGTGCAGGGGCCCAAGCACTTGGGCCATCCTCCACTGCCCTCCCGGGCCACAGCAGAGAGCTGGACTGGAAGAGGAGCAACCAGGACTAGAACCTGGCGCCCATATGGGACGCCGGTGCAGCATGCGGAGTATTAACCAAGTGAGCCATTGGCGCCTGCCCCCACCTATATTAGCTTTTTTAAGAGAGGGAGACTAAAGCAGGGATTTGGACAAGTAAAATCACAGAGCAGCCTGCCTGAGTGTCTTCTACACTGTGATTTACAGATACATACATATATGTATTATACATATGTGTGTATACTTATATATATAATTTTATAATTTATAAAAATGTATTTAAAATAAATTTATACTTTTTATACATACTTTTAAATTTAAAAAATATATTGTTATTATAATCAACAGGCAGAAAAACAAAGATAAAAAGAGATGCTTGCAATGACCAGGGCTAGGTTGGGTAGAAGCAGAGAGATGGGAATTCAGTCTAGATCTTCCATGTGGGTGGCAGGCACTCAGTCACCAAACTATCACGGCTGCCTCCCCAGGTCTGCATTGAGGGGAAGCTGGAGTCAGGAACCTGAGCCAGGAATGGAACCCAGGTATTATGTCTTCCCATTTTACAGATGAGGTGCTTGAGGCCTTGGGACGTTCAAGAGCTGGCTGCTGCCACTTACAGGCATTTCCTAGCCTATCACAGATGAGTAGTGGAGTTCGTGAATGTGCACTGCACAGATGGGCTGATGCTGTACAGCTCAGAACCAGACAGATGCCCGTTAACTGTGGTCATGTCCGTGACTAGTAAGCTAGGTTACCTGAGCCTTGAGGGACTGGGCACAACAACAGTTAGTTTTATAGGAAAGAAGGAAAGGGAGAAGCTTCTGAGCCTGGGGATGCTGTCCACGGGACAGTCCCCATTATGATCAAGTGTAGGGTGCGGGGCCACACAATGTCCTTGGGGTGAAGTTGAACAAAATTACATCTTTCTTTCAAAAGATTTATTTATTTGAAAGGCAGGTGACAGAGAAGAGATATCTTCCCTGCTGGTTCACTCCCAAATAGATGCAGCAGTGTGGGCTGGGCTAGGCCAAAGCTTGGTCTCCCATGTGTTTTGCACCAATCTAAGTACTTGGACCATCTTCTGCTGCCTTCTCAGGTGCACTAGAAGGGAGCTGGATGAGAAGAGCAGCTGGAACTTGAACCAGCACTCATGTGGGATGCTGGCATCGCAGGCTGCAGTGTAACCTCTGTGAAACAACGCTGGCCCTGAAATTTGCTGTAATCATGACAGCTAAATCTGGTTGTTGGAGCCATCAGTGATCAGTATTCTACCTCGATCCTTTTTATGTTTTCCAAAGTCATTTTCTTAGAATGGTATGCATTACTTGGAAGTCTGAGAGACCTCACTGTTAGCTTATGTGATATTGTAAAAACATATTCCTATCAACAAGGTGAAAAACAACACAGAAGGGAAAAAATATTTACAAATCACCAGCTATGAATAAAGACTTCTTACAACCCAACATTAGGGCCCACACCGCGGCTCACTAGGCTAATCCTCGGCCTGCGGCACCGGCACCCCGGGTTTAGTCCCGGTTGGGGCACCGATTCTGTCCCGGTTGCTCCTCTTCCAGTCCAGCTCTCTGCTGTGGCCCGGGAAGACAGTGGAGGATGGCCCAAGTGCTTGGGCCCTGCACCCGCATAGGAGACCAGGAGAAGCACCTGGCTCCTGGCTTCGGATCAGCGCGGTGCGCCAGCCAGAGCGCGCCGGCCGCGGCAGCCATTAGGGGGTAAACCAACGGTAAAGGAAGACCTTTCTCTCTCTCTCTCTCTCTCTCTCACTGTCCACTCTGCCTGTCAAAAGAAAAAAAAAAAAAAGAAAAAAACACACATAAACCAGTTGTAAAATAGGCAAAGGATGTGAACAGACATTTCTCCAAAGAAGATAGGACATGCAGCAAAGATTTGGAAAGATACTCATTGTTAGTCTGCAAGTTAAATCCAGTATGAAGGAACATTTCATACTAGGCTATTTCTAAACAGAAAGACGACATGGGTGGGCATTTGGCACAGCAGTTAAGATGCCAGTCGGGATGCACACATCCCGTACTGTAGTGCTTGGGTTTGGTTCTGAGATTCCAGCTTCCTGCTGGTGTACACCTCGGGAGGCAGTAATGATAGCTCATATAGCTGGATCCCAGCCACCCATGGAGGAAACTTGGGCTGAGTTCCAGGCTTCTGGCTTCAGCCTGGCCCAGCTCCAGGTGTTGTGGGCATTTGGACAGCGAACCAGCAGGTGGGCAATTGCTCTCTCTCTCTCTCTCTCTCTCTCTTGCTCTTGCTCTCTCTCAAATAAGTAAGTATATAAACATATTTTTAAAAGAGGACAATAACTACTGGCAAAGTTTGGCCGCTGACCCATTGTTAAAGGGAACATGAAGGAGTGTGGTAACTGCAGAAGAGCTTGGTAGTTCCTCACAAAGGTAAACATAGTATCGTATAACCTGGATCTATACCCAAGAGACACAAAAACGTGTTCACAAAGACTCAGGTACATGGATGTTCATAGCAGCACCATTCATAAGAGCCAAGAGTAGAAAGAACCCAAGTGCCCATCAAAGGATAGACAAAATGTGGGATGTATGTGAAGTGGAATATTATCCAACGGTAAAAAGGCATGAAGTGCTGATGCCCTTTGAGGCTGGCATCCCCTGGGCCCCAGTGCCAGCGCAGCATGCTCCAGACCCTCTCCTGCTGAGGGAACTCCCACCCCTGCCTTCCTGTGCAGAGGGCTCCTGCAAGCTGAGGTCCTGTACTCAGAGGAAAGTGTCAAGGGACAGGACACTGAGGGAGGACACATGTGCCTGTGACACGTTCGGAGTTTCAAGGCGGCAGGGGGACACATGGGGGAGGCCGAATTTTATCTTTAACTTTTCAGGAGTTTTTGATTCAGCTTGCAAATTAAGCCCTAAGACATACCGAGAGCAGTAAACTACTTAACACTTGTTTTACAGGCACTGGAGCCTTCAGAGGAACCGAAGACCCACAGCTGCAATGAGCGATGATCACAGGTATCCGATTAAGAAAACGTGACAAGGCCAAGAAGCTTGGGAGAGGGCCGTTAACTGGGTTCGAGAAGTGGCTGAGGGAAGAAGGCTGGGTCTAACAAGGTTTATTTTCGCCTGTTTCCCTTGGCCTCATCTTCCTATCTGTGATAAGAATATTTTTCCTTCTGGTGTAGGTAGCACATCTCTCACATGAGAGTTTCATCTGAAATAGAAGGAAGGTCAGAGTGATCTTGTAGCAGCTGCTTTAAAAATGCCTTTAACTCAAAATAGCCAAAGAGGTACAAAGAGGTGCCAGAGAGGTACTTAAAAAAACACCCAGATTTGTTTACTTATTTGAAATGCAGAGTTCCAGAGACAGAAAGGAGAGAAGTCTTCCATCTGCTGGTTCCCTCCCCAAATGGCTGCAATGACCAGGGGCCTGGAACTCCATTCGGCTCTCCTACATGGGTTCGGGGGCCTAAGTGGTTGGGCCATCCTCCATTGCTTTCTCAGGCACCTTAGCAGGGAGCTGGATCAGAAGTGGAGCAGCCAGGATTGGAAGCAGCGCCTAAATGGGATGCCGGCACTGCAGGTGGCTTACTCGCTGCGCCACAGCCCTAGCTCCAAGAGGGGGAGGCACTTTGTAAAACTCCTTCAAGCAGATGCAACAAAATGAGGAGACAAAGGTGAGAATGGTGGCAGCAAGCTCAGTGTGTCAAGTCTCTCTCAGGAGGCAGCAGTAACAGGAAGGTAACCAAGCGGTATTTCTGTCATGGAGTTATCCTCTTAATTAAAAAAGTACCATGGAGTAAAGGGATTTCCAAAAACCTTTCATGGAAACTGGCTTAGTGTGAGTGATAATCCCTCAAGGCTCTTCACTCTGAGCCACCCACAGTGAGGCTTGGGTTCACGAGCAAGTTGGTGCTTACCTCGGACTTTAGATGCTGCTGTGTCTTTGCTGTCCCTATGCTCACAGAGCCTTTTTTTATTTTTAAATTTTTTTCTTTTAATTTATTTGGCAGGTAGAGTTACAGACAGTGAGAGAGAGAGAGAGACAGAGAGAAGGTCTTCCTTCTGTTGGTTCACTCCCGAAGTGGCTGCTACGGCTGGAGCTGCGCCGATCCGAAGCCAGGAGCTTCCTCCTGGTCTCCCATGTGGGTGCAGGGCCCAAGCACTTGGGCCATCCTCCACTGCCCTCCTGGGCCACAGCAGAGAGCTGGACTGGAAGAGGAGCAAGTGGGACTAGAACTGGCGCCCATATGGGATGCTGGCGCCGCAGGTGGAGTAACTAAGTGAGCCACGGCGCCGGCCCTCACGGAGCCTTTAAAAAAAAAATACTTATTTGAGGCCAGGTCTGGGGAAGGGAATGCAGAGAGTCAACCTACCTGCTGATTCATTCCCCAAAACTCTACCCCAATGGCAGGAACTATGCTGGGCCTCCCTGCCAAAGCTGGTAACACAAAGCAGGTGTCCCATGTGGGTGGCAGGAGCCCAATCATTTGAGCCATCAGTGCTGCCTCCCAGGGTCTGCATTAGCTGGAAGCTGGAGCTGGGAAGTGAACCAGGCTTTCTGGTGTGGGATGCAAGCCTGGTAGATGGTAGGCCAAATGCATGCCTCTCCCCATACTTGTGATTGATTACATTTGCCTGCTTTTGAGGACCTGTAATATGAATACTTGGTGGCTGAACGTAAAAAGGAGTAAGAAGAGATTAAAGCTGGAAATTCTGGGGGTCCGGGGCCTTTTTTGAAAGACTTATTCGAAAGGCAGAGTTACAGAGCAAGAGAGAGGGAGAGACAGAGAGAGATCTTCCATCCACTGGTTCACTCCGCAAATGGTCGCAACAGCCAGAGCTGGGCCAATTGGAGCCCAGGAGCTTCTTCCAGGTCTCCCATGTGGGTGCAAGGGCCGAAGCACTTGGGCCACCTCCACTGCTTTCCTGGGTGCGTAAGCAAGGAGCTGGATCAGAAGTGAAGTAGCCTGGACTCACAGGCACAGGGCTGTTTTAAAATGCAGGAGCCACAAGCCTCTCATGGCCACTCCTATCACCATGGGATTAAGTCTCTTTTTCACAGTCAGACATGCAGCTGGAGGGAGAGGGGTTTTAGAGAAAACCTAATGAATTCAAGAGCCATTTTTCTACAGGGGAAGAAACAGGCTCAGAGGAGGAGGAAAGGGTTTGCTTACTGTCACTGAGCTGGTAAAGGGGCAGGGAATTAAAGTCGGATTTCCTGCACCTGGGATCCTGGGCTGCGCTTGCCCAGCCTCCTAACAGTGAGGGGTACAGACTTCAGCAATTTGCAGAACGCCCGCTGGTTGTGACTGTGTTGGGGGCAGTGGTTGGGGAGCCGGCGTAGGTTTCTTGTCCCCGCGAGACCTGGCTGTAGGTTCATCGTCTCCAGTTTGAAAGAAGCCAACCGCCACAACAGCTCAGTCCTTACTCCTCTCTGGGATTTACTGTGATTGCTCCGAATCCAGTGTTCAGCTGACCCCCTCCTTCGGGCCTAACCCCTAGTGGCAGGCACTTCCTCGGAACACCTGCCCCCCGCGGACGCCTGCAAGCCCCAGCCCACCGAGGACTGGGTCCTGAAGCCGGGCCGGGGTAAATATATGGAGGCCACAGCCCCTCCCCCCCGCCCCCCTCCCTCCCGCCATAGTTCTGCTGTGGCACCTGCAGGAGGCAAGAGCCCTGTTCGCTCCAGAGGGCCCTCAGAACCCGGCCAGAAATCGATTTCTCAGCGAGGTACTGGGAGGGGCCAGTAAAAAGGCGTCGTGCCACTTCGCGCATCCAGATCCCCTCCCAGCCGGAGGTGCCAGAACCGATCTTCTAGGGGCTGGGGGTGGGAGGAAAGCACAGGTGGGCGGAGGTGCGTGCAGGTCCGCGTGGGCCGGTGGAGTTGGGCGGCGCGCAGGCGCACTGGGCCCCCTGGCCGGCTCCGGGCTCGCGGGTACAAAGAGCGCCGCGCAGTGCGGGGGCCGCCTTCGAGTCTCCGGGAGCTGCCCTGGGCTCCTCCGGTGCGCGCCGGCTCTCCGGTGCGCTTCCGTAGGGTTTTTGGGGCCCGCCCTCCTCCCCGAACTTCTCCGCCCTGGCGGTGGCCGCATTGCCTGGCGGCGCCTTGCGTTTCGGGGTTTAATTCTGGCGCTCGCCAGCCGGGCCGACTCCACCCCCTGCGCCCCGCCCCTGCCGAGCCCCGGAGCTGCAGCCGAGCTCCGGAGCAGCAGCCGAGCCTGGAGCGAGCGTCCGGCGCACCCGCAAGTTGGGAGCAGCGGTTGGAGGTGAGTGCCTCTCGGGACTGCGCTGCACCCCTTTCCCCGGCGGGGCCGGCCCGGGCAGGCATTACGGCTTGTGAGCTCCCCGGCCGGTCCCGGCAAACTTGGCGCACGGCGGCCGTGGCGGTGCCGGAGTTCAGCCCCTGCGGGCTCCTAGCGTCCGCGTTCCCCCGGCGGTTTCGGCGGCCCTCGGGAGGGGTTCGAGACGTTGCTTCTGCCCCGCTTCTGAGGACGCGAGCGCGGCGTATTCGGATCCCGGAGGCTGGCGGGAGGGTGCGGCGCCTGACGACCCCAAGCCGGGGCGCGCAGGTCCCTGGGTGCTTCTGGGCCCTTTTCAAGCCCGGCGTGGGTTGGGGCACCCTCTCTGAGGCGTCTCCGCTAAGTTGGATGCTTTGCTCTGCGGGAAGAGTGGCGGTCCCGATCCCTTTATGCTGCGTCCCAGAGCGGCAGGTGGCCTCGGGTCGCACTCAGCCAACCCCGGGATGGCTCCGACCCAAGTTGCAGGGGTCTGGAGGTGGGGGAGGGGTGCGGGAGCAACTGTGCCCGGTGCCTTTTGGGGACCGCGCAGCCCACTGGGCCGGCGTACGTTTCCGGAGGCTCCTTGGGGTCAGGGCAGGGCTGCACGCGTCTTGAGGTGGACGTGGTCTCTGAATGCCGCCGCGTCCCTGGCCCCCTCGCAAACACGCAGGGAGCCCCGTGTTCCCCGCAGCCGCCCCCCTTGACTCTCCATCCGCCTCCAGCCAAGTTCCCTGGGAACTTTGAGAGGCGCCTCTTGATGGCTGCGGCAGGTCGGCAGGAGCTGCGCCGCCGCGCGCACTGGTGACCTAGGGAGGCCTTGGCCGTGCTAGCGCTGCAGCGATCTATGGCGTCCCCCAGCGCTCGTCTGACTAACGAATTGTCTCTGAGACAGCAGGAAGGTGAGTCCGCCACGTTTGTAATCTTAAGCCCTTTAGCCCGTCTTCATGCCCTCACCACCTGAGCTGGGTGGAAATGGGGATCTGTTTGTTGACTTTTAAGTCCTGAGTTTATTCCATCTCCTCGTTTCGCCTTCCATCCAACTTTGCTAGGATGTGGAGTATTCCTACCTCTTACATATTGGTAAAATTGAAGAGGTTGGCTTTGTCGCTGTGGGTTAAAGTGTCTTATAACGGATGCTTACCTCCCAGATTGGGGTGTGTGGGCTTGATTCCCAGCTCTGGTTCCTGATGCAGCTTTCTGCCAGTGCGGACCCTGGGAGACAGTAGTGATGGCACAAGGACTTGGGTCCCTGCCAGCCACGTGGCAGATCTGGATTGAGTTCCTGGCACCGTCTTCAACCAGTCCCAGATACTGCAGGCATTGGGGGGTGAACCAGCAGATGGAGGAGCTCTCTTGCACTCTCAAATAAGTCCATCAAAGTTTAAAAAAAAATAAGGTGTAATACATAAATTTACTCTTTGATTCAGTGACTTTTACTATAGTCACACAATGATGCCATCATCACCACCATCTAATTCCTGAATGCTTTCATCACCTCCCCCCAAAACCATCCCGATCAGTGGTCCTTCCCCATTCCACCTCCTCCAGCCCTACTTCCACATTTGAATTTGGCCCCTTGGGACGTTTTTCCATGGTGTAGGTTGAATGAGACAGTAGAGATGATTAACTTGAGTCCTTTTTCTGTAGACAGATTTGGGAAAGAAAAATTCAGCCTGGACTGTTGTTTGGGGGAGGTGAGGAGGATGAAGAGGATGAAGGCAGAGCTGCTGGCAGGGGAATAATCATTGCCTTCAAAGACACAGATGGGGAATGCGTTTCATTCCCTTAGGGCACAGGTGTGCTTTTGGGCTCCTCAGCGCTCCTTGCCTGGTCCTCAGATCACCAGATTGGGGTTCTGCCTCAGCGACAGTGAGTTCTGGAGTGTGAGGATGTGCTGGGAATGAGGCTGTGCTGTTAGAGGAGTTGTGGGCTTTTAGAAAGTATTTGTAAAAATCGTTCAGACTAGGCCGGTGCTGCGGCTCACTAGGCTAATCCTCCGTCTAGCGGCGCCGGCACACCGGGTTCTAGTCCCGGTTGGGGCACTGGATTCTGTCCCGGTTGCCCCTCTTCCAGGCCAGCCCTCTGCTGTGGCCAGGGAGTGCAGTGGAGGATGGCCCAGGTGCTTGGGCCCTGTACCCCATGGGAGACCAGGAAAAGCACCTGGCTCCTGGCTCCTGCCATCGGATCAGCGCGGTGCGCCGGCCGCAGCGCGCCGGCCGCGGTGGCCATTGGAGGGTGAACCAACGGCAAAGGAAGACCTTTCTCTCTGTCTCTCTCTCTCACTGTCCACTCTGCCTGTCAAAAAAAAAAAAAATCGTTCAGACTGGCCCCGAGGAACGAACCCCTTGACAGCTGGCCACAGAAGCTGGTATGTTCAGGAGTAGGTTCCTTTCGTGGGCATCACCGTTTGTGCACATGTAGCTCTGTGAGTTGGTGTGGGGAGATATTATTAGCCCCGGGAGGAGGGAGCGGATGGGACAGGGTCTTATTGGAGGAAATGCCAGGGGTTAGGGAAGGTGCGGGGGGATGGCTGAAAGGGGCAGTGCCCATGGGTGCTGTTGCTAAGTAACTAAAGTAACTACAGTGCTAGCAGATTCGGAAGCAGTGTGTGGGTCTCAGGTGCACTTGATGTAGCCTTTGCATTACTTATAGAATTGTGTACGTTATAAAAATCCTAGTGAGCAGAATTGAAGTTATCCAAATGATGAATTAATTGCCACACTTCTCATTCATTCTGTAGTCAAAAACTCATGTTGGTTTCATAGTTCCAGGAAATGTTAGATCTGTTCTATGGGAAGCTTGGTTTATGCTATCAATTTTTTTAAAAAAATATTGATTTACTTGAAAGTCAGAGTTACACAGAGAATGTGAGGCAGAGAGGGCTTCCGTCCACTAGTTCACTCCCCAATTGGTGTCAACAGCCAGAGCTGCACCGATCCGAAACTAGGATCCAGGAGCTTCTTCTGGGTCTTTCCACGTGAGTGCAGGGGCCCAAGGACTTGGGCCATCTTCTGCTTTTCCAGGCCATAGCAGAGAGCTGGATTGGAAGTGGAGCAGCCGGGACTCGAACAGTCACCCATATGGGATGCTGGCACTGCAGGAGGTGGCTTTACCTGCTCCACCACAGCACTGGCACCAGTGATAACAATTTTTAAAAGTTTTTTTTAAACTTGATCATATTTGCACATCTTCAGTTTATACCTTCCCACATTGTTAAAGTAAATATGAACACATACCCAGTGTCCAGATCAAGGAACGGAACGTGGCCAGTGTGTAGCATCTACCCTCACTGCCATGTGTCACTTCATACTATTTTCCAGTCATCACTCCTCCATAGGATAACTGTAAGCCAAGCATAGGTTAGTTATGCATTTTTATGGACTTTATATATGCATGAAATGGTACACTGTGTATTTTGCATATAATTTTCTTCTCTCAACTAGGTTTTTTTTTTTTCCTTTTTAAAGATTTACTTATTTGAAAGTCAGAGTTAGAGAAGGAGAGGCAGAGAGAGAGAGGTCTTCCATCTGCTGGTTCACTCCCCAATTGGCTGCAATGACCTGAGCTGTGCTGATCCAAAGCCAGGAGCTTTTTCTGGGTCTCCGATGCAGGTTATGGGGAACTGAGGACTTGGGCCATCTTCCACTGCTTTCCCAGGCCATAGCAGAGAGCTGCATGGGAAGTGGAGCAGCCAGGACTAGAACCGGCACCCAATTGGGATGCTGGCACTGCAGGTGGTGGCTTTACTCACTACGCCACAGCGCCAGCCCCTCAAGTAGGTTTATAAGACTTAGTTTTGTGGTTGATTATGGCTATAGTTCCATCATTTTCTTTGTATAATATTTTATTTGATACCATGCCACAATTTATCCAGTCTAGAGTTGAAGGGGATCTGAGTAGTTTTCAGGTTTATCTATGACAGATCACATAATTTTGGACACTCTGGTACATGTCTTGATATATGTGAGCACATTTACATGGAGTATATAGTCAAGAGAATTTTAAACCAGTATTCAGTTTAGGAGATACTATCAAATAGAGGAGTTGGTTGGTTAGTGTGTACTTCTAGCTGTAGTATATTAGAATTCTTCCCTATCCTTTTTAAATTATAGAGACACTGGGGTTGACGTTGTCGCATAGCAGGTTAAACCACAGTCTGCAATGCCAACATCCCTTGTGGACACCAGTTTGAGTCCCAGCTGCTCCACTTCTGATCCAATTCCCTGCTAATGGCCTGGGAAAAGCAGCAGATGATGGCCCAACTCCTTGAGCTCCTGCCCCCATGGGGGAGAACTGGAAGAAGCTCTTGGCTCCTGCCTTCATCCTGGTCCAACCCTGGCCGATGTACCCATCTAGGGAGTGAACCAGCAGATGGAAGACCTCTCTCTCTGTTTCTATAACTATGACTTTCAGATAAATATAAAATTTAAAAAAAGTCTGTGGAAACAGATATAGTGAGAATTGGATAAATAGACAATGAAACCCACCTTTATCTCCCTGTTAACAGAATATAACTTGCAGTGCCTTTGTGTGTTCATATTTTTATGGAATGCCAATTATAATATTGAATTTTGTTATGTTTCTTAACATGGTATCTTAATATTGCTTTAGTTTCTGTGACTTTTTAAAAAGATTTATTTGAAAGGCAGAGCAACAGAGCGTGAGGGAGAGACAGAAAAAGAAAAGGAAATCTTTCACTCGCTGATCACATCTGCAAGGGATGGGGCCGTGTTGAAGCCCAGAACTCCATGCAGGTCTGCCATGTGGGATGATAAGAGTCCAAGAATTTGGGCAATTTTCCTCTTCCTTGCCAGGAACATAAGTGGGAAGCTTGATTGGAAATAGAGCAGCTAGGACTCAAACTAGACACTTGAGTAAGGGATGCCACTTTTGGGAGCTGTGGCTGACCCACTATGCCACACTGTCAGCCCCTTCTTGACTTTTTAATCCTTGCACTCATTCGCATGGTTGTGTTTTTAAGATTTTATTTACTTAAGGTAAAGTTACAGGGAGAAACAGAAAGGTCTTCCATTTGTTGATTCACTCCCCAAATGGCTGCAACAGCTGGAGCTGGGCCAATCCGAAGCCAGAAGCCAGGAGCTGCTTCCAGGTCTCATACCCGGGTACAGGGGCCCAAGCACTTATGCCATCTTCTGCTGCTTTCCTAGGCCACAGCAGAGAGCTGAGTCGTGAGAGGAGCAGCCAGGACTAGAACTGGTACCCATATGTGATGCTGGCACCACAGGAGGAGGATTAACCTACTGTACCACGGCGCCAGCCCTGTGCTTTCTTTTAATCATGATCATCACATTGTTGGAATGGTGTATTAATTTTTGGAATTTTACTGGAATATGTTTGCAAAAATAATCTTTGTGTAGTTTTCCCCTCTTTTTTAGGGGGTATTTAATAAGTTAGAGTTTTCCATTTTTATGGCCCTGGACCCTTCCTGTAAAGCTGGTGCCTACAGAGCTGAATTGTCCTTGGACCTATTATGCACTTGATTGAAGAAATCTTTAAGTTGCTAACATATTACCTGTTGGGTTTCATTTGCAATTTTGAAAGTAATAATAAGGTTGACCTTGATATCTTCTTTATAAATAGCATAAATTGAGCCTCTGTTGCAATTTCATTTACATTCACATACTGTATTTCTTCATGTGATACATTTTTCACATGTAATGAGCTAGGAGCTTTAGAGGATATAAGAGGGATCCTAGGGGCTGGTGCTGCGGCATAGTAGGCTAAGCCTCTGCCTGCCATGCCAGCATCCCATATGAGTGCTGGCTCGTGTCCTGGCTACTCCAGTTCTGATCCAGCTCCCTGCTGGTGGGAGAGCAGTTGAGGATGGTCCAAGTGCTTGGGCCCCTTTATGGACGTGGGAGACCCAGAGGAAGCTCCTGGCTGCTGACCTTGGTTCAGCCTGGCTCTGGCTTTTGCAGTCATTTCAGGAGTGAACCAATGGATGAAGACCTCTGTGTCTATAACTCGGCCTCTCAAACAAGTAACTAAATAAATCTTTAAGAGGGGATCATAGTATTAGTCTTTTTGGTTGTGGAAATGATGTATAAAAATCTAAAGTATCAGTTTATATACCTGGCAAAGGAGTGCTTAGTTTACTGAATAGATGTGAGGTGTGTTTTAAGATTGATTTACTTAAAAGGCAGAGGGATAGAGGGAAGGAGGGACAGGAGAGAGAGATTCTTCATCTTCTGGTTGGCTCCTTAAATGGCCATCGTGGATGGGGCTGGGCCAGGCTGAAGCCAGAAGCCCAGGAGCTCCATCCATGTCTCCCGTGTGGGTGGCAGGGAACCAAGGGCTTGGACCATCATCTGCTGCTTTCCCAGGTGCGTTAATAGGGAGCTGGATCAGAAACAGAGTAGTCGGGACTGGAACTGGCCCTGGGATATAGGTTGTGGGTGTTGTAAGCAGCACCTTAACCCACTGTGCCACGGTGCCAGCCTGTTTGTTTGGATTCTGTGGCAGAAGAGGTTTCTCTTGGCTGTGTGGTTAGGAGTGGCTTGCTCAAAAAGCATTCTCGTGTCAGGATGCACACCTCCTGCATCCGAGTCCCCAGGTGCAGTTCCCAGCGCAGGCTCCCGACTCCCATCCCCTGGCAGTGCAGGCTCTGGGAGGCAGACGGTGATGGCTGTAGTAATTGAATCCCTGCCACCCATATGGGAGACCTGGATTGAGATCCTGGCTTTGGTCCCTATACATCCCTGGTCATTGTGGGCATTTGGGGAGTGAACCAGTGGATGGAATCTCTGTCAAATAAATGAAGTCAGTTTTGTTTTCTATTTTTAAGTAAGCCTTGGGCTGGGCTTTATGGGGTCTTTAGTAATTGGCTAGGAGGCTACTACCTCAGCAGATAGAGAGGCTGCTGTACCATCTCAAGGGAAGACGGGAGCAGTGAGCAGGGCGAGTCCCGGTTGGCTATTCTGGAAAATAGGGGTGATGTGGGCTATGTTTCTGTTCTTGTCCTGGAAAATAAGTTAATGAAAATGCAGACCAACAGTTAGAGCTTTCTGGGGAGAAGGGTGTTTGATGCGTGCCAGTCAGCATCATGGGGTTTGATTGGGGACACTTGCCAAAGGTTAACATGCCATGGACTGCTTTTCTGGCCACATACAGCTCTTATTACTTCCCAGATATTACTACTTACTATTATTTCTTATTACTGCCTCAGATAGAATGCAGTGAGAATTTCTCTAAGGTGAGGGTTGCTACACCAGCTTTCATTTAGAATAAGCCAGTGTCGTTCAACTTTAGTTGTAAACAATAATTAAATTTCTGTTCCCAGATACAGTGCTCTCGTGGGGGAAATTCAGAGGCTTTCAGAGTTCATAGCGTGTGGGGAGGCCAAAGGATGGGACTACTGTGTACCTGGCTCATTCCGGGAAGGTAGGGGATGTCGAAACGAATGCTGAGTAGAGAGATCTGGGCGACCTGTGACCTTGGCCTTGCAGAATGTGCAGACGGGCATTAGAGTGGAGGACCTCGCTTTCAGCTCCGAGCTTTTGCAAAAGTCGGGCAGTAGGCAGTGCTGGTTGTGTGCTTGGAGACCCAGGTGAATGGCAGTTTGAGATTGTGTCCTTGTGCAGTCACTTGGGACTGTCAGACCAGCCTGTGATCCTTTTGGACACTGGAGCTCTGGACCCAGAGGGGCTGGTGAGAATCCTGCTTGGTGGCATGCTGTGTGACCTTTGGCACAGCTACTGAACCTTTCTGTGCCTCATTTTCCCATCTATGAAACAAGCATAATTAAAGCACCTCCCTTTTAGGGTTATTGTCAGCATTAAAAGAGTTACTACAAACTGTAATTGAGACGGCCATAAAAACTTCTCAGCCTAAACGAACTTAGAGTGGCTGGCCACAGCGAGTTCTAAACATGTTGCCTTTTGTGTCCTTACCTTTTAAATTTCTGAATTTAAACATTTCCAATATTCATATGTAGCCTGTTGGCATAATGCAAACAAAGACAGGGTTTTATTTTTTTTTTTAAAGAGTTATGTATTTATTTGAAAGTCAAAGTTACACAGAGAAGGAGAGGCAGAGAGAGGTCTTTTATCCGCTGGTTCACTCGCCATTGGCTGCAGCTGTTGGAGCTGTGCAGATCCAAAGCCAGGGGCTAGGAGCTTCCTCTGGGTCTCCCACCTGGGTACAGGGGCCCAAGGACTTGGGCCATCTTCTGTTGCTTTCCCAGGCCATAGCAGAGAGCTGGATGGGAAGTGGAGCAGCCGGGACTCGAACTGGCTCTCATATGGGATGCCGGCACTGCAGGAGGTGGCTTTACCTGCTATGCCACAGCGCCAGCCCCAAAATAAATGAAAGCTTAGATCCGTCACTCCTCTGATTCCAGTTACGCCACAGTTCCTTCTTGGGGTGATGACTGCTGTTTATTTTTAGTTCCCGGTGTTTTTTAGTGTCATACATTACTCCAACATTTAGTGGCTTAAAATTTTCCTGCTGTTAACAAATTCTGTGGCTCTGGGAATTCAGGCATAGCGTGGCTGGCTGGTTCTGTTCCTTGTGGTGTGGAGTGACGTTCCATGGAGGCAGCCAGCAGCGGAATGGGTGCATGTGGAGGGTTCAAGAAGGCTTTGCCCCCTCGTGTCTATGTGGCCATAGCTGGAAGCCTGGGCTCGGCACTCAACGTCGGCCACATTGGTGACTTCCTTTGGCCTCAGGGCAGCTTGAGCATGGTGGCTTCAGCTAGTTGGACTGCTGATGGGCGGGAGGCTTCCTCCATGTGTTCGTGAGGACTCTGCAGAGATGCAGCCAGCAAGATGTGTGTGTATGCAAATTGATGCAAGGAATTGGCTCGCAGAGTTCTGGGAGCCAGCTCGTCTGAAATGTGCAGTGTGGGCCCGCAGGTGGGGGCCACAGGCAGGCGATGGTATGGGTGCAGACTGAGACTGTCCTTTGGAGAGTTCCCTGCTGCTGAGGGAGGCCTGTCCTGATTGGAGGAGACCACCCGTGTGACATGTTGATGGTATCTGAAAATGACCTGTAAGCCAACACGTAAATTAACCGTCACCCTCCATGATGAGGACAATCAAAGGAACCCGCTGGGTGCACCATGGCCTTGTGTAATGTAGCCTCAGAAATGACCTGACTTGCTCTTTAACCACACTGTTGAGTTGGAGCAGTTGCCATGCCTGCTCAGAAGAAAGGGAAGGTTGTAGAACTGCTACCTGGGGGAGCGATGCCAGAGGGTTGCAAGAGTAGTACTTCCTGAATTACTTATTGGAAAGCCAGAATCACTGAGAGAAAGAGGTCTTCCACTCACTGGTTCACTCCTCAAATGGCCACAGTAGCCAGGGCTGGACCAGGCTGAGGCCAGGAGCCTGGAACTCGATCCCGGTATCCCACTTGGGCCATCTTCGGCTGCTTTCCCAGGTGCGTTAGCAGGGAGCTGGATTGGAAGGGGAGCTGCCGGGACTTGAAACAGCGCCCATATGGGATGGTGGCAGCAACTTAATCTGCCGAGCCACAATGCTGACCCCTAGACTTCTTTTAATAGAGCACAATCTGTACTTTATTTCACAAATTTGACAATAGCTTCCTGCTAAGGAAGAAATGGAATTTGTTACCTCACACCATTGTGACAAGTACTCATCAAGAACAGTTTTGTGTTTTATGAATAGAAGACTAATACACAGGCATGGGGCCGGCGCTGTGGCACAGCGGGTGGAGCCGCTGCCTGCAGTTCCGACATCCCATATGGGCGTCGGTTCAAGGCCCTGCTGCTCCACTTCTGAACGCTCTCTGCTGTGGCCTGGCAAGGTAGTGGAAGATGGTCCAAGTCCTTGGGCACCTGCACCGCAGGGGGACCTGGAAGAGGCTCCTGGCTTCAGATTGGCACAACTCTGGCCGTTGCAGCCACCTGGTGAGTGAACCAGTGGATGGAAGACCTCTCTCTCTCTCTCTCTCTCTCTCTCTCTGCCTCTCCTTCTCTCTATGTGTAACTCTGACTTTCAAATAAATCTTTAGTGAGTTTATATGTTGGATATTGGTCTTGGAATAGGATAGTTGGACCCTCAAGTTCCCTCAGGCTCGGTACTGCTGAAGGGTTTAATCGGCTTGTACTCTGAGCAGCGCTATGTCGAGTTCGTTGGTCCACATTCTCACCAGTGCTTGTTACTGTCTGTCTTTGTCCAATCTGGTGGATGTGTATGTAATTCCTCGGATGTCTAACGAAAACGCTTTAAGAAGGGCTGTCCTCTATGTGTTGTAGTACAGTGACGTAGAAAAGCTAAGCCAGTTAAATAACTCACCTGGAGACTTTGTTAGTTCTTCATGTGGTCTAGCATTTCTCTTTCTCCGTACTCTAAAGCTTCTTGTTTGTTTTTTTTCCCTTTTGTTGGGGGATGTATTTTGAGGTATTTACTTGTAATAAAATTTAAAGCATGGGATTTTTTGAGCAAATGCTACTGAGAATTAAGGTGTGGAGTGTAATTGAAGGCTGAAATCCTTCTCCCACTGTTCCAACTTTTAGGACTTGTAAAATCAAATGATGGATTTTTGTCTTTGTTACATTGGATAGGGGAATTTGTCAGTCATGCTCTGTGGTTGGCCAGGAATTAAATTTCTACATGAAAATGTAAAAAAATTGGCGATCCTGATGTGTACTCTTTAAAGGGAAATGGACTTCTCAGCCCAGGAGTAAGTAGGAAGTTGTGAAGTGTCAGTTGCAGAGCTGTGAGTTTGCCTTGTTTCTTGGAAAATGAAGGGAGGAGTCCTAGGAGGCTTCATAAACAGTGGAATAAGCGGTGTGTTTATTTCTGGTTGGGCTTTTGCAGTTTATTCCTTCAGTTTCTGTTCAGTGCACCTGTTTTGTCTGGCCGTTTTTAAGGATTCTAAGCATCTTTAATATGCAGCGTGTACCTGTCACCTCGCTGTGTCTTTGCATATGTGCTCTCTTCCCTTCGGTATTACTAAGGGCATTGTTAATCAAGGTGTAGACACCTTGTGTAGATTTTATTTTTCTAAGATTTATTTATTTATTTGAAAGGCACAGTTAAAGAGAGGCAGAGGCAGAGAGATAGAGAAGTCTTCCATGCACTGGTTCACTCCCCAAATGGCTGCAACTGTCCAAAGCCAGGAGCTTCTTCCAGGTTTCCCATGTGAGTGCAGGGGCCCAAGCACTTGGGCCATCCTCTGCTGCTTTCCTAGACCATAGCAGAGAGCTGGATTGGAAGTGGAGCAGCCAGGACTGGAACTGACGTAGCTTTGCCACAGTGCCAGCCCCACACCGTGTAGTTTTGAGTACCTGTCTGGTGCCTGTGGATGCTGTGTGGGCCTATTGGTTAGAAGGTGGAATCCAGGGTCACATAATGCTAATAGGCTTGGCAGAATCCAGGCTTCTGTCCTTGCAGGCAAAGTGAGATTTCTCTGCCTTCAGAGACACTGCACTTGAGAGCCCCTTTTAGAAGTTCAGTTCAGGGCTGGCGCCGCGGCTCACTAGGCTAATCCTCCGCCTTACAGCGCCGGCACACCGGGTTCTAGTCCCGGTCGGGGCGCCGGATTCTGTCCCGGTTGCCCCTCTTCCAGTCCAGCTCTCTGCTGTGCCTGGGAGTGCAGTGGAGGATGGCCCAAGTCCTTGGGCCCTGCACCCCATGGGAGACCAGGATAAGTACCTGGCTCCTGCCATCAGATCAGCATGGTGCGCCGGCCGCGGCAGCCATTGGAGGGTGAACCAACAGCAAAAGGAAGACCTTTCTCTCTGTCTCTCTCACTGTCCACTCTGCCTGTCCAAAAAAAAAAAAAAGTCCAGTTCAGGATTGGGAAGAGGAGGGCTTGCTGAATCCCCATCAAGGCAAGGAGGTGGGGACAGGGATGATTTGAAGCTTACTTAGTTCAATACCAAGTTTCTCAGCCTTGGCACATAGTTCAGTGACACTTGAGAGAAGCAGTGCAGGTACCTGCCTGCCAATGAAAGTTATTGTATGCATTGTTTTTACTTCTTACATAAAAGGAGCTCAAGGCTAGTTCCCTCATCAAGTCAGGTGAACTTGGTTGTGTATTGATGGTGGGGATGGCAGAGGACAGGGGTGTCCCCAAGGTGAGATCTGTGAGTGTTCCCAAGGCTTGGGATGTTCCCTGTTGGGTGGGAGTTGCAGGGTCGGGACTCTGGCTTGATGAGCAGCAGAGAGCTTTCTGTGACAAGGTCAGGTGGGAGGAGAGCAAATGGCTTGTACTTCCTAGGCATCCACAAGTGTGTTGAATGAATGTGTGTTATTTTATTGGTAGGGTCTGGAGGCTGTCAGTTGCTGTTGAAGTGGTTTAGGTGCCTTCTGTGTGGCACCTGTGCTTTAGGGGATAAGGAATTTTGTGTTTCTATTTATTTTTAGCCCTAGTGAGGTTTGACACCACTGCCAAGTGCGCACCTGAGTCTGGTTTGTGTTCTGGGTCACTTTCCCCCTGTTTTTCCTCTGAATGGAGAGCCAGGAGAGACCTAGAAGTTAGCTCCCAAGATTCGGTAGACCTGTTGTGTCAGGACAGCCTTGATCACCCTAGGCCAGTAGAGAAATAGTTTCTTTTTGTTTCCCTTTAGGTTGACGGGTAGCCAACCTCAGGAAGCAAAGGCTACTGTTGGGAGGCTCATGGGAAAGTAGGCGAGCTGAATCCAAAAGGCCTTTGTCCACCGTGCTCACTGTGCTCCTCACGCCTTCTGGAGAACACAGGTGTCGCCCAGAGACGGAAGTGAGAGTGCGGGCTCTGTTTTGCCTGTTTTGCAGAAGGGTGCCTGTGCCAGTTCACCTCTTGAGCTGGAGAATGAGGGCTAAGACCCTGGGGACTCTGAGAAGCCCAAAATAATTTGATAGAGTCTCTCAGTACGGTAGAAAAGCTGTCACTTTTCCCAGCTCTGACAACTTTGGTAGCCAGAGGAGGATACGCTACTTAAGGGCATTGGAGTTTATGTAGTTTCTAATCATTTTCTTGGGAGATTTATTCAAGGGAAAGTGTCACACACCCCTGGCCTCACAACCCATGTGACCAGGTAACGGAGCTCACCTGTGGACCAGGCTGTCTGTCTTCAGTGTTGACTCACGGCTGCGAGTCTCCTGTTGGCACCTGTGTTTAAGCTTGGGGGTAGGGGCACCGAACTGGCAGCTGCTGCACCCTGAGCATCTGCTTCTGTGACCCGGGGCAGCTGTTCCTTTCTCATTTCTAATTATTACTTTTTTAAAAGATTTTATTTTATTTATTGGAGAGGCATAGTTACGGACAGAGATAGAGACAGAGAGAAAGGTCATCCAACTAGTTCACTCTCCAAATGGCTAAGACTGCAGGGCTAGGAGCCAGGAATCTCCTCTGGGTCTCCCACATGGGTGCAGGGGCCCAAGCACCTGGACCATCTTCTACTGCTTGCCCAGGCCAGAGCAGAGAGCAGGATCGGAGGTAGTGTAGCCGGCACTTGAACTGGTGCCTATATAGGATGCTTTTACCATTTTTGTTTGAGCAAAGTAATCTCTTTCTGCCTGCAGAATGGGGAGAATGAGAGCGATAGCACAGAGAAACCGAGGATCAATGAGGTGATGGATGGGGGATACTTCAGTGAGCTTTATTGAAACTGGAATCACTCCAGAAGTACAGAATGACTTCCATTGGTTGTTTAGAAGGAAAGGGTTCTGGGGGCTGATGCTGTGGGGTAGTAGGTTAGGCCGCTGTCTGCTGCACTAGCATCCTATATGGGCACTGGTTCAAGTCTTGGCTGCTCCAGTTCCAATTCACCTCCCTGCTAATGGCCTGGGAAAGCAGTGGAAGGTGGCCGAAGTGCTTGGGTCCCTGCACTGACATGAGAAACCTAGAGGAAACTCTTGGATCCTGGCTTCCCCTGGCCATCTTCTGGCCATTGTGGCTGTGTGGGGAGTGAACCAGCGGATGGAAGACCTCTCTATTTCTCACTCTGTCTGTAACTCTGCCTCTCAAATAAAGAAATAATTTATTTTGAAAAAGGAGGGAGGGATTCTTGGTAATTGCTTGGCATGAGTCCAGGTTGGGGCACTTGTTGGAGGGACTGCGGTGGAGAAAGGTGAGATCATTCTTGGGATCCCAAAGTGGTGCCGTGAACATTCCCGGTGGGAAGTATCCAGAAGCACTGCTGATTTTTGCAGAGCTGTGGGGGAGCCTGCTCTGGAACTTATAATGGCTGATGGTGCAGACTGCTGGCCATTGGTAACAGTGTTTGCAAGGCACAGAGTGTGAATTCCCATGATAAACTATGGGCATGCTATTGGTTGTTCAGGTGGTCATTCCTTGCATCTGAAACTTGGAAGTAAGTGTAGTAACAGTGTATTAACTTATTCGGGGCTTACAGGAGTCTGCAAAGACATGGTTTCATTCATTTGATGTGGCTTACATGATTGGGCTGGGTAGACTCAGAGGGTTGGACCTGTGTCTCATAGCCATGTGTGCACACAGTAGCTCTTGTTCTCATATTCAGTGAAAGAACTTTGATTCAACAGTACAAGTTAAGAGTTAAAATGGCAAGACACAAAGAAGATATTTGTTGTATATGTCCAACAAGCAGCTTGTCCAGAAAATGTAGGGAACAACTAAATCAGTGAGTAAAGCAGAAAACCCCATTTTTTAAAAGTTCATTTATATGAAAGGTAGGGTTACACACAGACAGAGGAAGACAGATCTTTGAACCATTGGTTTGCTCTCCAAGTGTCTGCAGCAGCCAGGCCAGGCAGAAGCTAGGAGCTTCTTCTGGGTCTCACACGTGGGTGCAGGACCCAAGCACTTCTGCCGTCTTCCCTGCTTTTCCAGACACATCAGCAGGGAGCTGGATTGAAGTGGAGCAGCCGGGACTTGAACTGGCGCACACATGGGATGCTGGCGCTGCAGGCAGTGCTTTACCTGCTGCGCCACAGCACTGGCCCCAGAAATCCGTATTTTAAAACTGAGTGAAGGCCGGTGCCGCGGCTCAACAGGCTAATCCTCCGCCTAGCGGCGCCGGCACACTGGGTTCTAGTCCCGGTCGGGGCGCCGGATTCTGTCCCGGTTGCCCCTCTTCCAGGCCAGCTCTCTGCTGTGGCCCGGGAGTGTGGTGGAGGATGGCCCAAGTGCTTGGGCCCTGCACCCCATGGGAGACCAGGAGAAGCACCTGGCTCCTGCCATCGGATCAGCGCGGTGCACCGGCCGCGGCAGCCATTGGAGGGTGAACCAACGGCAGTGGAAAACCTTTCTCTCTGTCTCTCTCTCTCTGTCTCTCTCTCACTGTCCACTCTGTCAAAAAAAAAAAAAAAAAAAAAAAAAAAGTGAAAATGCGTTCAGCAGTCTTCAGGCAAAATACAAATCAAAACTGTAAAGTATTTATATATAACCACTTGAATGGCTAAAAATAAGACACAACAAAAGCTGATAACCAAATATCAGAGAGATGGAAAAGGTCAAATAGGTCAATTTCTCTCTCTCTCTCTTTTTTTTTTTTTTTTTTTTTGAGATTTACTTGAAAGTCAGAATTACACACAGAGAGGAAAGACAGGGAGGGAGGGAGGTGTTCCATCTGCTGGTTCACTCCCCAATTGGCCGCAACCGCTGGAGCTGCTTCCATCCTGGCTTCGGAGCTTCTTCTGGGTCTTCCCATGCGGGTGCAGGGGCCCAAGGACTTGGGCCATCTTCCATTGCTTTCCCAGGCCGTAGCAGAGAGCTGGATCGGAAGTGGAGCAGCTGGGTCTCAAACTGGTGCCCATATGGGATGCTGGCACTGGAGGTGGCGGCTTTACCCGCTCTGCCACAGTGCCGGCCAAGGTCAAATTCTAATTTACTGCTGGTGGAAGTGTAAATTGGTTTAAGCACTTTGGAAAACTGTTTGGAATTACCTGTTCATCCAGAGCAAACATTTCCTACTACTTAGCAGTTATATTCGTGAGTATACAAAGGTACTTCAAAAAGTTATTGGATTAAAAAAAAAGGATCAAAAGTAAGTTTATTTTGGTGCTAAAAACTTGAGAAACCCATACATAGTTTTTTCATAGTAGACCTTTTCCATGTCCTTTTTAAAGACCCTTTGGAACACTTGTGTCATTTGGGAATTATGGAAGAATTCTGTGAATGAGTGAAGACTCGCACCTTCTAGTCATACCCTGTGCCAAATCATAGGTAATGTCTCCAAGTTGGTATAAATTGGGCCATGCGATAGCCTTTCTGACGTGTTATGGTGTGGCTGACCTGTGGTGGAGAGAGCTGTGGGTCCCCACACTCGGAGCTTGTCAAGGCAGAGCCTAGCTTCACCATGTCTGTGTTCTGGGTGAGCTGTGGCCTGTGCTTCCATGGGGTTTTCCAGTGTTCTTTTGAACTGTTACTGGACACCTAGTAACTGTGCTCTTGTTACATTGGTTCCCTCTCTGGTAAAACCCTAACCCATTTCAATTCATAGTCTTTGCATGTAGCAAAATGGCAGCTTCATCCTAGCAAGGATTTTCGGTGTCTCTGAACTTCCAGCCTTGCCAAAACTTGCCACAAGTTGGTCAGAACTGATACTCAATAATTTTCCTTCAGAAATTAATGTTTTTCATTTTATTTATTTGAGAGTTGGAATTATAGTCAGAACGAGGGAGAAACAGATTCTCCACGTGGCCACGACGGCCAGAGCTGGGCCAACCCAATGCCAGGAGCTTCTTCCAGGTCTCACGTGCCAGTGCGGGGCCCCCAGGTACTTGGGCTGTCTTTCACTGCTTTGCCAGGCATGTTTGAAGGGAGCTGGACTGAAAGTGGAGAAGCCGGAACGTGAATGGTCCCCATACGGGATGCCAGCAACGCAGGCAGAGGCTTAGCCCACTACACCACAGCGTTGGCCCCTCCTTCAGAAATTAAGTAAATTCATGTATATATTCATCACAGTAATCGTGAGAGATGTCTTTAACTTTGGGTGGTATTTTTCTGTGGCTTCTTGGAAAAAGTTTAAGAGGCCTAGTAATTTCCTCAAGTTGTGTTTTAATTGATCCTGTGAGGAACTATTGACATCATCAAATCTTGGTAAGGTTTCAGGGACAGACTAATAATAAAAAAAAACCTGGAACGTTTTTTTCCCCCCCTTCTAAATGGGTTGTACATCCCATAAAATCTCAGACAATTACATTTCCTTATTTTGCCAGGAGACTGGTATGCCGGTTAGGTTTATAACCTTGATCTTGTTTGATCCCTGTCGGCTAGAGATTAATTACATGCTTGAGGAAGGGTGAGCTGTTGGACCTTGCCTGCTTTGAACCTACCATTGTTCTCCCCAAGGTCTTCTAAAGGTCAGCCACACAAGTAGCTCACACTGTCCCCCTCCCCTAAAGCAGATACTTGTAAGGTAATGCCTTTAATTAGAAAAGCAGAAGGCATATTCAGTTTATTGTATTTGTTATACAGGAGGTCAGCATGATCATTGACTCACTGACTGGGAGATTGGCACATCTGTGTGCCTTCTTTATAGTGTCCTAGGCACAAATGACAGCACTGATTGTTAGTCTTATTTATTTATTTGAAAGTCAGAGTTATGGGGGGAGGGAGACAGAGAGAGAGGGAGAGATCGATCTTGTACCTGCTGGTTCACTCCTCAGATGGCCACAGCAGCTGAGCTTCGTCCAGGCCCAAGCCAGGAGTCAGGAACTTTATCCAGGTCTCCCATATGGGTTCAGGAGTCAAAGGACGTGGGGCCATCCTTTGCCGCTTTCCCAGGCGTATTAGCAGGGAGCTGGATCAGAAGTGGAGCGGCCAGGACTCGAACTGGTGCCCATATGCTTTACCCGCTGAGCCACAGCTCCAGCCCCATAAATTAATATGGTTTTGACAGCCCATCAGAGGTGGGTGGTGCTGACGAGAAGGGTCGAGATGGAGCCTTTTGACACAAATAAAATTGACTGAGGTGTAGTCAACCTGCTATTTTCTTTTAAATCAAAGTTGCTGAGTTGCTGATAATATCCTTACTTGGAAACTTCCATTTCATAATTTAAAAAGTACAAAATCAGTGGCCAATTAGAATTGCATTATCTGTGAGGTCCAGAAGTTCAGTGCCTCGGCTGGTCGTTCACGATGTCCGTGTTGGCAGAGATTGACAGCGCTGGTGGCGAATCTTGATTGTTCCTGCAGGTCCCCCACACGCCCCTTCATCCGAGGTAGGAAGCTGTATGTTTGGGCAAGAGCCTTGAATAGACCTTGCAGCTTTTAGGAGAAGGTTGAAATCTTTGCTGCCTGGTTGCCTTTTAGCTGTCAGTTGGTAAAGAGAATGTTACCCTCCGGATAGTTCGCAAGTCCTTGACCTGCCCCCAGAAACAGGATTCATTGTAAAGGATTTTCCACACTGGTTTCATCAGCGTATTAGATAGCTGGAATCCTGCACTTACTTTACCTCTAATTTCTTTTATTGATTTAGCATATATCATGTCCTCAGCTTATATTTGGGAAGAATAGGGAATCATTTTCTAAGATTTATTTTTTGATAGAAAGGCAGAGCAGCAGGGAGAGAGCAGAGATTGATCCCCCACCTACCAGCTCACTCCCCAAACGGATGCAGCAGCCAGACGTGGGCCCTTTTAAAGTCAGGAGCCGGAACTTGCATGCTGGCCTCCCACATGGGGCACAGATACTTGGGGCATCTTCAGCTGCCTTCCTGGGGGCATTTAGCAGGAAGTTGAATGGGAAGCCAAGCAGCAGGGACTCCAGCCAGTGCTCGGGGATGCTGCTTGCAAGCAAGCAGGGGTTTAGTTTGCTGCACCACAGCTGGCCCTGGGAATAATAAAAAGCCGTGATTAAGATGTTGCTTGGCATGCCTGCATCCCATGTGGAAGGGCCTGATTTGAGTCCTGGTTCCTTCACTTTGGATTGAGCTTCCTGTTGAATTCCTGCAAGCAGCAGATGACGGCTTAAGTACTTGGATCTGTGCCACCCATGTGGGAGACCCAGATTGAATTCAGTCTCCTGGCCTCTGCCTGGCCCAGTGCTGGCTGTTGCAGGCTTTTGGGGAGATAGCCAGTGGAATGGAAGATCTGTATTCCTTTGCCTCTCTCTGCCTATCAAGTAAGTAAAAATAAAAGGAGCGGTCACTGGAGACTCTTGACACATTTGTTCTCTTTGTCATGTCTCAGTGGTTGCTTTTTGAGGGACTATTAGAAATATTGCCTGAGGCGTGTATATTAGGAAATACTGAGACCATTTGATGTATTGAATAATGCAGTTCTTGTAAGAGATGGTGATTTCCTCATTGCTTTGGCCAAATTTATATCCCACTGTAAAAACACCACATTTAACTTTATGATGGTCATTTCTACTAACTTAGACCTCATTTTACTGTTTCATTGTGGTTTTCCTAGTTCTGAGTTTAGTACTTACTTATGTTTTTTTGATTAAGGTAAATGTAATAACTGCCAGTTTTGAAAGTTGCCTCAAGTGTTTTGGGAACAGTGTCAAGCACATGTACACATGTGTGCTGGCTTCATGCAGTTAGTAGTGTGCATATGAAGTGTGCCTGCACGCACAGTCAGGTGACACTCCTAACGCTCTGTTCTTGCTAAGTTTCCTCTGTTGCTCTCACGTGCCCAGGGGCCACTGGGACAGGAGGCTCCGTCTCCTCCTTTTTGGCTAATGAGGAGGGAGCACCTGGGGTGCCCCGGGGTCTGCTACCAGGCCCAGGACGCAGACTGGGATCGGACTGGCAGAAGGCAAATCCGTAATGAGCACTTGAGCAGGTCCGATCTGAGACTCCCCCTTCCTTGGGGTTTGGGGTCGGTGTTTGCTTAGAAACTCCGTTGGTGTCTGATGGAACTCGCTCTCCCGCCTCTCCTGTGCTACGTGGAGAAGACTCGGTGTGTGCCTGCCCACACGCCGTGGTCAGCCGCCTCTGGCCTACCCTGGCTTCCGCTTCTCTGCACGCCTCCCTTGGTGCTGCCTGGAGTCCAGCCGGAACTGGCCAGAAGCCACGCAGCTGTTGCGCAGCTTCCCCTAGAGGCTCCTTCTTGAGCTTTTGACGTAGGTTACGCATTCTGCTTTTCTTGGTGGATATTAAAGTCCTCTACATCTTCTGGGTGTCCGCATTGCTTACCGGTCAGTCCTTGGCAGTCTCTGTTTGCTGGTTCCTCATCTTTCCTCAGCCTTGATTTTGGGAGGTCCCGTGGCTCAGACTTTGGACTTCTCTTCTCCGCAGACATCCCGAGCCTTGGTGACGTCACCATGTCTCATTGCTGTAGGTGGTGTTGGTTTTTTGTTCGTTCTCACATTTACGTGTCTAGCTCTGGCTTGCCCTACCAGCCACCTCTCAGTGTCTCCACCTGGATGCCTGGTGAAGTTTTCAAAGCAGAATTCCTGATCTCTGCTAAACTCAGTCCTCCTGCAAGTCTTCTCTGCCTTGATGGATGGCAAAACTCAAACTTCATGGCCATGTTACTCCCCTTCCTTGCAGACCACATATCCAGGCTAGCAGAGATGCTCTCGGCCCCACCTCCAGAATCCATGCAGAATCTGCCGCCTCCCCCAACTCCCACCTGACTTACTGCAGTAGCCTGGAAACAGGTCTCCCTGCTGATACCATTGCAGTCCATTCTGAGCGCTGTCCCTTGAAAACACAGGTCAGAAATGTTTTTACAGTATCTCAGGCTGATGTTGGGGTGTAGCGGGTTAAACCACCTCTCTTGTGGCACCGGCATCATGTATCTGAGTGCTAGTTTGAGTCCCGGCTACTGTGATTCTGATCCTGTTCCCTGCTGATGCACCTGGGAAAGCAATGGATGATGGCCCAAGTTTTTGGGCCCCTGTCACCCGTTTGGGAGAACAGGATGAGCCTGGCTTCGTTGTGGTCATTGAGGGGAGTGGACCCGTGGATGGAAGATCTCTCCCTGTCAGTCTGCCTGTGAAATAAGTAAATCCTTTAGAAGTGCCCTCCTGAGAGAGACCTGACTGTGCTGACCTGGCCTTGAGACTCTGACCTGTTCTGGCCTGGCCTGCCTTGCCCCTCCTCCCAGGTGTCCCTGTAGGGCGCGGTGCTGAGGGCTGTGCCGGAGGTGCTCCTGCCCTCAGTGGTCTCCGTGTTCTCACCTGGACACTGTTCAGAGTTGCAGTCCGTCTGCAGCTGACACTTGTGATCCACCTTAGGTAAGCCCTGCTGTTGTTTTTTTCCCCATAGCACGAATCGGTAGCACTTGGCATCGTCTGTGTGTCCCAGTGGAACGTGGGCTTCCTGCAGGCAGGGGTCTTTTTATTTATTTATTTATTTTTATTTGACAGGTAGTCATAGACAGTGAGAGAGGGAGACAGAGAAAGGTCTTACTTCCGTTGGTTCACCCCCCAAATGGCCGCCATGGCCGGCGCTGCACGAGTCTGAAGCCAGGAGCCAGATGCTTCTTCCTGGTCTCCCAAGTGGGTGGAGGAGCCCAAGCACTTGGGCCATCCTTCACTGCCTTCCTGGGCCACAGCAGAGAGCTGGACTGGAAGAGGAGCAACCGGGACTAGAACTCGGCTCCCATATGGGACGCCATTGCTGCAGGCGTAGGATTGACCAAGTGAGCCACGGCGCCAGCCCCAGGCAGGGGTCTTTATCTGGCTCTGGACTGAGGTACTTCGGGCTCCTGGAGCAGAGCCTGGGGTCACGGAAGGCACGTGAGGGGCTGTTTGCTGAACGACCAGCTGGAGAGGTTTTCTCTGCGGTGAGACTCCTCCTGGGGGGAAGGGGTCACCGTTATTACCCTGGTGACCAGGGACTCCCCTGCCCTACGCATAAGCACAGTTGTGGAACTCGGCGTGTTTGCTCTTCCGCTTCGGCATCCTGGGAACTGAGTGTGACTGTGGTTCTCGTCAGTGTGCTGGGACACCCCACCGCCTGGCCCCTCCCCTCTCTCAGCCTTGCTGGATGACAGCTGTCTGCAGTTCCTCTTGTTTGTGTTTTGACAGTAACTCAGCCTTTCCGTCAGACCCTTGGCGTAACTTCTGGGAGTGTGTGGCGCACAGGAATTGAACTCTGGTTGACAAAGCGGAAGAGGTCGTTGGGTAGCAGATCTGTCTGCACTCGGAGCTGGTTTTCTTTGATCTCGGCCTGGTCAGCTCCATCGGTTCGGCACTCTGCTGTCATCTGGTTTGATGGATGTTCTGAAACGGGCGTTTTGGATGTCCCATCTCTGCAGGCATCTGTTTGAGTTGTATTTATACAAGTATTAGCTTGCTTACGAGCTGCTGTCGGCTTCTTGGGTCAATCAGTCCCAAACTCTTGGTACAGCTCAGTAAAGGGAATTGTTAGCCAAAACGTGAAAGGACTCAATGAACAGTAGGGTATTCAACCTGGACACATTCACACAGATCCCAACACATGGTTTTCAAAAGGGAGGTTTTGGGGTGTACCTAAAAACCGCAAGGTAAACATCTTCCTAGAACTTCGATTTTGCTTGAAAGTCTTGGCAGTCTTAGCCAGTTCTTTTTTTTTTTTTTTTTTTTTATCTTTTATTTAATGAATATAAATTTCCAAAGTACGACTCATGGGTTACAATGGCTTCCCCCCCCATACCGTCCCTCCCACCCACAACCCTCCCCTTTCCCACTCCCTCTCCCCTTCCATTCACATCAAGATTCATTTTCGATTATCTTAATATACAGAAGATCAGCTTAGTATACCTTAAGTAAGTATTTCAACAGTTTGCTCCCACACAGAAACATAAAGTGAAAAATAATAGATGATTTTTTTTAAATGATGATGAAATCAGATCAGACCTATTGTCATGATTAATCCCAGTGAGAGTCAAGTTGGGAATTGATAATTTCTTTCTTTCTTTTTTTTTTTTTTTTTTACAGAAGATCAGTTTAGTGTACATTAAGTAAAGATTTCAGTCGTTTGCACCCCCATAGAAACACAAAGTGAAATATACTGTTTGAGTACTCGTTATAGCATTAAGCCTCAGTGTACAGCACGTTAAGGACAGAGATCCTACATGAGGAGTAAGTGCACAGTGACTCCTGTTGTTGACTTTACCAATTGACACTCCTGTTTATGGCATCAGTAATCTCCCTATGCACCAGTTATGAGTTTCCAAGGCTATGGAAGCCCCTTGAGTTCTCCGACTCTTATCTTGTTTAGACACGGTCATAGTCAAAGTGGAGGTTCTCTCCTCCCTTCAGAGAAAGGCACCTCCCTCTTTGAAGACCTGTTCTTTCCACTGGGATCTCACTCACAGAGATCTTTTTGCCAGAGTGTCTTGGCTTTCCATGCCTGAAATACTCTCATGGGCTTTTCAGCCAGATCCGAGTGCCTTTAGGGCTGATTCTGAGGCCAGAGTGTAGTCTTAGCCAGTTCTGTCTGATACATGCTGAGATGCTTTAGATAAAGGTACTGGTGGCTTGTGATGTAGCAGGTAAAGCTGCCCCCCAGACACCAGCATCCCATGTGAGCACAGGTTCGAGACCCGGCTGCTCCACTTCAGATCCAGCTAATGTGCCTGGGAAAGCAGCAGAAAATGCCCAGGTTCTTCAGTCTCTGCACCTACATAGATGAAGCTCCCGGCTCCTGCCTTCAGCCCGGCCAATGTGGCCATTTGGAGAGAGAAGCAGCGGATAAAAGTTCTCTCTTTGTCCTTCTCTCTCTGTAACTCTTTCAGATAAATAAATCTTTTAAGAAAAATAAAAAATAAAGTCACTAGAATTTCATATTTCTGAGTTGGCCAAATTTGGCAGGATGATTGGCAAGTGGTGACGTTGCTCCTGTTGGGGAGGGGGGGAGCATCAGCTACACAGGGCTGTGCCCAATTCCCTTTACCTCCAGGCTGCTCCTGTTCCAATCAGTCTGACTACGCAGTGACTCCTTAGAAACTGCACAGTGTGTTCTTCAATGAATAGAATTTGTCACCCAAAAGATGCATTGTTTTTAAAATTTGATCACCTAATGAGCCGTTGGTTCTCGCAGGTAGCTGAGTTTGCTAATGCAAGTGGCTTGTCGTGACGTTCTGCACGTGAGCCCCCGGGTCCCTCACCGCACCTCTCTGGTGAGTGAGGACTTGGCAAGCACAGCCACGTTGTCATTTTAGAAATAGAAGAATTACGGGGTTCACAGGAGGACCTGCAGTCTTCAGGGAGAGGGGCTGTCCTGGCGTGGCTCCCGCTGAAGGGACCCCAATGATGACTGTGTTCCGAGCCGCAGGTGGGAGTTGGTAGGCAGGAAACCCTGGGCGATTCTTAGATGCTGTTTGAAGTGCTACTTCTGTTATTAGGACAGTACAGATAGATAGGACAGATAAGCCCATTGTTGCTTCTGTGGGAAAACCCTTGAATATGACTCCCTGACAAATTTTAACAGTGTTTTATACACACGTACAAGAGTTGGTCTATAGCAGCCTGTAGGGGAAACACCAGCTCTCAATTTGGCCTTCCCACCCATTCCTCCCCGTCAGGGGTAACTGTTCCCAAACCTTGAGCCGTGCCACAAATGTTGTTGAACACAAGAAGGGGCTGACACTTGGCTGAGTAGGCCTCTGCAAATGGCAGTATCTTAAGAAAGTTTGCTTATAATTGTCATTTCTTGATTTTTAAAAACATCCACTTTTGGATGTTAATTACTGTTTTTCTGCTCTTAAGAATGAAGGTGAAATTTTATATCTGCCCCCAACACCTTGCTTCTCTCATCCTCCCAATAAAGGATTTTTTCCATTTGATTAATGTGTAATATTTACATTGGTACGTGTATGAAGGTAATTCACAGTTGAGACCTGCCATTTAAATGACATTCCCTTCTTAGCGTTTTCTCACACGGTACTTGTTTTTACACAGCACTTCCTTGTGAACTTTGATAAACATTTTAAAATTTATTAGTGAGAAGCAGAGACAGCCCTGTCTCTTCTGTCCCCAAATGCCAGCAATAGCTGGGGGTGGGCCAGCCGGGAGCTGGAACGCAGTCCAGGACTCCTAGTAGCAAAAGCCCTAGTGTGGGCCATCACGGCTGCCTTCTCGGATTTGCATTAGCGGGAAGTTGGAGTCGGGAGCCACAGCGAAGAATTGAACCCAAGTACTCCAGTGTTTTAACTGCCTTTCCCCCTCTTTTTTAAAATTTATTTATTTAAAAGGTAGAGTTACAGAGAAGAAGAGGCTGAGAGAGAGAGAGAGAGAGAGCTTCCATCTGCTGGTTCACTCCCCAAATGGCCACAGTGGCCAGAGCTGTGCTGATCCAAAGCCAGGAGCCAGGAGCTTCTTCCAGGTCTCCCATGCAGTTGCAGGAACCCAAGCTCTTGGGTCATCATCTACTGCTTTCCTGGTCCATAGTGGAGAGCTGGATCGGAAGTGGAGCCACTGGGACTTGAACTGGCGCCCATATGGGATGCTGGCACGGCAGGCCGAGGCTTTACCTGCTACGCCACAGCGCTAGCCACTCGCCCTCTTTTAAAATCACAGATGGTAACATACTTGACGTATTACTGTGTACCTTGCTTTCTCTATGTAACCATATGTCTTAAAATTCTTCAGCATGGGTACTGTTTGCCCTGCACTACACTTTTATAAACAGAGCAGCATAGTATTTTTTCGTGAATACTCTGTATTTTATTTAATCAGTTTGCTGTTGCTGTGTGTAACCATGGTGTAACATGCACATTCTTGTGCTCACGTGGGATGATGGCACACGAGATGCATGTGGACTTCCTGTTGAAAGGCTGTGTGCATTGTGATGGACAGTGTCCCCACTGCCTGCCGCAGGTGTGCTTAGCTCATATGCTGTCACTAGCAAGGTACACAAGTACCTGTTTCTCAGGTACTTGCCAACTCAGTGTTATGAAATTTCTTAATCTTTGGCAATCTGTGAAGTGAAAAATAATGTCTCAGGTGGTTTTGATTTATATTTCTCTTTGGCTGAGTATGTTTTCATAAATCTGTAGAAGCTGTCTGTATCTGCCATTGTGTTGACTGCTCATTTCCTGTCGGGCAGTTAGTTGTCAACTTGTATCACTTTATGTATAAGGGAAATAAGCTCCTTATCTGTGGTAAGAGCTGGAGTTGCTCCCAGTTTACTGTGCATCTTTCAAGTTAGATTAGATTGCATTTTTTCATGTAAATGGATTTATCAGCAGCTTATTTTAAGGCTTTTCTGTTTAGTGTCCTGAAAAAAGGCCTTCAGTACTCTAAAGTTTTACTGTTTTTGAATATCCAGGGTTTCTTTTGCTACTGCTTCAGTGTTTTTGTATTTAAATTCTCCTTATTGAATTTATTTAAGTAAGTATGGGTCCCTATTTACATTTTTAAAATCCCAGATGGCTAATGGTGTTCCTAACCATTTATCTAATAGCTTTTCCTGTTTGGCTGGAAATTCTATATACTAAATATACTAAATCCTGTGTGCTTCTGTATCCATTTCTTGACTTTCCTTATCTGTTGCTCTGCTTTACATTTTGGTTTTAAAATTTTAATTGTTAAGAAAATTTTTGGGCCAGCACCCTGGCTCAATAGGCTAATCCTCCGCCTGCGGTGCGGGCACCCCAGGTTCTAGTCCAGGTCAGGGCGCTGGATTCTGTCCCGGTTGCTCCTCTTCTAGGCCAGCTCTCTGCTGTGGCCCGGGAGTGCAGTGGAGGATGGCCCAAGTCCTTGGGCCCTGCACCCTCATAGGAGACCAGGAGAAGCACCTGGCTCCTGGCTCCTGGCTCCTGCCTTCGGATCAGCGCAGTGCGCCAGCCGCAGCGCGCCGGCCATGGCGGCCATTGGAGAGTGAACCAACGGTAAAGGAAGACCTTTCTCTCTGTCTCTCTCTCACTGTCCACTCTGCCTGTCAAAAAAAAAAAAGAATATTTTTGTATTGGGGAGGATTGTTTATTGTAGATATTTTCATGTTGATGTCAACCATCAAGATTGCAATGACATTTAAAAATGCATCATGTAGTTTTTAAAGGAAATCCATCAGAATTTTTTAAAGATTTATTTATTTGAAAGGCAGAGATGGGGCCAGCACTGTGGCACAACGGGTTAACGCTCTGGCCTGAAGCACTGGCATCCCATATGGGCACTGGTTCGAGACCCAGCTGCTACACTTCCAATCCAGCTCTCTGCTAATGGCCTGGGAAAATAGTAGAAGATAGCCCAGGTCCTTGGGCCCCTGTACCCTGGTGGGAGACCCAGCAGAAGCTCCTGGCTTTGGATCGGCACAGCTCTGGCCATTGCGGCCATCTGGGAAGTGAACCAGTGGATGGAAGACCTTAGTCTCTCTCTGCCCATCTCTCTCTCTCTCTCTGCCCGTCTCTCTCTCTCTCTCTGCCTGTCTCTCTCTCTCTCTGCCTCTCTCTCTCTCTGTCTCTCTCTCTGCCTGTCTGTCTCTCTGCCTGTCTTTCTCTCTCTCTGTCTTTCTCTCTTTCTCTCTCTCTCTTTCCCTCTCTCTCTGTCTTTCTCTCTCTCTCTCTCTCTCTCTTTCTCTCTCTCTGTCTTTCTCTCTCTCTCTGTCTCTCTGTCTCTTTCTCTCTGCCTCTCCTCTCTAGGTCAAAGCATCCAGTGCATACATAGATTAGAAAGTAGCTTGTAGGGGCCAATATTGTGGTATAGGGGTTACTGTGTGGTAGAATGAGAAGGCCATGCCAAGATGGCCACTGGCAAACGAGCATCAGTTACTCAGGAATGGTTTTGAAACCCACCTGGCAACAGAGCCTGCCTGGCAACAGGCTGTGATTGGATGGCTTCGGATACTGCCTGGCAACAGGCTGTGACTGGTTAGGGCATAAACCACCCCTTGACTGGATTGGCTGCCTTGGCTATTTAAGCTGCTGTACCAACTGAAATAAACGAGTATGTGGGCTGCTTGCCTCTGACCCACTTTCACCCGACTCCCGGGGTCTGTGTGGTGACTCCACGCCTCTTGCCCCCACCACGCTCCTCCTCTCAGAACGAATTCACCTCAACAGTACTGCTCTTTTTTTTTTTTTTTTTTTTTTTTTTTTTTTTTTTTTTTTTTTTTTAAGATTTATCTGTTTGTTTGAAAGAGTTACAGAGAGGCAGAGAAAGAGAGTCTTCCATCCTCTGGTTCACTCCCCAGATGGCCACAACAGGCAGAGCTGTGCCAGTTTGAAGCCAGGAGCTAGGAGCTTCTTTAAGATCTCCCACATAGGGACAGGGGCGCAAGGACTTGGGCCATCTTCTACTGCTTTCCCAGGCCATAGCAGAGAGATGAGAAATGGAGCAGCTGGAACCTGAACCTCGGCCCATATGCATGTTGACACTGCAGGTGGCAGCTTTATCTGCTACATCTCAGTGCTGGCCCTGGCTGCTCCATTTCTGATCCAGCTCCCTGCTAATGCACCTGCAAAAGCAGTGGAAGATGGCCCAAGTCCTTGGGCCCCTGCACCCATGTGGGAGACTAAGAAGCTCCTGGCTTTGGATCGGCTCATCCTTTAACCAACAGGTGGAAGACCTCTCTCGCTCTCTAACTGTTGAATAAATGTTAAAAAAAAAAATAGCTTGAGAGCAGTCATGTATTTTAGGGTCATTTTCTTTAACAATTTTTGCCTTTTAAGTGTACAGTTCAGTAGAGTTAAGTACACTTAACCTTGTTGTGCATCCATCACCAGCATCATCTTGAGAGCTCTCCCATCTTGCAGAGAAACTCTGTGCTCATTCAACATGATCCCCTGTGTGCTCATCCTGTGCCAGGCTCTGGCAGCGTTACTCTTCTCCTTTCTGTGCAGTGGTTTTGTTTTTAGGTTTAGGTATGTGTTTGATAGTTAGAAGCTGAAGATCTCTTCTGTGAAAGTCTTCACCAAGCCTGTTGGCTTGAGCATTGGGTTTGCCAGCTATGCCTTATCCTGGGATTAAAATACAGTGTTTCTGGGGCCAGTGCTATGGTGTAGCAGGCAGGTAAAGCTGCCACCTGTGATGCTGCCCTCCCATATGGGTTCCCGTTTGTGTCCCGGCTGCTCCACTGCTAATGGCCTGAGAAGGCTGTGGGAAGATGACCCAGAAGTTCCTGGCGCATGGCTTTAGTCTGGCCCAGCCCTGGTCATTGTGGCCATTTGGGGGGTGAACCAGTGGATGGAAATCTCTCTGTCTCTCTCTTCCTCTGACTTTAAAATAAAAATTTTAAAAAAATTCCAGTCTTTTGCATGACTTCAGGACACCTGATAGTAGGTGCTGTCACCTGAGTTTATTGCGAAGAAAGGCGCTTGCAGGTTTTTGAAGTGTGGCTCCAAGGTTTCCTTACCAACAGTAGCATCTGCATCGATCTTGTTTTTCTTATCAATTGGCCAGAAAGCAACACTGGCCATTGTGCTGTAATGACCCTTGTGTGCACAACTGCTGGAGGGAGCAGAGAGCTGGCCATACTTGTAGCCTGGGGGGCTTGCAGAAGCCACTGGGGCCTGTGGCACCATGGGGTTGCTGGGCAGTACAGTTTAGGGGTTTTGCCTGCAGTGACGGTGAGTCTATGAGAGGAAGGCCCTTTGAATACCTGCACTGCTGTGAAGCTGGCGCCCTGGAGATGCTGTGACGCCTCGGCGGACAGACTTGGGTGCATGTGACTTTCTTCAGCACAACAAATGGTGGACGGAGAAGGAGATAATTGCTTGTTCGGTCAGCAATATTTGTTGAACCTCCAAGGCCGTTTTGGAGGAGTCATGGCTGTGTTTCGAATCCATGGCCCATCACCGTGCGTCAGAGACGTCAATCCTGCCTGAAGAGCTCTTTGGTCCTGGGCTTAGATCTGCCGATCGGTGCCTTCAGGCATGTTGTTGAACTCTGCTGAGCCTCACTTTGCTCATCTGAGGGATGGGAGCGGCAGAGAAGATCTCTGTAGGAACAGATGGGAGATGGATTTCAGTGCCTGACAGCATACACACCCAACATGTGAAACTCCTATGTCCCTGGCCAGGGCGGAGAAATGGGAAATCTCTGTCCTGTCCTCCAAAACACTTCTCAGATATTCCCACTCTGGATGTTGGACTCTTGAATCTTGAGTACTTTCTAACCAGATCGCGTTTGGGTATCCAGACCCTCCCGGTTGAAGCTTTATGCTCCTTGATGAGAAGCCACAGATGAGCATCTGGTCCTCTCCGCCCAGTCAGTCAAAACTGGGCTGGGGGCGGGGATTGTGGAGCAGCAGGTTGCACAGCTCAGAATGCCATACTGGAGTGCTTGGTTCAAGCCCCAGCTACTCTGCACTTCCAGTTCAGCTTCCTCCATTGTGCTTGGGAGGCAGTCCAAGTACTTGGCTTCCTGCCACCCATGTGGGAGACCCAGATGGAGTTCCTGGCTCCTGGTTTCTGCAAGGAACTGCCCTGGCTGTTGTGGGTATTTGGGGTTTGAACCAGTAGTTGGAAGATAACTATCACTCTGTCTTTCAAATAAATAATCTTGAAAACCAAACCAAACCAAACTAGCGTGGCAACTTTAGTTCCTCATGGATAGAATGAGAGGGATGCAGAAGTTATGGGAGCTTTACTTCCTACACATTATATGTTTTGTTCATCTAGAAGGAGATGGAATTTGTTATCAGTAGCTAAGTTCCTTATCTAATTGTCTCCAAGCCATGCCTCCGCTTTGCCATGTTTTTAAACAACAAAACAGTCTCCAGGCATAGCATCTTCTGAGGAGGAGCTGGAGACTAGCAGTGCACTCCCACATTCCACAGTTAGAAATCACCCAGCCATGTCCCTCTGCACTTCGGTTTTTACCCACAGGGGTTAGCGGAGGATTGCAGCATGGGGAGCAGGGAAGAGCGGTGGGCTGGGATGAGAGCCACGTCTGTTGTCTCATGCACTCAAATAACACATCTGCTTTGCTGCCTGTCTTAGTTAGCTGGAAGAGGGCTTTGAGTAATAAGTGGTGGGAGTGTCAAGAATGAGCTTTTTGACCTACCCAGGCCGAGGAAATTCAGAAAATGTAGTGCAGAAATGCCTGCAGATCCACAACAATGGGGTTGTTGGAGGAGCTTTGGAAACTTGTTCATTTTTAAAAGCATTATTGTGCTCAAGCCAGTACGTGTGCTTTGGTCACGGAAAGTTGTGCCTTAATCACATGGTGGGGAGGCTGGGTGTTTGGCTGTCAACATCACATGAGATTCAATGTCCTCTTAGCCATCACTGGGTGACTTTCGGGGAAGAGAGAAGAGAAAATGCTGCTCTTAGAAGATGCTGGCTTGTTGGCAAGTGTATGTATGTCTTTTAACAATAGCAGAGGAGAATGCTTTAATTCCGTGTCACTTTGTTTTATTGTAATTGTTCCCAGGGTGTTTTTTCTGCCTTTGGGTTGCACTGACCGCCATTTCTCTGCTAACTCACCATCTCAGGCAGCGAACTCCTGGCATCCACAGGCAAGGGTGTGCGTGTAGAGAGGGCCACGTGTTTTTTGTCCTTGCTTTGTTCCTCTGATGCTTTCTCCCAGAAACTTTATGAATACATCATAACTAAATGATTTTTACAATAGGAAAAGAACTTTCTCTTCAAGCAGAAGATTCTGTAACTTTCTGTGAAATTTTGCTTCGTCTTGGCTGTGGACAGTTGCTACTAATTGGAGTTGCATGTTGCCCTCTGTGAATGGAAATGGATAGAGGCAGGGAGAGGGGAGGCTGACAGAGGAAGCCAGGCCAAGGAGTTAGAAATGATGTCTTTCTTTGGGGAGCCCCCTGTGCCCCTCCTGCTGGCTCCATGGCCGTGGGACTCAGTGCCTGACTTCCTGTCCAAGTTGGCACCGACAGTGGCACAGTGACTCTGCCCAGTGTTCTCACAGTGCACTTGGCAAGTTTCCAGTGATCAAGTCATCCAGAGAAACAACTTGACCTCCTTTTTTTCCTTCTCTTCTGCCCTGGGCAGCTTTTCCAGGCCTCATGAATGATGTCCCTTGCATTTTGGAATAGCCACATGAGTCCCTAAACCTCGCCTTTTTTTTTTTTTTCACCATCAGCTTCCTGACCGTCCACTATTTGTCCAAGTCCTAGTTTTATGCTTAGACCTTAGGTCTTTGCAGGTGGGAGGATTCATCGGGTGCTTTCCTTGGGGAGACAGGAGGGATATACGTTCCTGTCCAGCCACTTTCTCTTATGGCCTAGTCAGCCTACTATGCACAAGGCCTGAGTGCTGCATTTATCCCGAGAGGTTTTTGGCCCTGGGCACATACCTGGGATATAGTAGCCTTCCAAGGAAAACAGCTTTCCTCATCGTAAAACCAGACAGACTGCGCAAAGTGCTCGGAGACAGAGTCCTTCCTGAGTTGTTAGGAGTTTTTCCCTTGCTGCTTTCTCAGTGGGCTGCACGGGACTGTAGACTCAGTGCTGTGATTTCTCCTGTGTGCTCTGCCATGCTCCCTGCTTCCTTCTGAGTCTGCACAGATCGCCCTTAAGGCTCATTTTTTAAAAATATGTATTTATTTGAAAGGTAGAGTGAGAGGGAGAGAGAGCACGCACTTCAATCTCCTGATTCACTGTCCTAATGGCCTCAACAGCTAGGGCTGGGCCAGGCAGAAGCCAGGAGCTTATTGCAGGTCTCCCACCTGGGTGCAGGGGCCCAAGCACTTGGACCATCTCCCACTGCTTTCCTAGGCCATTAGCAGGGAGCTAGATCAGAAATGGAGGAGCTAGAACTTGAACTTGCACCCATATAGGATGCCAGCACTGCTGGAGAGGCCACAACACTGTCCCCTCTTATGTCTGCTAATAGGTCTGTTCAAGGCAAGTTGACTTTCTCTACTGTTGTACTTAGACTTGTTCTAGCCTCCCTCCACTGTGTAGTTCCCAGGATCACATTGTTTTTGGTGTTTGCTACAGTGTAGCCTGCTTCCATGTCTTTGTTTTCTGTTCCTGCTGTAATAAAATCCACTGATTTGATTCTTTGAGCAAACCCACTCTACCCTAGTTGCATAGGTCAGAACATCAGGATGGGACTTGGTGGAGTACAAGCAGGGTGTGGCAGGGCTGGTGCCTTGTGAATGTCCTCGAAGGGCCTGTTGTCCTCCTGTGCTCAACATCTAGTGCAGGGGTGGGGAACATCTAGTCCCCGGCTGCTGCGTGCGCCCCAGGAAATCATTTGGTCTGGCCCTGCCACGGCAACTGCAGGAGGGACTTGAAGTCCAGCAAACCTGCAGCAGGCTAATTTTTAAGTTGATAATTTTGTATGGCCCACAGATGATGCTGTCAATATCCAAATGGTCCTTGACAGAAGAAAGGTTCCCCATGCCTGGTCTGAGGCCGCCTGTGTTCCTTGGCTGCGTGCGAATCCCTTTAATTCTACCAGTATCTGGTTGAGCCCTTTCTTTTCATATTTTTCCTGCCTCTTTTTCTTTTAAATTCTATTTCTTTTTTTTTTTTTTTTATTTTTTTTTTTTGACAGGCAGAGTGGACAGTGAGAGAGAGAGACAGAGAGAGAAAGGTCTTCCTTTTGCCGTTGGTTCACCCTCCAATGGCCGCCGCAGCCGGCGCGCTGCGGCCGGCACACAGCGCTGATCCGATGGCAGGAGCCAGGAGCCAGGTGCTTTTCCTGGTCTCCCATGGGGTGCAGGGCCCAAGCACCTGGGCCATCCTCCACTGCACTCCCTGGCCACAGCAGAGAGCTGGCCTGGAAGAGGGGCAACCGGGACAGAATCCGGCGCCCCGACCGGGACTAGAACCCGGTGTGCCGGCGCCGCAAGGCGGAGGATTAGCCTAGTGAGCCGCGGCGCCGGCTTAAATTCTATTTCTTTAAAAATTTTATTTGAAAGGCACAGATACAGAGGGGAGAGAAATACAGAGATCTTTGACCTGCTGATTGCTTCTGCAAATGCCCATTGCAGCTGGGGCTGGAACAGGCTGCAGGCGGGAGCTGAGCACGGAGTTGGGACTGCCTGTGTGCTAGGCTTGGACCAACTACTTGATCCATCACCTGCTGCCTCCCAGAAGGTGTGTTAGCAGGAAGGTGCCTCAGAAGAAAGCTTAGACTTGAATGGGATGCAGTGTCCCAGCTGGTGTCGGAGCCGTTGTACCAAGTCTTTTGCCTCTTCTGTCATCCCTTCTCTCTGACCACAGAGCAAAAAGACTCTACTTTGAAAGATTCATGGTTAGATTGGGCCCTTGTAGATAATGCAGGAAAATCACCCTATTTCATTGTCCTTAACCAAACCTCATGTGCAGTCACTCTTGGCACGTACATAACACTGCCCCAGGTTTGGGACTGGGAGTTGGGTGGGTTATTCTGCCCACCACACGAGGGAAGGTGTAACTCCATAGTGCAGTCACCTCTCTGGTCTTAGTTTGTAGTTGGTGCTCCTGTAGGTGAAACAAGTGCTTTCCAGTACAACAAGCATTTGATTCAGGGTCCATCTGTCTCTCCTGGCTGGCAACACAAACTTTGCGGGACAGGTAGGGGTGGGATGAGTGAGGGCCGTTAGAAGATTGGAAGCTACCTCCTTAGCCTTTTTGGTACAAGGCAGCGAGCTGGGAAGCTACTTAGGCTGGGACTGTCCTCCTTATTGGGAAGTCATTAACTAAAGCAACAACAAAGACCCTTTCATAACTGAAACACTAGTGCTGGTCTGGAACGTTGAACCACCTCCTAAAGGGGTCTTTCCGCCCTGAAGACAAAGCTGAGTGACATTGTCATTGCAGCCCGTGCTCCTTCACTGGAAGATCGGACCGCCCGTGGCATTTGGTGTGCTGCTGAGCAGGGCTCCCCTATCTGCTCACGCCTGCAATTTGATGCCAGTTCCGCTCTGACAGCTGGTTAGCCTGTCGGGCCATCACAAGTTAAATCTTGTCTCAGGAAATAATTTGCTAGGAGATCAAAGCATGGATGGGATAAATTAATTTTTCAACAAACCACAGGTTTGGGAGAATGTAAACAGTGTCTCTTAAGTACACTGATGTGAAATAATTTAGGGGGCTTTTTTTTGTTTCATTTTAAGATGATACGTCTATGTTTGATGGAAAAAGAACTTTGAAAATGTGTATCCAAGATGGGGCCTTGAAACAGCTTGAGATAACAGTGGGTGTATTTCAGCACCAGTCTCATTTTGAGCACTGGTTCTGACCAGGTTGGCTGGGCAGCAGGGGGAACATTGGGCATTGCCTGGAGACATTTTCATCATGGTTCAGGAGAAGGTGCCTACTGGTGTCTAAAGAGTGGAGGCTGCAATGGCTAGTAAAGCCTTCCAACAAGGCATTACCCAGCCCAAAATGTCAGTCGTGTGGAGACTGAGACATGTTGAGACGTGGTTTTCTATTGGTCACTTCCCAGGATGTGTCTGAACACTTCTGGACTTAATTTCTTTGTATATAGTGACCATTCCCCTTCTCACTCAGCACAGCGATCTGCACTTGGCGGGTACAGGGGTCTGTTGCCAGATGTTAGATTTTTGTGAGTTGGAGTAGATGTGTTTCGGGCAGTGCCTTGACAAGCAGGTAGGACAGCTGGTAGGGAGAGGGAAAAGAACACAGGCTGCAGACTTCTTGTCTGCCTCTGCCTCTCTCCCTGTCTCCCTCCATTCCTTCTTTCTATCTAGTTAACACATACAAACAGTGCAGCTTGGGACCAGTGTTGTGGTATAGTGGGTAAAGCCATTGTTTGCAGCCCTGGTGTCCCATATGGGTGCTGGTTCATTTCCCAGCTGCTCCACTTCCAATCCAGACCTCTGCTAATGGCCTGGGAAGAGCAGCCAAAGATGGCCCAAGTGTTAAGGCCTCTGACAGGAGGAAGATAACTCTTTGTCTCTGTCACTCTCTCTCTCTCTGTAGCTCTTGTTTTGAAAACAAATCTTTTTAAACAATTTTGCCTATTCATAGGTATCGTGTAATGTTTAGGTAAATGTATACATTATATAATGTCCAAGCAGGGTGAACACACCTAGATCTTCAAAGATTTATCATTTCTTGATGGTAGAAATACTCAAAATCTTTTCTTCTAGCTTTTTGTTTTAAAAAATATGTATTTTCATTTACTTGAAAGGCAGCATGACAGAGAGGCAGAGAGAGAGAGCTTCTATCCACTGGTTAATTCCCCAGACAGCTGCAATGACCAGGACTGGGCCCGGCCAAGGCCAGGAGCCTGGAACTCCATCCAGGTCTCTGACTTAGATGGCAGGGACCCATGTACTCGAGCCATCTGCTGCTGTTACCCAGGTTCATTCCCAGGCAGGTGGATCAGAAGTGGAGCAGCTGGGACTGGAAGCAGTGCTCCAGTGTGGGATGCCTGTGTCACAGGTGGCAGTTTAACCTGCTGCGCCACAGCACCAGCCTGTTTTGTTGGTTCAAAAAAACAGGTAGTCTGTGGTTGTGATCTGTAGTCCCCCTGCTGTGCCATACAACACCAGAATTTCTTTGTCCTATCAGGCTGTAACTTAGTAGCTGTTAATCAGCCCCTCCCTGTGGCTGCAGCCTCCGCTCTTATCTGTCCAGCAGAGGTAACTGTAGCACTCACCTCAGGGCTGTGTGAGTGTGTAGGAGCGGAGCTGTGTGTGCTGCTCAGGTGCTGAGTGCCCAAGAGGCTGTGCAGGGGCCTGAGTGTCTGGTGTTTCATATAAAAAGTTGCATAAAAGAGAACCAGAGATCATGTGCTTCTGGGATTGTTCTCAGCTCTCCAGGAAGGGGAGGAGAATCCCTAACTTCTGAGTAAAGGTTATTCCATGGCTGACAGCACAGTCTTAAGTACCTGAGTGGCACATTTTGCCTCCGGCCAGAGCTATTTTTAAAACTCAGTTGACAGCCCCTAGTTCAAGTTGGAGCATTGCTGGCTTAACTATAGATACCTGCACAGCTTCCTTCAAATCGGTGGGCTTCCGCAGGTGGGTACTGCTTGACAGAAGTTGTGTTTTGCTTGGTTACTTGTTTGAGATTCAGCTCAGAACCTAAGGTCAGGAGTCAGGTTTGGATGTGAGTTCTGTTGGAGTGGCCCTGAACGTTGATCTTTACATTTCTAAGGTGGAATTAATAATACCCCCTTCAAGGATGGTTAAAAGAATGCAAGTGGGAGAAAAAAATGAAAGTGACATGTCTTTGTGGACAGCTGGCATAGTATTTCATAAATGATAGCTTGTACAGGTTATTGGCTGAAAATTTCCCGGTTTTTAAAAGTCGTATTTTTTTTCTGCTCAAGATAGCTTTGGTTATTAGGGGTCTCTTGTGGTTCCTTATGAGGTTTAGGAAGATACACATGAAAATATAATGAAATACCACGTCACACCATCAGAATGGTTGCTCCCAAAAAAAAAAATCAGAAATGAACAAGTGTTGTCAAGAATGTAAAGAAAGTGGAACCCTTGTAGACTGCTGGTGGGAATGTAATTTTGTACAACTATTTTGTAAAACAGTGTGGAGCTCCTCAGAAAATTTGAAATAGAACTACTGTATCATCCAGCAAACCCACTACTGGGTCAGTATCAAAAAAATGAAAATGAGTAGGTCACAGAGATGCCTGTACCTTATGTCTACTACGGCATTAGTCACAACAGCCAAGGTAGGAATCCTTCTGTATGCATCAGGGGATGAGTGGGCAAAGGAAATGTGACACACACATATGTGTGCACACACACGTGAGCAAACACACACTCTAAGTGTTCAGCCCCAAAAAGGAAAGAACTCCTGTTGTTCATGAAAAACATGAGTTAGAGGATAGCATACTATGTGAAATAAGCCAGGCATAGAAACACAAATACCGCTTGGTCTCACTTCCACATGAAACCCAAAAAAGACATAGTTATCGAAGCTGAGAGCAGCGTGGTGGTTGCCAGGTGCTGATTCCAGGGTGCCAAGTTTCAGTTAGGAGGAATAAGGTCTGAAGACGTGCAGCGTGGTTACTGTAGTTAACAGTGTCTTGTATGCTTGACAATTAGTATGAGATTAGCTCTGAAATGGTCTCCCTGCCCAAAAGCAAAGTTACAGCTATCTTAATGACCTTGATCTAATCATGTCACAGTATATGCATATATCAACACGCGTTGTATGTCATATATGTACAACTTTTATTTGATAATATAGCTTTATAAACTGGGAAAGAGAAAATGATAAAAACATGATAAATATAAGAATGGCCTTAGAGATCTTAAGTTAATTTTCTACCTAAGCAGTTGATTAGTTCTTGCTTGAAATTTCTGTGTTGTGTGAAGACTGATGTTTGAGAAGCTCAGTCCTTGAGCACGCTGCCGCTGGCTTGGAGTTTCATGGTGATGAGCACAGATCCCCTGACTGGTCCTCCTCCCACAGCAGAAGGGAGTCCTGCTGTCAGTGCATGGGAAAGCCAGCAAGGGACCACTGACAGAGGGCCACCTTGAAATCCATGCTCTGTTCTACTGTTTAAAAAAAAGTAGTTGATGTTGTAGAGTTTGACGTTTCTTGAATTAATTTCTGTGCCTGTTGATTTGCCCTCACCCTCTTTAAAAATCCACACCCGTGGCTTCTTTAGAAGGAGGCTCCATATCATTTCTACTTAATCTTGCTAATTTCTCAATTTTATGTCCCCTATTTTCTTGGGCTACCTTTCTTACTTTGCATTTGTAGAAGATAACCCATAAATGCAGGTTGAGTATCTTTTATCCAAAATGCTTGGGACAAGAAGTGTTTTGGATTTACATGGGGTGGGGGGGCTTGGGATATTTGCATATCCATAATGAGAGATTGTTGGGATGAGACCCAAGTCTAAACAGAAAATGGATCTGTTTCATAATACCCTATGTACACAGCCCGGGGTGATTTTACACAGTAGTCTTTGTGTGCCTGGATTTTGACTGGGACCTGTCCCATGAGGTCAGGCATGGAATTTGCAGCTTGCAGTGTCACATTGTCATTCAAAGTTTTGAGTTTTGGAGCATTCTGGATTTCTGATGTTTGCATTAGCAGTGTTCAACCAGTGTAACATTTCTTGTTAGGTACTTTTTCCCTGCCATGCTACATTTCTTGAGGGCTGGTCCCATGTCCTGTTTGTATGTTGGCATCAGTGTAACATCTGCTACAGAGAAAGGTACTCTGCAGTCTCACTGCTTACCATACTCACTGTTGGTGATGAGCTATATCAGACTTAGGATGAGCAGTTGGTGGAGGGCTTGGCCAACAAGAGAAGTAAATGGGGTTGAAGCTCTTGGGTGGCAAAAAGAGGAAACATACTATGTATGGTTGGAAGATTGGACAAATGGGGAAGTTCAGTGCTTGCATAGGAGAGTGCAGCCTGGGGTGGATACAGAGTACTGGTGCATGAGCGGGAGGTGCCCAGCCTCAACGAAGTTGAAGCCGAAAGCTGTGCAGGAAGCTGCAGTGGAGTGGTGGATTTGGGGAAGAGGATGTTCCAGAGAGGGGACGGGGAACCAAAGAGAGTTGAATTTGTGATTTCACATTGCAGGGAGGACAGGCTGGGTGTAGGTCATAGAGGGTCTGGAAAACTTATTAGGAGACTGAACTTGATCTCAAGGGTGGTAGGTCATCACTGATGAGCTTTGAGCAGATGAGTGATGGTTGTCGAAGTGCAGGTTGGGAAACTCCCTCCAGCTTGGGTTTGTGAGGATGGCCTGAAGACCGAGGCAGCTGTAGGAACATCCATGTGAGAGACGTAGCCTGGGTTAAGGCTTCGGCCATGGGACTGGAGAAAGGGAGACAGACTGGAGCCTGGGATCAGCAGCTCTGTGAGCTGATTGCGCGGTGACAGGGATGAGTCGAGCTCAGGGAAGTCAGTGACAGTCAGTCTGAGAGGTCCATGAGGGAAGGTGATGAGTTTGTTGATTGGCAGACGGAGCTCGGGGCTGGTGGGGTCCTGCAGATGGAGTGCGGTGGGGCTCTGCACCCAGACTTCAGAGAAGGGAGAAAGGACGCTATGACTTACGTGAGTCTCTCCCATGTCGGTGGTCGCTGCAGCTGGACACAACGAGATCACCAAGTTAGAGGTTGGGATGTGGAGGAGGTCTCAGGGCAGAATCCCTGAGAGCACTTGCGAAGGAAGCCCAGGAGGAGCCTCCAGAGAGGACGGGGTAGACACCAGAGTCTGAGCCTACTGTGCTGTGCTGCTGCGTAAGATTCTGGTCTGGGGCTGGTGCTGTGGCATAGTGGGTAAAGCCGCCACCTGCAGTGCCAGCATCCCATATGGGCACCAGTTCGAGACCCAGCCACTCTACTTCTACGAGCAGGCAGAAACGAGTCATTTCTGCAGGGTTTGGCAGCAGGAGCAGTGTCAGGGGCTTGATGGCTGTGGGACCTGAGCAGATGGATGAGGGAGACTGGGTAGGGAGGAAGGCCTGACAGCACAAAGAGATGGAGGCCCCTGGGCTCCATCAGCAACTCGGAGTTGCTGAGTGCAGAAGAAATGGTCTCCCTTTGGGTGGACAGAGACCCTGGGTGTATGGCTTGGTGAGTGGACTGTGGGGGGGGTTTTATCCAGTCTGCTGCCTTAGCCGGTGCACTTGCTCAGTGTGCAGATTGGATGCCTCCCTGCGTGGTGGCCTAGCATACATCAGCTCTCAGCTTGGTCCTCCTGGAGACATCTAGCCATGTCTGAGAACTTTTTTGGTTGTTACCACTGAATCCGGGAGTGTGGCTGCTACTATCAGTTAGCTAGGGGAGGCCAGAGACTCTGCTAAACGCTGTGTGGCTCACAGCACAACCCCCGGCAGCAGAGAACTGCCCAGCCCCAAATGCCAGCTGTGCAGAGATGGAGAAACCTTGGTGTAGGCGAACCTTTGGCTTGGAAGAGGAGGGTGAGAGAGTGATTGATAGCTGTGGGTGCGCCTGGGAGGCGTAACATGGCAGACTTTTGTAGTAGGAGTACATTCTAAAATAATAAAAAGCACAGCCGCAAATACATAAACCAGAACCAGAGTTGCTTATTTCATACCGAGTATTGTGTGCTGTGCTTTTGCAAAACTGGCAGCACAGTAGGTGCCTCCCCTCTAACACCAGGCAGAGTGATGTGTCACCCTAACGGATTTTTCACTCCCGTGGTAATCTTAAATCTTTTAAAATTTAGTTTTCATTTTTTTTTTTTTAAGATTTATTTATTTGAAAGTCAGAGTTACACAGAGAGAGGAAAGGCAGAGAGAGAGAGATCTTCCATCCAATGGTTCACTGCCCAGTTGACCGCAATGGCTGGAACTGTGCTGATCTGAAGCCAGGAGCTTCTTCCAGGTCTCCACGCGGATGAGTGCAGGGGCCCAAGGACTTGGGCCATCCTCTACTGCTTTCCCAGGCCATAGCAGAGACCTGGACCAGAAGTAGAGTGGCTGGGTCTGGAACTGGTGCCCATATGGGATGCTGGCACGGCAGGTGGCGGCTTTACCCACTATGCCACAGCCCAGCCCCTGACCAGAATCTTATGTAGTACAGGAATGTATTTCTGTAACCTGGCCACAGCTGCCTCTGCAGGTTTCCATCTGGCCTCCCCCATCTGTTGGCCCTGTAACTCCTCCTCCTCTAGGTTGGAGTTCCTCCCCTGTTTATTCGCCTCCAGCTGGTTTCACTCCCCATCACCCCCCACCGTAAAGTGCGGCAACCTGGTGTCCTCGTCTTTGCTTCTGGGCACCTTGTATTTTAAGAGAGTCGGTCAGGAAGTTCTGTCGCGGCCTGGCGAGATGGACCTGGCTTCGGCTAACCTAAAGTAGCCGGTGGTTGAGTGCCGGGTTGGTGGGGCTTTAGTGCATGGTCAGTGAGCCCCTTGACTGTCAGGCTTGGAAGAAAGGCAAGAGGTGCTCCTGGCCCGGAAGCAGGCCTCTCTTCTGGCTTGGGGAAGAGGAGAGTCCAAGTGGTTCTCAGCAGATAGGGTTGCAGCAGCGCTGAGCGTGTTGGGATCCAATCAAGTCATTCTCTCAACAATGTCAAAACTGGGCGCGCAGATCCGTTGCCCTTGGGAACCTTTGGGGCTGATGGCAAGGAGAAGAATTAATGAGCAGCTCCCTGGCTTGGTGTCCTTTTTCAGCCGGCTCAGGTTGCAGCCTGAGAGTCCCTTAGATGTGCTGGCTGCTCCTGTGATGATCCCTGTTGTGCTTGGGACAAAAGGTTGCTGGCTAACTTTTGTGAGTCCCTCTGATGTGAGAGTGACAGTGTCTTGGGTCCAATGAATAAGAAACTTTACCGTAACTTTTTTGTATGGGGCAAGACTGGAGTTCACAGGACGGTCTTGGCAAGTCCTGGGTAAGTCTGAAGAGCAGAGCTGCCTTCTCTCTCGGCAGGGATAATTTAGCCTGCAACAGTGTGTGCATCTGAAGGCCTTGAAAGAAGGAAGACGAGCCGGCATTCTAAGGTTTGGCACAGAGTGTGTGCCAGAAAAGGAGAGTGAAGGCCAGGAACAGGAAGCATCTGCATTGGAAACTGGCCGTGCGGAGCGTAAGGTGGGCCCTGGCTGTGGGTGTGCTGTGTGGAAGTGTTCGCTGTTGGGATGGATGTGTTTCGGGCATCTTGCTGCTGAGTGCTCTCTCCCGTGGTTTAAAAGACAGCGCTGGTGGTGATGGGTCCTGTCCTGCGAGGTGAGGGTCGTTGGGCTGGTGGTCTCTGTGTGCTTTTTGTGTGTCTGTGTATGAATAGCCTGACCTGAACCTGCCACTCCTGCCACCCCCCAAATAAAACACACTGAGGTTTGATGTCTCTGAAGTGGACTAGCTGGCAGCAGGTTGCAAGTGGGGAGTTTGAGGCTAGAGAATGTTGGCATAAAGTGTACTTCTCAGTTCTGACCCAGCGTCTTTGATGCACCTTGGGCGGGGCGGGGAGGGGGACACGAGTACATAGTTAGGAATAATGTATTTTAAGAGATTTGTTGTGGTTGATGATGAGTTATTTTCTTGAAACTGTAAAGAGTGGATGTTTGGTGCTCTCACCATAAAAAATGTTAGCTATGGGAGGTCAAACATTTGTTAATTCGCTAGACTTAGGCCTTCCACCATGGTGTATGTCAGAACATCGTGTTATCTGTGTTAAAGGTATACAGTATTCTCTGTCAGTTAAAAAGTAAACAACAGGACTTAGGTCATCTAGCAGTGTTTCCTTAGGAATGTAGAAAATGTTGATAATCATCTGTTTTTACACTCCTGTGTACCATCAAATTCACAGCCTTCCTTCATAGCTGGGCTAGAGTGTGGTTTTGTGTAGTTAGGAAAATGATTTCTCGCGGGTTTTTTGTCTGGCCAAATTCTTTTATTATGGGTACTGAAATTCTTGATGAAATACTTCGAGAAAGGGATATATATTCTGGGTAAATAGTTAAGGGAAAGGGTAGTTAAGATGGTCTTTATGCCTGAGGAACACCGCATGCAGTCAGTGTGAACGGTATTTCAAGCCCTCGGTGAACATGAATATTAAACATTTTTTTCACTTGGGGCAACCAACAGAGGATTCTCAGGGAAAGGATCGCAGGGCCTCTCCTTGGGGGGCTGTGGTTATGAACCCCGAAGGGTGAGAGGTCTGGCATTGATGGATGGGGTTCCCCAGCTGGCACTGTTGCAGGTGAACTTGGAGCTCTCTCGTCTGTGAAACCTTCAGCGGCTCTCTGGTTCCCAGGACTGCTTCAACAGTCAGTAGCAGGGGTATCCGCCACGGACGTTGGAGGAGAGAATGCTAACAAGTCTAGACCTATTTGTGCAGACAACATTCATGACTTCAGTGAAGAGCATCCAATAGGGGTGGGGTGAGGAAACCTCGATGAACAAGCCTCCCCTCCCCAGCTCACCCCGCATACCTTGTGTGAACAAGAATATGGTGGCCTCGAAAAAATGACACAAAATGAGAGAGTGTTAACAGTGGCAGAGTTATTCTGGGAGCTGCGGTAATTGCAATACATTTTTTTTCCTGACCAGGGTTTTTAGAAAGCTTCATGGAGCTGGCACTGTGGCACTGTGGCTTAAAGTCCTGGCCTGCAGTGCCCGTGTCCCATATGGGTGCTGGTTTGAGTTCCGGCTGCTCTGCTTCTGATGCAGCTCCCTGCGAATGCACCTGGGAAAGTAGCGGAAGATGGCCCAAGTCCTTGGGCCCCTGCAACCACATTGGAGACCCGGAAGAAGCTCCAGGTTTTGGATTGGCTCAGTTCTGGCCATTGCGGCCATTTGGGGAGTGAACCAGCAGATGGAAGACATTTCTTTCTCTCTCCCCCCTCCCCCGCTCTCCTCCCTCCCTCGCTAACTGTCTTTCAAATACATAAGATAAATCTTTAAAAATTAAAAAAAAAAGCTTTATAATGACCTCATTATGTGGGTGCTTCAGAAAGTTCATGGAAAGTGGAATTAAAAAAATAGGTTTCTTTTGATGCCAAAAATCTGTGCATAGTTTTTTCATAATATATGTTTTCAAGAACTTTGCAAAGTCACCTTGAGGATGAATTAGTGAAATTTTAAAATTTTAATCCTGCCTGTAATTCAAGAGACATTTCTTTTTCCTTTCTTTATTTTTGACATCCTCCTCAGGAAAACAGGAAGGAAGCATATGTGAATTTTCATCTCTCTGATTTTATTTCTTCCCCCTCTTCACTGTAATAGTTCATCTTCCAGGCCCTTTACCCCAGAGCTTTCTAGAGGGAGAAGAGAGTGCCCAGTACAAACCCTCCGCTCTGCTGCAGGCTGGCCGCCCCCTGAGGCCCCCTGAGTCAGGCTGTGCCCTTTGGGACAGGAGTGCCTTTCTTAGCTACCAGTGGTGGCTGTCGTGGCCTGGCTGGCTTAGTTCCTCCTAAGCTCCTCAGCTTGCTAAGGGGAGTAAGGACTGAGGAGTTGTTCCCTGCAGGACAGCCTCCCCGTGGGATTTCCAGGCAGGCTCCACCCACCGCAGCACATAGGCCATGCTTAGAAAGGACGATATTGTCCCTGATCCCACCTCTAACAGCTGCCTCCCCTCGCAGCTTGAGACGGGAGCAGCCCACCTTCCTCGGGCCCCCTGCACAGTGGGGGCATGAAACAGACGCCACCTCAGCCTCCCCTGCCCGGCCAGCTGGCCCCTTTGTTCTTTCTCCCCCTCGCTCCCTGGGATCCAGGTGGCCTTGACTTAGTGACACAGGAACTCAGTCCCCGCGCAGGTGGCTTGGCTATTTTCTGTCTGCAGGAAGGAAGCCCAGTTCTCGCTGGGACTGCTTTCATCTCCCCGAGGGCTCCCTGAGGATAAGCTGACCCTTCATTGGGGGTGGGGGAATGTCACACACGGAGTTCTGGGGTCAGACCTTCCCTAGGGTAATGGGCTAAGTAGATTCCAATTTGGGGAACTCCTGAGGGATTTTAGTCTTTCCACATATCTGAGACTTTAACAAGCAAGGGCTTGGTTTCTGGTGTGGGTGTCTGTGACATGCCAGTAGTGTCAGTTCCGTTGGATTGGATTTGGGCCACTCCCAATCCCAGGTGCCTTGTGAGTGACACACACTGCAGGTGCAGTTACCAAGCAAGCTTCATATCAGTAGGAGTAGCTCATATGTGTGAGTGTAGTTTCAGGTGCTGCTAACTCTGAAGAGCAGCTCCGATCTTAAACTGGGTTTTAGGAAAGCTGTTCGGGTGGTTCTTGTAAAAACATTCTTAGCATTTAATAACCTGGTGGTGGCCACTCCTTGCTCCTCACATCCGCACCTCTGCCCAGTTGCAGAGCTGAAAGGTATTTTCCTTAGGGCTGAGCAGCGAAAACAGATAGGACATCTTCTCAAAACACTGTGGAGAGCAGCTTGGCCGCCTTGATGGGGTTAAATTCTCTCCCAAGGGGGCGGCAACAGGCAGCAGCTAGCCGCCTGTCAGGGCTAGGGCTTAGGAGTCATGGGAGGAGGGGGCTGGTTAGGAGCCAGAGGCCCAGCAGTCTTTTCCTCCTGTCCTTATTTTTCCTGTTTCCATTCTTTGCTTGCACCATCCACCTTCTTTCTGTATGTAACCCTTTTCCTTTTCCCAGGCGCCAGGAGAATTTCCCCTCCAAGGCAGTGTAGCCACTGGGGTCTTAAAATCCAGCCCTCTTCATGCTGTGTCACTGGGCCTCAGATCTTGAGAGAGTCCGAGAGAGCTAGAGAAAGAAGAAAGCCACGGTGGAAGGCAGCCATGTCCAAAGCCCAGGACAAGGAGGGGATGGCACTTTGTGGTCAGTATGGGTGTGCAGCTTTGAAGAACTGAAACTGCGCTGAGAATCCCAGGCAGCTCTGCCCCTGCAGCCCCTGGGGCTCTTCCCATCTGCAGTACAGGTAGATTAGAGGAGAAGAATGAGCACAAGTGGGAAAATAGACCAATCTACCTGTTTCCCTCTTTGATGGGAGATAGAGCTGTAAGCCACGTGATACCAGTTTCACCAGGTTATTTGGTTTTGTAGGCAACATTCCCAGAAGTTTAAATCTGAAGACAGCTGTCTAAGTTTGGAGGGTCCACCGTTGTTGTTAAGTTTTTTTTTTTTTTTCTTCCTGGATTCTGCTTTTGAAAACCAGGAAGATGTTGAAAGAATTGATTTTTCTTATCTGACAATGTTGCATGATGGAGAATCCACCTGATCCAAAAGTGTGTTTACCTCCCAACCCTGTGAAAGGAGGTGGTACCCTGCTTTGCTGGGACAGTGCCAGACCTGGTGCTCGGTGATAGGAATACAGCACTGGACAGCTGTGGTCCCTGCTCCCACGCAGGATGCAGTCCAGTGGACCACATTCGCATGAAACAAAGTTCCAAAAGAACAGTGCTATTACAGTGCTGCCCTGAGTTACCAAAAGCAGTAAAGGGAACATGTAACAGGAGGATCTAACCTAGTTTAGGTATGAAGGCTTTCCCAAGAAGTGCCATGAGCCCTGGAAAGCCAGTAAAATCAGCCGAGTCCAAGTTGGGAGCAGACGCTCTAAGGGCTGTAGGGACGCCAAGGCCCTGAGCTAGGAAGGGGCTGTAGCCCGCTGAAGGAACAAATGAGGGCGCTGAAATTGCTGTGGGGAGATGCACAGGAGGAGAATGGTGAACAGAAGCAAGGTGGCCAAGTGGCGAGCTCAGGGACTTGCTAAGGTGAGTTAGCTGGTGAGTGGCGAGGCACAGAGTCAAACGCGGATCTGTAACAGGATGGAGGCAGCACGCCCCTCTTCGCCCCATCTTTTCCCCAATGTGCGTTAAACTGTATTTGCTAAAAACAGGCCTGTCGACCCAGTGCATTTTAAGACATTCTTAAGTGAGCTGGTTCTTTTTCCATGTGGCTTTTTGATCTTTTCATTATAAAATAAAATCTTTCAGTATTATCAGCTCTAAAAAGGAAAGGGAGTACTTAATTGAATGAACCAAAGGAGGCTTGGAATTTTGCCTGCCTTCTACTTCAGCCTTGCCAAAATGTAATTTCTTTAATACATTCAATCACCTTCTTTAATCTGCTCGCATTCTTGCTGTGCCGTGGCTTTTTGTGCGATGACACTATAGGGATCTTTGGAAGACAATGTTACAAAATACTCTCCCTGGGTTTGTGGTGAGATGTTGCATGCACTGGTTTTGTTTGCAGAATGCAGCTATTTTCCAGTGTAGGATCCTTTGTTAGGAGTGAGTACAATTACCTTGTCACTTTTATTTAAAAGAATTGTTTTTACCATGCTTTCTGTAGAAACCATGTCTGTGGTTATAATCTCTGCCTTCTAGGATGAGAGAAGTTCCTAAATGTTTTAGCAGTGAATAGTCCTGTTAGTGATGATAAAATTGATGTTGTGCATTAAGGGCTACTTGGTGTAAGCACTGGACTTCACTTCTTGTCTTTTTCTTTAAGATAATTTATTTGAAAGTCGGAGTTATACAGAGAGAAGGAGAGGCAGAGAGAGAGAGAGAGAGGTCTTCCATTCACTGCTTTATTCCCCAGCTGGCCGCAATGGCTGGAGCTGCGCCAATCCGAAGCCAGGACACTGGAGTGTCTTCCAGGTCTCCCACGTGGGTACAGGGGCCCAACGACTTGGGCCATCTTCTACTGCTTTCCCAGGCCATAGTAGGGAGCTGCATGGGAAGTGGAGCAGCCAGGACTTGAACCAGCAGCCACAGGGGATGCCTTACCCGCTAAGCCACAGTGCTAGCCCCTGTACTTTCTTTGTGTTTTTCAGCAGTAAGCATGCTAGCAAAGTTTAATGAAGAGAAACAATGGAGAGAGAGAGCACACCTGATAGACCAGGCAGGCCTCTCAGCCAAGAACTGGACTATCTTGGATGTTTAGTTTGGGAGATTGTGCTGTAATTTTCATCTTGTGGGGAAATGAAGGCCTCAAGTGGAGAAGTGAGCTTTCCAAGGGCACCGGGTGGGGTGTGGTGAGGCTGGGGCCCTCGCTGTGCCCTGCGAGTCCGATTGGAGAGTCCCCTTCACGCTAGGCAGCTGTTGGGAGTCCGTGAGGACTGAGGCCGAGTGTCCTGGAGGAGACACTGGGAACCTGAGCAGTGTGGGCTGGACAAGTTGAGCGTCTGAGTGAGTATGTAAGTACAGAGGATGCCCCTCAGCAGGGCGGGTGGGCATCTCCAACTCGCCGAGGGACCAGATACAACAGAAAGGTTTAGGAAAAGCAAACCTCCTCTCTGGCTGAGCTGGGACCTTCATCTTCCGCTCCCAGATGCCAGCGCTCCTTGGTCTTGGGTCCATAGGCTTGGGCTGGGGCTCAGGCCACTGGCTCGCCCCCGATTCTCAGCTCTTGAACTTGGACTGAATCATATCAGCACTGGTTTAACAGCTCTTCTTCATTTTTAATATTAGTTTTATGCTGTATTTGCCAGTCTGTTGTCAGAGTTTTGTTACATAGACCAAGTGTGAGAAAAATAGAATCCAGCTGCCAAATTTCACGTTAGTCATTTGCTTCTACTGAGCTTTGGTTTGATTCAAAACTTCCCTCTGTTTGAATGCACTTTCATGGATAGATAAGGAAATTAATAAAGTACACTTTTTAGGTTTGGAAATTAAGCCCAATCCAATGACAATATGAGTGATTGCTTTAAAAATATAGTTTATGGCAGGGCCGGCGGTGTGGTGTAGTAGGCTAAGCCTCTGCCTGTGGTTCTGTCATCGCATATGGCTACCATCTCGTTTCCTGGCTGCTCCTCTTCTGATCTAGCTCTCTGCTATGGCCTTGGAAAACAGTGGAGGGTGGCTCAAGTGATTGGGCCCCTGCACCTGCGTGGGAGACCCGGAAGAAGCTCCTGGCTTTGGATCAGCCTAGCTCTAGCCGTTGTGGCCATTTGGGGAGTGACCCTGTGAATCAAAGACCTTTCTGTCTCTACCTTTCTCTGTAACTCTACCTTACAAGTAAATAAATAAAATATTTAAAAATATATATAGTTTGGGGCTGTCTCTGTGGCAGGGTAGGTTAATCCTCTGCCTGTGGAGCTGGCATCCCATATGGGCGCCAGTTCTAGTCCTGGCTGCTCCTCTTTTGATCCAGCTCTCTGCTGTGGCCTGGGAAAGCAGTGGAGGATGGCCTAAGTGCTTGGGCTCCTGCGCCTGCATCAGAGACCTGGAAGAAGCTCCTGGCTCTTGGCTTTGGATTGGCCCACCTCTGGCCATTGCAGCCATTTGGGGAGTGAACCAGAGAATGGAAGACCTTTCTCTCTCCCTCTCACTGTCTGTAATTCTGTCAAATAAATAAAATCTTAAAAATATATATGTGTGTATACATTTAGTTTAAGATGGTGGTTCTGAAACTATACTGTGCATCTGAGGCCCCTGGAGGGCTATATTAAAACACAGACTGGGGGTCCCCACCCCAGACTTTGATTTGGGGGATATGGCACTGGCCTATGAGTTTGTATCTCTTACAGATTCCTAGGTGCATTAGGATTCTCCAGAGAAACAGAACCAATTGGGTATATAGCAGTGTATATAAGAAAAACTCATTACAGGAGCTGGCTCATGCCAAGAAGTCCCAGGAAGCCATTGCAAGCTAGTAAACCAGCACTGATGTAAAATCAGTCTGAGTCCAAGAGCTGAGCACCAGGGGAACCACAGGTGTGAATCCCAACTCAGAAAGCGGGGAAGTTGGCTTTTTCTTTACCTTTCTGCTTCATTTGGACCCTCGGTGAATTGGAGATGTCTGCCTACCTTGGTGAGGGCAGTCTTCTTTATTTACACACTAATTCAGATACTCAGCTCTGCCAGCAGTACCCTGACAGATGCATCCAGAAATGATGTTTTACCAGCTACCTGGTTATCCCTTAGCCCAGTGAAGTTAGTACATAAAATTAAGCTTTGGGGAATCACTAGTAAGTTGTAAGACAGTGGAAGCAGGAGGCAGTAATGAGTGCTAATGAAATTAGAGGGGTTAGTCACTGGGAAAGCCATTTCCTAGTTTGAGACCACATCTGCTAGCCAGAGCAGAAGGGGATCTGATGCCTTGTACCACCAGGGCACCACGATTTCCCGAGGATTGTCGCACTATTGGGAAGACATGGGGGGTACCTGCCACCCCTGCCTCCTACACATGTACATGATGGCACCTGACTGAGCTGTGCAAACGTACTCGGTCAGCCCTCTGAGTGAAGTCTTCCACACTGCTAGGGGTACGGCTAGTCCCCCACTCTGCTAAGGAAACTCTGACTCCAGTGAATAAATCAGCGTGCAGATGCCAGTTCAGTAAGACACCTGGTTTTTGTATTGCGGGTTTTGCTGTCCCTCGGGAATGTCTTCGTGCCCAGAGTTTGGTGGGGTTTTCTCCTCCTCTCCTTGCAGTGGCTGTGAAGTAGTGGCAGTGACCAGAAAGTGTAAGGTTCGTGCTTGGCTGGGAGTTAGATCACAGGGGCGGGCTTAGTAAGCCTTGTGGAATTCTCTGATTTGATGTGCTCAGACTTGTACTGGAATATAAAATATTTGATTTGACAAGATCTGTGGGTTCACAGTGCATACGTGTTGTTAAAAATGCGTTTCTCAAAATACAATTAGGAAAAAATTCCTTTGAAATGTTACAATTATCCTTTAGTGGTGATAAAGATGCTGACAACCCTTCTGCTTCTAACCTTCGTAATGTTAAAATAACATCATTAACTTGTGTGTAGACAAACACCAGTGGTCATATTTAAAGCAATCATTAGACTTTTCCAGAGCTATACTTAAGAGAACTACTTTCTAATCCTACTGCTCTAATTAAAATATTACTGCAGGGGCTGGCAGTGGTTAAGTCGCCACTTGGGACACTTCCAGCCTCTGTCAGAGGGCCTGGTTTGAGTCCTGGCTCTGCTCTTGGTTCTTTCTGCTGATGCGCACCCTGGAAGGCACAGGTGATGGCTCAAGTATTCACATCCCTGTCACCCATGTGGGAGACCCAGGCTGAGTTCTGGAATCCTGGCTTCTACCTGACCTCAGCCCTTGCTATTGTACGCATTTAGGGAAAGAACCAGCAGATGAAATTCTCTCTCCAGCCTTCTGTCTCATTGCCTTTCCAAGTAGAATGAGACTAGATAAATAAAGCTCATGGACAATGTAATTAAAAAAGTAAGTTTATTTCCAAACTATAAAGTTGTTGGGGGGGGGGTGAGAAATTGCAGTTCTTTCTCTAGAATCTGTCTTGACTTCACTTGGAAGTAAAAACAAACAATACAACTGAACACAAGCATGTTTAAAAATATTTTAAGGAGGAAGAGAAATTTTGGAGCTGCTTCTGATAATGAACCTGAAAACTCTGAAAAGTATTTGAATTTATTGATTTACTTCTTAAAAATCAATGTGATTATTACATTTGAAATTCCTGTGTGTGTGCATCTGTGTATTGAGGCAGAGAGAAGTTCAATGTGAGCTTACTCTTGGGTTTTTGATAGTGGTCTCCTCTGAGAAGGGGTTGACTCTCAGTCTCAGGAGTAAGCCAGGCCAGTTGTATATTCCCAGTGTTTCTGATTATTGGATGTGACTCTGACAGTATTGCTTAGCCACAAGGACTCAGTTTTCACTTCTGTAAAATAGGTATAATGATAAGCATCTTATATAATGATAATAAGCATCTTATACTAACTTAGTAAGTAACTTGTGATGTTAGCCATCATCCTGATAAATTGTCAATCCATATGTATTTCATTTTTTTGCAGGAGAAATTGAGGTAGAGATAAGGACAGACAAGAATCTAGGAAGTAGAGGTCCTCAGTTGTACCAGTGTTACCTTCCTTATGTGGCATTTTAGGCTTACTTCATTTTGGTCTCTAGAATGAAATAAAATATAACCTTGTCCCCTTGATTATTTTAACCTTACTATATACTTATTTTTAAAGTGCCATGATATACAAGAGTGTTTATGAAAGTCAGGTTTGAGAAATGAAATAAACTGGATACAGTGACTATAAGGTTTCCTATTTAATTATTGTTATCCATTACTCAATTGATCCAAAATGGACCTTTTTCCATTGAGGTAATTCATTTACTTCTCCTCGTCTTCTTACCAAAATGAAGTTCTAGTCCCTTTGGTGCCTTTACTCTGGCTGTTGCTTTGCCTTCTGATGTTCCTGAATAGGTGTAGTTTTCTTTGTTCCTTTTCACTTTCTTGGGCCAGGCCTCTAATTTAATTACCTTAATTGAATGAGCTGCTCCCTGTCACCAGCTCATTTAGGGCTCATCCCTCTGCCTTAGCCTCACCGTGATCCCAGCTAACAAGATGCAATGGGGTGACCTTGTTGGTATTGTCTTTTGAATGCACCCCCTGTGTGAGACAATAACAGAATATGCGCTGTGTTCTTCACAAGAAATTGATAGTGGCATAGTGCTATTGTTAAAAACAAGTTTCCTGGTCAGTTGTAAATGGACCCTGAAAGCCTTGCAGGAGAGATGTACATATTGTCTTGGTTTTCCTTTAATATAGGTCCAGAATAATAAAAATAGGAGGGGGGCTACATAAAAAAGACTGGAAAAATATTGATAAGTTCAATGATAGGTACACTGGTTTCACTTTAGTATGTTCTTCACTTTTACATATATTTGAGGTTTTTCATAATATAGGGTTTAAAAATATTAGACCAAAAGTGAATGAAGAGTTTCATTTTCTGAAGGCTCTGTTTAAACATTGTTGAAATGTATTTATTCAATGTATTTGAAAGGCAGGCAGAGTTCTCCTGTCTACTGTATCCCTTCCCAAGTGCCCACAGTGGCCAGGGCTGTGCTGAGGCCCCAGGTGGGAGCCAGGTACTCAGGCTTGCTCTTCCATATGGGTGGTAGGAACCAAAATACTTGAGCCATCACCACCACCTCCCGAAATTGGCATTTGCAGGAACTGGAACTCAGTACTCTGATGTGGAGTAAGAGGGGCCCACCCGAGTCAACTCCTCCAACAAACGTCTGCCCAGTAATTTGTTTTCTTGTGTGCATCTGTTTGAAGACATTTTGTGTAGTATATGTTGTTCATTCATTGATACACAGCATAACTGCATGTGGGTGTGAAGGTCTGTGATAGTGGGTTTTTCCATGAAGCATGCCTCGTCACTTTTAGGTCACAGCCTTTCACATTTCAGAAAACTTCACAGCACTGCTGTATCATGCTTGGCAGCTGTTTTTATTTATTTTATTTTTTAAAATATTTATTTATTTATTTGAAAGTCAGTTACACAGAGAGAAGGAGAGGCAGACAGAGAGGTCTTCCATCTGCTGGTTCATTCCCCAACTGGCCGCAACAGTCAGAGCTGCACCGATCCAAAGCCAGGAGCCAGGAGCTTCTTCTAGGTCTCCCACACGGGTGAAGGGCACAAGGACTTGGGCCATCTTCTGCTTTCCCAGGCCATGGCTGGATCAGAAGTGGAGCAGCTGGGTCTCGAACCGGGTCTCGCCCATATAGGATGCCCGCCCTTCAGGCCAGGGCGTTAACCCACTGCGCCACAGCACAGGCCCCTTGGCAGTTGTTTTACAAACATGAATGGTAGAGTAATAGAGAGGAGACAGAAGAGACAGAGTTCTTCTGTCTACTGGCTCATGCCCCCAACTGCCTCCACCAGCCAAGGCTGAGCCGGGACAAACCCAGGAGCCCAGAACTCCATCTGGGTCTCTGCCATGGGTGGCCTGGACTCAAGTACTGAGCCATCCCCTGTCACCTCCCTGGATCTCATTAGCAGGAAGCCAAATCAAGTGGAGGAGCTGGTACTCTGATATGGGATTCACGGGTCTGAAGTGGTGGCTTGACCCCCTGCACCACGGTGCCCACCCTGATGTGTTGATTTCCACTGACAATGCTAGAGGACAGGATAAAGGCCAAAGAGACTGAAAAGATGGGCAGGTGTTTCTCAGAAATTGAAATCTGTTTGCTGAAACAGAAAATGATAGGTTTTCTTTTTTAAAGTGTTATTTATTTGAAGGACAGAATGACAGAAGAGAGAGAGACAGTGAGATCTTCTATCTGCTGGTTCCCTCCCCTATTGTGCACGATGACTGAGTCTCACACTTGGTGGCAGGGGTCCAAGTACTTGGTCCATCTTCCACTGCTTTCCCAGGTGTGTTAGCGTGGAGCTGGATCAGAAGCTGAGCAGCCAGTACTAGAACCATTGCTGGTGGGGGCTTTACCTGCTGTGCCACAGTGCTAGCCCCTGGTGGATTTTTCTAAGTGTGACCTAGAAAGTTGAAAGTTGATTCCCTAGCAAAATTTGAGTGTTCTCGGAATAAATAAAAGCTTTTTCAGAAGGTTCTTGGAAAATGTGTATTATGAGAAAATTGTGGATCTCAAACTGTTTTTTGCACCAAGATAGTTATCTTTAATTGCCATTTGTCCACCTGCTTTTTGAAGTACTTTCTGTCATTGTGGCTTTCCTACCATATGTGCTAGTCCTAACATTCTCACTCCATTTCACATACATGGTGTGCCAACCAGGTAGCGCTGTTCATTCTTGCAGACCAGTGTGTTCGTGTTTCTGGAACTTTCCTACAGCATGTGTGTCATCGTTTTTTCATCCTAGAACACAAGCTCTGTCTTACTCACTGTTCTGTCATCGACCTTGCTAACAAGTAAGTGTGACCTCATCCCCTAATGGGATACATGGAAGAAGATATGAGGGTTTTGTTTCCTTTGGACATAGTCATGGCTAGGTCAGCATGGGTTTCCCAAGAACATGCCTTTAGTGGACACCCCTCGATAGCGCAGTGTTGCTGGGAGGGGATATCAGAATAAAGCAGGGTGTTTGATTGCAGTTTCTTAGGATATTTTATGGGTAAGTTGGATTTTTGGAGGCATTGCAGGCTGAGTTGTTTGTGCATTCATGTCTCTGCCTTGCCATGGCTACCCAGATTTTTCTATCCAGGTATCACAAAGGAAGAAGACAGTTGATGTCTTTTGGATGATACAAAGGGGTGAAGGTGCAGGGGTACGTTGTGGGCAAGATAGAAGGAGACTTTGAGAGTATAACCAGAAACTAAATGGCTTTGAACTTCCAGGTTTTCACATAAATACACTTGGTATTTTATTTTATTTATTTATTTATTTTTTGGCAGGCAAAGTGGACAGTGAGAAAGAGAGAGAGAGAGAGAGAGAGAAAGGTCTTCCTTTGCCGTTGGTTCACCCTCCAATGGCTGGCACGCTGCGGCCAGCACACTGCGCTGATCCGATGGAAGGAGCCAGGTACTTATCCTGGTCTCCCATGGGGTGCAGGGCCCAAGCACTTGGGCCATCCTCCACTGCACTCCCAGGCCACAGCAGAGAGCTGGCCTGGAAGAGGGGCAACCGGGACAGAACCCGGTGTGCCGGCGCCACAGGCAGAGGATCAGCCTATTGAGCTGTGGTGCCGGCCTGTATTTTATTTTTTAAATGCGTTTGTGTTTGTTTCAACTTACAGTTGTTTTCCAGTTGTCTCACATAAAACAGTTTGACAAGTGTTTTACAAATGTAATGGTATCCTAGTTTGGGTAGAGTGGTCTTGGATAAACAATAGGTGCTGGGACTAACCTTGACATACAGCTGGTTAAGTCTCTGCCTTCGATGCCAGCATCCCATCTGAGCACCAGTTCAACTCTTGGCTGCTCCAGTTCCAATCCAGCTCCCTGCTACTGTGTCTGGGAAAGCAGTGAAAGATGCCCCAAATGCTTGGGCCCCTGCATCCACACAGGAAACCCTGATGGAGGTTCAGGCTCCTGGCCTCAGCCTGGCCCAGCCTCAACCTTTGCAGCCATTTGGGGAGTAAACCAGTGGATGGAAGATCTGTTTATCTCTCTATAACTCTGCCCTTCAAATTAATAAGTAAATTTAAAGAAAAGGTAAAGAAAGGTGCATCAGATTTGTGTCTGTCCTAGTGTGGGGCCGGAAGCCAACCAGTTGGCTGTCAGCAGTCAGGATAGAAGAAGGCTTTGGAAATCTGAAGACGATCGACATGAGCAAGTGCACAATTACAGTCTACTGAATGCAGTTTCCCAGAGTGGGGAAAAAAAGGGCTTCATGTTTATAGAGTAGGGAAACCCAGATCCGTGGCTGTGCTTGTTAAAAAGACTGATGATTCTGGCCAAGTGTTTGACATTGTTGGCCATCTCCGGCTGCATTAGTGGCACAGTATTCACAGTGAAGGACATAATCATCCCGTTGTTTCCTGCCTTGATTTGGCTGCCTCCAAGGGCTTGTTTTCAGACCAGATCTACATTTTAAGAGGGCAACCCAGGGAGGTAAATGGACTGGAAACCATGCCCTACCAGGAATTGTTGAAAGGCTGTTGGAAGGAGAGCAAATTTAATTCTCGGCTTTGGGGAGAGGATTGGAACTTTCAGATGGATATAGGAGATCATGTTTTTCTCTTTCAATAGTTGGCGAGTTTTCTTTTGTTTGCTCGCATAACATGGAGGTCATATGTATCCTATTATGAGTGCATTTTTCATTGCACAGAAAGCACATGTATCTTTTCATGTTAATATTTGTAGACGTGTATTTTTGGTGGCTGCCTAGCATACCTTTTTGTGGGTACAGTTAAAATTTTTTGAGCAGGCATCAACATTTTTTTTAAGATTTATTTATTTAAAAGTCAGAGTTAGAGCAAAGAGGGAGAGACAGAGGAAAGAGATCTTCCATCCTCTGGTTCCTCCCCAAAAAGCCACAACGACCAAGGCTGGATCAAACCAGAGCCAGGAGCTTCATCCGGGTCTCTCACTAGGTGCAGGGCTCCATGCACTTGGGCCATCTTCTTCTGCTTTCTCAGGCATATTAGCAGGGAGCTGGATTGGAAATGGAGCAGCCAGGATTGAACTGGTGCCCATATGGGATGCCAGTGCTGCAGATAGTAACTTAATCTGCTGTGCCACAGTGCCCCTCTGCCCCCCTGTTAAAAATGAGGGAAATAGACACAGAGAATGCTGCTCTCTGCTGATTCACTCCCCCAAATGCCGGTGATGGGCTTTGGGGAACTGGGAACTCAATCCGGGTCTCCCACGTTAGGTGGCGGGAACACAGTTACTTGAGCCATCACTGCTTCCTCCCAGGGCCTCTATTAGCGGGAAGCTGGAATCGGGAGTGCAGGCGGGAACAGAACCCAAACATTCCATGTTGGTTGAGGATATCCTAGCCTGTGTTGTACCCTGTAGTCCAAATGCCCGCCCCCACTTATATCTGCTAAAACCATCTCTGACAATTACTTTGGTTGCTTCCAATTTTGTATTATCATAAATAACATTACATTGAGAATCATTGAAATCACTTAATAATGTGTGCTTATCAAGTTATTTCCATAGGACAAATTCCCAGAAGTGGAATAGCTGGGTCAAAGTTAGTACTTTTTATTTATTTCATGCTGTGGGTATTTACTGCCAGACTGCCTTAATTGCTGTTTGAATGGGATGTGTTAAAGTCAGGTCACCCCAAGTCATAATGTTGCAGAAGGGGTTTTGGCAGTGGATTGAATATTGAAAAATAACCTAAGGTTCTTGGTAGAATGTCATGGAGGTTTTACATAGCAGCAGGTGATAGTTTCATCTGAGCTTTCCTGTTTCAGTCTTGTGTGCCGTAGCACACAGATGGTTAAGAGTCTGTAACAAGGAAAGCAGTAAGGACGAGTCGTGCTTTCAGGAAACAATGGAAATGGCGCAGTGAAGAGAGCTGTATGGTGGGCTGCAGTCCAGGCTGTCGGTTAAGTTGCATGTGGAGTAGAAATGGCAAAAGGATCTCTTGCAAATGACCCATTTTATATCTTTATGAAGTTAGGCTTGTTCAAACTAAGTAAATTGCATTTTCTACAGGTACTAGAACTGAATGACCTTGGCTTTTGGGGAGGATGGGAACAGGCAAAAAGCTGCTCTGGATCCTGTTCCTAATGAGGGGCTCAGAGTGATTGTGCACGTCTCCCACCCCCGGGGAGATGGTGTGGTGAGCTGAGATCAGCAGCGCCCTCGGTTCCAGCTGCCTCTCCAAGCTCCAGTTTCATAACCTGTCAGTGGGATGAGTAACGATCACTTGTCCATTCTTGGAGTTAGTGTGAGGATGACGTGAGGTGATGCTCAGGATAGTGCCTTGTTCTCTGTAAGACACTGGACCACATCAGCTCACGGAACTGAGCCTTAAGTCTCACTACTGAAGAGAGGAGCTTGGAGCCTTCTTCCAGGAAAAAGTTGGGCCTCTCTCTCTCTCTCTCTTTTTTTTTTTTTTTTTTTTTTTTTTTTGCCTTCTTGATGTTTGGCTCTTAGTTGGAATTCACTAAATATTTGTTCGATGAGTGCAAGAAAATCTTTGTGGAATACAGCATGAACTGGCGAGGATCTGTGTTTTCCCCTTGAAAATGTGTGCTTTTCATTTTTGTGCAGTGAGTCCTGCTGTTCATATCTTACACATGGGAAAACATTTGAGCGCCACACTGATAGCCAAATCCTACTTAGGAGAAAAGGGGGATCCAGGCTATAGTGTGTAGCTCTGTGCAAAGTCATGGTCTTTGATTTGTTCACTTTATCAGACTTTATTTTACTTACTGACCCTCGGTGGAAGATAATTTTGTTTTATATATATAGCCCTCACCACATCTCTGTTGCCAGGAAGCCAGTTCTCTTATCATGTCCCTAAGATGACAACTTTGTCTATATTTCTGTTCTTTGTGCTTTGTGTTTGGTCCTAAACTGTGAGTATTCCATTAACTGGGAACTCTGAATAGCCCTTGTGTATGTGGAGTGATGTATTCTGTGTCAGCTCTAGGCATTGTGTTTGAGAATAAATGTGCAGTTTATTTCTTGTGGGACTTCTCTCATTGCCACTGATAATGTGATGTTACTGCAGAGATAAGCCTGTGGGTACAGCTCACCAGTACTTGGCATTGCTAAAACAAGCAGAGTTTCAGTTTCAGACTCGTGATTATACTTACGTGTCTATTTTCCAGCAGGAGGTGAAACTGTTAGTCTCTTATCCATGAGCTCTAGGTGAGCAGTGTCGTTGAAACTAAATCCAGAGTTGTTGATGTGTTTTCCCTGGGAGACGTTGCATTGTTCTAAAAAATCAGAATCTTGTGGCCTGCGTTGTGACATGCTAACATCTCATATGGGTGCTGGTTCACATCTCAGCTGTTCCACTTCTGGTCTCACTCTCTGCTGATGCACCTGGAGTGCAGTGCATGATGGACCAAGTGCTTGGGTCCCTGCACCCATGTGGGAGATCCAGGAAGAAGTTCCTGGCTTTAGCCTGGCCAAGCTGCAGCCATTTGGGGAGTGAACCAGCAGATGGAAGAGCCTCTCCCTCTCCCTCTCCCCCTAACTCTGACTTTCAAATAAATAAGTAAATCTTTAAAAAAAAAAAAAAGCAAAATAAAGTATACTGATAGCATGATGGCTTGCTATTACTGTTAGCCAATATCTGCAGGCCCAGAGTATGCTTATTACTGCTCTTGTCTGCTTTTGGCCTCCGCATGATCTGAGTGTGGACGCAGCTGTACACCTTTACAGCTGATACGCTGTTAACTGCTTAGTCTGTGTGCGGCTTAAGTGAAATTCTCGAGGGCCCAGATCTAGTTGAGCCAGTTCACCCTCTCACATTGGTGAAACGCGTGTGACCGTCTTTGGTAATCTGTTACTTTGGGCTTCTCCTGGGAAGGCCACTTGTTTCCACACCGGCGATGATGCTCAGTGGGAGACAAAGTCACTTGGCACAAACGTGGCTGCTGTGGGGACCGCTTCACTGAGTGCAGCCTCCGAGGCTAGGATGGTGATTGGCTGCACCATGTGCAAACCTGCCTGTGGCCAGGGTAGGGGGAACCAAGGTCTGACTTCCTCTGTTTTTCCTTTGCTGACCCATGCCCACATCCTTTTGAAGATCCCTAGGCGTGTGGAGCAAGCTGAGTGTAATTTCAGTAAACCTGTGGCCTGGAGTCCATTTATTCCCATGAGGCTCTTCACCTGTCCCCTTCCCCAACTGCTTACTACTGGACAGAAAATGGCGACAGCGTCATCTTCAAGCCTTTTCTTTGAAGGACTTACTTATTTGAAAAGCAGAGTGACACAGAGAGAAACGGATCTTCCATCTGATGCCTCACTCTCCAAATGCCCACACCTAACCAGGAGCCAGGAGCTCCATCCTGGTCTCCCACTCGGGAGGCAAAGGCACAGGTACTTGGGGCCATCCTTTGCTGCCTTCCCAGGCACATTGGTGGGAAGCTGGGTTGGGGACAGAGCCATCTGGGATTCACCTAGGACTCCGATACGGGATGTTGGCATTGTGAGTGGCAGCTTAACCCACCAGGCCCCAAAGTTCTGTGCCTGTAGCTCTTACGTTGGGAAAGTCCGCCTTGCAGCATGGCTGTGTGCGTGCTTCCATGTAGCCTGTGCAAACACGAGCTTGAAAGTTTCTTCCACAGAACACAACTCGTTGTTTGAGTCTGTCCTGCATGGATTGGAGCCAGCCAGGATTGTCACAGCATTCCCTGGTTGCGAAGTGCCATATAGATGAAGCATGTGTTTGGGAATACGAAACCTACTTATGTATCCGTGGGAATCTTTTGAAAAGCAAAGCTTCTCCAAGTTCCTTCCTCGTGGAACTTGAGTGTGGTGCTGGCGCATTTGCAAGTTTGTTGGCCAACTTGAAGAGACGGCTGAGCTGGTCAGTGTGAGACTTTCTCATCTGAGTGTGCTCCTGCAGTGCACACTGCACAACCTCAAGGGGTCCGCTGATAGTGAATTCAGAGTTAAGTTGAGGAACTGGCTCAGAACTGTCCAGAATGGACAAAATTTATAGTCAGAGAGAGCCAGCGCCAAAGTTCAGCACTTAACATTCTTTGTTTTATTTTTCCTTTGTGCCCCTGTCTGGTCACTATTATTGTTCCTGTCTTCCATAGAAATAAAAACAAAGCTTGGAAGTTAAGTAATTGGACTAAGGCCCCCGACTAGGCAGGTGTGAGCTGGAAATGGCCCTGTGGGAGAAGAGCTTCCATTTCTGCTAAAGATTTGGCAGGAGGCATTTGAACATGCATTGTCTGTGTCACTCTCACCAAGTTTAAGCCTTAGAGAATTAAAAATCAGTCTCCCAGGAGTTTTCAGATCAAACCATTCAAATGCTAATACATTTGTATTCCCTTAGTCATTTGTGTATTTGTATTTAATCTCTTCAATTTCATACCCTGTTTTAGATTGTTTGTAAACTAAACATTTCTTCAGTTTAATAAAATCTTCAAAACCATGTGTAATGTCTGTATAATAATTTTAAGTTTCTGAAATTTTGCAGTTGTAATAGTAAAGCAGTGTATGTATTTTTGTCCAAATCTCTGTTGTTGTTTTTTTTTTGATTTTTTTTTTTATTTGATAGAAAGAGAAAGGTCTTCCTTCCATTGGTTCAACCCCCAAATGGCTGCTGCACTGAACCAAAGCCAGGAGTTTCCTGTTGGTCTCCCATGCAGGTTCAAGGCCCAAGCACTTGGGCCATCCTCCACTGCCTTCCCAGACCACAGCAGAGAGCTGGACTGGAAGAGGAGCAACCAGGATTAGAACCTAGAGCCCATATGGGATGCCGGCGCCGCAGGTGGAGAATTAACCAAGTGAACCACGGTGCTGGCCTAAAAAAATTTTTTAAGAAGATTTATTTGAGAGATACAGTTAGAGAGGGGGGAAGAAATGGAGAGAGAGAGAGATCGTCCATCCACTGGGTCATTCCCCAAATGGCAGCAACAGCTAGGGCTGGACCAATCTGAAGCCAGGAGCCAGGGGCTGCTTCTGGTCTCCCACATGGATGCAGGGGCCCAAGCACTTAGGCCATCTTCTGCTTCCCTAGGCGAATTAGCAGGGAGCTAGAGCAGAAGTAGAGCAGCAGGGACTCAAAGTGGCGCCCGTTTGGGATGCTGACACTATAGGCAGCAGTGTTACCCGCCCCTGTTACAGCACTTTTAAAACATTTATGGAGGCTGGCAGTGTGGCATAGTAGGCTAAGCCTCTACCCGCAGCGCTGACATCCCATATGGGCGCCAGTTCGTGTCCCAACTGCTCCTGTTACCATCCAGCTCTCTACTATGGCCCAGGAAGCCATGGAAGATGGCCCACGTACTTGGGCTCCTGCACCTGCCTGGGAGACCAGGAAGAAGCTGCTGGCTTCAGATCAGCTCAGGTTGGCCCATTGCAGCCATTTGGGGAATGAACCAGCAGATGGAAAATCTTTTTCTCTTTCTCTCTCTCTCTCTCTAACTGCCTCTCAAATAAAATCTTCTAAAAAAATTTTCTAATTGTGTTCATTGTTCTCTCATGTAAACTTTAAGAGATTTACCTCTTTGGATTTTAAAGACTGTTGTTCTTGGGTTTACCATTTCTATGGTTTTGTTTTCTATTTTTTGATGCATTTCTAATTACTAAATTATTTTGTGGCATTTTGGGAACAAATTGAATGGTCTTTTTTTTTTTTTTTTAAAGGGAAAGGGTTTATTGGGGGAAACCTGACAGACCGGAGGGAAGGGGCGAAGAAGAATAGAGTGTAAGAGAGAAAGGGAGAGCGAGAGACAGAAAGAGCCAAGTGTTCAGGAACAGGTCCTCTTAAAACTTGGCCAGGGGGTGGGCAAAGAAGAGCAGCAAATCCCATTAGGATGGGGGTGGAGCTGACACCTGTGATTGGGCCATGTGGCTGCCAGGCTTCCAGCAATGGCAGTGGGGGCTAGAACCTAGGATGGTGTCCACGGTATAGATGGCACCATAGATTAAGACTGCATTATTTTACTAACATTCCCCCCTTTTGTTTATAAAGCAAGAGTTGTATGGGATTACCTTAGTCCCAGAAGTCCAGAAGGGTAGAGGCACGATGATGTGTGTTTAGAGCTACTTCCTGCTGACATGGGGTGACGAGGTACTCTCTGCTGGCACGGGGCGATGTCTCAAGCCGCTGTCTCCTGGGTGGGGAGCCGAGTATATCCCTGTAGCAGCACTTGGTTATTCAGGTATGAAATTCACTTATTTTAATTACTTGCAGTTTGCATTTATCTTTGTTCTCACCTTCACAAGATCCCATAGGGTTTGACAAGTAAGCTTTCTGTTTTCTGTTTCTTCTCTACCTTTTTGTTGTTTTCCAGATAGCTTATTTTAGGATTTGTGTCTCTTGGAAATAATTATTGGGAGAATTAAGTTTTCCCATGTGTATTTTTAGTAAATGCCTGTTACCTCTGATTATTTTGTTTTACTCTCTGGAGTATCATCTTTCATCACTACTTTGCATAATTTATCGAATTCTTTTTTGGCTTTGTGTATGGTGTGTGTGTATGTGTGTGCGTGCTTTTAAAAACTGCCATCTCTAAAGAGAAATGAGGCTTAGTTTTCAAAATCTGCAGTAGTAGTTTCATTGCCATGAAAATGAGATGTCCTTCACCTGCCCTGACTATGAAGCCTTGACATCTGTGCTTTGCCAGCGTGATATCAGTTTTGAGATAAGCCAGTCTTGTGATGTGGCTGCACAGGGCCGAGTGGGCCCAGCTGGGCATACAGGCTGCAGTACAGAGAAAAATCCCAACACCGGTCCCCAGAAGCCTGACCTGTGACCTTGACCCTGTCCCTGGGGTGCTTTTAGCAGAGAGTTAATCTCTTAGAGGAACTTTCATCGTCATAAAAGCAGAAGTAATTTTCCTAATGCTGTTGATAAAATCTGGCTGTGCCTACTTGATACTGTTTATTATGGAAACTCAGCATTGGGCGCTTCTGTTTTCCTTGTCAAAACTCCCTGCCCCCATTAGATAAATTGTGTATATCAAGCATTTGAAAATTTGTACTTTTTGTAAGTTTTTTTTTTTTTTGAGATATACATGGGTACACACACAAACACACACGCACGCGTGTACTGATGATTTTATTTAAAATTTTTATTTACTTACTTGGAAGAGTTACACAGGGAAAGGGAGAGACCTGGATCTTCCATCCACTGATTCATTCCCCAGATGGTCACCACTGCTGGGGCTGGGCCAGGCTGAAGCCAGGAGCCAGGCAGTTCATCGGGTCTCCTGTGTGGGTGGCAGGGCCCAAGTACTTGGCCCATCTTCTGCTTTTCTCATGCCATTAGCAGGGAGCTGGATTGGAAGTAGAGTGGCTGGGACGAATCAGCACCCACATGGGATGCTGGCATCACATGAGAGGTGGCTTTACCTGCTGCACCACATGATGGCCCCTCATGTACTAAATTAGTGACTAAGTTGTTACTTTTCATTGAATTTAAAAGTCATTTAAGACCCCTTAGCTTAGTTCTGAGAATTTGTAAGCATGTTTAATGGCTGCATAATAATTTCTTGCTATCTATTTGCTGTTAACAGTAGGGACAGTGAATGGGTTTGTGCCTAACTGTATGTGATTAGAGGTAAATGACAGCGTCAGAAGGTGCCAGTTTATGTATTTTTTTTTAACATTGAGGTGGCATTGTAGCACAGCTGGCGAGGCCCTGCTTGAAATACCTCCATCAGGTATTGGAGCGCCTAACATGTGCTTCTTTCTGGTCCAGCTTCTTGCTAATACGCACCCTGGGGGGCAGCAGATGATGGCTCAGTTACTTAGGTTCCTGTTACCCATGTGGGAGACCCATTTGGAAATCCTAGCTCCCAGCTTTGGCCTGGCCCAGTCCCTGCTGTTACTAGAATTTGGGAAGTAAACAGGTTGATAGGGGACTAAGTCTCTGTCTTGTTCTACCTTTCAGATAAATAAAAACGAACAAACTTAAAAAAAAAAAAAAACCTACCCATGCTAAAGACTCCTTATACAATTTGTACCCCCACTCAATGTGTTGGTGCCTGCCTGTTGTAGACATAGCCTTGGGGGGTGGGATGGGGGGATGGGTGGTTCCTGCTCTCCATTCAGGACTAGCTTGCTGTGGGTTGTTTGTGTGACAAGGAGTGTCATGTGTCTTCTCTACAAGAAAAGGCATTGTTACCAAGGCAAACAGTGATATTTGATACAGCTCTGTGGACGCCGGCCTGGAAAACCTTCACCACAGGTTGTTGACAGTTGCTAGAGGTTGTGATAAAGCTGAAGTTACACAGTGTTCCTTCGGCAACGCATGTTAATTGGTTTGTTCAAATGCTGGAGCCTTTCTTAAATGATACTTAGGAACACCTTCCCTGGAAAACATATAGCAATAAAATAAACAGCCTTAGGAATGCATTGCTTGTTAAGAGTTGGCAAGGGAGATCACATGTCTTTAAACAAGGTAGGTTACTGTTTTTAAATAGGCAAGGAAGTAGCTGTGCTCCACCTATAAATGAAAAAGTTTTAAAAGTGAATGTTTTGAAGGAAACAGTAAGCAAGATCCATTCTCTGGTCCCTAGATGCTTTCAGTCCCTTATAAATTCATATTTTGTGTTAGAGACCAACTCACTGCAGCTTTCTTGAAAGAGTTGCCAGAACTGCACGTGAAACAGTGTCAGCTGAGAAATGGACACATGAGGGGGTGTACTCCATAATGCATCAGAAAAATTAAAGGCAATTCATTTTGCTTAAAGGGTAGTATGTAGTTTGTTCAGAGAGAAATAGGAGTTGGTGGGAAGATGGGTGAGTATTTTGTAAGGACCCAAGTTGTGTTGCTTTCCTTGGTGTCTCGTAAGCCACAGCCTCAGTTCCCTACGCAGTGTGTTCTTCCCAGTTTGCCTGTGTGTGCAGAGCAACGTGGGGATGTCTGTGCTCACCACAGAGGCAGTCCCTGGGACCCTGCCTTTTTGCCATTTTCTGGCATTTCAATCTCAACTTGAAACTGAAGAGCTGTCGTTACCCCTTCACTAATAACATCCTAGTGTGTATTTTTCATAAGCTGATATAAAATGTATTTGTAGTTTTTAAAAGGACATGTGTCAAAAGCTGTAATTTCTAATGTCAGTGCATTCTTTGTGTCAGGACATTCTGTAAGTGTATAGAGATTATTTCTGGCCAAATGGTCTATTAGAAGATTTCCAAAATATATTTTTTATTGGGATTAGGATATAGTGAGATTGGATCAAATGGTAAATGGTATATCTATAGGACCTGGTTTTTTTTTGAACAGGCAGAGTGGACAGTGAGAAACAGAGAGAAAGGTCTTTTCCGTTGGTTCACCCTCCAGTGGCTGCCGTGACCGGTGCACCGCGCTGATCTGAAGGCAGGAGCCAGGTGCTTCTCCTGGTCTCCCATGGGGTGCAGGGCCCAAGCACTTGGGCCATCCTCCACTGCACTCCCTGGCCACAGCAGAGAGCTGGCCTGGAAGAGGGGCAACCGGGACAGAATCCGGCGCCCCGACCGGGACTAGAACCCGGTGTGCCGGCGCCACAAGGCGGAGGATTAGCCTATTGAGCCGCGGCGCTGGCCAGGACCTGGTTTTTCATACTTGACACTCTCCTCAAACATGACCATACATGTGTCCTAATCCAACAAAGTTTAACAGGAAATGCTGTTATTTATTTATTTGAAAGAATTAGAGGAAGAGACAGAGTGACAAAGAGAGCTTCCATCTGCTGGTTCACTCCCCAAATGACCACAAGAGCCAGTGCTGGGCCAGGCCAAAGCCAGGAGCCAGGAACTTCTTCCAGATCTCCCACATGAGTGCAGGGGCCCATTTTCTGCTGCTTTCCTGGCCTCATTAGCTGATTAGTTGGATCAAAAGTGGAGCAGTTGGGACTCCAACCAGTGGCTTGCTGGTTTGTGGGATGATGACATTGCAGACCGTGGCTTAACCTGTGCTGTAGCGCTGGCCCCAGGAAATTGTTTGCTTTGAGCATGACTTGAAAAAAAGATACCTGGGCTTCTATCAGAAGTAGGTCTGACTCCGGGGAGTGATGATGTTACTATGTTGCTACAGTAATCACCCAAAGACAGCATTGATAAACACAGAATAAAAAGTGGATGGTCTAGATGAAAAGTCAGTGCCTTGCTGGCCTCTAAACTTAGCTAATAAAAACGAAGATCCTAATTGATGTTTAAGAGCCAGAAGTAACACAAGCCCTATTCAGTGAGAAAAGGTAGTGAGGGTAGCAGGGGTGAAGGAAGTCATAGGCTTTGTTTTATTATAAGGGAAATGTTAAAATACGTGGCAGAGCTCTGTAACTCGGCACTCCCCCTCACCTCATTTTGCTCCGAAATCCAGAGTGGAAAGATCTTGGAGTCAGGTCGTTGCGGTAAGTTGCCGATTTAGGAAGGCTGGTTACTGGACGCATGCGCACGGCCACAGGGCTTGCTGTTGGGGTGGGTTGGCAGTAGATGAACAATGTGCTGCTTGTTTCTGTGGCTGCAGTCAGCTTTCCTTAGCGGCTTAGAGCAGAAAGCCGAGTTGTTCGGAGGAGCCAGGCAGGGGATTCGTGGGCTGTGCCCGTGCCCTGCGGCTCTGTGCGTCCAGGATGTTTGCTAGGATTGCCTGGGTTTGTCGTCACCCTGGAAGGACCCTGGTCCTGCAGGTGTGGGAGTCACTGGTGCTTCAGGAGCCTTGCGCCACTGGGGTTGGGTGGCTGGGGCTGTATGGAGGACCTGCCGGAGTGCTGTATGGTTCTGTGAAGGGAGTGGGCAGCGCGGCAGCTGTCTGTGGGAATGCCAGGGTCTGAGCCCTGGTATTCATGAGTCTCAGGAGAACATTTCCTTGGCATCCTTTCCTGCTTGGCCTGGTTGACTGGGGTGTTCCAGGAAAATGGGCCTCTCTCTTGTTCTTTGCTCCAGAGATTGAAATACGGCATTTATGTAATTGCTAATATTGAACCTCACCATGGATCACTTTATTCTCAACAAGGGAAGCCCGTGTGTTTTTAGCCTTTAGTGTATTGGAAGTGCTCTCTTCTTAAGTGCACGTGTATTTTTTTTTAAAGATTTATTTATTTATTTGAAAGAGTTACAGAGGGAGGGGGAGAGACGGAGAGAGAACTTCCATCTGGTGGTTCACTCCCCAATGACCTTAATGGTCAGCCCTGGGCCAGCCTGAAGCCAGGAGCTTCTTCTAGGTCTCCCATGTGAGCACAGGGGCCCAAGCACTTGGGCTAACTCCTGCTGCTTTCATAGGCCTTTAGCAGGGAGCTGGATTGGAAGTGGAGCAGCTGGGGCACGAGCTGCTGCCCATATGGGACCCCTTACCTTACCCTGCACACCACAGTGCCAGCCCCTGGCAGCCTGTATTTATTTATTTTAAATATTTATTTTGTATTTAGTTGAAAGAGAGGTAGACACAGAAAGGTCTTCCATCCGCTAGTTCACGCCCCAAATGACCACAGCGGCTGGAGCTGAGCTGTTCCGGAGCCAGGAGCCAGGAGCTTCTTCCAGGTCTCCCACATGGGTCCAGCACTTCTGCCATTCTCCACTGCTTTCCCAGGTGCATCAGTAGGGAGCTAGATCAGAAGTGGGACCGACGCCCATATGGGCTGCTGGCTCTGCAGGCCAGGGCATTAACAAGCTGAGCCACAGCATCAGCCCCCAGTCTGTTTTTAGAAAGCCCTGCACATAATTCTGCTGCATGGTAAGGCCTCATACAGGCTTGCTCTGATGTGCCCCTTTAAACCCTCAGGGTTGCAGAGGTGATCGACCCCCTTGGGGTTTGGGTGAATACTGGAGCGGAAGCAGCAGGCAGTCTCCTGGGAGGCCCCTCGAAACCTACTTCCAGGTGCAGGGAGAAGAACAGTAAGGAAGCAGAGGAGGAGCAGGGTTAGCGTTGCCTCTGCCCTACCAGGTACAGTGCCTCTCTGCAGTGGATCTCACGGTCATGCCTCGAGTGTACCCCTGTGTGTCCTGGGCACGCCCTTCTCTTCCCATTGTCATCTCCAGTGCAGAAGCAGTGCTGGACCTTTGCTTCGGCTCTTTGACGGCCGCTCATTGAAGCCTGATACTCTGTTCCACGTTGGGCTGTACGTTCCCTCCTTTGTGTTAGAGGTAGATGAATCTTCCTGCTAAACTTGGCGCTTCTTCCTGGAAGTCCTTCTATTTCAGGTTATGGGAGAGGAGAGGAGGGCCCTGCAGGTGGCGGGTGCCAGGTGCGTGATAAAGAGCTGAGTGAGTTTCAGTTCTTGGACACAGTTTGTGCCATTTCCTAATGGTGGTGTCATCTGTACGTACTCACTTCCTTATTCGTTTAAGGCAGTGGTTCTCAAATGTGGCAACATCTCCTGGGGACTTTTTCAAAATCCATATTCTTGGGCTGGTGTTGTGGCGCAGCGAGTTAGACCACCGCCTCTGATGAAGCATCCCGTATGCATGCTGGTGAGACTCAGCTCCCCTTCCCATCCAGCTCCCTGCTGATGCACCTGGGAAAGCAGTGAAAGGTGGCCCAAGTGCTTGGGACCCTGCAGCCTTGTGTGAGAGCCTGATGGAGCTCCTGGCTTTGGCCTGGCTGTTTGGGGAGTGAACCAGCCGAAAGAAGACTTCTCTGTCTCTGGCCTTCTCTGTAGCTCTGCCTTTCAAATAAATAAATAAATCTTAAAAAAAATGCAAGTAGGAAACCTTTGTCCTCTTCTACCTGGAGGAAGAAAGTGTGCTTTGGAGGACTGGTACCCCTAAATCTTTATATATCTCTCAGTGGTGACTTTTCCTGACCTTTGCTTAGCCTTGGAGAATAAAAACAATTACTCATATTTGTAGCAGTTCACATGGAGAGCAGCCAGTTAAATGTTTGATTTATGATTAATCCTGAAAGAGAAAAGCCTATTTTCTTGAGCCCTCTAGGCTCATTTTCCTCTTTGCCCCTGGACAACATCACAGTTAAGAGTGCTTCTCGCCATCGATTATAAAAACAGAATATAGATGTATAATTAGCTGGATTTAGACATTGTTAACTCATCAGTGCAAGCTTTAAAAGTCTAGTATGATGATTGAAAATGCCCGTTACCAAGCTGGACTTTTTCTTTGACGTGGTAAAAAAAAAAAAAATTATACTTGAATGTTTCTGGAAGAAAGAAATTATTTGGAGTCCACCAGTTCTCTTGGCAATTAAGAAAACCATTTTCTCCCACTTCTGTATAACGTTTAACTTTTATTGGAAATGTAGTCTTTAGGAATGCTAAAAATGCCATCTGTAAGATGAAATGCCTGTGGGGCGGGGGGGAAGGCTGGGAGCAGAGCACCCCTCCCTCCAGGGGTTTTGCTCTTACCTCTGAATTTAATGACATGCCTGTGGCTAAAGTCAGCAGGAGCAATGGCCTATACACAGGAGTGAATATACAGACATAAAAATGTCAGCCAAGGTCTTGGATTCACCACACGAGGCTAGAAAAGCAGAGTTCAGCAAGGCAGCGTTTGGCAGAGGCGGCACTCGGAGGCTGCAGCGACACGGGTGCTGTCCCCCGGGAGGTGTTCCCAGTGCGGGCTGGTTGTAAACCAGCACCCTGGATCTGCTTTGCTCTAATCTGCTCTAGGGTCCCCGGCACACTGAGTTTCAGCTCAATGGTGCGGTAACAGAGAAATGATCGTGTTTACTGGGAGTCTACAGCTGCAGGGGGCAAAACCAACCAAGGGAGGATTTTAACAGAATCCTGAATTACTCGGGAGAGCCCTGGATCCTTACAGGCACCCTGGACTCAGGAAGAGGACTCCAGCACAGGAAGTTGAGGCACTCTGTGTTATCATCCCTACTTCTTTTTTTTTTTTTTTTTTTTTTTTTTGACAGGCAGAGTGGACAGTGAGAGAGAGAGACAGAGAGAAAGGTCTTCCTTTTGCCGTTGGTTCACCCTCCAATGGCCGCCGCGGCCGGCGCGCTGCGGCCGGCGCACCGCGCTGATCCGATGGCAGGAGCCAGGAGCCAGGTGCTTTTCCTGGTCTCCCATGGGGTGCAGGGCCCAAGCACCTGGGCCATCCTCCACTGCACTCCCTGGCCACAGCAGAGGGCTGGCCTGGAAGAGGGGCAACCGGGACAGAATCCGGCGCCCCGACCGGGACTAGAACCCGGTGTGCCGGCGCCGCTAGGCGGAGGATTAGCCTAGTGAGCCGCGGCGCCGGCCTCATCCCTACTTCTTTTGGCTTCACTCTCACACTTCTGCAGGCGCCTGTGTGTCTCTGGTGCTCTCCATAGGAACACGGCACAGGCCCAGCTATATCCAGGCCTGGCAGCTCCTCAACCCTGTAGGGGGGAAGCACCTGCTCAGCCTGAGTCTGATGCACTCTCATGACCCCATAATCTGTGACTGGGAGGGATGAGTGTGTGGCTGCCTCAGAAGGCTCCAAAGTGGGGAATGGCTTGCATCGCAGGCATACAAGCCTTCTCCTGACACGTGCCATTACCACATTGCTGGGAGTCTCTTCATTATTCCCACACTCTGGGGAGTAGTTACCTTGGGTTCCAAGAAAATCTGGCTGTTGGGCCTGAAGTACCTCAATCCAGGCAGTGAATCAGAGTCGGGTGTGGTGGTGAGTTTTTAAAGTGGCTCTACCTTATGAGTCCCCTTGGCCATCAATGCTAGATGTCTGCACACAGACCAGTTGGTGTAGACCCTTTCAACAGCGGTGGTGCCAGGCGAGGCTAAAGGTCTTGGTGAAATGTGTGCATGATGTAAAAACCTTTCCATGAATCATACTCTGAAAGTATCCTTTATTCTAAGTGCCATTCTGATCCATTGATGGAAGCTAGTGGCGTTGAACTAACACACGTGTGTAGGCTGATATATCTTAGCTCCTCCTCCTCTGTTAGTTTGTGTGTTCATTCATTTGTGAAACCGAATTGGGTATCTCAGCCCAGAAACTGTGGGTACAAGGAATACTGGATTTTTGTAAATCGATCGGTTTTTAACTCTGAAAATCTGCCTGGCAGCAGAAAGTTTAACCACTGTTCTTGTGTCTCTTGGGCCACATCACCTTCCTGGCCTTGCAGCAGGGATCCAGGCCTTACTGCATGCCCTGGTATCTGTCAGGCCCCCGGGTGTTGCATTCACACTGGTCCCTGCCACTGTGGGCCCTTTCAGGCTGGGGAGGAAGGAGCCCGTGTCTCAGCCTGGAGTCCAGGCTCAGCATCTTGCCAGTCCCTGGGGGCTCCTGCATATCTGATGGCGCAGGGGTCGCCAGAGAGCAGGTGTGGCTGAACTTAAGGTCCCTCTGCACCAACAATCTCCTCTTCATCTGTGGGGTGTCATTCTCTTCTCAGATCCTTTTCTCCTTAAGGAGGTCCTTGTAGTGGTCTCCCCGACGCAGGGCAGCCAGAGCCCTCCTCCTGTGTGCATGAGTAAAATTCAGAGAGGATCATCTAGGGGAAAGCCTCCTGCCTCAGCGTGGGCAGCAGCTGTCCCAATGCTGGCTGCAGCCAGGAGCTGGGTGGGCTGTGCATGCCCTGTAGACTGCTGGCAGCAGCCTGCTGGGGATGACTGAGCTTCCTGCTACCTGCTGAGCTGTAGAGGGTCTCTACTGTCCCAGACTGGCAGGTACATGTGAGTGTTTTATCATGATTGTTGCTGTTTGGCTGCTTCAAAGCCAACGGGGAAACCTGTCTGTCACACAAGAGCAGTCTTCAGATTCCTGTGTGTTTTGTAGAAATCCTCAAAGAATTATGCAGGTGTGGGTACAAGTTTTCCTTCCCCTCTTTCTGGCAGTGGTAATTTAGTTCTATTAATACTCCTGTAAAGAAACTCATTACCAGACTCGCACACACTATGCACTTTTGCCCTCCGAGTCCTTGGTGACTAAACTGTGAGTGCAACCAGTTTCAATTATCAGCTATCTTCATTTGCCATTATTTCAGATGCTGCCTTGAAAAATAAACTGAAAACATTTGGGGGAAAGTCATTAGGATTAAATCAAGGATACTCCTGTAAGGATGGCAGAGCCTGCACGCATTAATAAAGAACTGTGTATCTGGGACAAGTAGCATGCTACAGACGCTCGGGAGGGCTCTTCATCTAGAATTTCAGTGCAAGCTGTACATAAAATATTTATATAGCATGGTGTGCTTTGGCCCTGGGTTCAGGTGAATGCTGTTGCTATAGACATCACTAAGTATAAGCAGCTGAAGAACCCAAGAGAATTTCGAACGTTAAAAAGTAATGTTCTGTTGTGGCCTTGAACTTAGAGTGACTAATGAAGTAGTCTTGGTTCCTAGGCAAAAATACTTAGGTTGTTATGAAGATGGCACTTCATAGTACAGGTGTGTCAGAGGAAGGAGAGGAAGAAGAGGAAGAGGAAAGAATGAAGAGGGCGAAACCAGTAACTTAGTTTAGTGCTGGTAGAGAACTTGGAGGAGTCCCCAGGATTACTTCTAAGAAGAAATGTTACTAAAGTACTGCTGGAAATAGTAATTTTTGGATAAGTACAAACATTACTTATAAAAATAAAATTCTGGGCCGGTGCCGTGGCTCACTAGGCTAATCCTCCGCCTTGCGGCACCGGCACACCGGGTTCTAGTCCCGGTCGGGGCGCCAGATTCTGTCCCGGTTGCCCCTCTTCCAGGCCAGCTCTCTGCTGTGGCCAGGGAGTGCAGTGGAGGATGGCCCAAGTACTTGGGCCCTGCACCCCATGGGAGACCAGGAGAAGCACCTGGCTCCTGCCATCAGATCAGCGCGGTGCACCGGCCGCAGTGGCCATTGGAGAGTGAACCAACGGCAAAAGGAAGACCTTTCTCTCTGTCTGTCTCTCTCATTGTCCACTCTGCCTGTCCAAAAAAAAAGACAAAAATAAAATTCTGATGACCACTTTACTATGTATGGATGTGTATTTTCTCTGTAAAAAGAGAATGATAGTACTTATCCAAGAGACTAATTTCATTGTAAGGACTAAAGAATAAGGACTCTGTTAAGTGCCTAGTAAGTAGCAGCAATTTCTCTTTTTTTTTTTCCCCCAGTGGTTCTCTGCTCATGAGTTGATGTGTGTTTTCTTCAGTCCATGAACTAGACCAGTGAAATAGTGACATTTCCATTTTAGAGATAAAATCGGCTGGGAGAACTATTTGCAACACATATGACAAAGCTCATACAAATGTGTTAGTATTATGTAGGAAGCGTACCTTAGTATTTTTATGATAAAGATCCTTTCTGGTTCTCACAGGCTGGAATGACCTTTGCTCCTTATGGCCAGAAGTTGCCCGTTAATCACCACTTTCTCCATTGACAGAGTCCCAGGTTCATGGTATCCTTGATAGCTGCAGAGGCGTTACCCATCAGTAAGATGATTGCTCTAGCCCACAACAAAACAAAGGACATGAGCAAGAGATAAAAAATAAACTGTTCAACCTCAAAGGTACGCTAACTAAACAGTAAACATTTATGTGATACGGTATTAAAAAAGTGCTACCCCATGATGTAGAGCTGTGCTGGAGTAGGTAGGGTTGGTTGTGTGCCTATGGGCCCAGTGTTGTGTGGGGCAGGTTACCTGTGTTAGTAGATCCTTGCGTGTTTCCAGACATTTGAACTTGGACCTTATCCTTGGCCAATGTCCATCTCAGTCTTTCTTAGGTAATTGGAAATTTTATATGTCTTGAATACTTCGGGGGGATGTGTTAAAATTTATTGTTGTATAGTCATTAAAAATACCTGTATAAAAGAGCAGTCAATAACATACTACTTCTTTCAGATAAAACAGATTGCAAATAATGCCATACTACTCATTGGAGCAAAAACCATATGTATTTATGCATCTGTGTATTAATTTGTAAATCTATTCATTTCAAAGTAGAAAGAGTCAACCAAATGCTAAGTTTGCTTGGGACTTTTATTCTTTATTCTTACTTGACTTTTTCTAAACTCATAGTAAAGAACAAGCATTACTGGCCGGAACCGCGGCTCAATAGGCTAATCCTCCGCCTAGCGGCGCCGGCACACCGGGTTCTAGTCCTGGTCGGGGCGCCGGGTTCTGTCCCGGTTGCCCCTCTTCCAGGCCAGCTCTCTGCTATGGCCCGGGGTGCAGTGGAGGATGGCCCAAGTGCTTGGGCCCTGCACCCGCATGGGAGACCAGGAGAGGCACCTGGCTCCTGGCTTCGGATCAGCGTGGTGCGCCGGCTGCAGCGCACTGGCCGCGGCGGCCATTGGAGGGTGAACCAACGGCAAAGGAAGACCTTTCTCAAGCATTACTCTGAAGCAAGAAAAATTAACTATCTTTGTAGTGGTTTGGTGTAAATTATACTTGTGTAGGTGGACCAGCAATGGTGATAGTATGTTTGACCTGAGCCTGGACTTCGGCTCTGTTGATGTGACACATTTTATCTTTTTCTTTTTTGCCTAAGATTTATTCATTTGCAAGGCAGAGGGAGAGGAAAAAGGAAAAGAGGGAGGGAGGAAGACTTCTTCCATCCTCTGGGTCCCTCCTCAAATGGCTGCAACAGCCATAGTTGTGCCAGGCTGAAGCTGGGAGCCAGGAACTCCTTTGTGTCTTTCACGTAGGTGGGAGGAACGGAGGTCCTTAAGCCATCAGATTCTGCTTCCAAGACAGATTAGCAGGGAGCTGGACTGGAAGTGGAGTTGCCAGTGCTCCAGCCAAGGCTCTGAGATGGATACAGGTGTGCCAACTGGCGGCTTTCCCTCTGCACCACAGTGACCACCCCGCTGTCTGCTTTTTGTCTATTGAATAAGTGAGGATCATTTACCTAAATGAAGCCCAACGAGAATATAATTCAGCCATTCAGACGTGGGAGCATGGAGCTGGCGAATGGTCTGTGAGATTTCCAAAGGCCTGCTAGGCTGTTGGGAGGAGAGTGAGACTTGGGGCGGTGGGGTGGGGGATTCCGCTGATGACCTGCAGCAGTCAGGCTCTGTGTGTGTGTGGAGGGGAGAGGAGCGGAGCACGCTTGGGTGTCTGTGTTGGGCTCAGTCAGGTAAACAGCCCGGTTAGAACGTGACCAGCACAAACCTTTGGGCTTGATGAGCAGAGCTGTTGACAGGAAGTCTGCTGGTTTCCATTTGTTGTCTTCCTGTTTCCCTCAATGCCCTGCGGCCAGCATCCTGCGTCAGCCACGTTGACAGTTGTGGGCAGGGGCCACGGTATCCTGCTTCCTTGTAGGGAGGTCCAGTGACTCCCCTCGCTGCCCGTCCACAGCTTCCGCCATGCAGCTTACTCACCTGTCTCTGGGGTGTTCTCCTGCCTCTGCACCCACTGTACCTGCCCCCTGCATCGGTCTCCGCCGCCGCCTCTCCTGGCCCTTTGCTGTTCCCCAGGGCTTCACTCATCATCCTTGAGGTCAGTGTCTCGTAACTGCCTGTGCCCACTGTGAGCATCCTCAGTGCTGCTTGGAGTTTGGTCACCAGATGGCACACGAGTCGGCAACAGGTTCGCACTGGCACAGAGTCGGACGTTGGGCCTTTGCCGAGCTCGTCTCCTGGCCCCGTGGGCAGGCCACACGTTGTCTCCTGGACCCTGGAACAAGTTCCTTCCGTGAGCCTCTCCACCCTAAGAACTCTGATGGACTTAATAAGAATCTTACCTCAAGGCCTTGTGGCCCCATCCGTTTCAGAGCTGATCCCCCCAAAACCTCCTCATTTATAAGAGTTCTCACGTAAGCTTCACTGAAGTGCAAAGTCTTAAATACTTATAGCTAAGCTCAAAAATCATGAAGGAGGCGGGGGGGCCAGTGCTGTGGCATAGTGGGTAAAGCTGCCGCCTACAGTGGCAGGATCCCATATGGGCACCGTTCAAGTCTCGGCTGCTCTACTTGCCATCCAGCTCTCTGCTGTGTCCTGGGAAAGCAGTGGAAGATGGTCCAAGTCCTTGGGCCCCTGCATCCACATAGGAGACCCAGAGGAAGCTCCTGGCTTTGGATCGGCGCAGCTCCGGCCATAGTGGGGAGTGAGCCAATGGATAGAAGATTTCTTTCTCTCCCTCTCTCCCTCTCTCTCTCTCCCCCTCTCCTTCTCTCTCTCTGTAACTCTTTCAAATAAATGAATTAATTAAAAAAAAAAAACATGAAGGAGTAGGCAGTAATGGTAGGATGGTGTGTGAGTTGCTTGGGAGGTGGTCGTCGCCAGGGCCATGGGATGCAGCCCAGCTTTCTCAGAGGGGATAGGAAAGACCTTGTCTGTGCAGGAATGGTAGGTGCATGGGCAGGCTGTCATTCATTACAGGGTGTGTTTTTTTGGAAAATGTGATCAGACTGATGTGACCAGCACAGAAAGTACTTACTGAAAAATGAAGGCAAATGAGTGAAAGTAGTAGTGGGTCACAGCAGACTGAAAATGAGCAGGAGTGTATACGTGGTGGAAGAGAAGAGCATTGCCATGAGGATTCTGGACACAGAACATTTGGCTTGGGAGTTCTAAGGCTGGGGAACATTGGAGCTGTGGGATTGTGTCCTGTGGGACGGGAATGTCGAATACTGTGGACAACTTGCTGTGTGATCCATGGGGCACCAGGACTCATCATGCCTGTGCAGCGACTGCAGGGGTAGACACTGCTCCCACTTGATCCACAGCAGAGTCCGACTCATGGCTAGACTAGGATTCAGGCCCAGAGAAATCTGACTGAGGATGGAGACCTCGAAGCATCAGTTCTTCACTTTACGGCCAAGAAAGCAGAGAGCCGGGAGACAGCGGCCCTGTCCATAGCCATGCAGATTGTGAGGTCCTGCAGGAGAGTGCACAGGTGGTGGTCATTGAAAGGCCAGGTCCGAGGCTGCTGTGAAGCTGAATTTGGGTGTAGCAGTGGTGTGGGAGAGGAGAAGATGGGGCAGACACACGCAGGCCCTTCCACGGAACATGGTAGTGGACTCATCGTGGAACGGGAGATGACGGACAAGGACTACTGGAAAACCATCTCAAGGTTTTAATGCTAGGGAGCTGAGATTTAAAGTTTTAAGAGAAAGGCAGTAGGGCCAGCGCTGTGGCTAAGTAGGTTAAGCCTCTGCTCGCGGTGCCAGCATCCCATGTGGGTGCCAGTTCTAGTCCTGGCTGCCCTCTTCCCATCCCGCTCTCTGCTTATGGCCTGGGAAAGCAGTGGAAGATGGCCTACGTGCTTGGACCCCCTGCACCCACACGGGAGACCCAGAAGAAGCTTCTGGCTCCTGGCTTCAGATCAGTTCAGCAGCAGCCATGGTGGAAAGTGAACCCGTGGATGGAAGACCTTTTTCTCTCCCTCTCTCTCTGTGTCGTTCCCTCCCAGTTGCCTCAACCCAATTCTTTTTTTCTTTCAGAATGGTTGTCACTGCCCTGGATGGACCGCTGGCCTCTTGAGTTACTTCCATCTTCTGCCCACACCAGGAAATTACCCATGGAGTTGAAATATGTTATAGTCTCTTAGAGCCTTGGATAATTAAGGTAATTAAGGTAACCTTAAAACGATCATGAGGTTGTCTTGTTTTTCTGCTTTAACTTTGATTTTTGAGACGTTAACCCATTCTCTTCCCTTCCCTTTTACGCTCTCATAATCTATTCAGAGTGATTTTTAGCCTGCAATTGCATAACAATGCAGGACAGTCTTCTAGGATGAAATATGAGCAGGCTGCTTGAAGAATGGAGGTGCAATGTGTTCCTCTTCAGATGAAATCAGTAAAAGGACCCGATTGCCATAAACACGATACGCATAGACTGGATTATGCTAGAATTGATGGATCAACAAGGGCAATTTGGGCTACTTGGAAAAAAGGGGAGATATACAAATATTAAAGAATTGCTGAATTCAAGTAAAGAAAATCTAGAAAATGCAGGAAATTTAAAAAATGTGAGAGTGAACGTGCAGGTGCTATCCAATCCACTGGTTCGCTTCCCAAATGTCCACAACAGCCAGGAACTCAATCTTGGGCGCCTGTGTGATTGCAAAACTGAATTATTTGAACCTTGATTTTCACTGTCCAGAATCTGTATTAGCTGAAAGCTGGGATTGGGAACCAGAGCCGACACTCAAACCCAAGCACTTAGGATGTGGGCATCTTAACTGCTAGTCTAAATGTCAGTCTCTAGAAAATACAGAGAATTTTTAAACAAATCTATTTGACTTTAAGAAATAATCAGTGTTAAAACGTTCATCATCTTCCTAGTTGTCACTTGTGGGGTGTGTGTGTGTTTGTGTGTCTGTGTACACACACACATGTGTGTGCATGTGTGGTCACTGGGTAGATTTTTTGTAAATGAATAGCCTTTGTTGCATGCTTGGCACGTGCCAGGCTCTGTTCTAAGCACTTTAAATATACAGATCTTTTAATTCTCACAAGTCTGAAGTTGATAGTTTTATCCTCCCCTTTTTACACACAAGACAGTTGCTGTTTTGAGAAAGTCAGTGACTTGCCCATGCTCTCACAGCTGGTAAACCCACCCAGGACCTGGACTGCTGGTACCAAGGCCTAGACCACCTCACTCTTTTACATACTTAACAAAATGCTTATTCCCTTGAGCATCATTTTCTTTGACTGTTCTAAGATTGATTGATTTGAAAAAGAGAGCAAGAGAGAGAGAGACCCCTTCACTGATTTACTTCCCAAATGGCTGCAGTGGCCAAGCTAAAGCCAGGAGCTCCATCCTAGTCTTGTGAGAGCCAGGGTTACAAGTACATGGATTATGCTAGACTGGATTATTATCTCCATCTTCCACTGCTTTCCCAGGCACATTAGCAGGAAACTGGACTGGAAGTGGAGCGGCCGGGACTCAAATCGGCACTAATATTGGTTGCCAGAGTCACAGGCAGTGGCTTAATCTCCTCTGCCATGAAGCCAGCTCCATGTTTTTTTAAGATCTATGTGTTTCAGTACAGGTCCATGTTGCCTCAAATGCTAGCAGCCTTTGTAGTTTTCCTCTCTGTCTAGAACCCACTTAATCACTGAAGGAGGCCTGGGTGCAAACCCTGGCTGTGCTGTTCTGACTCAGGTTTTCTAACAGTAAATGGAAATAATAATAAAATCTTTATAGTTTTTTAGTACAGTGCCTAACTTGGTTCAGGCTCCATACCCATGGTCTCGTACTGTTAACTTCCAGAACTTGATGTTCATGCAATAGAACAATCAAAGGTTATACTTGAGGTTTAAAAAGTTTTTTTATTATTCACTTGAGAGAGAGACAAGAAGAAGGAACAAGAAAGAAAGAGAGAGAGCTCCCATCTGCTGATCGACTCCGCAAATGGCCACAGTAGCCCAGAGCTGACACTGGGAGCTGAGAACTCAGTCCAGGTCTTCCATGTGGATAGCAGGGGCCCAAATACTTGAGCCTCACCTGTTGCCACCCAGGGTGTGCATTAGCAGGAAGCTGAATCAGGAGCAAGAGAGGCAGAACCTGAATGCCAGGCATTGTGCTACTGGATACAGGTGTCGCACCTGCAGCTTGACTGACAGGCCAAATGCCCGCCTCTTGAACTGTTTTGAGTGAAACAAACTGGTAATTCACAGTAGCCATGAGAGTGCCAACAGCATGGGGTTGTTCCTGTCCACACCAAGGCCACGCTCCCTGCACACTCCCCGCCTGCGTTGATGCAGAGTCGGGGAGGACGAGGAGCAGCGTCAGGATAACTGGAGAGCTGCATAGCTGGCTGCACACTTTCACAGGCACCATCTTGCTGGATCCCAGCCACGTGCCTGCCAGGGAGGTGGGGCAGGTGTGCGTGAGCTCGTTTACGGTGGAGGAAGCTGACTTGGAGGATGAAGTAATATGTTCACGTAGTGTCCTGAGAGTGGCCCATGGCAAGGCTGCGGTGCACCCCAGGTCTCATTCTTGATGACTTCATGCTAAACTGGGGAGGTGCAGGTGTAGACACCCAGGCCTGGAGATCACTGAAGAAGCAACAAAAGGAGGCGGCACCTTGGAGAAGGTGGCAGGAGGGGGTAAGGAAAGTGGACATACTGAAAGGGAGGGACTCAGTGGGAGAGTTGGGAGGAGGAAGGCAGAGGGGGACATTGAAGGGCCAGGAGCTTGGTACCCATGAGGCTGGCTGAGCAGGCTGGGGCGCAGGGCTTCATCTTGGGGATAGAGGGCGTTCCCTGAGTCTGGAGGAGAGGGGAAGAGTGGAGGCCAGAGACACAGGTGCCTTGAGATGGAAAGGAACACTGAGAGGGCTGGAGACTTAGCTGCTGAATAGAGACAGAGGAAAGTGTGTGAGAGTGGGAGTGCTTAGGTTCGGGGTTTTAGATTGGAGAAAGGGGAACAGTTTAGAGAGTATCTGTCGTGGAACGTGGGCCAGAGAATTAGGAAAGGCTGCCAAAGCCCTCTGCTGGGCAGGGGCAGGATAATGCCTGGACTCCAACTAGGCAGCTTTAGTGCACCTGACGACCCTGCTTTAGAACTGCTGGGGATCTGCTTGCCATGTGTTTGCAGCTGTCTCAGGCTGTTCATTCGTGAGCTCAGTGCAAGCAAGGTGCAGGTCAGTGTTAGAACGGATTCCTTCGTTGTCTGTGGGAAGGAGGGAAGGAAATGGTGCTGCACATTGTTTCCAGATCCCTGTCTGGGATACCTTTGGATCAGGAGTGAAGTCCTCCAGGGAGAGGTGGTTTGTTTTTTTTGTTTGTTTGTTTTTTGTTTTTTTAGCTTAATTTGTTTATTAGAGAGGCAGAGGAAGAAAGAGAGGTCTTCCATCCTCTTGTTCATTCCCCCAAATGGCCGCTGTGGCCAGAGCTGGACAGACAGAAAGCCAGGAGCCAGGAGCTGCTTCTGGGTGTCCCTCATGGGTGCACAGTCCCAAGGATTTGGACCATCTTCGAGTGCTTTCCCTGGGCGCATTAGTCGGGAGCTGGATTGGAAGTGGAGCAGCCAGGACTTGAACCGGTGCCCACAAGGGATTCTGACACTGCAGGCAGAGGCTCTCCCCAGTATACCACAGCTCCAGCCCCAGGAGGGTGTTGATACCTGCTTGTGGGAATCGGCGCTTTGTGCTGGTCAGGGAGGTGGTGGGAAGACGAGGGGTGACTTCTGAGACTTCTGAGACGGTGAGGTCAGGAGCTGGACTCTGCCAGTTGTTAGTCCATCTGCTGTCAAGATTTCTGCTGCAGCTGCGCTGAGCCTGTCCATGACTTTCCCTGCATCGTTTGACAGGTCTCCATTTTTGTTCTGTGATGTTCTAGATGGCTTTCACCTAGAGATGGTGCTTCTTAGTAAAAACAATATGTATCAACTGGAGAAATTAAAGATATATCAATAAATAAAACAGACCTCCTAAAAATGCATAGTTCTGCTGCCATTAAATAGCCACCCTTAGTTTTCTCCCAGGGGTTTTTCTACATAGATATGTGTCTAAATGAGATTTTTGCACATAAAATGCAACCTGCTTTTCTCAATTGTTAAATTGGATACCTCTGTCCATGTCAGGTCACCACTATGTCATTGTGAGTGGTTGATGATTGTAGGACTATACCGTATTCACCAAAACTCACCTTGGACTTGAAAATAGGTATCTTTCTATATAATTTTAAGACCATTCTTAATTGTGTCCTTAATATAAAGCCAGGAAAAAGGTTTTGAAATCTATTACCTGGAAGACCAGACCAGAGGTCTCCTCTTTCACACCCTAAATAACATTAAATAATGGAATTAAAAAAAAAAAAAAAAGAACTTACCCAGTTTTATGAACTAATGAACGTTTTTCAAATACCTTTTATATTTCCTCCTTTTGTGGACTTTCCATGTGCTTTGTTGATCTCTCTAGAGGAGCCTTAGCTTCGTCTGTTACTGCCTTGTAAGAGTGTTCCTATCTTTAAGCATCTTTTATTCTGAAACCATTATGAATCTTTGTTACTTCTCTTGTGCTTGGAGGTGTCTGCAAGTACTCACTGTTAGGGGGTCAGGTCTGCCCGTGGCCCCATGTAGACTGATGAGGCAGCGGGAATGCCTGTGCCCTGCAGGCTGCCCCCCACATGGCACAGAGGAAGCTCTCTGGGGTGTGATCGCATCTGGCCAGCCGCACCTCCGCCTGAGCCCATCAGGGCGTTCTCCTCACCGCAGCCTGCAACGCCCAGCTTGATCTGGCTGTGCCTGCACTCCAGCCCCACCTCCTCTCCCTCGCCCTTGAACACTGTGTTCCCCCATCCCTGGCCGCCTCTCCATTCCAGGAACTTGCCAGCTCTGTCCTGCCCCTGGGATCCTGCGGGTGTGTTGCATACACACACACACACTCATAGCCAGGTCTTGGGGCTGACCCCTCATTCACAGAGACCGGCTGCAGAGCAAGCAGGGTGGGCCCCATGGCTCCCCTCCTCACTAGCCCCGTGTGCTTTGGCTCTGACCTCCTCCTCAGCAGAACAGTTGGAATCATGAGATAGTAATTTCTAGCTCGGATGCATTGGTAGGATTAAGGTGGCTTTGGGAATGTGTGAAGCCTCTGTTTTTGGATGGCAGCATCCAGTGTTTTGTCAGACTGTTAGGCACCAAGCCCCCCTGTAGTTTGTGAGAGTGCCTGGGTATAGTCCTCCTGGGGCAGGGGCGTGGGCACTTTAAGGAACTTGGTGGGAACTTGATGGAACTTGATGGTCTGCATCCCCCTGCAGAGGGAAGTTGGGGACTTGACAGGGAATGCAGGCAGCAGGAGAGAAGTGAATTTCGCCAAGTTCTAGAGATTGAGCATTTAGTTAGTCTGTTTTCACTGTAGTTAGATTTCCAGGGAACAGGGTGACAGATGGGGACTTTGTCGTGGTCTTCTGCTCCCTGCTGGCCTCCACCACTCCACCAGAGTGGAAGACAGAGGTGGGTGATGGGAAAGAGCAGGTGGCTCCCTGGCTGTGCCCTTCACACCGGCTGTAGAAGGCATGCAGTTGACTGCCCTGGGGTCTGATCGATGGTGCTGCAGCCCCGGGAGCCGCAGGGCTGGCTGTAAGTGATGGGGGCTGTGGACTTGGGCAGAATTGCGCCTGTCGGGATTTTTCACAGTGCCCACCTTATTACACTGGAGAGGCGCGTTTCATTGCTTAAGGGCACAATTTACGGCAATGGGCTTATCCCCTTGTTTTGGCTCTTTAGGTTTTTCTGCCTCTTAATAAAATGTGAAGTCACAAAGCAATTAAATAGTAGTGCAGGTTTCAGGCAGAAGGTGGGAAAGGCTGAGTAGGGGGGAAAGGCTTGCATGATTGACAGAGGCTGGCTGGAGATTTACATTGAGAATAACTCGTTCTTCAAAAACTTTCTTCATATTCTGGTGGGAATTATGGGGTAAATCATCCACCAGGAGGATGGATGATTAAAAATGCAGGAGTTATGATTTCTTTTTGACTTTGTAAGTCTCTAAATCCTCCACCTTAACATAGACTTCTCATTTCAAGCCGGGAGCCAGGCCTGCCATGGAATAAAGTGATCTAGAAAAACTCTTCAATAGTTCATAAGCTTGAGATTGTTTGTTTTGTAAAATGTTTTAAAATGTACTGAAATGAAGCTGAGAATGCATGAGTACTTTTTTGTTACCTAGACATGTGAACCTGTATTTAGGAAACAGTATTTTTGAATGTTCAAAATATTGGAGTTTCACTTGTTAGGTTCTAGAACTTTAAAAAATAGCATGAGTGATTTTTAATTATGACACTTGGAATGAAGAAACATTTTTAAAAGCTGACCATAAAAATCTGGTCCTCTAAATGCTAGTCCTCTAACATGTAAAATAAGCCCTTTTGATTTTGCCACTTTGTATTGATTATTGCCTATTTATTCCAGAGGCAGTGTTCCAGATGCAAGGTCAGGATGTCCACTTCTCACACCAGAGTACTTGTCTCTGAGTTCCTGAGTCCTGACTCTGCCTTTTATTCTGGCCTCCTGCTCATGTGTGCCCTGGCATCCAGCAGGGGGTGGCTCACATACTTGGGTCCCTGCCACCCACGTGGGAGACCCAGCTTGAGGACTGGGCTGCTGCTCTCAGCCTGGCCTAGCCTTGCTATTGTGGACGAGTGGGAGAGTGAAACAGTTGCTGGAAGATCTGTGTCACTCTGCCTTTCCAGTAAAGTGAAATAAATGAATTTTAAAAAGAGAACTGCAGGAATAAGCTGCAGAGTATAGATCGTGCTCCTGGCTGGACTCCTGGTCAGAAGATAGGGGACAAGAGAACATGGAGCTTGGTGCGAGGGTGATAGACAGCTGTTGTACCAAATCAGGAAATAGTTTCCGGCTCTTCCCCAGAGCCTGAGTAGGGGCCCTGGCAGCAGCCAGGGTTGTTTCCTTCTCTGTAAAGGAGGGTGTGTTCCTTACTTGGATGGGCGGCACTGTGGAGCTCCTTTGGGTGGAGGAGAAACCAGGTGGCTGGGGCTGACTTTCCCTGCAGTTCTTCCCCCGAGCAGAGCTGGCCCTTGTTTCTTGGGCGGTGGATTGTGCTGCTGTGTGGCCAGTGATGACTTACTGTCCCTGCTGTTGAGTTTCTTCCCTTTTCCCTTTGTCCAGAGTCTCCTCGGAGAGGCCACAGGATGCACACTGGCACTCTGGTTCATAATGAATGACAGGGACACTGGTGTTTTGTTCCTAACCTGTGCATTGTTTTTAAAACCTTGTATGTATTTTTAGTGAGATGAAGTTGACATAACATAAAAATCAGGAATTTAAAAATTAACGATTGCATGGCAGTTAGTAGATTCACAGTGTTACGATTCTGCCTTCTCTGGCCACCAGGAAAGAAAATCTTGTGCCCATTAAAGAGTAACTGCCTATTCCCACCTGCCCTTGTCCCCTGACAATCATTAATCTGCTCTGTGTGAATTTTCCAGTTCTGGGTATCTTATATAAATGGTATCATGCATTAGGTGCCTTTTTGTCTGGCTGTGTTGAGCATGTTCATGTTTTATGGCTGGATAATGTTCCACTGTATAGGGATACCATAATCTGTGTAACATTCATGTGTTGGTGGGTGTTTGTCTAACCCTCCCCCAACATACATACTTTTTGCTTTTATAAATGATACCACTGTTAACAGAAGTGTGCTAGCACTTGACTTTCTGGGTTTAGGTTTTATTTTCCATGTATTTGCTCATTGGTCATATGGCAGTTGTTAACCTTGTTGATCAACTGTCACGCTGCTTTCCACGGTGGCTTTCCACAGGGTTCCAGTTTATTGACAGCCTTGCTTGCACTTTTCCTTTTGAATACATGATAGACATCCTTGAGGGTATAAAGAGGTGTTTACTCATGATTTTGATTTGTATTTCCCTGCTGGCTAATGGCCATTTTGTCATGCTCTTTGTGTATCTTCTTGAGAGAGAAAGGACACATACTGTCGGCTTCCGATCTTCAGCAGCTGGCCAGGAAGCCAACGATGAAGACTGAGAAGACTCGGGTACACACCTTTATTACGGCATCTAGAGGGAGAGACTGCTCAGCCAAACTCCTGCGGGCACAAGGCACTGTGGACTGGGGAGAGAGACTGAGCAACCTCTGCTTTACAACGTCTGAGGGTCAACTTATGTACAGTTTTTGAAGACCACCCAGCCCCTGCGCCGCCCTCCCAGGGTCTTGTAGTCATAGCAACGCCACCCTCCTAGGCCCCTTAGTCCTAGTAGAAGGGTTACATAGTTGTAACAACAGGGTGCCGTTGGGCCATTTCCCCTTGCAGGGCAGCTTAGAGTGCAGCTTCTCCTATGCAATTCCCTGATACATACAAGTCATTTTTTTTAATTAGTTTGTCATTTTGATGTTGAGTGGTGAGAATTCTTTTTTTGGATGTGTTCCAAATATTTTTTTCTGAGAAACCTTTTATTTAATGTATATAAACTTCATGCATTTCATAAATACAGCTTTAGATCATTAATTTGTTTTAAGTTAATTATTCATATGCTGTGAGGTAGAAGGAAGGTTCCAGCTTCATTCTTTTACATGTAGATACCCAGTTTTCCTAGCACCATTAATTGAAGAAACCAACTTTCCCCAATGAATGTGCCCTCATAAGAAATAAGTTGATTATATATGTGAGGGTTTATTTCTGATTCTTTGTTCTCTTTCATCCATCTTTGTCCTGATGCACTACCACGCTGTTTCTGACTGTTGGGGCTTTGTAGTAACTTTAGGTGTCTGGAAGTATCACTCTTCCAACTTTGTTCTTCTTTCTCAGTATTGTTGTGGTTGTTAGGATTCCTTGCAGTTTCCTATGAATTTCATGATTAGTGTTCTCATTTCTACAAAAAGTGCTGGTGGAATGTCAGTAGAGTTCACTGAGTATGCACACTTAGGACATTACTACCATCTCAACAGTATTAAGACTTAAAGTCCATGAACATGGAATGTCTTTATTTAAGACTGAATTTCTTAGGCAATATTTTGTTCTTTCCAGTGTATAAGTATTTCACCTCCCTTATCAAATTTTTTCCTACATATTTTATTCTTACTGTGCAGTTGTAAATTGAGTTTTCTTGATTTTTTGTTTTGTTGTTCATTACTGGAATATAATTGTTCTCTATTTAACTTTTAAAGAAAATGATCTTTATTGGTTATGTAAAAAAAAAATCAGATGAAGACCCACAGTATCTTTTCAAATGTTCCTTAGAGTGGCCTTTATTAGGTTTTATATAGATATATTTTCTGTGCTTATACTTACAAATGAACACTTAATAAGTGATAATGAGTATCTTTCTGTGTCAGTCCATCTGAATTTGTTTTATTCCTCAAGTACTGCAGAGCAGCACATTATGTAGGTAATACTTGAAAGGATTTTCTTTCCATGAACACTTAGCATATGTTTTCTTTCCTTTTATAAAATGTGACACCTGTACCAGTATCAACGTTTGATGTGCAGGTATTAAGAATTGCTGAGGCACAATAGCACATATTACCGTAATTTTTTTCAATTTCAGATTAACATCAAAATTACCATTTTAGCCGTGTGTGTGTGTGTGTGTATTTCAGCAATGTTAGGGACATTCACACTGTGATGTCAACAATCTCACACTCTTTCATCTTGAAAAACAAAAGCTCTGTACCCATTCAACAACTGTCTTCCACTCCTGTCTCTGTCAGCCATTCTCCTTTCTGCCTGTGATTTTTATGCTTGTGTGCCTGGCTTACCTTAGTTAGCATCATGGCCTCGAGGGTCATCCATGTCCTGACATGCGTATGAATTGCCTTTCTTTTTAAGGCTGAATAGTATTCCATTGTGGCTGTACTGCCTTTGATGGACCTTAAGTGATCTTTCTTTAAGTACCTGTTTACCAAGGGCAGAGATGCTGCCCTCTGATACCTGAGAGCCTCACATTGAGTAATTACATGCTTGGGACAAAAGAAGAAGGTGTGTCTAAGTCTTTCTGTTCTGATACATTGTGGTAACATACAGTAAACTAATCCACGACCAATACCGAAGTCTCTTTGGGTATGGGTAGGAGCTGTGTAAGCAGGGGCATTGTTGATCCTGCCTGATGGTGTTAGGTGAGGAGTCAGCAGGAAGCTCATTTGTGCTTCGTGAGCTGCTCTTGCTCTTAGCCTCTGTGTACCTCAGCTCCGTTCTCAACACATTTGTCAGTATCCTTCCACCTGTGGCTGGCCGTCAGTCTTAAATGGCTTTGGATTTTATGCCAAAAGATCTGCTTGGTGACAGATTCCATGAACACCCAGCATTCTCCTTTTTTGACAGCATCCAGGAAAGACCAGTTTGAGAATTGGCCCACGTCCTGAAGTGCAGGATTGTAGTTTGTTTAGGGCTGCCTGCGGAGGTCAGTTCTCACAAGAAAGCGGCCGGGAAGGACCCTGGTGTTCGGTGGGAGTCTGGCATCAAGTACCTTTCCTTGGCTTTTTTTTTTTTTTTTTTTTTTTTTTTGACAGGCAGAGTGGACAGTGAGAGAGAGACAGAGAGAAAGGTCTTCCTTTGCTGTTGGTTCACCCTCCAATGGCCGCCGCGGCCGGCACACTGCGACCGGCGCACCACGCTGATCCGAAGGCAGGAGCCAGGTACTTCTCCTGGTCTCCCATGTGGGTGCAGGGCCCAAGCACTTGGGCCATCCTCCACTGCACTCCCTGGCCACAGCAGAGAGCTGGCCTGGAAGAGGGGCAACCAGGACAGAATCTGGCGCCCCGACCGGGACTAGAACCCGGTGTGCCGGCGCTGCAAGGCGGAGGATTAGCCTAGTGAGCCGCGGTGCCGGCCCTTTCCTTGCTTTTGCATAGTTAAGTAGGAAAGCAGAGGAAGATGCTCTTGTAAAGTGCCCCGAGGAAGGCGAGCCAGATGGAAACGCAGGGGAGCAGTGACTGCAGTTTTTCGTCTTTCACCATCTTTGCATCTTTTGTTTTGAAATGATGTTAGATTTAGAGCAAAGTTCCCAAGGTAGTCCAGAGTTCTCATAGGCATTCGCCAGGTTTCCTCTGGCATCACATCTCACAGCCACTGTTTAACTGTCAAACGCAGGGGACTTACGTTGTAGGATCCTTCTAGGAAGGTAGATGTGTATAAATTCCATCTAGTTTCCCACTGGTGTCCTTTTCCTGTTCCAGGTTCCAGTGCACAATCAGCATGCTGAGTTGCTCTGAGGCCTACAGCGTGTGATAGGCCCTCAGTCCTTCCTAGTCCGTATGTCCTGCTACTTTAAAAAAAAAAAAAAAGATTTTATTTATTTATTTGAAAGGGGGGGGGGAGAGCAGGATAGATCTTCTATCTGCTGGTTCACTCCCCAGATGGCTTCAATCCATGGCTAACCAGGCTGAAACCAGTAGCCAGGAGCTGTATCCAGGTCTCCTGTGAGACTGGCAGGCACCCAAGCACTTGGGTCATCTTCCACTACTCTCCTCAGGCCATAGCAGGGAGCTGGATCGGGAGCAGAGCAGCTAAGATGTGAACCGGCGCCCATACAGGATGTCAGCACTGAAGGCGGCAGCTTTACCTGCTACGCCACAAAGCCAGCCCTGAGCTTGATACTTCTGGATGGTACTAGTGAGCTATGTAGCTTTAGGCTTGTCTTACGTTTGCTTCCAAGTTGAGCATTTTGGGGAGGAACACCACAAAAGGAATCATGTCTCTCTTTCTCTGCCCTTGGCAGTCAGTTTTCTTACTACTGGTGATGGTGACCTTCAGCCCCTGATTCAGGTAGTAACAGCCAGGTCTCTGCATTACCAAGTGACTGCTGTTCCCTCTGTTTGATGAATATGCTGAGGGAGATTCTCTGAGACCATGCAGATTTCCTGTTTCTCCCCAGGCTTGCTTTCACTACTGAGTTGTGCATCCATTGGCGGGTCTTGCCTACGATGATGATTACTGTATTGTTGGCCTGATCGTGATTTTATGTCTCCTTCCTTAGCTGTACATTTACTAATTCTATGTGAGGAAGGGCTGTTCCTTCTTCATACTTATATACGAATGCTTGTGTTTATATGTGTGTCAGTGTGACTTGTGCAGAGTTTCTACTCTGTAGAAGATAACCCAGTATTGTTGTTGTTCATCGTGTTGCTCAAATTGTTCCAGCTTTGGCAGCTGGGGGCCCGTTCAGGCTGACTCCGCTGTCGTTTTGGCATGGTCCCCTTAGGTGACACGCCCAGACGTTCCAGGCTTATCTGAGATTTGCCTTGCCCTACTCCTGGGATCAGTCACTTCTTCAGGAAGCCTGGCTGCTTTTGTTGGACAGTCTTGTTTAGAACCAGTATCTAGGTGCTAGGTATGTACATTTCAACTGGGATGTCATTGCTTGCGTCTCTAATCAGTTTTTTTTTTTTTTAAATTTATTTATTTGAAAGAGTTACACACAGAAAGAGAGGCAGAGAGAGACAGAGGCCTTCCCTCTGATGGTTCACTCCCCAATTGGCCACAACAGCTGCAGCTGCGCCGATCCGAAGCCAGGAGCCAGGAGCTTTTTCCAGGTCTCCCACGTGGGTGCAGGGGCCCAAAGACTTGGGCCATCTTATACTGCTTTCCCAGGCCCTAGCAGAGAGCTGGATCGGAAGTGGAGCAGCCGGGACTAGAACCGGCATCCATATGGGATGCCAGTGCTTCAGGCCAGGGCATTAACCTGCGGTACCACAGCGCCAGCCCCATTCTCAACAGTTTTAAATTGAGCTCTTTCCTGTGAGCATGGGCATAGAAGCTCTGGAACTTGCCCTTGACAGTGCTAGGTTGTAAATCGCTTGGATGTCAAACCATTTTGATCAGGTCACATTAAGGATAGACTGAAAATCCGTACACATTGAAAAGACGATAGATGAATAGGTATTTTGGTTATAAATGGAATGGATTATTTTGTTCTTGTGGAAAAGTACTTTTTCATTGTAAGTAGCACCCAGATGTGTCTCATATGCCTTGCATAATGTTTCATTGATTTTTGACTCACATTTTTAGCTCATTCTCTATTTTGAGGTAATGAGAATAGTTTTTGGTTAGTTACAGGAGTAAAAATACTTGAGGTATTCCTGTTAGGCTATTTGAGACAGTGGCTTATTACAGATCATCATATAATAAAATAACAATTTTTGAAAGACTTATTATTTGAAAGTCAGAGAGAAAGACACAGAGAGAGATCTGTTCCATCTCCTGGTTCATGCCCCAGATGGCCACAATGGCCAGGGCTGGGCCAGGCTGAAGCCAAGGGCCAGGAGCTTCATCTAGGTCTCCCACGTGAGAGGCAGGGGACCAAGCACATGGGCCATCTTTTGCTGCTCTCCCACATTACTAGCAAGGAGCTGAATCAGAAGTGGAGCAGCCAGGGCTTGAACTGGTGCCTTTTGGGGATGCCGGCATTAGAGGTGGTGACTTTACCTGCTGTGCCACAATGCTGGCCCCCAAAATAATGTTTGCATGAACTTTTGATAATTTTTTTTCATGAAAGCTTGTCAGAATATTGATAAAACATTTTTATGAATTGTAAGCCCTAAGGACTTCTTTTGAGGGAATCTAATATGATTTCTTTGGACTACTGGTTTTAATTCTTAAAATACATCTGGCTAAGATGAGACTGCAGTATGACCACCCTTTTCCTTTGTCATTTGCCAGGTTTCTCTTACTGTATCTTGCCCTTTGGAGTAGCAGCTTCTGTGAAAACAAAGCCCAAGCCCTTGCAGCTGGGGCTTGTAATAGCCATGTGGTGTACTTCCGTAGTGAGAATTCTCTCCCTAAGCATTTTGGTCTGTTTCATGACTTATTCTTGGGCTTTATCACCTGCTTATTACTTGTGAGGAAAGATGTCTTGTTCCTCTTTTCAGAATTTGATGAAAAAGAGCGTTTATGTCAGCATTTAAAAGATGAATTTTGGGGCTGGCGTTATGACATAGTGGGTTAAGCCAGCACTTATGATACCACATCCCTTATCAGAAGGTCAGCTCGAGTCCTGGCTACTCCACTTCTAATCTGGCTTCCCATTAGTGCCCCTGTGAAGGCAGTGGAAAATGGCTCAAGTACTTAGACCCCTATTATCCATGTTGGCGACCAGGATGGAGTTCTAGGCTCCTGGCTTTGGCCTGGCCTAGACCTGGCTGTTGGGGCTGTTTGGGAAGTGAGTCAGCAGAATAAAGATACCTCTCCTCCTACCTCAACCCTGTCCCTATGCCTTTCAAATAAATAAATGAATGACAAGCAAACAGACTTTTCAAGGACATCTTTCCTTGGGACCATGAGACCATAACATTTTGTAAGGAGTTCTCATATTCTCCAGGATTACTTTAACCAGGGGCTGAGATAAAGTGTGTCCATATGGTGCAAGTGCTAGCTGGCAGATACAGCTTGCTGTCCACTTGGTGGACATTCAGAAACATGGCCGGCTCACCCTGAGCTCTGAATGTGTAAGTTACCTTGGTAGCAATAAGATATTGAAGAGTTTGAATAGATGTGAACACTGAGAATTTATCGAGAATAGTTTGAATGTCTTATATTGAATTTATTTATTTATTTATTTTTGGACAGGCAGAGTGGACAGTGAGAGAGAGAGACAGAGAGAAAGGTCTTCCTTTTGCCATTGGTTCACCCTCCAATGGCCGCCGCGGCCGGCGCACCGCGCTGATTCGAAGGCAGGAGCCAGGTGCTTCTCCTGGTTTCCCATGGGGTGCAGGGCCCAAGGACTTGGGCCATCCTCCACTGCACTCCCTGGCCACAGCAGAGAGCTGGCCTGGAAGAGGGGCAACCGGGACAGAATCCGGTGCCCCGACCAGGACTAGAACCTGGTGTGCTGGTGCCGCAAGGTGGAGGATTAGCCTAGTGAGCCGCGGTGCCGGCCCCATTACTTGTTTCTTAATAAGCTTCGTGGAGTGCCTGGCTGATGGGACTGATGTAGAGAAAGGCTGTGACTGCGCAGTCTGCCTCTCAGTCAGAATCTCCAATGGGAACTCTGGCTCGTGGGAAATCGGAGAGCAAGTCAGGATCTAGTGGTCCATCAAGAGTTTCCAAATGCTGTGAATCCCATTCCCAGTCAAGGTCAGACTCCAGAAGGCCATCTCAGAGTAGGTCATATACACTGGAGTACTGAAGTTATTCTCCAGGATCTAACCACAAAAGATACACAGCAAGCAGGGTGGATCCAGATCCCAGCACTGAGGTTGGAGGATTGACTTCAGTTTGTATGCCACAGAGAGGGATCTTTGTGAAGTACTTTCTCAGTATGGGACATGGAGTGTTGTCAGTGTAGTTAATGATAACAGGCACGTTTCCTCCTTCAAAGACAACAGTGGGGCCAGCATTGTGGAGCAGTGGATAGAGCTGCTGCCTGCAGTGCTGGCATCCTGTATGGGTGCCGGTTCAAGTCCTGGCTGCTCCACTTCCAATCTAGCTCTCTGCTCATGTGCCTGGGAGAGCAGTGGAGGGTAGCGAAGTGCTTGGGCCACTGCACCCACATAGGAGACCCAGAGGAAGCTCCAGGCTCCTAGCTACAACCGGGCCCAGCCGTGTCTGTTGCAGCCATTTAGGGAGTGTACCAGCAGCAGATGGAAGATCTTTCCGTCTCTGCCTCTTTCTCTAACTCTGCCTTTCAAAAAAAAAAAAAAAAAAAAAAAAACACAGGGAGAGAAAATCCAGAGTTTTCCCCTAGGATAGAGAATTCAACATATACATATATAAAATAGTCATGCCTTTATGTATCTAACATGGGGTTGTTTAAAGCTAGAAGTTGCAGTGCAGATCAGGGCTTTTTATGACAACTGCAGCTGGGAAGGGGGCCCAGAGTCAGTGTGGTGGAATGAGAAGGTGAGAAGGTCATGCCAAGGTGGCTGCTGACCACAGAGCCTGACTGACAACAGGCCGTGATTGGATGGTTTCCAGTGATGGAAAATGACGGTGAAAATGACATGACAGCAGACAATGCAGCAGTGCCTAGTCAGCCACCCCCCAAATACTCGTGGGATGAACTTAGATGACCTAGAGGCAATAACCCATGCGAGGTCATCTCATCCGCACCCAGTGAGGATCCCCACATTTGTGGCAGTTCCCAGGTACCCCAGGCTCTCAGGGCAGCCACTAGACCCCATCCCACCTGCATATTTGCTGTAAATGTAGGAGCGGATGCAGAATTCAGGCCCTGGATTCCAAAGCCTGTAGAAAGGCTTCTGCTAACGAAGGGCCGAGGATATGCTTGTGTCTTTGCAGAGAATGTGGGACAGCGCATTTGGGTACCAGCCAGAAACATCAAGCCCGCAACTGACAGCCAACCAGAACCAGCTGAACAAGACTGAGAGTCTGCCTTGTTAGTGGACGCACCTGCCCTATCATCCTACTCTGAGAAGCTGCCCATAGCCACATCCATTACTGTTTTATACCCCACTAGCTCTGGTCAGCCACTCAAACGGCCCACAGCCTGCGTGTGGTCATGCCATTCCTGATTACCATTGTTCCTCATTCCTACCCCCATCTGAGCAAGCACTCCTGTGGTCTCCCGTTTTGAGCGCTGGTTAGTCGATGACGGGTAAGATCCCCTGGGGGACAACCTAAGACAGGCACAACTGTGTACGGAGACCACATGAAACTGGATCAACAATGGTATGGCCAAGAATCATGCCTCCCGTTGCTCAAAAATAAATGAAAAGGGGGAAATGTGGTGGAATGAGAAGGCCATGCCAAGATGGCCGCTGGCAACAGAAACTGCCTGGAACAGGCTGTGATTGGATGGCTTCAGAAACCACATGACAACAGAGCCTGACAACAGGCCGTGATTGGATGGTTTTGGAAACTCCCTGGCAACAGAGCCTGACTGGCAACAGGCTGTGATTGGATGGCTTTGGAAACGGCCTGGCAACAGGCTGTAACTGTTTAGAGCATAGACCGCCCCTTGACTGGATTGGCTGCCTTGGCTATATAAGCAGCTGTAGCAACTGAAATAAACAAGTCTCAGGCCTGCTTTCACGTGGCTCCCGCGGTCTGTGTGGTGACTCCACGCCTCTTGCCCCCACCACGCTCTTCCTCTCAGAATGAATCCACAGCAACAAGTCCGGTCTTAAAATGTGTTTGTCCATCCACAGGGAAGTGTTGAGGCTGTGCTGTACCCCAGGCTGTGTTCTGAGCACAGGTGAGGCACCCCTCATCCAGACATCGGGAGTGTGGAATGCTCCATATTTCAGAATTTAAAAACTTCACGTGAATGTAAAAATGTGAGGGTGTTTGGGCAGTTTGGATTTAATATTTTGAGATTATGGGATTAGGAATGTTTAACTGGTAAATCCTGCAAATATTCCATAACTCAAAACAAAACCTAAAACACTCCGGTCTGAGCATTTTTAAAAAAGAGATACTTAAGCTATACTGTGGAAATGGCAGAAGGAGAAAAAAAGAAAAAAACCGCCCAAAGTCCCTGGTGGGCAGGAGTTGATGTTCTAATGACATAAACAGAGGATACTGGTGAGGTGCAGTTGTTCACTCAGATTTTCATTTTTATGCACCCCGGGAAAACTCTGCGGCAGGGACTTGAATTCTCATTGAGTTGTCATGGTTCTTGAAAACAGGACCTTGGTGAGTCATTAGTGCGGGACACCCTCTTGCATGTTCCTTAGCCCCTTTGCGTGCTGCTGGGTCATTTAGAATGGCACTAAGGTTAAGCCTGGCTTATCCTAATCCGCAGGAGAACAGGGTCAGAGCAGCTAAACACAGCTAGGTTCGGGCCGTCTGCCCTGGGCTTGTTGGTACCCGTGCAGATTCTTGCTCCTGCCCTGTTCCAGGATCAGCTGCACATACCTGTGTGTGTGCCTCGCCCAGGCCGGGAGAACTGGCCTTGTTGCCTTCGCCCAGTTCAGCGCTGCAGGTCTGGGAAAAGATGCTGCCAGGGCTGTAAAACCGTTGTTGATTCTCGCTTGTTTTCCTTACTTCCTGTGCTGGGAGGAAGTATTGGGGGGGAGGGATTGACAAGGACAGAACATGACCCACCTGTGGCTCTTCGAAGCTCCTGAGCCACCTTTGGTTCTGTTCCTTCCCTGGTTGTCTTTGTTGTAACATTTGTTTTTACTTGTGATAGTGTGTGTGTGTGTGTGTGTGTGCACGCGCGCGCACAGTGACTTATCAGTTCCGTGGAATCTTGAAGGAAGTAAATAATTTTCAGAATTAGAACGTCAGTGATTTGATTTGTCGGTCATGGTTCAGTTCTCCTTTATCAGTATTTGTGTGTTCTCAAGAAAGGGCACTAATGGGGTCCTCAGGTTCAGGGGCTGCTGTGACTCGCGTGGCTCAGCAGGGAAGCGTGGCTGCCCTGCCCATGGTGGTGGTCGTCCCCGCCGTGGCCAAGGTGAGCTCAGCCAGTGGGATTGGTGCTGGGCGCCGCTGAAGAATGATAGCTGTTTTAATCCTGCAGGTGGAATTTGGTCTTTTCAGATTCAAAGCCGGGAGCAGAAAGTGGGACTAAGGAAGCAGAGTTTATACACACAGTGGAAATGCTTACAATAAAGAGCAGGTAAAACAGGGCAAAAATCCAGTGGCAATACTCATCATCAGTAAAAAGATGTGACGCCTGCACCTGTTTTTGTTGAAGAGTTGAGAGAAATGTGGAAGTCGTCGACCATGCAGTTGATTCTTTGAAAGAAGAGCTGAAGTTCACATATGCAGAGGTAATTAGGAAGAGAAAATGGCTAGTAACAAATTGAGTGCCGTGTCAAAGACACTGGCATCTAGGCTTTGGCTGAGTCCGACTCGGAGGACGTCCTCAGAGCTGGCTCAAGCCCAGGGTCTTCCCAGAGAAGCTGAAGATTTTTAAGATTTATTTATTGGAAAGAATTACGCAGAGAGAGGGAGAGAGAGGGAGGTCTTCCATCTGATGGTTCACTCACCAGTTGGCTGCAATGGCTGGAGCTGTGCCGATCTGGAGCCAGGAGCCAGGAGCTTCTTCCGAGTCTCCCACATGGGTGCAGAGGCCCAAGGACTTGGGCCATCCTCCACTGCCTTCCCGGGCCATAGCAGAGAACTGGATTGGAAGTAGAGCAGTCAGGACTAGAACCGGTGCCCATATGGGATGCTGGTGCCTCAGGCCAGGGTGTTAACCCGTCATGCCACAGTGCTAACCCTGCTGAAGATTTTGAAAAGTGCCTTCAGCAACCAGGAGGGCGGCCAGGCAGCGGGATGATCATGGTCACCAGATCTTGGTAAAGGTGAGAAACGGACATGAAGGGAAGCCGTGGTGTCTGGAAGAAGTTCTAGAACACCTCCCTGGAGAACCAGGAGCAACTGCAGGGTATCACATGTGTCTGGCTCTGAAGGGAAGAAAACCAGAGCGTGTTCAGAGTTGGAAAACTAAAAGGCTGCAGGGAAAAAATAAAAAGAGGACATTGTCAAGGTAAAGGCAGACAACTTGCCTGTGCGTTTCCTTAGTAAATAAGAAGATAATCAAAAGCAGAAAGGAATGAAGAAGGAAGCAAAAAGAAGATAATCAAAAGCAGAAAGGAACGAAGAAGGAAGCAGTAAAGTGTAAAACTGTCAGTGAAATGCACATCCCAGTGAATGGAAGAGGCAAAGAGAAAGTCAAGTAAGTCACTGTCAGAAGTTAACGCGCAGGAGAACAAAGAGCAGGAAGACTGATTTCTGGGGTCTGAGAAGGAGGGAATTTTTGGGAAAAGGCAGAAGAAAGGGAAACTGCTGCTCATGACAGGCTTCAAGAAAGAGATGTACGGAAACTGAACTCTGCAGTTTAGGGTAGTCGGGTAAATGAAGAGCCAGGGCAGGAAAACAAAGGCTGGCTAAATTCAGAGGAAGGGTTGGAAGCGCTGTGGGTGGAGATCCTCCAGGCTTCACACATCTGACAGAGTTTGGGGAGAAGAAATCTCAAACGGGGCTTGCAGGCTACGGGCCACTTCGGTGCATCCCACACATCTCACATGGATCCATTCCAGCCGGAGATAAGGAGTCTGGAGGGAAGTAGGAGATAAAGGAGGGGCGTCTAGTTGTTGAGGACGTCAGCACACTAGTGCTGGCAGGGGAGAGTGACTGCCCATGGCCCGGTGAGGCTGATGGAGCTGTACGCCTGTGAGCCGGCAAGTAGGACATTTCGCTGCGCTGCTGTCATTAGCACCCCTGTCTGTGCTAAGTGGGTGTTCATGTGTGTCAGTCTGTTCTTGATGTGAAAGTCACTTAAATGAGTTTGTTACAGACATTCTTCCATTTAAACACTCAATAGTTCAAAGAGACTTTGTGTCATAACAAAGCAAAATGAGGGCCAGCGTCCTGGCTTACTTGGCTAATCCTCCGCCTGCGGCGCCGGCATCCCATATGGGCGCCCAGTTCTAGTTCCGGTTGCCCCTCTTCTAGTCCAGCTCTCTGCTGTGGCCCGGGAGTGCGGTGGAGGATGGCCCAAGTGCTTGGGCCCTGCACCCGCATGGGAGACTAGGGGGAAGCACCTGGCTCCTGACTTCGGATCCACGCAGCGCCAGCCGTGGCGGCCATCTGGGGAGTGAACCAACAGAAGGAAGACCTTTGTCTCTCCCTCTCACTGTCTATAACTCTACCTGTCAAATAAAAAAACCAGCAAAATGAATTAGAGCAATTATGGATGGGCACTTTTAAGTCAAAATTTTATAAAGTTTTAGAACTTGGAGGTAGGTTAACTTGAGCAACAAAAATATAAAGTGGTTTTCTCTTTAAGACGAATCAATACATTTGTTAATACATTTTCTGAGTTTAGCATTAATTTGTGGATTTTTGAGTAATACTTATTCTAAGCAAAATAATTCTTTAAATTTCAAAAAGCAGACCTTTGAAGAAGACTGCAGCATGCTAGCACGTTGTACTTTCCCTCTGCATATTTGTTTGTGTTGGGCTTAGAGTGTTACTCTGACTACTTAGTCACATTAATTACATTTTTATTTTGGATTTTGTTAAGTGACTTAAAATGGTAAACAGCTATTACTGGTAACAACTTTAATTTAGGTTTTAGTGTATGTTGTTCCCATTTTCTGTGGTTACTTTTGTTTGTTTTTCAAGTGAATGCAGGTGGTAACAATGACCTCTCTCCTGCTCTTTGCTAGGAAGACAATTTGGAAAACTCTTAGGCTCCTGTTACTCACCCAGGAGTGCTTATGGGACCTCTGACCATCTCACGGTGCTTTTAGAGTGCTTGGACTTTGCAGAGCTCCAGCATATAATTTAATACCTTTTTAAAAAATATTTATTTGAAAGTCAGAGTTACACAGAGTAAAGGAGAGGCAGAGAGAGAGAGAGCGAGCGAGCTTCCATCTGCTGATTGATTTCCCAGTTGGCCGCAACGGTTGGTGCTGTGCTGTTACGGAGCCAGGAGCTTCTTCCAGGTCTCCCACATGGGTGCAGGGGCCCAAGGTCTTAGACCATCTTCTACTGCTTTCCCAGGCCATAGCAGAGAGCTGGATTGGAAGTGGAGCAGCCGGGACTCAAACCAGTGCCCATATGGGATGCTGGCACTGCAGGCGGCAGCTTTACCTGCTACGTCACAGCGCCAGCCCCCTTTAATATCTTTTTAATAGGAAAAAATTGTATATCCTCTTAAAGATGTAAAAAATAATTTAAAAAAATCTATTGGCCAATTAGAAATTTTATTTTTGTTTTTATTGGTTTGGGAAGCGAGAGGAACATATAGAGGGAGGACTTCTGTCCAAATTCCCGAAAAGGCCTGGGCTGGACCAGGCTGAAACCAGGAGCCTGGAACTCAGTCCAGATCTCCCATGTGCACGACAGGGACGCAAGTCTTTGAGCCATTACCTGCTGCCTTCTAGGTGCACATTAGCAGGAAGCTGGAATCCAGAGCAGAGCTGGGACCTCTGACCCAGGTACTCCAGCATGCCACATGAGTGTCCCAGCAGCCGCGGCCACTCCTGGCTGACGTTTTAAATAATGGTCAAGCCACTGCTTGGCCACCTGCATCCCGTGTCTGAGTGTCTGGGCTCATGTCCCAGCTTCCTGTTAATGCACACCTTGGGAAGGTGGCAATTCGTGGCTCAAGTACACGGGTCGCTGCCACCTACCTGGGAGACCTGGATGGAGTCCTGAGCTGCTGACTGCAGCGTGGCCTAGTCCTGGCTGCTGTAGCAATTGTTGAGAGAACCAGTGGATGTATAAACTTAATTTTGAAAAAAGTATTTGCTGGCCTATATAGAAACATTTAGCTTTGGTGCGTGTGGGGTGAAGATGGTTAGCTTGAGGACATGTGCATGTGGGAACCGTGGAGGCAGTTGAGGGTGAGCTCCATCTGCACCCCTTACATCAGGAATAATGCAGTCATCACCCAGGCCGATTGGGTCATTCTGTCTGTCATCAAGCCAAGGGCATAAACAGAACTGAAAGCTTGTTCCCAAAGATTGTCAGTTACTAGGGTGTGGCTGGTGAACCACACCTGAGAAGCTACCTAGATGAAGCCAACTCATAAAGTTGCTTAAGAGTCTCCACCCCAGTTGATAGTCCACATTGCATCCAAGGGAGGTGAACCAAGCCAGTGTCACGACTTCCAGTGGGATAAGGCAGTGCTGATATGCATAACAGACGCATTCATCCGCGTTGTTTCAATGCAGCACTTTCTTGGATGGAAGCATGGGAAATGACACACGAGCGCGCACTCACGCCTCTTGTTAGCTCTTGGGTCACTGCTGGCCGCCTACTCTCTTCCTTGCCCAGTTACTCTTTGGGACTTGAGCCCTTGTTGGATCTTGGATGAAAATCCGCAAGCTCTGAGAACCCAAAGAGAAGAAAATTTGACCTGTGGCCCTTTAGACAGCTGATTAGAAAAAGAAAAAAAGCAAAGACCATTCACATAGTGGTATCATTCACCCTGTTACTGCACAGATAATCGTACTGCTGTTTTTATGGTGCTACCACAGTACTTGTTTAGGACACATTTGATTAGTTTGCTCGTGAGTTAAATGAATTTGTCAGGTGTTTGTGGTGTTTTTTTTTTTTTTTTTTTTTTTTGGACAGGCAGAGTGGATAGTGAGAGAGACAGAGAGAAAGGTCTTCCTTTGCTGTTGGTTCACCCTCCAATGGCCACTGTGGCCGGTGCACCTTGCCTATCCAAAGGCAGGGTGCCAGGTGCTTCTCCTGGTCTCCCATGGGGTGCAGGGTCCAAGCACTTGGGCCATCCTCCACTGTACTCCCTGGCCACAGCAGAGAGCTGGCCTGGAAGAGGGGCAACCGGGACAGAATCCGGCGCCCTGACCAGGACTAGAACCCGGTGTGCCGGCGCCGCAAGGCGGAGGATTAGCTTACTGAGCCGTGGCGCCGGCCTAATTTGTCAGTTCTTTGGGAATTACTTAAACTTAAAATAAGCTCAATAGATACTAACAAATTAAGCCTTTTAATCCATAGCAGTTCTTTTGTTTTATTCATTGAACATCAATAAAATAGAAAGCTGATGCAAGAATTTCAGTAAAGTTAATTCTAAATAAAGAGGAGATATTCTAGTTTGATCAGTATTTCAGTTGGGAACTATGGCAAAATTAATTTTCCTTAGACCACTGATTAGCAAGTAATTTATATTAAGGAAAATCAACACATTTCCATATTATCTATAAGTACTCCCACTTTATTATAGCAGATGTTTTTTATTTTATATATTTAGTTAATATTTTCTTCATGTGGCTTGATTTTTACTTGGAGCGCTGCTTTTACTTCAGTGTAAGGGCTTTCCACTCACTACAGAGCTTCTGCAGCTGTAGTTCATATTTAATCACATCAGTGTACCGTAGTCATAGTCCATAAACTGTCTTCCTAACGTGAAAAAGGCAGACTGGTGTACTTCTTTGCCAGTTTAGGCATCATTGCAGTGAAATCTTCAAACCATAATAGCTTAACTCCTTGCAATAAATTCACAAGAATAATTAGACATGTGTTTATATTTTAAACTCTTAAAATATGAAAGTAGTACACAGCTATTCTAAATTAACATAGCATAGCAGTTTTAAAGTTAAAAATATTTTTGCCAGACCTCAGTTCCTCTTCCCATAGTCATGGTGAACCTGTAAGCAAATGTTGAGGAGGAAAAATGTGGTTATGATGAGTGGAGTGCAATGGAAGAGATGACTGTGAACTACGGAGTTAATAAAATAGAGTTCTGGGGTAGTAGCGTGAATTTAAAAATGCTATACAACTGTTCCTTCTCTGGACAAGATGTAGGGGTGTTGCTTTAATTTAGTACCGGGTTTGACAAAGTACAGTCTCCGGTGTCAGTGATGTTGAGTGAGGTCCATGCCCCTGGACACTGATCTAGAGGTGGCTGGAGGTGACAGGCCCCAGCTTTCTGGAGTGTACAGTCACTGAAGAGTCCTTGGAGATAAGAGAGGACTTGTATATTCCAGGCCCTGGATGTACAACTAGTGGATGAAAGCCGGGCAGATAAATTGAGACGGTTTCTAGCTTGTGTCGCTGTGACCTGAGTCTTCGAGATTTGATTTCATCTTCTAGATCCATAGGCAGAAATCAATATGTGGTCTCTGCTTTGTCTGGAAATTGCAGCTTGGCAAAGAGGTGGAGGCCAGTGCCTAAGACTGCTCTTTACAAATGGTTAACTTCTTCCCTGAGCCCATAAAAGAAGGAAAGGGTGTTCTTGCATTTGGCTGTTGTTTTTTTGTTTTTTTTTTTTTTGTTTTTTTTTTTTTTGACAGGCAGAGTGGACAGTGAGAGAGAGAGAGACAGAGAGAAAGGTCTTCCTTTGCCGTTGGTTCACCCTCCAATGGCCGCCGCGGCCGGCGCGCTGCGGCTGGCGCACCGCGCTGATCCGATGGCAGGAGCCAGGAGCCAGGTGCTTTTCCTGGTCTCCCATGGGGTGCAGGGCCCAAGCACCTGGGCCATCCTCCACTGCACTCCCTGGCCACAGCAGAGAGCTGGCCTGGAAGAGGGGCAGCCGGGACAGAATCCGGCGCCCCAACCGGGACTAGAACCCGGTGTGCCGGCGCCGCTAGGCGGAGGATTAGCCTAGTGAGCCGCGGCGCCGGCCCTTGTTTTGTTTTTGATTCTTTGGCTCCATGTGTGTTTGCTTCCTTGATTACTCTGGCCTGTTTATATATCTAGGTGACCTTAGCATTGTGCCTGCCAGCCCTGTCTCTATCCCCACTCTGAAGAGACGGTTGGCCTGGCGTGGACGTTGGATCTTTGGAGATGTCACTATCAGCCCTAGTTGCATTGGCTGCCGTCAGGCCAGTCCATAGCCTCCCTAATAAAAACAATAGGCAAACTAAGTGATCTTGTAGTAAGTCACAGACAGTTGTCCAACAAAAGGTCTGCTCACAGGGGCTACTTAATCCTCACTGTCTCTGCATTTGTTTCCGTTTTGAGAAAGTGGGTAACTAGACTTCCTTCCGTGATTCTATTCGGTGTGTGCATGGGAAGAAGTGGAGGCCTCACGAGATGATGGAATGAAAACCAGGAGACCCATGTTCCCCCTCTATTTCCAGACATACCTTAGGGCTTGTAGCCTGCATGAAAGATGAATTCCACACAGAGAAGCCTAAGGAAGTTGTTTCAATTCATTAAAAAAAAATTATTAGGGAGGGAGAGAGGAGTCTCTCCCATCCGCATCTTCCCAAATGTCTACAGCAGTAAGATCTGGGCTGGGGCTGTAGCCAGGAGCTGGGAACTAGATCCAGGTCTCCCACCTGAGTGGCAGGGACCTCGCCATTGAGCCCTTACTGCTGCCTCCCGGGGTCTACATTAGCAGGAAGCTGGAGTTAGGAGCCGGAGCTGGGTGTTTAACACAGGCGCTTCAGTGTGGAATGCAGGCATCTGAACCAGTGTTTATTCTCACAGTTAAAACACTGGCCCCTTTCAAAAGATCTATCTCATTAGATAAGAGGGTATCTAAAATGTGGCACCTTGAATGCCAGTTATTAGATCTTCAGATGATGCTGTCATTCAGTTTTTCAGGCATTTTTTACAGTTTATCTTTCTAGTTATCTTTGTCATTGATAAATCTATTGTGTGCACAAGCCTGTTTTTAAACACATTAGTGTTTTAAAATAAATCTCTTTAATTTGCATAATGAACACACACATTTCCTTTAGTATCTGCCACAAAACCCACACTGAGTTCCTCAGTATACTTTACTAATAGGAATCCGTCAGCTGTGGTGTGTGCACAGAGGCAAGCATTGTGGCTCTCAGGTAGGATTGAGAATGTGATTTTTGCAATCTGTTTTTTTAAAAAATAGCTGATCCTTAGAGATAAGAAAGGGAATTTTGATGCAAAGTTGAGATTTCCTGTGATGAGCTTTTGGCATTGTTACCTGAATACGTACGCAGGCTGACTTTGCAGATAAGCGTGGTGTGTGCAGCTGGTGTTGGAGGGAGAGCCTTAAGGGTTTCAGTCTGGTCGTCCTCATGCCTGTTGCTGTAACTGTGCATATTCTGGCTTGGGACAAACCTTTACATGAAAGCAATCTTGACATTAAAAAAATAAACTTGATAATTTGAAATGCATGAGTCTGCTACCCAGAAACGGGGTGGCATGTAGGAACACTGAGACCGTGGATTTGTGGGATGGAAGTGAAGAAGCAGTGACTCCAGTTGCAGAAACTGCAGGGATTCCAGCCGGCCTTCTTGGGAGTCTATCTGGTACGTCAAGGAAAACAGTGGTTATTAGTGGGTAGTGGCTGTGATGCTGAGGCTAGTTGGAGATCCCAGTCCAGACAGTTCTGCCACTGGGGAGATACTAGATGTACAGAGACCCTAAGAATCACTAAGGCAGGATTCACCTATGCCTGTGATGTTTGCTGTCCATATGCCTGTGGTTACACCATCACAATGCAGCAGATAACACTCAGGTATTTTGTTTGTATGTGCCCAGTCTTGTTTTTTAAAAGAATGTATGATGGCTTTAAAAATCAGTGGGTGAGGGAAGGATTGGGACAGAGGAAAAATAGCAAGAAAGGGACACGTGGAGTGAAACTAAAGATAGCGTGTTCTGTGTCAGGTCTTACAAATACAACGGGAGTGGACCACCAGTTTGGCTCCATACTCCCAGCAGCCAAGACAGAGAAGCGATTCAGTCGGCTGGTAAGTCGGGAAAGCACAAGTCCTCAGCATGCGTGGACAGGTGGGTGAGGCTGTGGGCAGGGCCCTGGTAGCGGGCATGGCTGTCAGTCACTGCTGGAGGCAGAGCAGAGCCATGAGCCTTTGTGGCAAAATAGAATTTGCCTGTGTGTCCCTTTTGTACCAACTGCTGAAGTTTTGCTAATGCTTAAGGGGAATAATCCAGACTAGCAACTTTTTGTTGCTTTTTCCTGTTTCAGAGTAATACTTCAGACTACCTGGATCTGTATATTATGAAAAAATGTAAATGGAGTTCAAGATTTTTTTGTTGAGCACCAAAATAAACTCACACTTAACAATTCCATTTTCCTGTGAACTTTTAAAAATCCGCTGGTAGGCCCGTGAACTCTTCCATGTATGTGACTTTTTCTGGTGTGGAAAGGGCTGTGTTCACTAGATGGCAGCATCAACAGCCTTTTGGAAGTTAACTGCTCATGACAAGAAGGACACTTCATGGAACATGCGGCGTCTCATTCCTGCACTGTCAAAGAGTGTTTTTCCACTTCCTCTTGCCCTTGCATGTGGGCGTTGGGGGAGGTGCTCCCCGCAGCTGCCCCCAGCATCTCTGTGAGGTGCTGGGCTCTGGGGCAGCCAGGAGCGGCCAGCTCCCCAGCCCCTTCTTGTGCTGCTTTTTCTTTGCACCTTCAGACGGGGCAAGAGCCCTTATGAGAGTTGAGGATTGAGGATGCAGCTATGGGATAAGAGTGTCTTGTTAAGGCACAGGCATGCGCTAAGAGAGGATGGTTTTTAGATCCTCAGTGTTCAGATACGGCTTCTAGCATGAACGTGCTGTGATCTTGCAGGAAATGAGCTGGTTTTCCCTAATTGTGTAGAATCTTTCTCCTGTTTCCATCTCTGTGTGTGTATTTTTTTTTTCATCATAATGGCATTCGTTTCACCATGTGTGATTGAATTTTAAGATTTTTTTTAGCATGTGTTTCAAGTAGCACTGGGGAAAAATTCCTCTCTTTTGATTCTCAGTGGCAGTTTCGTATCGGCAGTGTTCTTGGTGCCTGGGAGCAGTGTGCAGCTGTGCTCTGTGCTACAGGTCTGCATCCCTGGTCACTGTTAAATGCCTGGAGTGCTGCTCAGACCGGAGTGCCCAGTAACACGCCCACACACTGCCATGGCAGGGAGCTACTAAGCAGGGCTGAAAGCTGCTGCACTAAAGGCTTGGGTGTCAGTACCAGGGCCTGTGGAATGGAGTGGGTGTGATCTTTGAGTGTTTATATTAATCTGCTTTATAGATTATAAATACCACAGCCTCTGCCTATCACCTTAAACTTCTGTGTGTTTGTACTTATTTATGTATTGTGATTAACACTGTGCAAACACATTTTTACAGAGTAAAAAGTGTACACATTTTATGTTTTCCCCATACTCCTTATTCTGTCTAACCTACACATCCTATCACATCAAGGTAGCCCATTCTCCTCCTCTCTGCTCACTCCTTCTCGTTTCACATAGCTTTCTTGGAAAGTTATGACCATTTCTGTTCTTTTGTTTTTAAATATGTATTTATTTGAAAGAAAGAGTTACAGAGAGGTACAAAGAGAAGGGGCAGAGAGAGAGAGAGAGAGATCTTCCATCTGCTGGTTCACTCTGCAAATGGTGCAATGGTTGGGACTGGGCCAAGCCAAAGTCAGAAGCCAGGAGTTTTTTCCAGTTCTCCCACATGAGTATAGGGGCCCAAGCGCTTGAGCCATCTTCCACTGATTTCCCAGGCACAGTAGCACGGAGCTGAATTAGAAGTGGAGCAGACAGGATATGAACCAGCACTCATGTGGGATGCTGGTGTCACAGGTGGTGGCTTAACCTGAAATGACCATTTATTTTTTTTCTCATGAATTTTATATCATTTTCTTAATCTATAAAAGGCCATTTATGGCTGGCGCCGCAGCTCACTAGGCTAATCCTCTGCCTTGCAGCGCCGGCACACCGGGTTCTAGTCCCGGTCGGGGCGCCGGTTCTGTCCTGGTTGCCCCTCTTCCAGGCCAGCTTTCTGCTGTGTCCAGGGAGTGCAGTGGAGGATGGCCCAAGTGCTTGGGCCCTGCACCCCATGGGAGACCAGGAGAAGTACCTGGCTCCTGCCTTCGGATCAGCGCGGTGCGCTGGCCGCAGCGCGCTGGCCGGGGCGGCCATTGGAGGGTGAACCAACGGCAAAAGGAAGACCTTTCTCTCTGTCTCTCTCTCTCACTGTCTACTCTGCCTGTCAAAAAAAAAAAAAAAAAAAAAAAAGCCATTTATTAGATTTTGACTGAAACTGTTAGTAGACAAATAGCCTGATAAGCTGTGGGTTTTTCTGCTTTAGCCCATCTGGCATCCTATGGTCTTCCTTTTTGCTAGGTTTGCCTTTTTTTTCTTTCCATCAAAGTGTTCGTGGATGAGAGAAGCCTTACCAGTGATGGTTTGTATTTCCATGTGCTATTCCTTTCTCAGTTGTTAAGAAGAGGAGTAAACGTGTTTCCTCTCCCTTTGTTTTCTCATCATTTAGGTGAAAATGACTGCTTGAGGTTAAGAGTGAAAGTTTAAGGCTCTGGCTTGTTCTTGTGGTACCTAGCACAAGGCCACATGGCGTAGTTTGCCCCCTAGGTGAAGACGCAGGTAACGAGTGCGTTCTCAATTTACTTTCCCTATTGGTCATTTTTTTTTTTTTAAGATTTATTTATTTTAGAGGTAGAGTTACAGAGAGAGGGAGGGACAGAGAGAAAGGTCTTCCATCAGCTGGTTCACTCCCCAAATGGCCGCAACAGCTGGAGCTGGGGCAATCAGGAGCCAGGAGCTTCCTCTGGGTCTCTCACATGGGTACAGGGGCCCAGTGCTTGGGCCATCTTCGGTTGCTTTCCCAGGCCATAGCAGAGAGCTGGGTAAGAAGTGGAGCAGCCGGGACTCAAACCGGTGCCCATATGGGATTTCAGCACTATAGGTAGAGGCCCAGCCTGCTTCGCCACAGCGCCAGCCACCTCCATTGGTCTTTGAGTTGGTGCAGTTAACACCAGCTTCTGGATAGAGGTTAGATCACACAAAGCACATCTGAGACACTAGGAGCAAATCAGGTGTGTTCTCTTTGACGTTTAAAGACAGAAGATAGTGGTGGAGCAGATACCAAGTGACGTCTGAGCTCCCTGAAGACCCCGGAGGAGTGAACAAGCAAGGAAAACAACCGCGGGGTCCAGTTGTGAAAATCCTGGCCTGCTTCAGGTCCTGCTGGGACAAGAATCAAAGATGACAGCGGCTGATAGCATCTCAGCACCTGAGTCAGCGCCCCTGGCCCACCCAGGCAAGCCTCTTCAGGCACAAAGGCCCAGGGAACTTCTCTCCTCCATGGGGTCCTGGAGAGCCCTTCTGCAGCCATGCAGCCAGCGCTAGCTCCCACCTAGGGTCAGCCCTGCACCACCCCCTACCGGAGGCTCAGTCAAGAACGCTGTTGCATGTTGAGAGTCTCAGTCCATTACATGGGATTTGCAGGTTTAGATGAGCTTGAGAACTTACTTAGGCGCCTGGGCTTTTAACTTTCTGCTGATGCCTTGAACTCCCTTGCTGCAAGACAGAACCGTGGTGACAAAACGAAGCCCCTGTGGCAGTCCCCTCAGTGACTCTTTGGGGCCTCATTGACATTCTGTCAGCTCGTGTCTGGGGCAACTTGGGTTAAAGATGGTAGCTCTTGTTCTAGTGGTTAAAGCAGATACTTTAGGCTGGCGTCGCGGCTCACTAGGCTAATCCTCCGCCTTGCGGTGCCGGCACACCGGGTTCTAGTCCCGGTCGGGGCGCCGGATTCTGTCCCGGTTGCCCCTCTTCCAGTCCAGCTCTCTGCTGTGGCCAGGGAGTGCAGTGGAGGATGGCCCAAGTGCTTGGGCCCTGCACCCCATGGGAGACCAGGAGAAGTACCTGGCTCCTGCCATCGGATCAGCGCGGTGCACCGGTGGCCATTGGAGGGTGAACCAACAGCAAAGGAAGATCTTTCTCTCTCTCTCTCTCACTGTCCACTCTGCCTGTCCAAAAAAAAAAAAACAAAAAAACAAAAAACAAAAAACAGTACTCTAAGTAAATGGTGGACCAGTTAGGTTGATTTTTTTTTTTCAAATCATTCTTGAAAAGCTTCTATTATATCTAATAAAGTAGAATGAACAGTTCATTATGCATTTGAGCTATCTTTAAAGTTGTTCTCTTATGTCCAGATCTTTTATCAGCGGCATGATTTCTTTAACAATTTGTATTCCTGCATTGTTACTTGTTGGCTTTGTTGTTAAAATTTTATTTTTCAAAACCAGACATGGGCTGGTGCCGTGGCTCAATAGGCTAATCCTCCACCTTGCGGCACCGGCACACCGGGTTCTAGCCCCGGTCAGGGAGCCAGATTCTGTCCCGGTTGCCCCCCTTCCAGGCCAGCTCTCTGCTATGGCCCGGGAGTGCAGTGGAGGATGGCCCAAGTACTTGGGCCCTGCACCCCATGGGAGACCAGGAGAAGCACCTGGCTCCTGCCATCGGATCAGTGCGGTGTGCCGGCCGCAGCGGCCATTGGAGGGTGAACCAACGGCAAAGGAAGACCTTTCTCTCTCTCTCTCACTGTCCACTCTGCCTGTCAAAAAAAAAGGGGCGGGGGATTGGAACAAAGGAATGAGGGGCGGTAGCAAATGTCTAGTATTTGCTTTTTCATTTTCTCAAATGCTAGCCCTTATTCCCGTGGGTTTATCTGTTTAGTCTGGGAAGTAGTTTCCTCTGCTGTCTGGCCGGAGGCCCTCGACCCTGCAGCTTTGCCCTGTCTCTTTGATCCTGAAGCTGGCCTGGCAGGCAGAGCCTAGTGCCACCTTTGCAGCCTCTTGATGGAGATAAGAAGCCACTTCTCTCCTTTCTCCTGGGGGGGCGGGGGAGCCAAGCCATAGGGGTGATAGGAAAGTGACTTCCTGGCGGAGAAGTTCCCACATCTCCTGGGGGCAGAGAGGCTGACACTCTGGCCCTATCTGCCCTGGCAGCAGCTCAGATCAGCAGGCTGCTCCTCCCAGGGCTGTGCGCCCACTTCCGATGGCCTCTTGTGCTTTCCTCCTTCCTGCTCAGGTTTCTCCCGGGAGTTAGGCTCCACTTAAGACTTATCACTTTCGTAAAGAAGAGAACCTGTGTTTATGGAGTGGACTATCTCACGGAAAGAGGGTGTGGGCGGGGTGACTGCCGACTGTGTTCATGGAGCCTCCCTCCGGATGCCGGACTGATTGTGGGCAGTTATCAAAGAAGTAAGTGCGGCCCACCTGCCTGCCGCTGTCACCCACCCCACATCCAAGGCAACTGTCGGAAGAGCAGTTCTGGTGCTCCCTGGGGAGCTGAGCTAGCCTGGGGGAAGGAACAGCACTTCCAAGAATAACATATGCAGAAGAGACTGCCTGTAATGTAAAACTGATTATCCTTGAGAAGAAGGTGGAGTGTTCTCTGTTCCGGATCACATTTTTAAGTTTAGGAAACAGGTATTGGCTCCTTGTCAGACTGTTTATTGTGACATAATTTGTTTTACGCAAAGACTAAATTTTCTTAAAAAAGCAACACTCACTCCTAGGTATCTGATTCATTGCTGTGCACACACAGTGGGCGTGCACTGACAGTGGTTTTAAATGATGATGAATACCAGGGCTCATACAGCAGGCGGATTGGTCATCTGGGAAGTGTGCTTGGCTCCTGCGTGCTGGGTGTGGACCCGGTCTTTGCAGCTCTGTGCTTGACAGCTGATATCTGTCCTGAGGCACAGCCTGGCTCCACGCTGTAATCCCAGTAGTCTGAACAAGCTCACTGGGACCTTAAACAGAGAATAGGCTTACAGAGGAAAAGAGATGGAGAATTTTTCCTTATCTTTCCTTATTCAAATACTTTCTGACTTGGGAAAGTGTTGTTTTGAAATGTGAACTCTTTTCTGAACTTCAATTTGTCATCTGTGGTGGAAACCCATAGCATCCTTAGGAGGAAAGTTGCCACAACTAAGGGCCAGCCTCACTTCCTAAACACAACGCTTAGGTCAGTACAAGGCGCCCTGGTGGGCTAAGCCTTCAGTTTTCACTTCAGAGTCAGTGAGTAGGGGAGATGGACAGGGCTCCTGAGCTGCAGGAAGGCCTCTGGTCCATGCTTCCAGAGCAATTTGTGTGAATGTCTTTGTTTGAGCCAAGCGGTCCTTCGAAGCATCATGCTATTAATTTTACCTTGTTGGGTGGAAGAGAAGACGAGAGGGACAAGCAGGTAGGGGGGCAGGTTCTTCCCTGGGGCAGGTGCCGTGGATAAGTGCCCCTTTGAGTGTCATCAGATTCGATTGGCCCAGCTGCTCTCAGCTGGAAAATGTCTGTGCCGGGAAGAGCTGACGTGAGTTTAGGACGGCGGCATCTGTCTTTGTTTTAGCACTGGAGGAGCTGCTGTGCAGTCGCAGTAGCTCTCTGGCGTTCACTTGGTGGCAGGGACGGTGAGGATCCAGAGTAATTTTACCTTTGGTTTATGATGCCTTACAGGTTGTAAAACTCAGATTTTCTCAAGTCAGCTTACTATGATTTTCAAGGGTTCCAAAAACAGTACCTTCTCTTATTAAGATATGGATCTCATTAAAATATGGGCAATTTGCTGTAATTAAACATACTTTAAATAGACCTTTCTTAGGTGAGACTGTTTTTTTCCAAGTGTTTTTAGCTGGCTGAGATTTCTCTTGCTGTATTCTCAGTTTGGGTCTAGGAAGATCAGTTCTGCCACTCTGGTGTCTTCCAAAATGTTCTTTCACTCAGTTTCATTAACCACATCCATTCCTTTCCCACCTTGGAATGTGAACTCTTAAACACCATCACCTAAAACCTCCTTTTTTGTGGGTCAAAGTGAGAAATAAAAACTTTTTTTCAAGAAATGCAGAATTATAGTAACTTCTAAAAATTGCATTTTAAAATAAAATAGAATTTAGCACTGTAAGGTTTGATGAAATAAGAAATAACATCTTTCTCCGTTGACTATAGCCCTATTAATTTTACTGTTAACTGATAAGATTGTTGGTAAAAATTTATTAACTGAGTTGGTTACATGCCATTTTGGAATTTAGTGGTTGGTTGTTTAGCCAGAGTCATGCCTCTTGAGTCAAGTTGTCTAATTTACTATCTCCCTTTAGTTAAAAGCCTCTGTTATGGTCTCAGTAGCCACAGTGCTTTCACAAGACGCAGCACCAGACATCTAAGACACTGATTCAATCTCTGCTGTGTTTTCGGGTTTCTTACCTGAAGTCCATCTGACCTTTGGGGACCCCCAGATACTTAGCTAAACATTTTACTTCAGGGCCTCATCAATAAATGTTACCAGATAACTGGCAGCTGTCAGATAATATGCTGGTAGACTGGTTCATAATTGCAACTAAAGATAAATTATTAATTTTGAGGTATTCGTCCTAGCTCGTTAAAAATTTTAACATAGAATTTGGAATTTATGAAACGTGACTGACCACAGTAAAACAATGCGAGTGAGCAAAGCCTCCCTATGCCCTTTGGTCAAGTTTTAGTTCCATGGGATGACTCAGCATTCATGGGAATTCTCAAGTGATCATTATCCGAAATGGTCTGTGTGGACAGTTTTCTGAGCACGTGGCTCGTTGCAGGGGTAAACACACATAACCTAAGGCCTTAGACTTCATTTTTTTAAAAAGATTTATTTATTTATTTGAAAGAGTTACACAGAGAAGAGGCAAAGAGAGAGAGAGAGAGAGTCTCCCATCCGCTGCTTCACTCTCCAGTCGGTCACAACAGCCGGAGCTGTACCAATCCGGAGCCAGGAGTTTCTTCTGGGTCTCCCATGTGGGTGCAGGGGCCCAAGGACTTGGGCCATCTTCCACTACTTTTTCAGGCTGTAGCAGAGAGCTGGATCAGAAGTGGAGCAGCCGAGACTTGAACTTGTGCCCATGTGGGATGCTGGCACTGCAGGTGGCGGCTCAACCCACTACGCCACAGCACCTGTCACGTTAGACCTCATTTTGTAATGGTGGGTCTGCCCTGTTCTTCAGTCTACACAGAGCAGAGATTCTAGGCAAGGAGAGACAACACGTCTGTAACTCATGCTAACCCATGACTAACTGACTTCCCTGCAGCCAGAGGGACCTCCCTCTGCCCTCTCCTCTTAGCAAAGCAAGGGCTGCCCTCCCAGCCCTTCAGCAGAGCCACCACGAGAGCTGTTCAAGTTCCGGTTTCAGACCTTACCACCTACTTGGTTGTGAACTTGTACGCTATGGAGCAGCCTCCCATTGACCCTTTGGCGTGGACTGTGCTCTTCGCCAGTGGAGAGGGGGGCTGAAGTCCATCTGCTCTGCCAGCTGACTGTGCTTTGTCCAGGGGGTCTCTGGGGATGCTGAGAGAAGGAAGGAGGGAAAGAAGGAAGAAAGAATTCCCAGCCCTCTCAAAGTTTTGTAGGTTAAAGATGTTTCTTTCACATCCGGTGTGCTGTTGGAGCTTTTGCTGCTCTGTTGTGTCGAGGGAGCTTGCAGGGATGGAGAGGAAAACAGGATTAGGAGTTGTCGTGTTGGGTCAGTCAAGAACTATCTGAGACCTAGTTAAACTTATTTCATGCTGGTGGCTTAGGATTTTAGTCTCGGTGAAAAACTTTCCTAGGAGCACCAAGAGGCTGTGACCTGTGGGTCTCATCACGGCCTGCTCTGCTCAGGCTCTGCGTGATGTGGTGGTGGAGGGTGGTCCAAGAACAAAGCAGGAGTGGCCCTGTCCTGGGAGAACTGTAACATCCACTGGGAGCAAGTGCTGCATGCACAAATGTTACCTAAGTGTCAAGAAGCTGGGATAGGCCTGGAGAGGGAACGGGTTTCTTCTTCACTGGTAGTGCAAGGAAAATGGAATAGCCACAAGCGGAAGCATGAAACCAGGCCCTGACTGTGCACCAAACAAAATCAGCCTGAAATGGATTAAAAATGGACATATAAGACCTGAACCCTAAGAGTCCTGGAAGAAAAGCGAGACATTTGCCTTGACATGACAGTTTGGATGTGACCTCAAAAGTATGAGCTGCAAAGGTAAAACCAAGGGGAGGAAGCTCTGCCCAGAAGAGACAACAGCCAATAAGATGAAAAAGTAACCTACAAAATGGGAGAAAATATTTGTAAACCATTCATCTAATGAGTGGTTAATGTCCAAAAGACTGAAGGAGCTGATATAGTGTACTTGAAAAAGTTTCTGGAAAATGCAATCGACAGCTAGGTTCAGGCCAGGTGTTTGGAGCTGCAGTTAGGATGCCACTTGGGACACTCATGTCTCATATCGCAGGGCCAGGGTTTGAGTCCTAGCTGTGCCTCTGACTCCAGCGTCCTGTTAGTGCACACTCTGGGAGGCAGCAGGTGCTGGGTTCCTGCCACCCACATGGAAGACCCAGACTAAGTTCCAGGCTCCTGGCTGTAGCCTGGTCCAGCCCTGGCTATTTCAGGCATTTGGAAGTGAACCAGTACATGCAAGTGCTCTCTCTCTTTGTTTCTTTGCCTTTTTGTTAAATTTATTTTGGTATAAAATACTCTGAAATACATGTGTAGTTTTCTCATAATACGGTTTCTTTTGTGAACTGTTGGAAGATCTCTTCTGTGGATTTTAAGATCCCTAGATTTTCAAAAACTTTCCACTAAAGTAAATTTACCCTTTGAGTCCTTTTTCTGTGAACTTTTTGCAGTCCTCTAATATAACTCAACAGCAGAAATACAAACACCCCGATTGTAAAAGTTCAGGGGACCTGAATACACATGTTTACTCATCCAGGTGGCCAGTAGGTATATAAAAAGTTGCCCAACATCGCTAATCATCAGGGAAATGCCAGCTAGGATCACAGTCAGATGGCCCACACCTGTTAGGATGACTGTAATTAAAAGATAAGTGTTGGCAAAGATGTAGAGAAAAGGGAACCATTGTGTGCTATTCGTGGGAATGAAAATAGGCACAGTCATCCTGGAAAATAGTATGGAATTTCCCTTAAAAGGTAAAAATAGAGCTACCATGGGATCTGTGATCCAGCCGTCCCATTTCTGGGTATATTTGCAAGGAGGTGGAATCAGCGTATAGAGCAGATAGCTGCACCCCCATGTTCATCACGGTATTACTCAAATAGCTAAGATACAGAATCAGCCTAAGTGTCAAAGGACAGATGAATGGATACAGAAAATGTGATACATACATATATAGAAAGAAATACTATTTAGCCATTAAAAAAGTTACCCTGCTTTTAGATCCAAAATGAATGACCCTGGAGGACATTATGAAAAATGAAATAACTCAGACATAGGAAGACACATGTGTGATTGGAACTGTGTATGAAATCTGAAGAACTCAGAGCAGTAGAGAGTAGAATGATGGTGGTGGGGGCCTGCGGCACACGGGAAATAGGAAGGTGACAAAGTGTACAAATGCCCCATTTTAACGTGTAAGTTCCAAAGATCTCTTATGCAATACGCTGATTCCAGTTAATGGTACTGGGTTATTTACATACCATTTATAAGAGTAGTTCCTAAGAATTCTCATTACCACCCCTCCCCCTACATAGAGAAGGTAATGGTGTGTGGTGATCAGTATACAATATATATATATCAGGTCATTGCATTGCATATTTTGCCTTTATGCAGTTTTTTGTCACAGAGATCAGAGAAGCTTGGGAAAAAACCAACAGTCCTGAGAGCTCTATTCAAAAACCGCAACAAAGCAATGATTTCTTTAAAAATGTTGAGAAAAGCTACATTTCCAAGCCATCAGTAAGAGCATGGGGTGTGCAGCCGACAGTCTTAAATCTCAACAGTCTGACTTTTAACTTTTCCTCTTTGCTAATTTGGAAATGACCAAGGGGCAGCATAACTGTGGTGAAATTGTGTGTGTGAGATGCCCTGGGGTCTGCACATGCTCCTCATATCTGGGGCTGACCCCAAAGACCCACAAAGGCATTTAGCAGTGAGTCCCTGCAGATGAGCTGAGAGCCAGATATCCTCATGGAGACAAAGTCGGCAACTATCAGGAGAGACTTGTTGAAGTGTATTTTTTAGTGCATTTTCCTCAGCCCTTAGCAAGAACCTTGTAAGCCCTTAGCTGTAAAGCGAAGGTTAAGAATAGGAAGTGTTAAAGTCTCTTAAGAACATGAGTCCAACAAAAATCTTGGCTGATAGCCTGATGGAGGTCAAATAAACCTTGTTTCAAAGTTTCCCAGAAAACCTGTTCATTACTGGCAAACCTCAGGCTTCCATGTTTTCGTTTTTCTCTTCCCTTTTAATCTACAGGAAGCTTGTGGGCTGGGCCTTCCCACAGACATCCATTGTTAAGTTCCATATTTCCACCTACCTTCTTGGGTAAGAAATGCCTGGAGGAGACCAGACTACAGATTGTTTATCAGTAAAAATCAGTGCTTTGGGCAGGTTTCTGCCTTTTCCTTATTTGTTAACTAAAACAACACCTTTAGAAAGGGTTGCTCAAACAAGTGCTCAGAGTGAAATGAATGAAAACAGCTTTCAGGCCAGATCTGGACCTGTGCTTTAAGATGATCAAGTCAGTGGGGTTGTTTGATAGAGCAGTGAAGGGGCCACTTGGGACACCAGCATCCCATACCAGAGTGCCAGGGTTCGATCCCAGCTCCCGATTCCAGCCTCCTGCATACACCCTTGGAGGTGGCAACTGATGACACAGGTCCGTGGGTTCTTGCCACCCATGTAGGAGTCCTGAAGTGAGCTCTTAGCTTCAGCCTTGCCCAGCCCCAGCTCTTGTGGGCATTCGGGGCGTGAAGCAGCAATCCTCTCATTTTGAAGCTGGTTTCTGTCCTCTGGATCCCGTCATCAGGTTGTTCCCTGACATCTGGCTTCACTCTGTTGTTGTGTAAACATCATGTCACCTCCATCTCTCTGCCTTTCAAATAATAAAATTAATTGACTAATTAAAATGATCAATTCCTGGATGTATTGGCTTTGGGGTTGATGCTGAATACACCTCCCTAGCTTCTTGGATTCTGCATTTACACTCGGGTTTCTCAGTTTCTTTACTTTCCAACTTAATGCTCCTGCTGTTGTAGAACTGTTTTTTGACTTTATTTGTTCTTTCTTAAGCATCCTTTATCCCCAGCCAGGAAGGGGAGTGCAGCAGAGAACGCAGCCAGCACAGAGCTCTTATTTATCCTGAATCATGTGAGTACAGACAGGCCTGAGATCATCCTGCCCTCCTCTTTCTCTTATGGACAGCAAGTCCAGGCAGAGCAAGTGATAGATGAGGGCGGAGCCCGGAAGGACCCAAGTCTCCATCCCTTCCTGTTCTTTGCCTTGAATCAGAAGCCGCACTTAGCATGCACAGGGCCTCACCCAGGTTGGCCGTGGAGGCCCTCGTCTGTCACCCCCGGTTTCTCGTCTCAGCCATACTTTCTTTTCCCTAATGCTTCATGCATTGTGCCTTGTTGAGGACCTGCTTTCCCTGTCTGGCCCTGTTCACGGGCTTGTCCAGCAGGTTCTAGAATGTTCCGGGAGACTCACATTGGTCTCCTCTCCCAGAACCACTCTTGGGTGATGCCCAGGGTCCTTTTGCCAGGAATGAACAATCCTCTCATTTTGAAGCTGCTTTCTGTCCTTTGGATCCCGTTGTCAGGTTGGTCCCTGGCATCTGGCTTCAGTCTGTTGTGCAAACATCATGTCATTTGTCTTCTGGTTTTGTTGTAGGTGTGACTTCCAGGGAGTGCAGGGGCGGGTGTGTGAGCACTTGCTTAAGCACAAATACATCCCGTCTTGGTGGCTTTTGTGTTTGTTGTTTTTCCCCTTAGTACATTCAGCAGCGGTGGGAGCCAGCCCTCAGGAATTTGGGGCCAAACAGGGCTGAGGCCAAAACGTTGGCAGTGTTAGGCACTTAATAAGGATTTATTAGGGGTCTGATTTATGCACAGCCTTGTACTAAAGGAAAGTCAGGGAAATGCTGACTAAAGGAGCATTCAGAGTATTTATGTCAGGAGTATAATTTCCCTGGCACTGCACTTCAAAAACACGTTTGTTTCTTTTCCTCAGTGGTTTGGGAGAAGGTACGTTCTGTGCATTAGTGATGAGGAAGTGAAGCTGGTTCTGGCTGCCGAAGCCAGGGAACCAACGGGCAGAGCTGTGGCCTGGGCTCCAGCCTGCTCGTCCCTGCCTGCTCCTGGCTGCAGAGTGCTCGTGGGCTCTGTGTGTCTCCTCTGCGCCTTAGTTCCCTGCAGTGGTCTCCTGTTGGATCTCATCTTGCTCTTGGAACTTTGCTTTCTGTCTTGCCTTCTTCCTGACTTAGGAGTTATTCAGGTATCTTCCATTCCAAACACTAAGATGGACCTCACAGCGGGCAGGGGTCCTGCATTGTTCTTTCCAGATGCACTTAGTTTCCTGGGTTCATGGGTTTGAAATTGGGATGTGGAATTGCCGTGGAAGTCCATTTCTTCTAGAAGGTGCACCTTTGCTGTTCTCTTAGGGCACTGCCGTCAAGTACCCACGTTGAGATTCCTTGTCTGAGGGCATTTGGGCCTCTCATGGTGCGAATTGAGAGTGCCATAGTACTGTAGTGAGTACTATGAGTACTGACTTGCTGGTCCCGGAGGCGACCCTCTGTCCCTCTGCCCAGTTCCCAGGTAGGAACCTTCTGGGCGGTGGAGTGAGTTCTGTGTGGCCTTCTGTGCCTTGGCTTCATGTGGGGCTGCCCCATTCACCTCCCCGTCTCAGGTGCATTTGCTCTTCAGTGGTGCATGAAATCATCCCCAGTGTGATGTGTGCCACTGCACAGCGGGTTAATACGCTGCATTTAGTTCTGAGAGACGCCCCCACCACCGACAGGGAGCCATCTTAGCTCTTTTTGACCTTAGGGGCATAACTGGGCATTGCATGCCCCTGGGGCTGAGTCTGGCTTGCTCACCTGCGTACACAAAAGCCAGAGCAGATCACCATCAGCACCATGACTTGGTTCCTTGCTGGCTGCACACATGCGACAGAAATACCACATTAATAAATGCTTCTACATGGAATGGGGAAACAAGCCATAAAAATAGTCGTTTGTCCTCTGCTCAGATGAGTTGCTAGGAAAAGCCGTGACATTTTCTGATTCAGTAACCTAACTATTCTCGGGCCCCCTCCATGGCCCGTTGTATACAAACAGATTATAAATATCCAAACACATGTCCTCAGAGAAATTCGTTGGTGTCTGAGGGACATAAAAATAACCAGAGAGTCCTGGTTGTCCCGTCTCCCTGTGAGGGGCCCAGACAGCTTGGGTAGAAGACATCATTGCTGTTGTCTGTAGAGCGAATGTGGAGATACAAAACCTTGTGCACCAGTGGGGAGTGAGTACAGCCACGTGCAGAGGAGGATTGGCTAGTGGACTTCCCAGCCTGCGATCTGGGGAGAAGAAAGGGGTTCAAACAGCAGACGTGGTAATAACGTACTTCCTGAATGCCTTTCCCGTGTGTGGCTCTGTCCTAGGCACTTTGCATGCAGTAGTGCATCTGTCAGTGCTTGAGAATAACAAAGGGACTACTGATAGGAATAAAAGGCAATCAAATGCATAGACACCCTTGACGAAGGTGAGAGGCTGTAGAAAGCTTGGTCAAGAGTCGGCTGCTGGAGATGGTTTAACAAAAAGGCAAAGTCGGGCTGTGATTGTTGGTAGGAGCAAGTGTCTGGTATAAACAGTTCAAGGAGTGATCAGTATCTTTTGTTCTTTCTGTTCAGTGTTTGGTTTAAGATTTATTTATTTGAAAGGCAGAGCAACAGAGAAATAGTGAGAATGATGGAGAGATGGAGATAGGAAGAGACAGAGAGAGAAACAGACAGACATACATATCCACTGGTTCACTTCCCCGTTGGCTGCAACAGCCAGGGCTGAGGCTAAAGCCAGGAGCCTGGAAATCCATCCAAGTCTCCCACCTGGGTGGCAGGGGCCCAAGCACTTAGGCCAACATACACTGCCTTCCCAGGCTCATCAGCAGGAAGCTGGGTCAAGGGCAGAGCAGCTGGGACTTGCACCAGATGCCAGTATGGGCTGCAGGCACTGGAAATGGTGGACAAGCCTGCTGCACCTCTGTGCCGGCCCTCTCTTCAGGGTTACTATGTTTTGCATTACACACATCCACAGGTATTTTCATATTCCTTTGTCGTGGAGGATGGGAATTTGCGAGTTGGGAATAGAGTAAGTATGTGGTCTGTGTCCAGCAGACAGAATTATCTGTGCAAGTGAAATAACCCAACACAAGTGAGATGCTGTATAGACTTATTAGTACCCCAGGATTTGTCCAGCTTTCTTTGTATGCAGTCTTAACTGGGAGAATGCTGGGGTCAACCTGTGTTCCAGTCTGGATTCAAGATTTCTCCTTGCCTCACTGTGGTGAACATCAGCTGCACCCTTGGCTCACCCATCCCGCACTGGGACCCCTCGGCCTGGGCCACCTTCCTAACTGCTGCCCTGCACCCTGGTGCTGGAACAACCCATCAGGGTCCCCTAACTTCCATGTTCCCCTTCTCTTGTTTCAGTCAGAGCAGCAATTCCTGAGAGCTGACCTGGTCCTGTGGCTTCTGCGCACGGCTGAGCTCAGTGGCTTCTATTGCTTTCAACATGCAATCTGAACTCCTTAGCTAGGCATCCAAAGCCCTTAGTCATGCTTCCCTTGCGCATGTGATTTCCCACAGTTCCCTCACACACACCCCATGCTGCCATCTCCTAGTCCCTGTTCTCTCTGAAGACAGTGCTCCCTCCCTTTCAGGGCCAGCTTTCTTGTCTTCAAGAAGTGTGTAGGGACGGTGGCCTCTCAGAGTTCTTCCCCACAGCGCTCCTGCTGCTTGGTGGGTCTGTAGCTCTCACTTGCACCAGTGGGATAAAGAAGTAGCCCGCAGTTAAATCACTTAAGAACTTTCTTGGCATCACTTGGTTTCATGAGTATGAAGGTTGTGTCATGAACCCTCCCTCCTCAGGTTGAGCACAGTGTCTGGTCTTTAATAGCCCTTGTGAATGAAGGCAAGGGACCCTCATTTGTGGACGACTGGGTGTTGGTCAGACCTTTAGAAGGTTGCGATGAACTTGTGTTGGAGTCAGAATTCACATTTCCCTTTAGCATCAGGTATAGCAGCCAGCTTTCCCAGGGTTTCCTGGTCAGAAATAATACTGAGACTCCATGCTCCTAGATTTGATCTCTGGGATGATACATGCAGGGTGTGTCACCATTTGTCTGCATAATTGGGCTTTACCTTGGGGCTCTAAGAGAAGAGGTTAAAGGAATCAATGGTTTAGTAATTGTATTGTTAATCTTGAAAGGAAAGGTGAATGGAAAGTATTTTAAAAACTGGTTAGAGAAGATAATTATTGGGAGCATGAAAAATAATTACGTGTTCCTTGTGCTGTCATGGGTGCATGTGAAGGTTACAGGTGGGGTAAAACAGCTCGTCATTTTTTTGTTTTACAACTTACACTTTCATATGTAGGTTTAGCAACCTTCAGGACACAGGGCAAGGACTTCCTCTTGGATGGTGTTTTACACTAATTACGCAGATGCCCACTGACTGCCTCTGTGTCCATGAGAGGGGGAGGGAGGGGTGTTTCCATTCCTGTGGGCTGTGTTCAGGATGTAGCTGAATTTGTTTTATATATATATATATATATATATAAAATAGTTACATATATTGTTATATAACAAAACAAATTATATATATCTGGTGCCATAGGTGACTTTATATATATATAAAATATATATATATATATAGATATTGATACAATCTCCATTTGCTGGTTCATTCCCCAAATGGCTGAAATGGCTCCTGCTGGGTCAGGCTGAAGCCAGGATTTCATCCAGGTGTCCTGTGTAGGTGGCAGGGACCCAAGCACTTGATCCACCTTCCCTCTTTTCCCAAACACATTAGCAGGGATCTGGATTGGAAGTGTGGCAGCCGAAACTCAAAACAGAGCTCAAATGGGATGCTGGTTTCACAGGCAGCAGCCTAACTTGCTATGCCACGATACCAACCACACCTATGACTTTTTAAAAATATTATTTGAAGGGCCGGCGCTGTGGCTCACTTGGTTAATCCTGCGGCACCAGCATCCTATATGGGCACCAGGTTCTTGTCCTGGTTGCTCCTCTTCCAGGCCAGCTCTCTGCTGTGGCCCGAGAGTGCAGTGGAGGATGGCCCAAGTACTTGGGCCCCTGCACCAGCATAGGAGACCAGGAGGAAGCACCTGGCTCCTGGCTTTGGATCAGCGCAGTGCTGGCTGTAGCGGCCGTTTGGGGAGTGAACCAAGGGAAAGAAGACCTTTCTCTCTGTCTCTCTCTCTGTCTATAACTCTACCTGTGAAATTTTTAAAAAATATTATTTGAGAGGCTTATAGAAAACAGAAAAAGAGAACTCTCTCATCTGCTGGTTCACTTCCTAAATGCTCACAGCAGCCAGGGGTCCCATGTGGGTGATGTGAACCCAATTACTTGAACCATCACCTGCTACTTCCCAGGGTCTGCACTTGCAGGAAGCAGGAGTCGGGAGCCTGAACTGGAAATCGAACCCAGGCACTCCAGTGTGGGATGCAGGCCTCTTAGTGCTGGGCCTGACTCCTACCCTAGAATTTAGTTTAGTTTTGTTTAGTTTTGTTTTGTTTTCAACAAAGTCCTGCCCCAGGTTGTTTTTGCTGTGTGGGGGTTGCCGTGCCCTGTCTGTGTTCTGCTCCTCTGGCACCTGTGTGAAGGTTCCCTCTCTGTGGTTGGATTCTGAGTCCTCTCGGTCTTGTATCTGCTTCTTTCTATTCCCCAGTGCGTTTTTCAGAGAGCCACAAACTCAGCGTTATTTGTGCAACCCTTTGCTTGAAAATATTAAGACCAATGTAACCCACAGATGTTCCTACATCTCCCTCACAAATCCCTTTGAGACTAAAACTGGCCATTAGTCTAAAAGTGATCCCTTTCCATTATTAGAATGTAAGAATTTGAAGTGGGTGGAAACAGTACTAGTGACATTCACAGTTTATTAGTATTCTGTCATCTGTTCATTCGCATTCTTTTGTATCTCTTTGTAAAAAAAAATCGCCAACTGGATTTCTGCATGGTGTTTATAGGCTTGAGATTTTCCTGGTCTCCTTGTTGTTCTGATATTCTGGGACAATTGGTTATGCATAAGAATTGTCAAGGTAGCTTTTTTAAATTGACATTTTAAGATGTAATGACTTTGAACAGACCTGTTGAGGGATAGTTTTTTTTTTTAAATACTATTTGTTGAACTCTTTACTTAGTATACAGTTAATATTACATGCATGAAGTTAATTGAAAATAGATGTTAGTAAAAAATAAGAATGGGAATAGGAGAGGGAGGAGGAGGAAGGGTGGCAGGGCCGGTACCGTGGGAAGAATCTCTGTGTTCCTAAAGTTGTATTTATGAAACGCATGAAGTTTGTGTGCCTTACATAAAGGGTTTCTGGGAAAGAAAAAAAAAGCACACTGATTCATACACCGTTCAAAGATTTGGTGTCGCCAGGTCTGGGGTGGAGCCCAGTCTCTATTCATAAAAGTTGCCCAGGCCAGTTGGCCAGGTTATGAACTCTGCTTTTAGATCTCTATCTGTAAAACCTCTCTTGCTGAGAATTAGTAGGATATATTTTTTTAACTATTTATTTATTTATTTGAAAGTCAAATAGAGGAAGGGGGGGAGAGAGAGAGCTTGCATGCAAGTTATTCTATCCGCTGGTTCACTCCCCAAATGGCCGCAACAGCCAGGGCTGGGCCAAGCCACAGCCAGGAGCCAGGAGCTTCATCCAGATCTCCCACGTGGGTGCAGAGGTCCCAGGGCTTGGGCCAGCCTCCACTGTTTTCCCAGGCACATTAGCAGGAAGCTGGATCGGAAGTGGAGCAGCCAGGACTCACACCAGCAACCATCTGGGATTCTGGCATCATAGGTGGCAGCTTAACTGGCTATGCCATAGCGCTGACCCCAAGGATAACTTCAAACCTCTCAGTGTTCTTGTCCAGGCTGTTGGCATGGGTTACTATTTGTCATCATTAGCACATCTACTCCTGCCAGGTCTGCACTGATTCTTGTGTGGTCAACGGCTAAACATCTACCTTTCCTCTTTCTTGTCCCTGGTTTGTGAACATCTCGTTTCTCTCTGCACAGCACGCAGGGCAGTTTCAGGGATATAATGGAGGCTCTCTGAGTTCTCATCAGCAGAGGAGATAGAGCGCGGATCCTGAGCGTCTCTCCTCAGCCTCATACTAGCTGGGCGTTCTGGTCCCCCTTAGACACTTCATTTGAGCCTGGAAGGCAGCTCTCTGCAGAGCCCCTTCCCACGCCACTTCACGGGGCCTTCCCTTGTCCTGTCTCTGTACCTCTGCACCTCCTGGGAATATTTTAGCCAGTGCTTTGTCTTACCCAGTACATGCCCTTACCCTTGCTCCCTGCTTTTTGACAATTTCTGCATTCCACTCTTGCAACATCTCCTTAAGTTTTACTGTATCAGGAAAATTTCTGTGTGATGGGGAGACATATCAGAAGTGCACTCACTGCTGTCTCATGTTTGCTATTCCTAGGTCTTCTGCTTCCTTCAGAGACTACTGGGTATTATCATCCATATCCAGTAATGGCGTGAACACATTTGTGGAGTGTTGATGACTTTCTCTGGCCTTGTACTGTGTATTTCACTACTCCTTGTATGTAGAAACAGGAGGGTGGGGGAGGTGGCACTTAGCCCATTTTGTATGGTTCAATATTCATTTGATTGTGACTGATGATGACTCTTGCCTGTCTTCATAAGTGGTGTTTCTTGAAGCAAAGGTGCTTACATTTTCACACATCAGGTTCACTTGGGAATTATTCCAACTGAGATTTAGACTGTGCCTTCAGGGATTTCTGATTCATCAGGTGTGGGGTGAGGCCTGAGAATTGGTGTGTCCACTGAGTTCCCTGGTGATGATAATGCTGCTGTGTCTAGGGACCACACTTTGAGAACCGCTGACCTGTGGGACCGAGAAACAACCCGTGGGGGACAGAGGGGAAAATGTTTGGCAAATTAGCTAAGACAGTACTGGGGAAGTTACTCATAGCAGAAGGCCTAGATTCCGGTCCAGACTCCACGTTCAGTTCCAGCTTCCTGCTAGTGTGTGCACCCTGGGGGGCAGCAGGTGATGGCCCAAGTACTTGAGTCTTTGCCACCCATGTGGGTGACCTGGATCGAGTACCCAGCTCCTGAGATCCATCTGGCCACAGCAGGTGTGGGCCTTTCAAACAAATAATAATAATAAAAAAAGAAACTACCCGGGAACGACTACATTTTTCCCAGGGAAATATTTCATGTTAAATATGTTGAGAATTTAAGTGCCTTTCAGAGACTTTTTCCTAGCGATGGTTACTCAGAATAATTTACGTGAGACTCCCCACTGTATCAGATTTATAAAGAAACTGTTCAATTGTATCATATGCAAATTTCCTTAAGCACTAAGTATTTTCCAAAACAAAGTCTGGAAAGTAGTTCTTGAGGATGATTGGATCAGTGGCCATATCATTAGAGACCCCAGTTCTTACTGTCACGGCACGCTACCCTGTGAGGTGTGTACTGCCTACCATGGTGTGTCTTCAGACTGGCCTTGCATGGTGGCAGAATGGCCATGGAGATGCCATATCCACGTGTTCCCTGTTTGGTATCCCAGCTTACGTACTGTCAGCAACTCTTGGGGAAAGTGAAATGGAAGATCCCTACATTCTTAGCAGGGATAGTAGTTAACACAGAAGCAACACTGAGGGCTGGTTGGTTCAGCTGTGTGCTCTCCGTGATGAGAGGTGGGCTAAGACATGACTCACCGAGAAGTACTGCTGTGCTGCTTTTCTGCCTACTCTGTAATTACTGGAGGCTTCTCATCAACTTTCTAAACATCTTCATACGTTCAGAGTACCTCATGGAATCTTCCAATTCCAAGGATTCTTTCGACAGACCTCTAACTTGAAGAAGTATCTGGGGACTTCAAAACTTCTGTAGAGAGTGGAATTGAAAGATAAGTTTATTGGGGCAGGCGCTTAGCACAGTGGGTTAATAAAGCCCTGGCCTGAAATGCCGGCATCCCATATGGGTGCCGGTTCTAGTCTCAGCTGTTCCTCTTCTGATCCAGCTCTCTGCTATGGCTTGGGAAAAGTAGTAGTAGATGGCCCAAGTCCTTGGGCCCCTGCATCCGTGTGGGAGACCCAGAAGAAGCTCCTGGCCTCAGATTGGCACAGCTCCAGCTGTTGCGGCCATCTGGGGAGTGAACCAGTGGATGGAAGAGCTCTATCTTTGGCTCTACCTCTCTCTCTTTCTAATAAATAAATAAATCTTTTTTAAAAAGTTTATTTTGATGCAGAAAATTTTGAAATTCATACATAGCTTTTTCACAGTATACTTTAAGATTTATTTATTTATTTTAAAGAGTTAGGCAAAGAGAGGAGAAAAAGAGAGGGAGAGAGCGAAGTCTTCGATCCGCTGGTTCACTTCCCAGATGGCCACAATGGCCGGAGCTATGCAAATCTGAAGCCAGGAGCCAGGAGCTTCTTCCAGGTCTCCCACGTGGATGCAGGGGCCCAATGACTTGGACTATCTTATACTGCTTTCCCAAACCATAGCAGAGAGCTGTATTGGAATTGGAGCAGCCGGGACTCGAACAGGCACCCATATGGGATGCCAGCACTGAAAGTGGTGGCTTAACCCGCTATGCCACAGCGCCGGCCCCATCACAATATACTTTCTCATGAACTTTTTGAAGACTCCTCATCTGTATGAGTTTCAGATTGTTTTGCTCTCCAATATACTTACCTTCAGTTCCATTTCTCCATGAACTTTCACAGTACTCTCATGTCTCAGTCTCCTATCACTGTCTGGGTTTCTGTGTGCTGTCCATAACAACATCATGAAGCCACAAGTGAACTGAGCACCTAGGCACAACAGCACTCATCGAACGGAATAGGCAGTGAGTTGACTCGCTTGAGTTGCCCTGTTCCTGTGCGTTACTGCACCTGGCACCAAGAAACCCTACAAGTTGGAGTCTGCTTAAACTGTGCCAGCCGCTGCTGCTTTCTCCTCTCTCCCCATTTTCTCTCGGGCCTTGGTCTGTTGGTCACCAACTTGCCCTTCAGCAGGGTGACTGTAACTTTGCCCCTCTGCTGTGCGGGGGGTGAGTGAGTGATCAGTACAGGCTACATGCAGAGGCTCAGGTAAGTCTCAGTTTCTTGGCCATTAGGGCTCAGGTTACAAGGTTGGCACCAGCTCTGTAATGTGTCCCTGTGCATCCTGTCAAGTAGGGGCAGAATAACTGGCAAAGAACATGCTGATTCATCACTCATATTCGGGGCAAACTGTGAGTTGTCTAATTCTTTTCGGATAGGGTAGCTTTCTTGTCTTTCGGAAACTTGTTACATTCGAAGTATAGTAATTGCAGCTTTCCCAATAGGAAGTGATAGAACAAGAAAGCTCTTGGTATCAGTCTCTACTGTAGGTTTCTCTCTCAGTGTAATGAAATTTCCTCCTCTGACCCCCCTCCACGGAGTGAGTCCTCTGTCACATACTATGACTGTCCTTGCCAGGAACAGGCAGAGAAAGGGACACCACACTGTCCTTAACCAAAGGCTGAGCAAATAAATTTTACTACATTTGTTTCTATGTATTTTAACATATTTACATAAACAAAATTAATAAATTAGAAGCCTCATAAAATGTGTAGCACCTAAACGTTTTGGTAGAAGTTCTGCATTCCTACAAGAACCTCATAGAAACACTCTTCAGAAAGCTGATGCTGGCCTGTCTCACAAGGCTTCTACAGGTCTCTCCCACTGTCATTTTCACCTTGGCTGGAATTACATTCCACCCTATTTCCCTTAAATAGACACCTTCCCTTTAATTTTCTCTTGCTTATCGCTAGCAGTAATCAGTGTGTCAGGAGCCCACTTTGCTTCCGCAGGGAGATTGGATCTTGAACGGTTACCAAGCAGGCCACACCTTTCCCCTTGCCATGAGTGTCTTGGGCTCTAAGTAAGGCCTCTGTCTTCGTCTGCTTGGGCTGCTGTGCACAGTGCCGTGGACTGGGTAATTTATAAACAGTGTAAATGGATCACTCATAGTTCTGAAGGCTGGGGCACCCAAGATCCAGGTACCAGAATTTTGGGTGTCTGGTGAGAGCTGGATCCTTGCTAATGGCACTTTCTCTGTCCTCACATGGTGGAGGGCAGAAGAAGCCGTTCATACAGGCATTACGCCCAGTCATGACAGCTCTACTCACATGCCCTAGTCACTCTCCAAATGCCCTGCTCTTAACACCATCATGTTTGCTGTTAGTTTGGGGAGGGGGCTGTCTCCTAGATTTCACTGTTGATTGCTGTGGGCAATCAGTCTGTCAGTTTGGAAACTGCTCTTTTGGGGGCAAGGGGTGCACGTCAGTGTGTTGTAGTGTCTGCCTGTGTTGCAATGAAATTTTAGAACGGAGTGCTGAGTTTTTATATCAGTTTTTAAATGGATGTTGTCAAGGACCGTGTTGATATAAAATCAATTTTGCATTTACCAGAAGTAAAACTTGAAGCTTGACAAATGTGTGGCAGGAAAGTGCCATGATGTTGAGAAACTCAGCCGTAAGAAACCAGGTTCCCCATGGAAGTGATAATTAATGCAATTAGGTGTGTATAGTGTATTTAAAGGAAGTCTGAGCATGTATGTGTATATTGTCTTTATCAGATAAACAAATGAAAGTCATTTCTAATTGTCATTTCCTGAGTGAGAATCTCCCTGTTGTCGTGGGTTAACTACTGGAGCCCAGTCTCTGTAACCCTCCTTGTTTGCGGCTGTCCTGGGTATCCCTTGTGAGAGGTGGGTTTCCTTTGTGAAATCACCCATAAAATCATTTCCACCAACAGCATCACATAAATGGAACAGCTGATAAAGATCAGGGTGTTGTACTAAGCATTGGGATTCCAAAGAGGTCCCCCCCCCCCACAAAAATTTATCTATTTGAAAGACAGTTACACAGGGAGAGAGAGAGAGAGGTCTTCAATCCACTGATTCACTCCCCAAATGGCTGCAGTGGCTGAAGCTGTGCTAATCTAAAGCCAGGAGCTTCTTCCAGGTCTCCCACATGGGTACAGGGGCCCAAGGACTTGGGCCATCTTTCACCATCATCATCCTCTACTGTTTTCCCAGGCCACAGCAGAAAGCTGAATCAGAAGTGGAACAACCAGGACTTGAACTAGCACCCATATGAGATGCCAGAGCTGCAGGCTAGGGTTTTAACCCGCTGTGCCACAGCACTGGCCCCAGGGTTTGTTTTTGTTTTTGTTTTGTTGTCAAGGACTGTGTTGATATAAAGTCAATTTTGCATTTACCAGAAGTAAAACTTGAAGTTTGACAAATGTGTGGCAGGAAAGTGCCATGATGTTGAGAAACTCAGCCGTAAGAAACCAGGTTCCCCGTGGAAGTGATAATTAATGCTGTTGTTGTTTAAGATTTATATTTTTTTATTTGAAGGTAGAGTTACTGAGAGAGAAAAAACAGACAGACAGACACACACACACACACACACACACACAGATGGAGACAGAGAGGTGTTCCATCCACTGGTTCACTTCCCAGATTGCCGTAATGGCCAGGGCTGGGCCAAACCAAAGCCAGGAGCCAGGGGTTTCTTCCAGGTCTCCCCCATGGGTTTGGGGGCCCAAATGCTTGGGTCATCTGCTGCTTTCCCAGGCACATTAGCAGGGAGCTGTACTAGAAATGGAGCAGCTGAGTTTGGAACCAGCACCCAAATGATGCTGGTGTTGCAGGCAGCAGCTTTACCCCCAACACCACAACACTGGCCCCTAGGGATCCTAAAGTGTTTTAAGGCTTGTGAGCCCACCTGTGGAGAACTTGTGACAGAGGCTTAACCTGTGTGCTGGTTGATGGGAGGATTCCACAGGAGAGGCCCCGTGATGCTTTGTCTACCTGCGTCTTCATCTCTTTCCATTTCTTCCAGGACCATTTCATTGTATCTTTTTTTTTTTTTTTTAAGATTTATTTTTATGTATTTGAAAGAGTTAGAGAGGTAGAGACAGAGAGGTCCTCCATCCACTGGTTCACTCCCCAGATGGCCGCAACAGCCAGAGCTGAGCCGATCTGAAGCCAGGAGCTTGGAGCCTCTTCTGGGTTTCCCACGTGGGTGCAGGGATCCAAGGACTTGGGCCATCTTTCACTGATTTCCCAGGCCCATAGCTGAGAGCTGGATCGGAAGAGGAGCAGCCAGGACTAGAACCTGCGCCTATATGGGATGCCAGTGCCTCAGGCCAGGGAGTTAACCCACTGCGCCACAGCACCGGCCCCTCGTATCTTAACCTTCCCCTGCTCACTCATGCTGGTATTAATGAGCAAGGAAATGCAAACATTATGGTTTTGTTAATAACAGCTTTACTGATGTATGACTTGCAGAACATAAAGTTTTTTCATTAAAAGAATCCTATTTAATGGTTTTGAGTAAGTTGGCATCACTGGTAGCAACCACCACAAGCAGCATTAGGACATTTTCATGACAACCACAACAGAACCCATACCCACTGTGTCTGTTTCCTCCCAGCCTCCCTACTCCCAGTCTCCGACAGCTGCTAATCTGCTTTCTGTCTGTGGCTGTCCCTGATTTTTATTGAGGTTATAATCTGGAAAGCTGAACTCAGCTGAACTGTTAGCTTGGATTTCTTGGTGGTTCAAACTGGCTGCCTTGGGATGCAGCGCTTGCTGGGTTTCTACCTCTTTTCCTTCTTGTGTGTCCTGACTTGTTACCACTGTGCAGTCACGGCTGGAAAGGCCCTGAGACAGTGGCTCCCAGACACCCTCCCTGTTAAGTCACCCAATATGTGTTTTACAGAGGTAGTAGAGGGGGATAGCCTTCTCTTTGACACCACCTGCAGGGGTCGTGTCTTTATCCCCCATACTCTTTAAGAAAGACATTATTTTTCGGAGCAACTTCTCCAAATGGATTCGCACGTGACCAAACTAAGCATTGGAACGAGGAGAGTGGAGCTTAGTTGGCAGTGCTGCTTTTGAACGAGTATTTGACATCACAGATTTCAGGGGCACTTGAGCTCACTTCTGGAAATTTCCTATCCTACGTTTTTGGGTCTTAGGCACACTCGGACACCAGAACCAAGAGATGCTTACGTTTCCATGCATTGCCAGCTGGTAGGATTCTCCACCTTTGAGTGGGAGAAAAATTCAAGCCAGGCCAAAACTTTTGTGACTTTATTTGAAATTTATTTTAATTTCTGGAGGCAAACTAATTTCTGTATCCTTCATGATAAATGGGTTCATGTTATCTTTTATTTTTTCCCCCTATCATCTGGTGACCTTCTACTATGGATGGAACAAAGTCAGTGCTTCCTTTTGGTATTTTCAGAGTTTTATTTTTATGCCTTTCCTTGACAACTCTTCCTCTCAGCGAAGTCAGTGCTGAGGCGATGGTGATGGTAAGTATTCTGAGTGTTCTAGGTATTTTTTGTAGTGCATGTTCAAGATTGAGTAAATTTATATTTTCTAGTTTATATTTAATAACTTAGATACCTTGTTAGAGGATGCCTATTAGGAAACACATCAGAATACCTCAGAGAAGATCATTTTTAAGCAGCTGATTAGATCATAACTGGGAAAGATCTTGTTTCAAAATAAACTTTCATTTTATTTTTAAATTTGATAAAATATTGATGTACATTTTGTGAAACATGAGTTTTGAACCAAGGAACAGTGGAGAATGGGGGCATGCTACCCTCGTCTCTGTCTTCTTTTGCAATCTTAGGAAGATTTTTTTGGTGGGTTGGTGTCTGTCTCTGTCTGCATTTCCTCATGAGAAAGTCCATAACTTTCGTAAGCTTTTTAAAACCATTGCCCTCAAATGTGTTTTGAAGACTAAATTTTACTGTAGTTACTGAAGATTTGCCCTCTGTTAATTAAAAACAACTTCGAGGATTAGTTAACTCTGACTTCACTTTTGCAGAATAAAAATTTTTGGCAATACATTTTGTTTCTTCTTTGATTGTCCACCCGAAATTTTGGTTTAAACTCTGGACTTCTTTCATGGGAATGTGGTTTACCAACATAGCATTTTTAACATAAACTGAGTTTAGTTTTGATTGGTTTGCATGTGGAAAGATACTTTCCAGTGCAGTGTGTGCTGTGTCATGGCATGGATCACACGGGATTCTTGAACACGATTGTGTTGGTTGTTCCACATGCAACGTCTGGGGTCTCACCAGTCTAAGAAACCAAGCAGGGTGGGTCCTGACCTCGCAGGCCTGGGGCCTGAGCTCTGTCGTCTTCTGGGAAAGCAATTAAACAAACCATAAAGTATTCAGTCAATGTGGTGAGTGAGGTTTCAATCAGGATGATAAACACCTGTGATTTGTGTGCACGCTACTGTTTCACAAAGAGACATCAATTTCCGTTAACCTGGATTAAAAGGAATTGAGTTCTACTCTGAAATATTTGGGAGTTTCAGTATTTGGATCTTAAGTTAATAAGCAGTGAAATAAGAGAAGTCACACTTTTGAAAAATGAGATTTCTCGTGTTTAAAAATGAATGTATCTGTTAATCGACACAACATAAACAAGGTGAAGGACTCGAAAGTCTTCTCCTGATTTAGACATGAAATTGAAAGATTTAGTCCAACAAACACTGCTTGACTGCTTAGCATGTGTGGAGCGCTAGACTAGCAGGTGTTCAGGAATAACCAGGGGTCCCAGGTGTGGCAGAGGACGGCAGAGCTCACAGCTCAGGGCAGAGCAGACACCGTGTAAAGTTACTGCTCCGTGCTTTGTTTTCCTCCTTTGAGTTTTTCTGGTTTTGTTCATGTTATCTGTTTTGACAGTCAGGTGAATTTGAATATCACCAGACACTGTAAGGACAAAAAAGAAAAAAAGATTTAAAACTAAATTGTAGAAGTCTAGGTTATATTTCCTATCAGAGAATGCTCTTCTGGATCCTGGAAAGCTGAGTTTCTCAAGTGGCACAGGATTTATCCTCCTCTTTCTCGTTTTCCTGTCCTCCTTTTACTTTTGATCAGTATATTATACGTAATTTAATCTTAGTAACTTAGGGCTGTCATTCTCAATTATTATTATTGAATTGGCTGAAATGACGGCAGTGTCCCTAGGAACTATGGAGTTTATAGAGCTTGCACAATATTCCTGCCTTGAAAATTATTTTTAATTTTGTTGATTTGAGAGGCAGAGGAATACAGAGTAAGCTGCCACCTGCTGGTTCACATCCCAAATGCCGACGCTGGGCAGAGTTGGGCCAGGCTGCAGCTGGGAGTCGGGAATTCAGTCGGGATCTCTCACACAGGTAGCAGCGCTACCTTCCAGGGTGTGCACTAGCAGGAAGCTGGGATCAGGAGCCAGAGCCAGCTGTTGAACCCACGCATTATGATATGGGGTGTAGGTATGCTGAGCGGTGTCTTACCCTTACACTGATCTCCACTGCAGCTTTGTAAACACTGTAATAAAACCACTTTGCACGCTCTAGGATTTTCCACTGGGTTGTTATGACTCTGTGTAGCAAGTCCTGGACCTTGTCATCTGACCTAAGCTGGAGAGGGAAACAACCAAAGTTAACAGAATCATCTGTGGATTAGCCGTAGGCTTAGGCCTTCTGTATAAGCTAAGTTCATAGGTGCTGTTTTTGATAGTTTACGTAGTTACATGATTATTTTCTGTTCTTAACTGGTACTCCAAATACTTTGGCTAGACAACTAAGTTCTGGGTAAGAGATGTCCTTTTTTTTTTAAATTTTATTTATTAGAGAGGTAGAGTTCCAGATCGGGGGCGCGGTCGGGGTCGGGGTCGTGGGTGTCCTACATCCATTGGTTCACTCTCCAGATAACGGCGAAGGCTGGAGCTGTGCCCTTCCAGAGCCAGGAGCTTCCTCCGGGTCTCCCACACAGGTTCAGGGACCCAAGCACTTGGTTCATCTTCTACTGCTTTCCCAGGCCATAAGCAGAGAGCTGGATTGGAAGAGGAGCAGCTGGGACACGAGCTGGCACCCACATGGGATGCTGGTGCTGAAAGCAGAGGCTTAGCCAACTATGCCACAGCGCCGGCCCCAAGATATGTCCTTATTACCTACTGCTGTTTTACAGATTTCCTGGCATTATAATTAACTATGCTGTGTTCTACTTTCATTGTATCTATGAATGTGACAAGTAATAGAGTTAAAGAAGAACTTATCTCTTTATGCCTCTTTGGTTTCTTTCTCTGCTTTTCCATAAAAATATTTTATAACAATTTACCTTTGAAAACTACAGAAAAAAGGCTTTTTTTAGTGTTCAGACTCTTGTTTTTCAAATTTTTTTAAAGATTTATTTATTTGAGAGGCAAAGTTACAGAGAGGCAAAGAGAGAGAGGTCTTTGATCTGCTGGTTCACTCCTCAAATGGCCGCAATGGCTGGAGCTGCACTGATCTGAAGGCAGCAAATAGGAGCTGCTTCTGGGTCTCTCATGTGGGTACAGGGGCCCAAGGACTTGGGCCATCTTCCACTGCTTTCCCAGGCCATAGCAGAGAGCTGGATCAGAAAAGGAGCAGCTGAGACTCGAACCAGCAACCATGTGGGATGCTTTACCTGCTACACCACAAATTTGTTTTTAATCCCAACCCTTTTTGTTAATCATTTGGTTTATGTTAAGGAGTTTTTGCTGGCATGGAGAGACTGCTCATAGAACTGCGTGCATCTGCAGTGTCAGATAAGGCAAGCACTGGAAGAAAAGTGTTAGCAGCACAAGTCCTCACCACCAAGTGCTCCAAGCTGTTTTTTCCTTGTTGACTGTGAACGACAAATGCTGACATTGGAACTGCCTCTGTGTTCTTGTCCATGCTTACGTATAGGAGAGATGTAAAATGCTAGCCCCATCCACGAGCTTCGGGGGGCCATTTTGGAAAAGCATTGCTCATGGAGCTGTTGGTGCAGCCCAAGGAAATTGGCCAGATGATCAAGGATCTAATGTCTCCAGTGCATTCTAGCCCTCTGCTTTCACATACATGTCACACAGCCGGTGTGGGGGTGCCTCACCACCCTTCTGGGTGCTTCTCCTTTAAGCTGTGCTAAGTGCACACTAGTAAGTTCTGGTTCTCTTTTGCATTTTTAGTAGGATTATGTCAGTATTTTTACAAAAATATGCCAACTATGTAAGATTGGCCATTTCTGGGTCATAAATTAAGAACATAGACATAAAATTGATGAAGCCATTGCATGGGCTCCCCACATGCCATGTTGGAGCTCCTGTTCAAGTTCTGGCTTCTCTGCTCCCAACCCATACTCCTGCTAATGCACCTGGGGAGGCAGTGGATATTGGCCTAAGTACTGGAATCCCTGCCACCCACAGAAAGACCATGATGGAGTTCCTGGCTCCTGGCTTTGACCTGGTCCAGTCCCCACTGTTGTGGGTATTTGGGGAGTAAGCCCGTGAATGGAAAATTGATCTCTCTCTCTCTCTCTCTCTCTCTTTCTCCCCCACTCTTGCTATTCTGCCTTTCAAATAAAAATCTTTAATAAATAAGTATGTATAAATCCTTCTGTCACAGATTTTATCCTTTCATTAAAAATACAATTTTTAATTAATGAAGAAGGATTTTGAGCCATGGTTATCTGAGGCTCTGGGTGCTATGTCCTCAGAAAATGGAGATGATGTATCATGCACTTGCAAAGCCTGAATCCCAGGAGGGGCAAGCCTGGCAGGAGGAACAAAAGTGGACCAGGGCAAGAGCTGCTGCCGTCACTCGTCAAGTGATACCCAGTCCTTTGAGCTTCCATCTTAGATCTGTCAGGGGCAGAGCTTCTCTGGAAGCTGCCTTGAAGCTTGGCCGGGGTAACAGCCTTGCATAGCAGATTGTGGATTGTCTGCAATCATGTGGGGTTTTTTTTTTTTTTTTAATATTTATTATTTGAAAGGCCGAGTTACAGAGAGTGAGTGAGTTGCAGGAGCCCACAAGAGCGAGCATACTGTTCCATCTGCTGGTCTATTCCTTAAATGGCTGCAATGGCCAGGGCTGGTCCAGGCTGAAGCCAGGAGCCAGGAGCTCCATCCAAGTCGCCCATGCGGTTGGCATGGGGCCAAGCACTTGGGCCATCTTCTGCTTTTCCCAGGCTCGTTAGCAGTAAGCTGCTGGATTGGAGGGGCAACAGCCAGGACTCGAACCAGCGCTTACATAGGATGCTAGGGTAGTAGGCAGCAGTTTAACCCAGCGCACCAAATGCCGGCCCCCATGTTTGGTTTAAAGTAGAAGCCGGGAAGAGCTTTTCTCCTCAAACATGTAGATAATCCAGTCAAGAGACTCTGGTCACAGTGATGGAGACGGTGCACCTCAAGGTCAAATGCAGTTCCCAAGAGAGTGTCTGAGAAGCCTCTCATTCCAGAAATCTTTTTATTGGCATTGATGCTAAATAAGGATGGTGCAGAGAATAGCAGTTTCTCTAGATGTTATGCATTATGGTTAGCCTTTCTTAGTACCTGCTGTGTGTTTGTTACTGTGTCTCATTAATAAGAATGTTTGTGTCTTATGGTGTAGGGGTACATTTAAAATGCCTGTTTTAGGGGGACAGAGGGTTAAGCTACCAGCTATGGTGCCAACATCCCATGTGGGCACCTGGCTTCTACACTTCCAATCCAGTTTCCTGCTAATGCACCTGGGAAAGCAGCTTGGGGTAACCAAAGTACTTGACTCTTACCACTCAGGCCTGAGACCCAGAAGAGGCTCTTGGCTCTTGGCTTTGGCCTGGCCCAACCCCACCTGTTGCAGCCATTTGAGGAGTAAACCAGTGGTAGAAGACCTTCCCCCTCCCCGCCCTCTCTGGGTCTCTCCTTCTCTTTCCTGCCTTTCAAATGATAAATAAATCTTTGTTAAAAATGCCTGTTTTATAGTTGGTTTCCACAGTCTCTTGATAGCAGCCTCCCAGTATTATAGTTGTCCCCAGCCCTCAGCTTTTTTCCATTGGTTCTTTAAAGGTAGGAAGATGATATGTCCCACTTCGCTGGGGCAGCCCTAATTTTTGCCTGTTGTCCCAGCAACCTCTTTGTTTGCCATTTATCACTCCCAAGAGTGTCCCAGTATGGACTTTAAGTTGTCTGTACACCCTGGCTCAGGGCATGGAAGAAATGAAACAAGGAGTCCACAGATTAGTGGGATTCCAAAGATTGGTGCTGACTCACTTCAGCCTCTGAGCTGACTTAAAAAGAGTGAGGATTTGGTTCAGTAATACCCTGGAAAGCAACTTAAAGATTTAAGACGGTGGTCTCTGATTATAGCTCTTGCAGTTAAGACTGCAGCCGTGGTGGGGGGTGGGGTGGCAGGGAGGAGGTAAGGAAGACTGAAGCAGTGTTGGGGGTTGGGTGGCTGGGGGAAAGGTGGCACACTGGTTTAAGCCCTGGCCTGCATTGCTGGTATCCCATTTGGGCACTGATGCTCCACTTCTGATCTAGCTTCCTGCTAATGCCCTGGGAAGCAGCAGAAGATGGCCCAAGTGCTTGTGTCCCTGAACCCACATGGGAGACCCAGAAGAAGCTCCTGGCTTCAGACCAACCCAGCTCTGGCCCTTGCAGCCATTTGGGGAGTGAACCAGCAGATAGAAGATTGATTTCTCTCTGATTCTCCCTCCCTCTCTCTCTGTAACTCTGACTTTCAGATAAATAAGTAAATAAATCTCTGATTTACAAAAAAAAAATTAAGTGGGTATTTGTCACACTGGCACAGAGCAGTGGATTTGAGACTTCGGCAGTTTTCTCTGTAGTCTAGCTTATCGGCACTTGAAGTCTTAGGTTCCTTCTTGAGGGTCCACTGTAGTTCTCATTCCCTGTGAGCATATGCATTAGGAGGCTATTGATCCTGTTCCTGACCATCATTCACCCGTGGCAGCTGCCAAGGAGGGTGTAAAATGGTCCTGTCACCCACTCCCCACCAGGGCAGCTCCCCTGGGGTGACTCAAGGGGACGGGGGGAGGATGCAGCCTGGAGGGGCTGCCCTCCATTGCAACCTATATTACAGCTTCCCTGTTGCACCTGCCACCCTCTTTTAGAATGAGAAATCAGGACTGAAAGGTCCAGAAGCTTAAGGCGAGGAAATTGTGAGGCCCTGTGTTTTTGTAGCACAGGGGAAGGCGCCCCTTGGTGTGACCGTTCGTGATCTCCGCCATCATGGAATGAAGTGATCTCTTCCTGCCCGTGTACATGCAAAGTCTGTGAAAGGTCCGGGATACTTTACTATTGGATTATGTGCAGTCCCAGTATTTTTATTACAGGGCAATTCGAGAAAAGTTTAATGCAAGTTACGCTTGGTTAAAATCAAATGCATAACTCTGCCTTTCTCTGTTGACAGCTATATTGGAGTTTGGGGTTGATCTCCGTGCTTCTGAGCCCCAAAGAAATGTGAATAAAGAAAAATCAATGGAATGGGACGTTTTTAGTGCTATCCCCATTTTGCTCCCTGGCAAGGGGAAAGTGGTGTAAAAATTTCTGTTGAGCAGTGCTTCTCAGGCTTTCATTTGGGGCTCCGTTGAAATACAGCTTCTGACTCAGTTGGTGTGGGAGTGGGGCTCCTGGGTGTGCCAGTGTAGCTGAGTCTCGCGCACTGGGCCCCGGCTGAGGAGGGCGCTGTCAGGACACGGGTGGTCGACTGGCTCTGGCACCATGTGCAAGTTACTGTGGCCCAGGTGGGTTGCCGACTGCCAGGAGTAGCTGTGTGCCAGGCTGTTAGGGCACACATGTTTTTCCATGCCTTTGAAAATCTCAAGGCCCCTTGTTCTTACTAATGAAAAGAATGAAGGAATACTCATTCTGTGGGTTTGGAACTTATTAACTGCTGCTCTTATTATGCCTATCAAAAGTTACAAGGAAAAGAGTGGAGGGGCGGAGTGGAAGACAGAAAATAAAAAGGAGATTGGGGAAAAGTCAGAAAGGAAAGTTGTACTCACTCCCGTTTCCGTTTCCATTACAGGAACATAGCAGTTAAATGTCTTCCTGTCTGTGCGCCTCTAGAGCAGGCGATAGAATCGCCCCTGGGCAGCTTCTGTGGCTGTACTCTGCCTGTTTAGCCTCTGTGCTTTCCCACATTAGCCTGGTCTGCAGAAGGAGAGCTTGAGATTTCAATGACTCTCAGAGCCCCTTCGCCTGAAAGCCTAGCAGCCGAGAGCCTGAGGGTCTCACAGCGTCCTGTAGAAGACCTTGCACTTAACTTTGAGGATGGGCTTTTTTACTGCAGCGAGAGCACTTCCAAAATAACTCTTGTCTATGTATTCACACATTTTCTTATTTCCCTTATATTTCTTGCTTTGTTTAAAAGATCTGTTCTGTAACTTCACAATTTCTAAAAGCTGTTCTCTCTGCCGGCGCCGCGGCTCACTAGGCTAATCCTCCGCCTAGCGGCGCCGGCACACCGGGTTCTAGTCCCGGTTGGGGCGCCGGATTCTGTCCCGGTTGCCCCTCTTCCAGGCCAGCTCTCTGCTGTGGCCCGGGAGTGCAGTGGAGGATGGCCCAGGTGCTTGGGCCCTGCACCCCATGGGAGACCAGGAAAAGCACCTGGCTCCTGGCTCCTGCCATCGGATCAGCGCGGTGCGCCGGCCGCAGCGCGCCGGCCGCGGCGGCCATTGGAGGGTGAACCAACGGCAAAGGAAGACCTTTCTCTCTGTCTCTCTCTCTCACTGTCCACTCTGCCTGTCAAAAAAATAAAAAATAAAATAAAATAAAATAAAAAATAAAATAAAAATAAAAGCTGTTCTCTCTGTGTGTATGTAGTCTGTACTCGGCTGTATGTATTTCTGCTTCCCTGACACTAATTTAAAAAATCTATCCTCACAGCAAGAGCAGTAGCAAGAACTGTCTTCTGTGGTTTACCTGCAGTTTACCTGAGCGTCTGCTTGGTTGTGTGTGTGTGTGTGTGTGTGTGTGAGAGAGAGAGAGAGCGCAGAGGGGAGGGGGGAGAGTCCTGTGTGTTAGAAACTCCTCTCTTGGCAGGATGAAGGAGTGCTTGTTCTGGAATGTACTGTGGGGCTGACTTTGTGTTCTCCTGTGTCAGCATAGGAACCTCTTCGTCTTAGGGCTCAAGTCTGGAATTTGCTCATTCACGTCTGTCTTGACTCCCTGTTACTGGTCAAGCCCTGTGTGATGTAGAGGGTAATGAAGAACCCCAGATAAGTCATGGCTCCCAAGACTTCTCGATGAGTTGCTTAAAGATGATTTATGAATTCACCACCAGAAACAATGTTCACAGTATATACAGGAGTTGAGTTTTAAAAAACTTACTTGTTCTAAGCCAATTTGAACTACTACAATTGCTACATTAAATCCAAACTTAATGAAAGCACGTTAACTGCAGAGAATTTTGACATTGTTTTGGCATACGTGTTTGTGTACAAAGCAATACATTTCAGAATGTCCCTCCCAGGAAATTTTGGTGAGAATGTAGATTGATACCTCCTTGCTGGAAGACAAGCTAACATTATCCATGAGAAAATGCAGGCTCTGTCTTTTCCTCTGCAAACACACCTCTTGGAATTTACTGGAAAAAATATACACAGCAGCTTATGAAAGTGTGTTCATTAAGGTGTTTGTGAAAACAGTAGAGATGATCTAATAATAAAGGAAGGTGAAATAAAATATGGCACAAATGTAAGAGGCAGCACTATGCAGCTGTTAAAACGAGACAGTGTCATCTTAGAAAGCCGGCAATAATAAAATGGTAACAGTTAAAAAGTAAGACAGGTGTTTGGCCTGGTGGTTAAGACGTCGTGTCCCGTGTCAGAGTGCCTGGGTTCAGTAGCCAGCTGCTGCTCCCGATGCCAGCTTTGTGCTACTGCAGACACTAGGGAGCAGCAGGTGATGCTCAGTATTCAGGTCCCTGCCACTCTGTGGGAGATCTAGATTCAGCATGGTCCACCCTGCGTGTTGCAGGCATGTGGGGAGTCAACCAGCAAGTGGGATTTTCTCTTTCACCCTCTCCCCTATGCCCCACCCCACCCTTGTCCTCCCAACCCTACATATCTCTCTCTGCCTTTTTGCCTCTCAAAAAAAAAAAAAAAATAACACAGTTGGAAACGTGTGTGTGTATATATATGTTTACTCATGTGTACAAGGCCAGGGAAGAAGTGAGAAGCTGTATGCTACAATGTTGATAGTAGTGAAATTACAGCTTTTTAAAAAAATCTGTTACACTTTATTAATGAACATTTAGTGCTGTCAGATACAGGGAGGACAGAAGACTTAATTGGGAAGAAGTAGAACAAAAGCCACCCGCCCCTCTGGGGACTGGTAGCAGAGAAGCCAGAGCCCCAGCGTGTCAGCGTCTTCAGCTGTCTAACTGATGGGCATTCCCCGGCCTCTGTTGTGCCCGAGGAGCTTCTGTCCGGCAAGCCGTGTGTGCTGCCCACCCATCCGCAGCACCCCACACAGCCTGACCTTAGTTGGCGAGGTTGCCCAGGCCAGCGTGTGCTCAGAGTGTGGTTCTCCAGTGTCTGCTAGGCCTGGAAGTGTCATTAGGGTTGTCTTAGTCCAGCCGTGAAAATCTGATCCTCGGGGCATCTAAGTGGCTTTCCCAGAGTCCAGGAGGCAGTGGGAGGCCAAACTTAACTGGGAACATAGCTCCCAGGCCCTTGGATCTCATGCTGCTGTTGTGTGTGTCCATGGGCCATGCTGTGGCACAGGAGCCCCAAGTTGAAGCCCACAGAGGAAGGCCTCCAGGGACGAGAGTGGTTTCGCGTGTATTGTAGAACATGGCGTTGTAGGGTTTTTGTCTAGACCTGGGTCATGGGAGGACATGGAAATGCAGAGGGTGCTGGGCTTCCTTGGGCCTGGCCTCTTGGGGGTATCTAATAAAAGCTGTGAGACCTCTCCAGCAGCAGGGCGTGGCTGTGACACACACGGAGCTTTGCTGCGGTTTAGAGGTTTCACAAACCCTCCAAAGCCTCTTTGTGTTGTGATGGACTTGACAAGTCTGCCTCTTATACTGGCAGGCAGTGCATCTGTGAACTGGTGATCTCATCTTTGTGGAGAAATTGGCTTTCTTGCCAGAACAGTAGTGTGAGACGAGGGCAGGGAAGGAGGGAAAGGAGCAAGATGGAAGCAGGGCTCGTCTCCTTAGACACGTGGGGTTCCTTTGTTGACTGTTGCTGTTAGATTGTGCAGCCCAAGTACACTTTTATCCTGCAGTTAAACACTCCCACCACTTTTGTTTTAGGCAACTTTTTAAAATAGAAATAGTCTTTATAAAAAGAATTTTTTATTATTTGAAAGGCAAAGAGACAGAACGAGAGGGAGAAACAGAGATAGATCATCCATCCTCTGGTTCACTCCCCAAATGGCTGCAACAGCCAGGTCTGGACTAGGCTAAAGCAAGAGTCAGGAATTCCGTCCTGGTCTCCCAGATGGGTGCAGGGGCCCATAAGCTTGGGCCGTCTTCTATTGCCTTCCCAGGTGCATTGGCAGGGAGCTGGATTGGAAGCAGAGCACCCCAGAGCCAAAACAGACTCCAATATGGGATGCTGGTATCACAACCAGTGGCTTAACCTGCTTTGCCACAGCACTGGCATTGGCCTTCTCTTTATCTGTGAATGTGGATATTTCATAGTTGCCACCCTAGACTGTCTGCATCACATCCCTTCGCCCTGTTCACATGTAAGGGCTTTTTTCTTCCAGGGAACAGATAAAGGTGCAAGATGAGAGCATACCAGTATTTCTTTGTGCTTCCCAACAAAAAGTACATGTATGACTAAATTAGAGCTGGTGGTTTGCACTTAAAAGTTGTAAGAGTTCTGAGAAAAGCCTTGTGCAGCTGGAGGGCTTGTTAACACACCAAGTACTGGACTCGCCTGAAGGCTTGCTGGCTGAGGTCCAGAGCTAGCACCTGAGAATAGGTGTTACTTCGAGTTCCCAGATGATGCCGATACTGCTGCCCCAGGGCCACACGAGGAAGATGACCCCCTGAGTCAGTGGGTTTTCCAAACTTCTCTGATAACATGAGTTGCCTGGGGAGGTGTGTTGCAAATATAAATTTTAAGTGCATTCCATTCAGGAAACCGGATTCTCTGGGGATAGCATGGGTGCTGTTACCAAATTGGGGTCAACACTTGCTGCCAGCTTCACCCCAAGAGCATCCCATGCTTCCAGACCACCCATGGGGCAGCAGATGTTATTTGCCCCTCAAAGCTGTAGTTGCTGCATTTGTCACGTGTGCTGACCGTCACTGTGGCCCCCTCGGCCCCAAGATTCCCACCCTGGGAGCCTTCTCATTTTTAAGTGAATTTTAAGTTGTTATCAAACATGAATAAGGCCCAGTGTTGCGGTGCAGCGGGTTAAGCTGCCATCTGCTGCACCATCATCCATCCCCTATGGGTTCCAGTTTGAGTCCCGGCTGCTCCACTTCTGAGCCAGCTCCCTACTAATGCACCTAGGAAAGGAGTGTAAGATGGCCCAAGTGCCTGGGCTCGTGCCACCCGTGTGGAAGACCCAGAAGATGCTCCTGGCTTCTGCCTGGCCCAGCCCTGGCTGTTGCAGCCATTTGGAGAGTGAATTGGCAGATGGAAGATTCCCACACACCCCCCAAAACTCTGGCTTTAAAAATAAATATTTAAAAAAAAATTCTTATTTCAGACGCCAAATACATTATGCAAAAAAAGGGACCAGAATGCTTGCCCTCTGAGAATTTCCTAGCGGTTTTGCGAGTTCCCTTTTGATAGGGAGCCCAGTCTGGGTGTGCAGGGGTGGCAGGGAAAGGAAGTGTGCCCTGCTGCTGTAGGGAGAACCAGCAGAATGCATGCTCACACCTAGCAAATGCATGCTTCTCAGGGAGCTTCAGAAAAGACATCCGTCCGGGGCTCCTCCCTAGACAGTCATTGAATTGATCTGTGGAAGGACCTGGATAGGAATTCCAGTGATCTCCCCAGGCAGTGAGTCATTGCTCCAGATCCCTTAGGACAGGAAGCGATGGGTTAGGAAGCTTAAGACCTGACAAGGACATAAGGGCTCAACCCATGCTTCTCAGAGAGCACACAGGTCACCTGGAGATCTTGCTAGACTGCGGGTTCTGATCCTGTGGGCCAGAGGTGAGTCAGTCTCTCTCTCTCTTTCTCTCTGTCTCTCTCGCTCGCTCACTCTCTTTTTTTAAGATGAAGAGATCTAGAGCTCCCCAAGTACGCTCAACAGCCAAGGCTGAACCAGTGTGAAGCTGGGAGCCTGGAACTTTATTCAGTTCTCCCAAGTGGGTGGAAGGAATCAAAGTACTTGAACCATCACTGGTGGCTTCCAGGGTCTGCACTGGCAGGAAGTTGGAGACAGGAGCAAGAGTTAGGACTGAAGCCTGGCACTCTGGGATGCCAAACATTGCCCCAAGATTCTAGTTTTTAACAGGTCAAGTAGATGCTGCTACTCCTGGCCTGGAGTCCACAGCCCAGTAGCAGAGGCGTTGAAGGTATTAATCACCCTGTGAGGACCTCTCAGCACAGGTGTATTTTACAGGCAGAGCAGGAGAACCAAAAGCAATGGCATCGAGATTCAGACACCTTAAGTTACAGGTGATGGATGTTTTGTCATTAATGAACAGCTACCCTCCCTTGGTGGCTAGACATGTTTGTTTTTGCTTCCTTTGGCCTGCTCACCCATAGTCTGAATGACTGTCCGTGACTTTTGCTCTAGAATGGCACATTAACAGCTTTCCCCGTTTCTGCACCCCTGTGTTCCCTGGATCCTGCCTTTTAGCTTCCTCCTGCTGCAGACCCTGCCTCTTAGGCATCGCATGCCTATACGGCTGGGAGGCCTCCCTTCAGGGGCCGATTGCCTTCTGGCTGTCCAGGGCTGTCAGGTTGCACACTCAGGGAGCTGGCTCCCTTGGGACACTGCTCCAGCCTGTTTCTGGCTTGTGCCCAGCCTTCCCAGCCTGGGTCAGAGGTGAGGCGTTTTTTTTTTTTTTTTTTTTTTTTTTTTTTGGCGGGTCCTCCACCCCCCTGGCATTTTTCCTGGTGTGCATGGGTAGAAACATTGCGGCAGTACCTTGCAGAAGAGGGGAAAAGGGAGGCAGGGCACCTGTGTGAGGAGGAAGGGCAAGCCCCCGCTGTGGAGCTGCTTCCCCAGCTGAGTGGGCAGAAGGCGCTGGTGGCATTGGAGTTGCACCATCTGAAATTGGCCGGGATGACCTGATGATCCTCACCTCTGCTTCCTCTGCTGAGCAGGGCCCAAGGCTCTCCCTCCTGGACGTGGCCTGCCGCCGGTCAGTCCATCACCAAACTACTGGCTTCCAGAGCATCTCTCCGCAGGAAATGGGGTTTCAGCCATTTCTTCTTTTAAATGGCATTTCTACTGCAGATGCCCTGCCTCCCTCCCCCTCCCTGCACCCCAGTGTTTGTCTGCTCAGCTTGAGTAGCCTGAGAAGAACTCTGGAATCATGAAAGCCCTGAGCTTGTCCCAGCCTGTGACCGTGAAAAAAGTGGAGAATGTTCTGAGCTTCCTGTGTTCCAGAGGGGCAAGCTCAAGTGAGACGTTCACCAGGAGCCGTGTTCAGGATCGGCTGCCGCGGCCTGCAGGGCGTGTGGAGAGCAGCCTGACTCAGGTGTCCCGGGGGCACCGTGGACGCTGCTTTGGCTTTTGTTATTACAACAAAAAAAACACAAGAAAGCCATGCTAACCACGTGCTCGCCCCGAGACAACACATCTCTTGGGACTTCATCTTGAATGACAGACAACTCAGTGTTCCCCAGCCCCTGGCACTGCTGTTGCATTTTCTCTAAGTTTGATTACTTTCATAAGTGGCATTTGGCTTTTTGCCTTCAACCTGTTTGACTTAGCCTAGCACCCTCAGGTTCATCCGTGTTGCAGCCTGTGATGGCATTGCCTGTTTTAAAGGCTGAGTAGTGCTCCACAGTACGTATTCCTCATGCTTTCGTCTCTCAGGTACTTGTACATCTTGGCTGTCATCAATACTTGTGTCATGAACAAGGGGGTAAAAATACTTCCTCGGGTTTCAGTTTTCCCGTTCTGGATATGTACCCAGAAGTTGGACTGCTGGGCAATAGGATCGTTTTGTTGTGATTTTTAAGGGAACCTTAACCTTGTTCCTGTTTTCCGTAGCAGTTGCACCACTGGACGCTCCCAACAGTGCACAAGGGTTCTTGTTTCTCCACATGCTGTCATCACTTGTTCCTTTCTGGTTGTTTGAAAGTGGCCCTGGCCTGACGGGGTGTCTCGGGGGGGTATTAATTTACTTCTGCCCTTTGCATTTCCTGACTTCAGTCTCTTGCTTTTCCCACGCAAGTTTTCAGTTGAAGTATATGCGAGTATTGGAAGCACAGTAAAGTATTTTAAGCATTTTCTCAGGCAGCAAATTATACAGTATGTCCTGGTCCAGGCACTTAACCTTTTTATGTTTCTCTTAAATAGTTGGGAATCTGTATGTTCTTGGGTAAACAACAGGAAATCTGGAAAGTTTCTGCTTAGCATGGCTGAGCCTATTAACAAAGGAACATCCAAAACATTTCAAAGCAAGGTGAAATTAAAGAGCTGGGTATATCCTCAAGAAGAAATCTGCTATGTGTGTAGTCCACATAAACCATGCTTTGAATGCCCGTGGTCCTTCCCCCATGATAAAATCACTTTCAGAACGGAGTCTGTCTTGTTCACTGTTGTAGTGCCCAGTACTGTGACTGATCACAGAACCACTGGGCAGCTGTGGTTCAGCTTAAAACATATTTTTTATCTGAAAGGCGAATTACCGAGAGAGGGAGACACACACGCTGGGAGCTTCATTCATGTCTCCCTGGATGAGTGGCAGGGGCTCAAGAACTTGGGCCATTTGCTGCTGCTTTCCCAGGCACAGTAGCAGAGAGCTGGATCAGAAGTAGAACCGCCTGCACGAAAATGGGTGCCCTTATCAGATGCGGTGTCACAGGTGATGGCTTAAACCCCTGTATCACAACACCTGCCCTAGTTAAAACTTTTAAGATAAATGAATGGAACAGAGTCAGGTGTTCAACGGGATATTTTCTAAAAATCAATGGATATCAGCTTCTTAAGAGAACATTCCTGATGCTTAGAGCCTAAGTACTTAATTTTTTTCTAATTAATCCAACTTTTAAGGCAGTGGTTTTGAGAACATTTGACCTACATCAGAGTCACCTTGAAAGTTGTCAAAATACAGATTTCTGCACCCTACCTCCAGAGGTTTTTAAGCAGCAAGTAGGAGGTGAGCTTGAGAATTTGCATTTCTAAAAGTTTCCAGAAAATAGTCCTAATACTTTTGTTCTGGGTGCCAGGCTTTAAGAACCATTGTTTTAAAGATGGGAAGTATTAAGGTTCCGCTTTACACAGTGGTAGTCCCAGGCACTTCTCATTAATAATATTGATCAGTTAAGAATACCTGTTGAGAAAATCACATCGGAACCAGTGCCATAAGGAATTAAAATTTCTGCTGAAACAATAAATAAGAACTGTACCTTTTTAATATCTTTAGAAATGAACACAGTCTTTTAAGCTGCACTAAATTAATTCTTGTACATCTGTGGCAGTTACGTTCTGGGTCTTTAATATTTGCGTAGGCAAGAACACTGATAATATAACTGAAACTACTACCACCAGGAATCCCTGCTGAGTTACGTGTTGTAGCACAGCAGGTACAGGTGCTGCCCAAGACACTTGCATCCCATATGGGGGCCGATTTGTGTCCCAGCTGCTTCACTTCTGATCCAGCTTCCTGCTAATGGCCTGGGAAAAACAGCGGGAGATGACCAAAGTGACTGGGCCCCTGACACCCACGTGGGAGACCTGGATGAAGCTCCTGACTCCTGGCTTTGGCCTGGCCTAGCCTTGGTTTTGTGGCCATCTGTGCAGTAAACCAGCAGATCGAAGACTAATATCTCTCTCTCTCTATTTCTCTCTCTCTCTCTCTATTTCTCTCTCTCTCTCTGGCTTTCAAATAAATAAATCATTAGAAAAAAAAAAAAACAAAAACAAAAGAACAAGAGTTTGCTAATATAGTCTTATTTACAAAATCCAGGCTTGGTTCTCTGTTAGTGTGTGTTTCCTCCAAACCTGTTAGAGGTGAACTAGAGCAAATCAGTCAGTAGTGTTTCATTGTACCTCTACTGTGTCATGAAATTACTGTCTTCTGATGCCAACTGAACCCATCAAGGCAGTGACTAAAAGCAGAAATAGCACCTTTAACAATGCCCATTTTAATTGGGGCCCTCTTGTTAACTTTATTGCCGTGTGCTAGCTGGTTTTCAACCTCCGTTGTCTGTCGTGATCTATAACCTTTCACTGCAGAAGATTTACTGGCAAGAAGCTTTGCAAGCATTCAGGAGGCTGTGTGGGTCCTGGTGACCCAGCTGGAGCAGAGCCAGTGCCATCTCGCAGGGCATCTGCAGGCACCAGGAGGGCTTCCGCCTGCTGCTTCCTGCCTGCTGGCTGTACAGCCTTTGCGTGTGTCCATGAGCATGGAGGAGCTCTCCTGACACAGAGGAGCTAGGAGAGTCTCCAGGAGGGCTCGATGCACCCATGTCCACATTGGGGCCCAAGGGCAGATCTCAGAAGGGGACCCATTTGCAAATAAGGCAGCAAAGGTCAGTGTGGACTTGGCTTTTAGTGTAGCTAATCTGTTAAGCACCCTGTGAACCTAGATTTTCTTTGAGTCCAAAATACCATTGACTAATCAGATTATTTTGAGAGAGGAGGTGACTTGGGGGCCACTTAGTTAACTGCTGGATCCTAAATGAAAAGCAGTGCCTAGCATATAATGAGCACTCATTAGTTATATGAATGAATATATTTAGTTATGATGATTCTATATTTTTCCTTTGTTGTCTGCATTTTTATTTGTTTCTGTAATCAAAGTGCCTCCTCCAGCTTTTTTTTTTTTTAATTCATTTTTTGAGGGGCTGTTGCTGTAGTATATTCAGGTAAGACCACTGCCTGCAGTGCCAGCATCCCATACGGGTGCAAGTTTGATCCCAGCTGTTCCACTTCAGATCATGCTCTCTGTTACGGCCTGGGAAAGCAGTGAAAGATGGCCCAAGTCCTTGGTTCCCTGCACCCACATGGGAGACCTAGAAGAAGCTCCTGGCTTCAGATGGGCACAACTCTGGCCATTGTGGCCAGTTAAGGAGTGAACCAGCGGATGGAAGACCTCTCTCTCTTGCGCTCGCTCTCACTCGCTCGCTCTCTCTGCCTCTCCTTTTCTGTCTCTCACTTTCAAATAAAGAAATCTTTTGTAAAAGGTTATTTGAAAGGCAGAAATAGAAGAAAGAGATGGATCTTCTCTCTGCTTGTTTGCTCCCCAAGTGACTGCAACAGTCAGATCTGAGCCAGGCTGAAGCCAGGAGCTTCATCCAGTTCTCCCATGTGGGTGCAGGGGCCCAAGCACTTGGGCCATGTTCTGCTGCTTTCCCAAATGCATTAGCAGGAAGCTGATCAGAAGCAGAGCAGCCAGGACTCGAACCGGCACCCATATGGGATGCCAGCATTTCACAGTGCTGGCCCCTCCTCCAGCTTCTTAACTGTGCTACTCCAAGGAATAAAGCTACAACTAGGAGTATGACTGTTGGGACATGCATGACGGAAAACATTTTCCTAATTGGTGAACCCTAGCTTTTTCTGGATGTTATAAATGCAGACCAGTTGTAGCTCTGATGCTAATTTAGATCTAGATCTGTAATTGAGATTGTCTTCCCCGGCTTTACCCCACTCATACCAAGAAAACTCTGCTGTGTTGGGGAGGCCGACTGCAGTAATTGGGTTACAAAACAACCAAGACTGGGTTGACATTACCCCCACTCTTCCTGTGGAAGGAGCCAATATTGGAAATCACAGGAAGATAAGATAATCTGATGATGAGCTATGGCCAGGAATTACACTTCAACACACTTGTAATTGTTGAATTTAATTAGATCCTGACTATGTTTGTATAATCCACAGGAATACGTGGACTGTCATACTTGATGTATAATAAATGAAACAGGAAATTGAATGCCTGTTTGAAGGACTGACGTAGTTAAAGAAATAAATGAGCTCTGCGTTTTTTATTAGGGTGAAGCTATTTATGTGTGTGTGTGTTTCAGTTTGGCTCTTGTAGACTCTCCTTCCCGTAGGTCCTCCTTCAGCCTCCGTTTCCTGTGGCATCTTTGTGTCCGGCAGTTTGCTTCATTTACAGTGATGTTCCCATGAACAGGCAGCACTGCAGCCGCACCAGCTACCTGCTGTGTGCTTTCTCACTGCCGGTCTTTGCGTGTTCTGTTCCTGCAGCTCAGGATGCTTTTCCACCGCTCTTACCTTGATTCTTCAAGGCTTTTGCCCATTATTCTATTAATATGAATACATTTTTGGCCATTCCCACTCCTTTCAGACACAGTGAGACCAGCCAGCTGTGGACTAGAGGTGAACTGTGTATATGCCATGATTTTATTTGTATCTGCTTCCAGCAATGGTGTGTAGACGTGTCTTTGGGGAGAGTACAGGGCTTTAGTCTGTTTTATGCCTCCAAAATAGAAACAAAGTAGTACCTGGTACAAATTCTAGGATAAAATGTTGATAATAAATTAATGTATTTATATAGTTATATGAAATGTTGAAAAGAAATAGCCTCTTGTAATAGCAATGGTTACGTTAGGGAGGCAAGATGGAATTTTTTTGCATGTTCTGTCTTTTCCAGATTTTCAGTTATTATATTGCTTTTTTAATTCTATTGTTAAGTGATACAAAATATGATTACATGTTATAATAAAGAGCATCTAGAACTTTGACATCAAAATGGTTATTTCTTATTTTGTAATTGTCATTTTAGGTGCAAGGTTTTGTTTCCAGTTTTACTGCCCTAGTTGTTTCCGTTTATGAAATTCCACTCCAACTAGAGCTTCCCAGCTGTTTTCAGAGGTGAAAAGTGTTTTTGTGTGTGTGTGTGTGTGTTGTGTCAAGTGACATTCATATAAAGTCTAAAGAGCAAGGAACACTAGCCACGTTGACTAACAGCGTGTACAGTCTAGATTAGAGTGGGGCTGACATGAGAGACTTCGCTGTGTGTCATGTAAGTTCCTCCTCAAGCCCTGATATGTGTGAGCCCAAAGAATATGATTGCAAATGAAGTTGCTTTAAACACATCCTACATTAAACTCGAAGCCAAAACTGTCTGCCTTCGAGAAGCGGGGCATAGCATCCTTGCCTTGTGCATATGCATCCCCAAGCAGCTGGTTGGAAGAGCCACCCCTCATATGTCCTGTCAGTTTTCCTCTGTTGGAAAACAGTGCCCTCCCTCTAAATGACATAATCCCAGAACACAAACTGCGGGGTTTAACTGCTTGGATTGAGTGTCACCTCTGTCCTAGCAGCCGTGTGACTGGTCAAGTTCCAGACTTCCCTGTGCGTCAGTTGCCTGTGTGGGGAATCAGGAGGGTATTTCAGTCATGGGACTGTGGGTGGGTTTCAGCTAGGTCAGAATGGCCAGGCGCTTCAGAGAGCACCGTGCCTGTAACGCTGTCTCCTCAGTTCTGACATGCACGTCTCTAACAACTCTAAAATGAGGATGTGTCTTGCAGTTAGGGTAGTGGCTAATAAGCATTTTATCTTGATTGACTTGGTAACATCAGTTTTCAGTCAGTAAACATGAGCCTTTGAGCTGGTGAGACTTCAGATTTCAGGACTAAAGGTGGTAAGGGCTTGATGAATGGGCGCTGTCCTCAGCCGTACCCTCATCATCTTGGTTCTAACGAGACAGTGGCTGTGGATGGGTGTTCCTGTGCTAGCACAGAGCGTGTATCAAATCTCAGCTTCATCTGGCTCCTCGTTTTGATTGGTGTGCCCCTAGGAGAGATCTAGTGAGCACTTTCTTGTGGTTGTTCCATTCCAGCTGATGCACAGTGTGTGGGGGGTCAGCTTGTGCAGCGTTTGCGTTGTTTGCTGTACCCTGCTTAAGGAGTGCTGAGACATTCATCAGTGTATTGCTTCTCTTGAAACAGAGAAAGTACATTTCTGTTTTTTGTTGGTGTATTTTCCTAAATCCTTTTGAAGAAGTGCTTTTTTTTTCCCTTGGCTAGCAGAACTGAACTACCATTGTACCCCTAAGATTTACTGCTTTGTGCTGTGCTCTGAGGGAGACAAGAAACAGTCTATTGATCTGTAACAGCCATGGCCAAAGCTGGCTTGTACCATGCACTGGCATACACATCTGCATATCATTCAGAAGAATGAGTCGTCACAATTGGAGGCCACCTGTCAGACCTGAACAGTAACTGCGAAAAATCGATCTGCAGCTGTTCCCTTGGCATACCCAGTGCCAGGATCCACGCCTGCTGACACTGCCTCGGCGGTTAACCAGTAATAAGCTTGCAGTTCTCAGTTTGAGTCTCCTCCTTGTTATACTTTCATTGTTCAGTTTAGGGGAGAGTGTGGGACCAATTTGGATCTGAGAGAAAGATCTTGAAAGAGGTTCAAGAACAGGAGGGAACCTTGGGCCAAAGTGTCTCGGGTCTGACGAGGAGGATTCTGGGCACATCTCCATCCAAATACCTCCCCACATACTTCCTTCACCCCTAACACGCACAGCCTGTCTCTTCTTGTCTTCCATTTGCCCGCATGGTTGTGAGTGGTGGAATTTGCAGGCCCTTATGAAGCAAGAGAGCCAGCACACAAGGCTGGGAAGGGGCCAGTAAACAGGGTTTGGGCTGAGGTCTTTCTTGTTGTTGGCTCTTAAAAGTATCATTAGTTAATAATTCCAGAAGCTGGGCTCTGTCCTTTGCTCCTGCCTTCCTCTAGTCTTTTAGACTCTGTGTGTTCTTTTATGAAACTGGCATGTGTTGGGCATTGCTAAATACTCACTCCTGTTCATTAACAGATAATGCTTGCTGTCTCCCGGAAGCCTGTCTTTGGGCTAGCCCTGACTGTGCCAAGAGGGTATTGCTCTCCAGGTTCAATGCTGTTGACCTGAGCCAGTGCCTCTGTATCCTGGAGAATGTTGGGTGATGGCCCGTTGGTCTGAGCCTGTTGAGCCATCTGTCCTCCTGATGTGTTGCCATCCAGAAAGCAAGGAGCAGCACAGAGTGGCAGGTTCAGATTTGGGTATCTCTGGAAGTTCTGGAAAAGCCACACCGGGCAGGGGGGTCCTTGTCAGAGGCAGGCTTTTGACTCAAACAAAAACCAACCTGGGCCAGTGCTGCGCCTCAATAGGCTAATCCTCCGCCTGCGGCGCCAGCACACCAGGTTCTAGTCCCGGTCGGGGCACCGGATTCTGTCCCGGTTGCCCCTCTTCCAGGCCAGCCCTCTGCTATGGCCCGGGAGTGCAGTGGAGGATGGCCCAAGTGCTTGAGCCCTGCACCCCATGGGAGACCAGGAGAAGCACCTGGCTCCTGGCTTCGGATCAGCGCGGTGCACTGGCCGCAGTGCGCCAGCTGTGGTGGCCATTGGAGGGTGAACCAACGGCAAAAGGAAGACCTCTCTCTCTCTCTCTGTCCACTCTGCCTGTCAAAAAATAAAATTAAAAAAAAAAAAAAAAACCAACCTGGGTCCTTGTGAGTTTGCATAGCGGTGTTTCATGGCAGTTAGCTTTGAACTGTGGTGCAGGAGGAATTCGGCAGTGAAGAGCATTGCGCTGGTGAATCAGCAGGAAATTCTCACGCTCAGCGATTGCAGCCATCTTCCATTGCTTTTTATTTGCTTTTCATTTACTTTTCCCTCTGACTTCTTGTAATCTCCATGACCCAACCTAACTGTTTTCTTTTGCATAGCTTTTTTTTTTAAAGAGAGGAAGAGAGAGAGAGATCTTCCATCCACTGGTTCACTCCCCAAATGGCTGTAACAGCCAGAGCTGGGCCAGACTGAAGCCAGGAGCTTCATCTGGGTCTCCCACATGGGTGTAGGGGCCCAAGGACTTGAGCCGTCTTTGGCTGCTTTCCCAGCTGCGTTGGCAGGGGGCTGGATGGAAGTGGAGCAGCCAGTACTCGAACCAACACCCATATGGGATGCCGGTGTCCAAAGGCAGTGGCTTAATCTGCTAAGCCACAGTACTGGCCCCTTCTGCATAGCTTTTAATATACTTTTTCCTTTTGCAGATAATATTAAAACAACTAAAAGCAAAATGAACAGCAATGGTCTAAATATTTTTCTTGAATAATTATGACTACAAAAGTACTTGGGGCAAGTATTTGGTCTAGTATTTGAGATGCTGGTCAAGATACCCACATGTTGGTTCCTGGATTTGATGTCCAGCTCTGCTTCTGTCTCCAACATCCTGCTAATACCTAAAATGTTCCATAATTACATCTCCTGGGGGAATTATAGAGAACACTTTGGTTCATTTATTTCTAATTGTGTGGAAATATGCACATACATATTTATGGAAAAATTGATTTAGCATTGAATTTAGTCTTTTCATCAACTTGGAGTATTTATTGTGTTATGAAAAACTCTGGATGCAGTTGTTTTGTGCAGTGGTTGAAACACTGCCTGGACAGCAGGTATTAAAGCATGGTGGTTGTCAACCTGGAGGGCTGCCCGCATCATCTGCTGGAGTGCCTGGCTGCAAGTCCCAGCTCCACTTCTGATCCAGCTCCCTGCCAGTGTGCACCGTGGGAGGCAGCAGGTGATGGCTCAGGTTTCTGCATCCATGCCCCATCTACATGGGGACCTGTATGAATTCCTGGCTCCCAACTTCAACCTGGCCCAGTCCTGTCTGTCTGTCTGTCGGTCTGTCCGTCTCTGTGTCTCCTGCTCTGCCTTTCACAAACACACACACAGAAAAAAGGCATTTGCAAAGCCTACATCCTGTATCAGAGTCCTGGCTCCTGGGTTTGGCTGTCCCCAACCCCTGGCTGTGGTGGGCTTTTGAGGAGTCATGAATCAATGGACAGAACATATCTTTCTCTGCCTTCCAAATAAAGAAAAATGAATAAACATTTAAAACCCAACGTAATTCGGGCAGAATAGTACACATTCTGAGGGTGTTTATATTTGAAGGTCACCTTCCTGAAGTAGTTTTTGGAGAGCCAGTTTTGTCTCCCATGAGTGCTGCCTTCAGAGGCCTTCTCCCAGCACTGTGCCCCCTGCGTGTGTTCTGTCTGTCTCTTTGTCTCCCACCCCATACTGAGTGGCTGGAGCCAGTATGGCTGCCTGATCCATTCCAATTTGCTTTCTCCATTAGCAGTCGTCTTTGTAAGCAGAATTCTGAGATTTAGTGTTGGGTGTGCTTTGAGTGATCCATGTTGATGGGGCTGTCTTTGTCATTTCAGGTTGAAGGCGTTTCGGAACTTCATGCATGAACTTTGCATGACTCCTCACTCCTTTCTGCACCTGTCACTGGATTCATGCCAGCATGGCTCAGACCACAAAGGTTAACGGCTGTGCCTCAGGTAATGCTGGGCTCTGGAGCGTGCACGGGTGTGTATGTGTGTGTGTTTGGGTATCTCTTCAACTAATTTTTATTTCTTTTTAAATTATGGATAGATAATAGCAAGTTCCTTGATAACTAAGATTTCAAAGCAGCTTTCTATGGATTGAAGTTGTATTGTTTTTTAATCTGGAAAATTCACTGTTATCTTTAGATTTTTATTATGTACTGGAATCACATAGGCAAATTATTGCTTAAATCAATTGTATTGAAGTGTTGAAAGAGAAATGCAAAATCCGGAATGCTGAGGCAAGTACAGCACATCCTGTTGCACTTCTTTCTGAGAGATTGAGGAGAGAGGAAATGAGTTGGGATGCTTACAGCCAATTCCTGGTATCCACTCCCAGGCGCTTCTGTTTGATGTTGCTGAATGAACAAAGGGAAGGGGGAGAGCAGGGCGCATTCTGCAAGGTGACTCGGCCAGGGAGGAGCGTGCCCAGGGCTCATCATGGATCATAAAGACTGCTTCTCTGATTCCTACCCTGCTCAGAGCAGAGACTGTGTAGTTGGAAGATGTGTTCCAATACTGCTTGTGGAGGAATTGGGGGAAATTTGTAGAATAAATGCAGAGAAATCCTAAGACATGGCTCATGACCAGAGATGACAACGTGTCCAGAACAGCATGCCAAGTGTTCATTCCTGTTTTGAGTTATTTGCCAAGCAGCTGAATGAATGAGAGCTGTAGTTAGTGTGGGAATTCTTTCCAAGTCCCAGTGCTTCTGGCTCTGGGCATCCGTGAGTGGTAATAGCGTGTCCTGGGGGGAGTGTGCAACTGGAGCCAATAGACCTGCATTAACACCTGGCTCTAACCATGAAATAACGTACAGGTCTGTTCGTACAGGTTTGAAACGTGGGTATGGGTTAGGGTTAATGAGAGCACCAGAAGCGTACTTACGAGTGCTAGGAAGCTGTAAGGTGCTTTTAAAGACAGCAGCAGGAGAAGAATACCTGTAAAATGGGTTTTCCCAACTCATGTCTGTGACTTTGTTCTGGCAATCCTCGCCATGCAAGTATCCCTTCTGGCACAAACACTGTAGCTTGCCCAGGCCCTCTTAAACTCAGTTGTCTATTCTGGGACAACTGGTCTTTGCCTGTCCATCCTTTCTTTTTCAGATTGAGATTATTTTTTGTTGATCACCTTTAAAATGTTTGTTTATTTGTATTTTACTTGAAAGGCAGAGAGAGAGAATCATATCTTCCATTTGCTGATTCACCCCACAATGGCCCCACAATGTTCGCAGCAGCCAGGGCTGGGCCCCGCTGAAGCCAGGAGCCCAGAGCTCTTTCCAGGTCTCCCATGTGGGTGGCGAGTATTCGACAACTTGAGCCGTCATCTCCCAGGTGCAGAGGAGCCAGGACTTGAACCAGGCACTTTCTTAGGGAATGGGAGCATTCCAAGTGGTGACTCGAGCTACTGCACCACAATACCCACTCTTCCCTGTCCATTCTTTTGTGTATCCTTCCCACTGCCCAGCTTCTTGGGACTTTCATAGGTTCTGCACAGGGATTACTGTTGCAATACAAATATGAATGACAGTATCTGCCATTCACTAAACACTTACTCGGCACCATAATGCCTGCAGTGCTTTGTCTGCATTTTCATTCCTAATCCTCACAGTAATCCTAAGAGCTTATATAGCATCCCTGCCTTCCCCTCCTCCCTGTGTGATGCCACAGAAGAGTCAGTGACTAACATATGTGAAGTAAGAAGAAGCAGGCTTCTTGCTTGTTTCTCTGATAAAATGTCTGGGGAGGGAGGAGGCTGAAGCACTGGAACTGTCTCCACAGTAGGGAGGTGGGTTTCCGCTTCCTCCTCATGGCTCTCCCTGCCCGACACACACACACACCTGCCCCAGGTAGTCTGTGCCTCCGGACGCCCCCCTCGCCCAGGTGTCTCTGGCGTGTTCCTGTGTTCAGAGATCTGCCCTGCTGGCCCCTGATTCCATGCCCGTTTTGGCCTGCTCTGTACCTCCCTTTTCTCTCTTGCTGAGGGCTCAGGATCCAGCTGCAAGTTCTCCTCTTCCCCATCTCCTGCCTCACAGGTGTGGGCCTTGCGTGTGGAAGCAGCAGGAAGCTGTCTGACTTGTGACTGCAGAGAGGTGTCTGAACGCTGATTTTGATCACTGTGACCCACTTTGAGTCTGTAAGCAAATCTGTGTAGGGGCTCGGTCACAAAACAGCTTTTTTGTATGAAATGGGACTTTATGGAAAATGGAATTAAGAGATGTGTTTATTTTGGTGTAAAAATTTTTTGAGATTCATACACAGAGAGCCCTTCAAAGAATTCACAAAAAAATGAATATCATAAAAATGCATATTATGAAAAAGTATGCATAAATTTCAAAATCCTTTACACCAAAATATGCATTATGAAAATGGATAGTGTGAAAAAACTATGCATGAATTTCAAAACCATTTTGGGCCTTCTTTGACAAATCTTTGAACGTACCATTGAATATATGTGTGTGTGTGTGTGTACGCTCACGAACGTGTGTGCTTTTTACACATTATAAAATTTTAACAAAATAAAAATGTGTTAAAAAAAATCAAGCAAGAACTACTGGTAATACCATGACTCAGAAATAAATGTTTTGTTTCTCATGTAGTCTTCACATTTTATGTAACATTTACAGTTTACAATCTGCCTCTAAAAATCATGTTTTGGCCTTTTCTTTGCCCACTTTGTGTTAGAGAAGAAATATTTGCCAGTGTTTAAAACACTGCTGAATGCAGAGTGTGTGTTGGTTATGAATACACTGTTCTGTAATGTAGTTAATGTAAGAGCATTCACAGGCCCCAGATGAAGATGGGGCACAGAGGGCTCTCTGACAGCTCTGGAGGCCCTGGCCTCTCCTGTGAGAAAAAGAACAATTGTTTTGCTTGTCTGGTAGGAGTTGTGAGTGTGGAGTAAATTACATACTCTTTTCTCTCCTGGGGATCTACTGTGCTAAGTGCTTGTTAAAAGTGTATGTCCCCTGGGGCCAGCGTTGTGGCACAGCTGGCCTGCAGTGCCGGCATCCCATATGGGCGCCGGTTTGAGACCCAACTGCTCCACTTCCGATCCAGCTCTCTGCTGTGGCCTGGGAAAGCAGTAGACGATGGCCCAAGTCCTTGGGCCCCTGCACCCGCCTGGGAGACCCAGAAGAAGCTCCTGGCTCCTGGCTTCAGATCGGTGCAGCTGTGGCCATTGCAGCTACCCGGGGAGTGAACCAGTGGATGGAATACCTCTCTCTGTGTCTCTCCTCCTCTCTCTGTGTAACTCTGAGTTTCAAATAAATAAATCTTAAAAAATAAAGAAGTGGATGTCCCCTAGGTGAGCTGTGCCCAGAGGGGGTTCCCCCCACACCCCGATCCTTCCCCAGGCGCTTGCTGCTTTTGGCCTGCCTACAACACAGGGAGAAATCTTGTGTGTAGGTTGAGTCAGGGCCTTGGCAAAAAGAAACATTTTTTGTGGTCTTAGGAGTAAAACACACAAAGGCACAGCAGCCGAGAACAGAGCACCACAAGGTCTTGCTGTGCCCACAGTGCAAAATCCACATGAGATTGAGCCTCTGTGGTGACACCCGGTGAGGGTTTAAATGGGGTAAGGGAGAATTCTGCCTTCCCAGGTGCATTAGCAGGGACCTGGATCGCAAGTGGAGCAGCCAGGATTTGAATTGGTGCCCGTTTGGGATGCCGGTGTTGTAGTATATTTTTTCATTGTACATGTAACAGGAATTTTCCATGAAGTCCTCTCATACATTCTGGTGGAAGTGGAGGTCTCCTGTGTACAAAGTTTCAGAATAAAATAGAGAACAGAAACTAAATAAATAGGTCTTACTGTCCATCTGAAATTCAGATCTAAGACTATTCTAGTTTTTTTGAAATGCGGAGACAGACTGGTCCACTTCCCACATGCCTGTAACAGCTGGGATTGGGCCAGAAGTCAGGATGGGTCTGAAACCAGGAGCCCAGAAATCCATCTGAGTCTCCCACACAGGTGGCAGGGACCCAAGTACTTGTGCCATCACTGGCTGCCTCCTGGGTATACATTAGCAGAAAGCTGGATTTGGAAGTGGAACTGGGTCTCAAACCAAGGTGCTCTGGTAAGGAATGTCGGCACCTCAAGCATCACCTTTATGTCTACACCAGATGCCTGCCCAGCGTTCTACTTTGGTTTGCTAAATCTGGCAACCTTACATGAACACGCCTTCTGTATTCCGTCTCCTCCAGCAGGAGCAATCATTCCTCATCGTGTTTCTTATTTTTCTGCAGGGTCTCCATCCTACTGTTGTTGACTGGTAGAACTGTGCATTCATTAATGTAAAACATTTTGTTACATTATCACCAACACTGCTGTATTGACTTTTGTTGATGTAATGAAATAGCAGCATCCTGAGTTGCTCTTGACTGGTCTGACTGCTGGCCAGGACATAAATGGGGATCCTGGGCTGGCCAGAGCTGTCATTCTTTGGGGTCTGGGAGTAGGGACAGTCTGCTTTTTTCCCACTTCTTAAATCATGTTGTGAACTGAATGCACTGATTGATACCTCCTAAACACTAATTAATGTTGTGAAACTTTAATTAGAGCTTACAACAAGTGGCCTATTTGTCTGGTGAAAATAATGATACCTGTTCTACCTTCTTCACCAGATTGTTTTGAGAAAAAAAAAAAAGTAGCTGTGTAGTTTTTAAGCTGCGAAGTGCAAGCCAGACATTGGGGAACAGCCCTGGTCTCTTGATAATTTGTGCCTTGACATGAACTCCTGATGGAATCAACTCCTGCTCAAGTGCCAAGTGACCCTGGGGCTGGAACTATAGTGCTCTCCTCATCCGACAGTGAAATGAACAGAGGAGCGTTGAGAGGAGACTGCTTTGGCTTGCAGTGCCATCTTTATTTTTGCTGATGGTTTCCTTTTGCAGTTTGTTCCAGCTTTCTCCCATGCTTTTTCATAACCTGAACATGTTTTTTTGGGGAGGCAGATACATGCTTATTTAAGGTAGCTATAGAATTTGCATTCAAGTGTGAGTTGTTATTTTCTACTAATGTAGTAATGTTTTTAAAACTTCATAGGGAAACAGAAAATGACTCACAGTTCCACAGTCGGCTTATGCTTGTTAGGTGAACCAGCTCAAACACAGTTGCACTAGTGTTCATGTATTTGGTCCTCACTGGTTGACTGCAACGTTCCTTGCAGTTTTCCAAGTCTTCATAGCAACCATGGTTTTCAGGTTGCTGTTTTCAGTGGCGGTAGAGCGTTCTTAGTAGCTGGTCAAACTCTTGTTTTGGCTTGGACGTGTGGGCTGTTCCCAGGTTCTCCCCTGTTGTAGTAAGGTTGTAGAGCACATCCTCTGGCCTGGTCATTTTATCTTCCTTTTTGATTATTTCCTGAGGATAATTTCAGAGAAACAGGACAACTAGGTTGAAGGGCGTGGCTGTTTTCATGGCTCCAGTAACCCTTACAGAGCTGGAATCTTGTTATGCTGGCCAGTTACTTGGCTCTGGGTTTATTCTCTGTGCTGACCTCAAACGAGGTACAAAGGCCACTGATAAGGCTGGGCCAGGCAGACACAGCCGAAGACTCGGAGAGCTCGCAGTGCGCTGCCGCCGCCGCGTACTGCAGCCCACTCTCGGCTGTGTAAATATTTTTCCTGGGCAGGAGCATTTCTCAAACAGAACTCTGAGCCCACTGCAGTGAGCCTGACAGCAGGAGCTGCATGCTGTTTGTCAAGCGTCAAGTCCCCAGGGACTGGGGCCACCCCGGTGTGTGCTGAGATCCCCTGCGAGGAAAGGCGTGGAGCAAGGCTGAGGCGCTGCATTCCTGGTGGTGAGTCCGAGCCCGGTGGGGGTGTCCGCACCGCCCCACAGCAGAGGGCAAGCCGATTAGAGACTGGGGCTGCTTTCTTTCTCTTTCCCTCCTGGACTTCCCAGGGTCTCCTGACTCAGGCTGCAAGGGATTAAAATGTGCATTCTGAGTGGTGCTCTGTGTTGGGCCCTGAGCCAGGTGGTCAGGACTACCAGAGGAGCTGAGAGCCTGACCCCAGGCGGAGGTGGGGGTCGGGGGTCTTTGCCATTTCCTTGTTCAGCCTCCCTCCCCCGTCCTCAGATGGCAAAACATCACAGTCAGTGAAGAAGGGTGAAAGCAGAAGCTGCTTGGGGAGACTTTTTTTCCTTTATTCATGTTGACATCTAAAGTCAGAAGTGTGGCATCTCAGAAGTGTGATTAAACACATCAAGGGAAAAGTGTGTGTTTCAGAAAACTTCCTAAAACCTGACAGTGACATGGTTAAAAGTATTATGTGCTCCCTGATAGAGCTGATGCTGATGAGTTATTTTTTTTAGTGCGAATTGTTATGTGGAGTCCAATTAATAAACCTGATGTCTTGAGTTTATTTGTTGCATCATACAGTTTCATCCCAGTACTAGATGCATTTTAATAATTATATTTAATTAGATTATGCGTTTCAGCTTAATATGAAACTGTTAACTGTGGGTCTGTTGACGGCTCTTTTCACACCGAAGCTTATAAATAAATGAAATCATCTATTTTCTTTGAGCGGTGGTATTTGAGAAGATAGTTCTTTATTAAAGTCAGAAGTAGTCATATCTGGGTTTTACAACTGCTAGACCTCTGGGGCCACCAACGGAGAGGAGCCTCTGGGTTTGGAGTCTTGCCTGCGTGGTTCTGCAGGACCAGAACCCGTCCCGCGCCCAGAGAGGGTTTGCGAAGTCCCTCCCGTGCCGCCAGGGCTTGCCTGGTTTTAACCTGTAGCCGGTTTAAGCTTCCTCGCTCCAAGGCTTGGGCGAGTCACAATGGGTTAAGCGTCAGCTCTCAGCCAGGCGATGATTCGCTCTCCAGCTAAGCCGAGGAGGGGTGACTCGCCTTCCAGGGAGGACCGGCCTGTCCCGGGCTGGAAAGGCTAGACTCCAGGGCTCCTTCCCTTCCCGGAGGCTGGGCAAAGGAACCCTGCTGGAGGATATTTCTGCCCGGATGCCCTGGAGGGAACAACAAGAAAGAAAGAACCCAAAATAAAAACGCAGCAGGGAGAGAGCCGCTGAGTTGGGAACTTGAGCCCTTGCTGGTTGCTGTTATTCTCAGAGTACTCAGGACCCAGACCAGGATCTGCATCTGCGGGGCGCAGCGTGAGTACCGGCCTTTACTTCTGATTGTGCGCTTCCCTCTGTCTCCCAGGACCTGGGTGGGCTCTGCGCCCATCCACAGGGTAGCTCCTCTGCTTCCTCTCCCAGGCTGTGCCTTCTTCCTGTGCCCTGCATAACTGAAATTTCTCTCCGTGGTGCTGCTGCTGAGAAACCTCTGAATGGGCTTGGAGGAGATGAGTGATTGAACCTCACGCTTTGTGCCTTGGGATCCTCTCTACAAAAGGCAGTTTGGTTCCATCTGGCATGAAAAGATGTTAGTGTAGTTTTGAGAGTCACAGGAGCAGTAAGTTCTTACTCTTATTTTTTTTTTTCCTGGCAAAATTTTATAACATTCCACTGAGCGGTCCCATATACGGATAATCTGAAAGAAGGCACAACTAGGAAATCAGGTTTGGTAAGGCTCATACAAACATTAGTAGAAATCCTAAGTCCAAGTTCAAGTTATTTTCCTGCTCCTCTTGTGACTTCTCTATGGGGTGTTTTTGGAGTGAGCTGTTAACTGATTTACTCATTTCCATATGCTTCAGGAAAAGTATGCTCATGTTGCAAGGCCAAGCCTGATTCTACTTTTGGGCTGCAGTTCATTCTGCAGCCCGAAAACAGAAGAACTTGTGAAGTATGTGGTCCATGTGGACACAGAGCTTTAGGGATTTTAGCTGGTATTTCTACACACAAGTGAGCGCACCACTTTAAAAATAACTGTGCTGCTATTTTGAGGGTTTTAAAAAATATGGACAGTGGCAAGATTTCTTATATCCTAGCAGTTCTTAGAACAAGCCGTAGCTGAAGTTCAGATGAAGTAATGTTCTCTAACATTAAGAAGGCGTTTTTAGTCATCATATAGACATGAGAGAGAGAGAGAGAGAGAGGAGAGAGAGAGAGGAGAGCTGTGCCAAAGGGCAAATTGTTGGATTCATGTGATTTGTTCTTGTCTTGAAAGTTACATCTTCGGACACTTCCTTTCTCCATTTAATTTGAGGCAAACCAGGTTTGAGTAATCGGACGTTATTCCCAGCTGGACCAGAGCTTGTGGACTGAATTAGCGTTTCACCATATAAGCCCTTATTTCAAGCAGGTGGCACTGAGAAGCTGTTTATGGAAGCAATTTGCTATTAACAGTGACGAGCGCTGTGATTATTTCAGTTCCTTTTTCATGAGTTCATTTAATTGGAAAAAGTTTTCTCTCCCAGGGATTGTATTTTGGACCTGGTCTCTGCTGGGTAGAATCTGAATTATAGTGGTTTGGTTTGGTGAGTTTAATCTCACAATATTTGGCTTGGTTGATAGTGGCTTTGTAAATTTTGTGAAAACATTGATTCAGCTCATCCTGTCAGTTCCCCTCCCTGCCCACTTTTCTGAGTGCCTTTCCCCTAACATCAGTGGCCACTGGGCCGAGGCACTCCACATGTCTCTGAGTGGCAGGTACATTTAAAGTCCCCTGAAAGAAAGTGGGGAAGCATTCCAAGCCAGAAATCGGAGAGGGAGCATGAGACACTGCCAGCAATTTATAAGCTGAGTGCTTAATTTCTTTAAAACGCAGGTCACGTGCAGCAACTCTTAATCTCTTCTAATGAAAACCAGGAAAAGTTCTCTTCTGCCGCTCTTGCTCTTCCTACAGCCACCAAAGTCCAGCTGATTTTTTCCCCCTTCTTCTGGGCCTTTTAGGGTTGATGGGCTGGAATGCATTGCGTTACTCACATCAGAGGCACACCATGGAAGTGTTTTAGGGGTGGCCTGTTTGGCAGGTTCCCCGCCACCCGTGAGGACAGAGGCCGACCTGTCTTCCCGAGGCTTGGCAGGGACTGGACGGGTGTGCCCTGACCAGTGCCCCGCCCTGCCAGGGGGTGAATCAGCGTGATGAGACACTGATTTTCAAAACCCACTAGGGTGGAGCCCTGCCAGCCTGAAGGCCACTCAGGGAGGTGGGATGGCTTGCAGGGCAGGCCGTTCCAACAGTGCCGCTTACGGGAAAAAATTGCAAAATGCCAAAGTACTGTGCCACCAGATTTTTCCATTAGCACCACACTTTGCTCAGCTTCCCGGTGTGACCCAGGGACATCTGTTTGGCTGAGTGCGGGAAAGTGGCTAGCATCGCCTCCTAAGCTCTGTGCATGTGGAGGGCGGGACCCGGCAGGCCTGCGCACTGCCTCCCCTGCTCCCACGTGCCCCCACACACATGCCCTGGGCTTTCTCCAGGGGCAGGTGCTAGGATGTGAGTTGAACTCTCAGCAGCTCGGGATGCTGGCTTTCTATGAGGAAACCTGAGAGAACACCTTCCAGAAAGCTACAGGAGACTGAGGCTGTAGCCTTCTCTTCCAGGGTGGTAGTACTCGGTGAGGTTGGAAAGCGAACTTCCCACCTAGTGGCGCGTTCACACTGGGGTCACACAGGGCCTTCCAGGAGGAGTGACACAAAGCTCAGGAGAAAGATGTGGTTCCTGCGTCCCGGCTGCAGCCTCTCGCCCCATGGTGGCCACGCTCCTGTCTTGATAGTGGACCAGCCTCCAGGCCCTGTGAACGCTGGTCTGCCCCTGCCCTCTTTTGACAGGCAGAGTGGACAGTGAGAGAGACAGAGAGAAAGGTCTTCCTTTTGCTGTTGGTTTACCCTCCAATGGCCGCCGCGGCCAGCGCGCTGCAGCCGGCGCACCATGCTGATCCGATGGCAGGAGCCAGGAGCCAGGTGCTTTTCCTGGTCTCCCATGGGGTGCAGGGCCCAAGCACCTGGGCCATCCTCCACTGCACTCCCTGGCCACAGCAGAGAGCTGGCCTGGAAGAGGGGCAACCGGGACAGAATCCGGCGCCCCAACCGGGACTAGAACCCAGTGTGTTGGCGCCGCTAGGCGGAGGATTAGCCTAGTGAGCCGCGGCGCCGGCCCTGCCCCTGTCCTCTTTTGGTGAGGGTGGCTGGTGGGATTAAGAGCTTTGTAGTAGGCTGTTGCTGTTCTGACTCCCTGCTTTCACTGTCACTGACTTGCATCTCTGCTTTTTCCCCTAACCCTGTACCCTCGTTGTGGGCCGTGTTCTGACAGGACCCCTGGTGAACAGTCCTGGTGCCTGCAAACGTGGTGGGCTTGCCCAGTCCTTTGTGGCTCCATTTAGTAAGAGCCGAGCCGTCCTGGGAGTTGTATTAGTAGGGGCGCTGCCCCTTCTGGATGCTGATCCCCAGTTCTGCCCTTCCCTCTTCCCCAGTCGGTGGCTCTGCTCAGAGCCCACTTCTCTCGATCTGGGTGTCTTTTCTGTATCTGTTACTATAAGGTCTTCTCACTCCTCGTGTCCTGCTAGCTAGCTCTCATCCATCTCCCAGCAAATACACGCAGAGACACTCCCAGTGGGAGTCCATGTCTCCTTCCTCTTATTTATTTATTTAGTGCTTTGTGTTTCTATCAGATGATTACCATCACCCACTTCCAGTTGGGAATAAGGCTTCTGCCTCACTGGTATGCAAGCTTTAAGGTTTTAAGAGGCAAGAATCCTTATATCATCCTGTGCTTTGGATGCCCATCTCGCCTTGCTCAGCACCGTTGTCAGGTCAGCAGCCCTGCTGTTCAACCAGCAAGTGTTCATAGAACACCTGCTTTGAGTCCACAGCCTGATGCTGGGGTTATAACACAGAGAAGGCAGGCCCAGTGCCTGCCTGAGGATTTGTGCGATGGAGTTGAGCCCTGCCAGTTGACGGCCTGGTAGTGCTCTACGCCAGCTTGTTCTCTGCAGTTCCCAGGTGAATGCTCTGTGAGGTCATGCTCTGGTTACCGGGACATTTTTCACAAGTGAACAGGTGGCTTTCACTGTGCCACACACACTCGTGTGGAGGTGAAAATGGTACCATCTGCTAAATGCGTTGGGTTCCAGGGAGGAGGGGACTGGGTATAAATGGCTGTCCAAAGAAAGGTCATTGCCAGAGGCCATCTGGAAAGTTCCTTCTAATTCCCATTGCCTCTCGTTTCTTTCCTTGTGTACTGGGGGCATAGGAGAAAGGCGAGCTGCTCTTAGTATTGAGTCTGGTTTGCTGGGCTGGACTCTGTTATTTCTGGGTGTGGATAAGCAGAGCTGTAGGTAAGATGGTTGCCTCTGGGTGCATGCCGAACCGGTCTACCTTTGTTCTGCCCCACTGTTTTCTCGGGAAGGTGTCTACAGACATCATTTCTCTAAGATGGGAGGAAAGGAGCTAGTCCTTGTTTTCTCGTATTTAGTTCTGTGACCTCCAATTTTTTGTCACTTGACTTTTTTAAATTTGGTGAAAATCATCATTGCGAGTGCAAGCCAGGCTGTGATGAAAGCCTCTGGTGTGAGCACGCGGCATGATCTGAGATCTGTGCCTGTGCACGTGTGGAGGGAAACGGGCTTCACTGAGCCGGGGCGTGGGGAGGAATGCAGGGCACCTTTTCTTGCCTTCTAAGATTGGGTTGTGGAGTGGCTTCCTCCTCCTCGTGTCTGTGTGTGTGTGTCTGTCTCTCTCTCACACACACACACACACCTCTGCTGCAGGAGAAGTCACACACCCACTGCGGCGTACTCCTCACAGGAGAGGATGAGCCCAGGGCCTTTTACTCCCCCTGCAGGTTCTGCCAGCCCTGTCACAGAGGTGGGTGGAGAAGGCATCCTGCACTGTGGGGAGGGGCCGCACCCACCTTCTTCCCCACTGGGGCTTCACAGACACTCGGGACCATTGGCTATCGAGCTCAGCTCTGTGTCAAGGCTGAGAGAAGACTGGGACAAATGGTGTGCTAAGGGGCTGCTGTTTGGTTCAGCGGTTAAAATGCCCACGTCTGGGTTGCATTCCCAGTTCCAGGTTCCTGCTGTTGTAAACCTTGGGAGGCAGCAGGTGATGGCTCAAGTACTAGTGTCCCCACCACTCCCGTGGGAGACCCAGATTGGATTCTCAGCTTCTAGCTTCAACCTGGCCCAGCCCTGGCTGTGTGGGAGTGAACCAGCAGATGGGAAGAGTTCCCAGATGAGGCAGAGGATCAGCGACAGAGCGGTGACTCTGAGAGTCCAGAGGGAGCTGTGGCTAATGGAAAAGGGGCAGCTGCAGACAGCTGGTTTGCAGATGGCCTTTGCAAACAAGGGCAGTTTTGCCTGAGGAGATTGGGCGGCAGCACATTAGACAAAGAATGAATGCTACAGCAAGAGCATTGAAAGAGGAGGGTGGTTTTCCCCTGCCCCACTTTGCTCCCCTTTCTTGAGTTCCCTGAGGGCTCCAGGAAAGGAGGAGCCTGGGTGGTGGCTGTGTTAGGGCAGCAGCAGAATGAGTAGTATCAGTGGAAGAGCAGTAAGCTTACAGGTGACATACGCATCACTGTACAGTCCCAGGTCATCATGCTGCCGTCATAGGCTTTTTGTGAAAACTGCACGAGTTCATGAATGTGTAAACATTGAAACGCTGCCATGCAGAAGTGTGCACAGGGCTGTGGAAGGTTGGAGACAGGGAGGCCTAGGGAAGACTGAAGACCAGATGCATTTGTGCTGTAGCCACGAGCCTAGGGGGCGTTATGAGATGGACAAGCCGGGAGGAGAGGAACACCTGGGGAAGGAGGTGAATTCAGGGTTTGTCAGCACACACACATCTTGGGGTGTGCACAGTGTGACTCACATTGCCGCTCACTGCTTAGCTGAACCATACAAGGAGGCCGTGATCCTATTGGGCCTCACAGCCGCAGGTTCAGAAATGTTCTGTTGCAGCCCAAGGTTCTGGGGCCGCCCTCTGGGAACCCAGGCTGCGCTCTCTGTGGTCGACCTGGGGTGGCAGAAGTCTTCTGTCTGTAGCCTGTTGCCTTTTCTGCTTGCTCCCTGCCCTTCAGAAGAGAAGCCTGGACTGTATCCTCATCACACACCACATTTGGCTTCTTCCTTTGTATGTGCAGTAAGAGAGTATAGGCAGACAGGTCTGTCTTTCCACGGTGGGAACCTTTATGATTGATGGTTTCCTTGCCCCAGAAGCTCCTACTTGTAATTTGTTTGCCTTGCCAACCTTTGGCATCCTCTGGTAAAGGATTAGTTGTTTATTTGCATACAGTGACTTTTTTCTGCAGGACCCGCCTTCATAGAAGCATAGAGGCACACACCCACAGGATCAGCTATAATTACCTGCAAGTACTGTATGTAATAAGCTGTGTTCTTACCAGAATACACTATTTATGAATAAAAATTGAACACTTTGTTCACATGTTTTCCTCACTGTAACTCTGGGAACAAATACTTCGATGTTGATGCTTGGTTCAGAATATAATGTGATGAAGTAATACCAGATTTTTTTCTCTATCAAAAACATGACAAGTCCAAGGGAATTTTTACGTACCACCGTACGTTATTGACTGGAACTTATCAAACTGTGTACTTACAGTGAGTAGATTATATAAAATTTCTTTCTTTCTTTTTTAAAAGATTAATTTGCTTGAAAGGCTGAGTAGAGTTAGAGAGATTTTCCATCTGCTGGTTCACTCCTCAAGTGGCTGCAACACCCAGGGCTAGGCCAGGTCAAAGCCAGGAGCTCCCTCTGGTCTCCCAAGTGGGTGGCAGGGACCCAAATATTTGGGCCATCTTCTGCTGCTTTTCCAGGCTCATTAGCAGGGAGCTGAGTTGGAAATGGGGAAGACAGGACTTGAACTGACGCCGTATAGGATGTTGGCTTTGCAGGTGACAACTTGACCTGCTGCACCACAGCACTGACCCCATGTTTAACTCTCAAAAGGGGAAGTAATAGTCCTAATGGAAATCTCATCAAATTTATGGGTTATTGTTAAAATAATGTGGAAATATTTGGACCTGATAATGCAAAAGATCTGGAGGTGGAAGCATTCTCTTAGTTGGTCATTTCTTGTCCAACAAGTGGGTTTCCTTGGTATAAAACAAACCCAAATGAGTAACCAGAAAGATGTCTGTCTTAAGCATGGCCACTGTGATGCCATCCAGAGGGAATGGAAGGGGAAAGTATGAGGAGTGAGGTCAGGAGTGTGCAGGCACCAAGCAAAGCTGTGAAACTAGGTGAAGCTAGCTCCGCGGTGAGCTGCCGCTGTTCTGAATTCTGTAAAGCAGGCTGTCTCAAGGCATCCCTAATCCTTGTTGATCTCTGTTACTGTTTAGAACTGGCTTTGCTTGTTAGCCTCATGACAGAATTCTGCAGATCTTGTTCCACTGGAACTGCCTTTACCCAGCGTACCTAGGCACAGAGGAAGCAAATGTTGGAAGAACCTGTGTTGTTGTTGTCTTTTTTCTTTTTTTAAATTGAGGTGACGAATTTTAAACATCAGAGGGACAAACCATTCTTAACTAACTTTAAAAAATAGAAATAGAGGGCCGGCGCCGCAGCTCACTAGGCTAATCCTCCGCCTAGCGGCGCCGGCACACCGGGTTCTAGTCCCGGTCGGGGCGCCGGATTCTGTCCCGGTTGCCCCTCTTCCAGGCCAGCCCTCTGCTGTGGCCAGGGAGTGCAGTGGAGGATGGCCCAGGTGCTTGGGCCCTGCACCCCATGGGAGACCAGGAAAAGCACCTGGCTCCTGGCTCCTGCCATCGGATCGGCGCGGCGGCCATTGGAGGGTGAACCAACGGCAAAAGGAAGACCTTTCTCTCTGTCTCTCTCTCACTGTCCACTCTGCCTGTCAAAAAAAAAAAAAGAAAAAAAATAGAAATAGAGAGCCAGCGCTGTGGTATAGCTCATAAAGCCACTGCCTGTAATGCTGGCATCCCATATGGGCACCAGTTTGAGTCCCAGATGCTCCATATCCAATCCAGCTCTCTACTAATGTGCCTGGGAAAGCAGTGGAAGATGTCCTAAGTGCTTGGGTCCCTGCACCCACATGGAAGACCTGGAAGAAGTTCCTGGCTCCTGGCTTTGACCTGGCCCACCCTGGCCATTGCAGCCACTTGGGGAGTGAACCAGCAGATGGAAGATATCTCTCTCTCTCTCTCTCTCTCTCTCTCTCTCTCTCTGCCTTTCAAATAAATAAGTAAATCTTTCAGGAAAAAAAAACAACAGAATTAGGGGGTTACTCAGTGGTGTTATCACCCCAAAACTGAATGCACTTAGTTTGAAACTATTTCTGCCCTTTGCAAGTTGCATGGCCTTGATTTGAATAAAATGTTGAAGGGAATGGGGACAGGAGAAGGGCTTGGCTCTGCGGTTTATGTGTGGCGTTTTTAGTCTTCAAATTGCATGTTGCAGTAAATAAGAATAAACCCAGATGAGCCACCCCGGCCTCCAGTCCAGCCTGGCCTTGGCATGAGACGAGGCATTGCCGCTGTCAGCCAGCAGCTGCCCGGAGCTCAGGCTGTAGCAGGCAGCCCTCTGGACACCGAGGGTTGCAGGCCGAGGAGTTAGTCAGGGGGCAGGATGAGGAAACACTGGCTGCCTTGCTGTCTGAGTTCTCGTAGAATGAAACGTTGACAGCTGCATTTCTAGCCTGGCATTTCACACCTCTGAAGGGAAGGAGGATGACTGGTTTGAAAAATTAGGAAAATGGGAGAGGTCTCGGCCTTTTGTGGTGGTGTTTGTTGTTAAGACCCCTGCTAGGGGTTCTGTTGCGCGCTAATTTTTGCTGTCTCACTGATGCTCAGTCCTGGCATCGCACCCGTGGCCAGCAGCGGCTGTTAGCCGGGCAGGAAATTCCAGATGGGTATAAATAAATCCCCGCACCAGCTCCTGGGCGCTCTGCCTTCTCCTGTGTGGAGCCTCTTGAACGCCCAGGGAAGTGGGCCTGGGACGTGGCTTCCTGCTTGCTCAGTCACCGTTATTTTCTTTCTAGGTGGGTAAGTAAGAAGGTCCAAACAGAAGGGCGCGCATGCCGTTTGGGTGGAGGTGGGAGAAATATAAACTCAGTCTGCAGGTTGTGGACAATATTTACTTGTGTTACAGGCTGGAAAGGATAACTCGGTGTTCGATTGTGGGGTCAGTGAAAATCTCCGCTGTTGCTAGGGCTTTCACATAGAGCTGTCATTGTTGCAGGAGGGAAAGTGTGTATAGGTTAAGGTTTGAATATTTACATGTACGCTTTATTCAGATTCCAGGATTTCCTTCTCTGTTGCTAAATCCATCCTTAGTCATTTTTCAGCTCTTCCCTGAGCTTTTTCCTCATCACCCATAGGGAATTGCTCAGTTTGCATTAAATCTGGTTGATTTTTTTATATATAAACACTGTAAAACAATATAATGACTGAGATTCATAAAAATACGATAGCTTTCTACAGCCTTCCTCTCCTACCCCAAACAACTATACTGGTTTTGTAAGCAAAGCCCTTTATCTCCTGGAGCCTTGCCTTGCACTGCTTTTCTGCTCTTTAGAAAATTGCCCTTGAACTGGCACATTTCCTATATGCACCACAGCGTGTGTTAGGAAGAAAATCTAGAAAACAGCAGTCAGTCCCCAAGCCAGTTCTCTCCTGTGCGTGCCCCACGAGTTTGGGCCGGATTTCTTCAGTAATTCTCGGGCTTAGACAGTGGGTGGTAGAGAGCCACCTGGCCTCAGGGGATGCACAGCACGTGCTGAGGTAACAACATCGTGGCTACTCCAAGGCAGGTTCTGGGTAAAGTGCCACTGCCTCTTGTAAATGGTACAGAGCACTGCTACGAGGGCCGCCGTGTAAAGCCAAGGTCACTGTTACTGTCACAGGCCTCCTTAACACTTGGATATGCCCCCTCCATAAGACCATAGGCTGATTCCTTCCTAGGACAGTCACTCTTCCTGCTTTTGTCCCCTCGTGGCCTGGCTTCTGGCTTCTGACGTCACACCCAGTGGAGGTGATGATGCAGCCGAGGGGACCCTGACTGGGGATGGCCAGGTCAGGCCTGTTAGGAGAGGTGTTGCTGCAGAGAGCAAGGCTGCAGGCTCCGTCCACCAAGCTCATCTGGTCCCACAGCTGCTGCAGCTGATGTCTGTCTATGCTGGATCTCCACCCTGCCATGCTGGGAACTCTGTGCCTGGTACAGTCACTGCTTGGTCATAGTCTGAGCAGTGTTGGCTGTCGTAAGTCCTGCTGATCCCCTTATTTCATGCATAAACATCTTAGGGCTGCGTTGAAGGATCCCAGGCCTCTGCCACCCATTGCTCACCCATAGACTAGGAAACGTTTGTAGCTCCTGTTTTTGCTCTGTGACGGGAAGGGGTTGGGTGCCCTCCCACACAGGCAGGCCATGTGGGTGACTGCTGGGAGGATGCACTGCCTGGTTCTGGGCGTGGCGGCTGCACAGCGGGTAACACAGGGCGGTGCTCTGAGCACATCCCAAGATGCCCCCCGGGGATCGGTGCATGCCGCCCGCTTCCTTGGTGAGAAGGAAATATTTTAAACATAGCAAGGTGCTCATTGACTTCTGTGTGCTTCGGTCTTGCCTCCTTCCTGGACGTTTGGGTGTTGGACTAGGGCACCGCATGTCTCACCTGTGCACTTGCACAGCCCCTGCGGTTTCCACCGCGGCTCCCTCCACCACTCTGGAAGCAGAACCACGTCCAGGTTTTAGCAGACCGCGGTGACTTTCAATAAGTATCTCAGGGGCCGACACCGAGGCTCACTTAGTTAATCCTCCGCCTGCGGCGCCAGCATCCCATATGGACGCTGGTTCTAGTCCCAGTTGCTCCTCTTCCAGTCCAGCTCTCTGCTGTGACCTGGGAAGTCAGTGGAGGATGGCCCAAGGGCTTGGGCCCCTTCAGCCGCATGGGAGACCAGGAGGAAGCTCCTGGCTTCGGATCTGCATAGCTCTGGCTGTAGCGGCCATTTGGAGGGTGAACCAATGGAAGAAAGACCTTTCTTTCTGTCTCTCTTGCACTAACTCTGTCAAATAAAAAAAAAGTATCCCAGACACCTCACACCCAGTCTTCACAGGTGGAGGTGGGCGGGGGTGTCAATGGGGAGGAGGAGGTCTGGACTATCTGTGGGCCACCAGGGTTGTGTGCTCTACTAAAACACATAGGGTGATCAGGTGGTGCCAACAGTCCGTCACTACAGGGCGGCTGACGTGACAGCTGGCAGAGGCCCTGGAAGGGTGTGCTAGGTGCAGGGAACAGAAGGAGCGAAGGCAGGTGGACTTGGAAATGGCTCAGTACAGGGAGGCTCAGGATGAGGAGGAGGAGGGAAGTGCCAGATTGGGGAAAAAGCAGGGACGACTTTGGGTGCCATGGAAAGGAGCGTTTAGGCTTCATTCTTTGCAGTCAGCCTCCTGGCACATCCATCTCAGGATTCATCATGGAGAGTCTACACGTTTCCCAGGCAACCTCAAACAAAGGTAAAATTCCTCCAGGAGTGTGTAATACAGGGCGCCCAGACCACCGCGCGGACAGCAGGCCGCCTCACCGGCAGCTGGAGCGACCGCAGAGTCTTGGCTGTGCTCCCTGCTGCCCGGATGCCTGCGCACGGAAGCATGGGGGCGGGGAGGGGAGGTAGGAAAATGTCGTCTTAAATTTCAGGCCGACATAGCATCTGTGAAAGAACTCCCATAGCTCCTGCGCCAGCTTCTGCTGCCTGTCTCTTCAGTCTGCTTTAGTCTAAAACAGTCCTTCCTTATGACACTGACAGTTTTAAAAACAGAGGCCTTTCCTGCAGCCCAGTGTCTTCAGGTGGGTCCGTCCATGGTCGGTCCCCGGGCTCGGGTCTCCCAGCTTCTCGGCAGGAACTTGAGGCAGCGATGCTGTGCTCTTCGGGCTGCACCTCACCGGGGCTCCCGGTGGCAGCTGTGGTCGGCTGGCCAAGATGGTTCTCTCGCCTTGCTTTCCACGGAGTCCCTGTTTCCCCTTTGCGCCTGATGAGTGAGCGTGTGGGAGGTCCTCAGACCACACACGTCCTATTCTTTGGTAGCCAGTCTCCGCCAGCTAGCCTCAGCGTCCATGGGTGATGCCTGCTGTGAGGAATGCCACGTGGACACTGTCTATTTCCTCCTATACCAGAGTCTTAAAAAGCTCATGGAAGGTGCCTATCATAAAAAACTCTATAGAAGGGACCTCAAAAAAATCTGTCAAGTCGTGGGTGTCATACATGGCACAGCAGGTTAAACGTCTACTTGAGACGCCTGCTCCTGCTTTGGAGTGCTAGTTCGAGTCTTAGCTCCTCCATTTCCAGTGCAGCTTCCCACAAGTGTGCCTGGGACAGTAACAATGATAGCTCAAGTTCTTGGGTTCCTGTGGCCCATGTGGGAGACCTGGATGCAGTTCTGGGCTCCTGGCTTCATTCTAACCCCGCCCTGGCTGTTGCGGGCATTTGGGGAGTGAACCAGGGGATGGAAGGTCTCTCTCTGTCTCTCCCTCTCTCTCTCATTCTGCCTTTCAAATAAATAACTAATCTTTCAAAAATAAAAGCAAAGCAAATAGGCTTTAGTCACAAGACTGTGGTTGTTAGCATTCCTGTGCACTGAGTCAGGCCCATGGTGATGGTGGGAACAGGTGCCAAGGGCTGGAGGCACGCGCTGCCATCTCCCCATCTACCCCCCTCCCCCCACCCTCCACCACATCCGATGTCCATTGGGAGCAGAAATTGAGCCCTTCCTTGCTTGTCCCCTCCCAGAGTCCCGAATAAGGAGCTCATCTGCATTACGTCTCCACTACTAAATCGCAGCCCCTGTGGCCCCTCGTCCTCCTGCTGTCACCCACGGCCCAGGAGACTGTTTGTCATACTTTCATGAAAAGGAAATCCTATCATTTTCCTCTACGGTGAGTCATCCATGGGTTTAAGGAGAAATATTTTCAGTTTTAACAGCAGACTGAGGAAATGGTTTCCAGCTCAGCCCAGTGTAACTGAAATTCGTCGGAACTCCTCAGCGACCTCCTAAATCTCCAGGGGTACAGGCTGTGGCCACGGACCAGTCAGCTCGCGTGTGGGCAGTGTCCAAGTTGTGCTGGTTGCGTCCATGGCCAGCATTTACTGTCTGGTTTAGTAGATAAAACTCAGGCAATGCAAAGGAATTTGTGATTGCAAGAGAAAAGTTCCTGGGGCCTGCAGCACTGCACACAGCGCCTCCTGGAGGATGCCCAAGAGGATTTTAGTGTCAACTCAAGCATCATTTACTCCCTTCTCTAAAGCCCTGTGGTAGTTTGCCAGTGCACCCCAGAATCAGGAGGGTGACCTGACACCCAGGGCCCTGGCAGTCTGGGGCTCAGGCTTTGCAAGGCCCCCTTTGCAGTTTTTAAAAATAAAGTGGTGGATTTTGCATATGGTGGTTCTTCTGTCTGGTGCTTCACCCATCTTCTCCTTATCCCCGTACCCTGCACACTGCCCAGGGGATCCTACACGTAGGATCTCCGTGAAGAAAACTTGCAGTCCTCTGCCCAGGGCGAGTCCCTGCTCTGTCCTGACACAGCTACTGCATTTTACTTTCCCCAGACTTACATGTGACCATGTCTGTATCTCTGGTCTCTGTGTTCTGCCCAGACAAGCTGTGTCTCTCTTGCTTTGTACCTTGCAGTGTCTGACACGTGGTAGAGACTTAATATTTACTGGCTGGAAGAATAAATCCATTCTTCAGTGTGACAGTTGCGTCTTATTTAGATCAGCATTGCGTGTAGGAGTGTGGGAATAGATGACCTTGGAATATGGAGCTGGGAGCTGGTCGAGGATAGGGAAAGACACAGGGATCGTGTGCAGGTGGAGAAGAGGTAAGGTCGTTTCTGAGAGGGAACCTGAAGATGTAGGGAGCAGCCAAGAGGCGTTCAGAGCAGTTAGGAATGAAAAAAGCAGTGCCACGCTCAAACAGCCACATCGGCAAAGCAAGCCTGTGGCGATGCAGCTGTGCCTCATGTGACTTGTCACTTGGACTGGTCTTTCGTATGAACCTGATGGCATATGCTTTGGCTTTCTTTCACGTTACCATGCAGTTTGCTTGAAGTGTTTGGGTAGCTATTTAAACTGCTCTAACCGGATGAGAAGGTATTGGTGATAGTGAGATGTGTGGTATCAGCTCCAAGAAAGAGGGATTCTGGCTTCTTAGAGCCTGACGTGGGAGGTGCCCATCCTCTGAATGAAGGAATGCATTTCAGTTGGGAGGAGAAAGATCAGGTGTAAGGATAACTCTGGTAAGTGTAAGCCAGGAGAGGATCGCACCAGGGCAACATTCTTTTAAAGCCAAACGAGGGGCTAGCATTGTGGCGCAGTGAGTTCGGTGGCTGCCTGCGACGCAGGTATCCCGTATGAACGCTGGCTCATGTCCCACTGCTCCACTTCTGATCCAGCTCCCTGCTAATGAACCTGGGAAAGCAGCCGAGGACACTCAGGTGCTTAGGCCGCTGCCACCCACGTGAGAGACACAGGAGGAGTTCTGGGCTCCTGGCTTTCGTTGCAGCCATTTGAGGAATGAACCAGCAGGTGGAAGATCTCCTTCTGTCTGCCTTTCAAATAAGCAAGGAAATCTTCAACACCAGTGAGGCCTGCTAACATGGCTCCTGGTGTCCCTCTGTGGATTGGGTCCAGGGAAGGGAGTCCTGGGCTCTGCCGGAGCTTCATGCCAACAGCGCCCTGCAGCTCAACCCATTCGGAAGGACCCAGCTGCACGGGCGGTGGTCTCCACGTCGCTGGTGCCTTGCTGGGGAAGCCGCGTTGCTGAGTCAGCCCCATGAGGACGTGCCTCTCTGCCTGCCTTCCTGCCTCTGGTTTTCCTTCCTGCCCCCAGGCCTTAGCCGCGCTGGAATCTTTCCTCCTGCTCCAGACAGCAGGCTGCTTGCATTGGCTACTTCGAGGGATGCACATGTGTGCCAGTGACACCAGCTCTTCAGCCCGTCTTTGTCCACCCGTGGGGGTACGCATGGTGCTGGAAATGAGCCAAGCCTTCAGCATCGGCAGTTCTGCCGAACATGCAGCGAGGACAAGCTCAGCGCGGGGTGTGACAGCTGTGGCTGTAATTCTTTCTCCCAGCACCATTAGTCAGTCATTGGGCCTGGAGCGTGCCGCGGTGAGGCCAGAACAAAGCAGCCAGTGTATCCTAACTAATAAATGAGGCATAATGTCGAAGCCTGGCCATGGCAGTTAGTTCAGCAACCTCAGGTGCTTTTCACTCGTGCTGAAAGAAAGGCTCGTTGTGGTCGTGTATGGAGAAAAGCACCGAGGACGGTCGTGCTCAGACGTGGCTTGTTGCACTGCTTCTCGCTTGAGCCAGGTGTCATGGTCCCCCTGAGAAACGAAGACTTGAAAACGACAGCTGCCACGGTGCACATCTTCACAGTTGGAGGTGAAGTGTTCAGCCTGCTCACTGTGTCCAACATAGGCTTTCCTTAGGATGGTGCGAGTGGTGTCTGGGGCTATGCGATTCTCCACTGGGGCAGAGAGGGGCTTCCTGGTATTGCAGAAGGTTTGCAGGCGACCCCAACTCTATCCTTGGATGCCCCTAGTGTTGACAACCGGAGATGTCTCCAGATACTGCCAGAGGCCTCCCAGGGAGACAAAATAGCCCTCTGCTGAGAATCGCTGGAACCAGGCCGGCACTGCCACACGAGTGTTCGATCTTCTAGCCTTCTGCTTCCTGGGAATCACACTCATTTTTAGGTCTTCCCAAGCCAAATATTATTTGGACAGAGAATTCAGTATCACTGAAATGGTGTTTGGAATGTTCCCATTTCCATTTCATTAATGCAGAAAAGCTGCAAGGAAATAGCATTTAAAAAAAAAGATTTATTTATATATTTGAAAGGCAGAGTTAGAGGGAGAGAGACAGAGAGGTCTTCAAACCGCTGGTTCACTCCCCAAATGGCTGCAATGGCCAGAGCTGGGCTGATACAGGGCCAGGAGCCTCATCTGGGTCTCCCACGTAGGTACAGGGGCCCAAGGACTTGGGCCAACCTCCACTGCCTTCCCAGGCACATTAGCTGGGAGCTGGACCAGAAGTGAAGCAGCAGGGACTTGAGTTGGCACCCCTATGGGATGCTGACATTGCAGATGGTGGCTTGACCCATTATGCCACAATGCCAGCCCTGAACCATCCCATTTTTTAAGAGATAAATATGCAGGTACTTTAAAAAGTTTGTGAAAAATGGAATTAAAAGATGAGAATATTTTGGCAGAAAATTTATACATAAGAGAAGTCTTGAAAACGTTCATGGAAAATGTGTACTATGTAAATTTTTTACATCAAAATAAACTTTTAATTCCATTTTCCACTAACTTCTTGAAATAGCCTCATATGCAAATAAAAAGTAGACTTACCATTGGTTTGTTATTTTCAGCTGCTCTGTGAACAATGTGGGGATTTGGCCTGTGCTGGGAGAGTTGTCTAATTGATGCTGTCACGTTGGTACTGGGTTACCCCAAATTGCAGACTATGCAGAGTGGGATGAGAGAGGGCCAAAGGAAAGAGGACTCGGTGACCCACGTCTGGGAGGTGGGTCAGCTCCGAGAAGTGGCAGGTCAAGGAGCACTTTACAGAACACTGGTACACATTCTGATGATGCCCCCTCATGTGTGATCCTTGCTTCACATCTGCCTTGCATCTTTATTTATTTAAAGTCAGAGTTATAGAGAGCCAGGGAGAGGCAGAGAGAGAAAGATCTGCCATCCACTGGTTTACTCCCAAGGTGGCTGCAATGGCCTGGGGCTGGGCCAAGCCAGGAGCCAGGAGCTTCATCCAGGTCTCCCACATGGATGCAGGAGCCCAAACACTTGAGCCATCTTCCACTGCTTTTCCCAGGCCACTAGGCAGCTGGATCAGAAATGGAGCAGCAAAGACTCAGCCAGCCCCCATATGGAATGCCAGCGGCGCAGGCAGTGGCTTTACTTGCTGTGTCGCAACTCCAGCCCTTACATAGCCCTCTCTCTCTCTCTCTCTGCTATGCTGTAAGCCTTGTGAGAGAAGAGGTCTTACCTCATTCCTTTACTCTATGTCCCTGGCTCCCAGAACAGGGCTTGGTAAGTAGCAGGCGAAGATGGATAGATGGATGGATGTCAGTAAGCACATCGATGACAGATGTTGCTATGCCTGTAGTAATCAGTATTGCTGCTAAGTTGAGCATACAAATAAATTTTCCCTTTGCTTCCCACTGTACATGAGCATATCATGGGATGAGTATTCCTTTGCTGAAAATACTTGGGTCCAGATGTGTTTAGGGTCTTGGATTTTGGAAAATCTGCATATCTTCATACAAAATGAGATATCTTAGTGATGGGCCCCAAGTCCAAACAGGAAATTCTTTTGTGTTTCAGGTCACCTCTCACACAGAGCTTGACAATTTTTTTTAAAGATTTATTTATTTGAAAGAGTTCCACAGAGAGAGAGAGAGAAGGAGAGGCAGAGAGAGGGAGGGGTGTCTTTCACCCGCTGGTTCACTCCCCAGTTGGCCACAACAGCTGGAGCTGAGCTGATCGGAAACCTGGAGCCAGGAGCTTCTTCTGGGTCTCCCACGTGGGTGCAGGGACCCAAGGACTTGGGCCATCTTCCACTGCTTTCCCAGGCCATAGTAGAGAGCTGGATCGGGAGCAGAGCAGCCGGGATACAAACTGGCACCCATATGGGATGCTGGCACTGTAGGCGGCGTCTTTACCTGCTACACCATAGCCTACAATAATTTCCTAGAATATTCTGAGTGTGCGTGTTTGGACTGCTACCTGGCAGGTGAGATCAGTGTGGAATTTTCCACTCGTGGTGCTCAGAAAGTTTGAGTTTTAGAACATTTCAGGTTGCAGATATTTGGATTATGGATACTGAGTTTTATAGCATCTGACCTGCTCCCCCTGAATTTCATTCATTCTTTGCCTACCGCAGTGTGATCCACACGGTTGTGAAGGTGAACTTTATACGCCTTTAGGCCCTGGCAGTGACTCTGGTGGACAGATTGCCATGCTTCGGACCCTGACACTCCCCAGTCTCACTGCTTCCGTCTCCTCTAAGCTCCCCTGTCCCGCAGCTGCAGGAGCAGGCTCTGCCTGCTCTTCCCTGCCACCTACCTCTCTTTGCTTACCTGATCCGCACAGCGCACCTCCTGGGCACCTCCATTCTGTCTGGCTCGCTTGTTCCCATGTGTCCTTACAACTGACCTCAGTTAGTGCCTGTTTAGGGTGTTTGGGCCTCTCTTCCCTGTTAGACTGGGTCTCATTTTATGTCTTATAAATTCCTCCTCCCACCCTCTCCACTGAATAGGACCATTTTCTGCATTTAATTAAGCTTTCAGTAAACATTCTATAATGAGGGGAGCGTGGTGCCAGGAGCAGTCTCCGCCACAAGATTTCCAGACGTTCAGAAAATTCTTTAAACACCAGGGACAGCCCTGCAGTCTGAGTGCTGTGTTGGGAGCTGTTACTCTCGGATTGCAGTGGCAGATTCGGCCGGTGGATTTCTGGCCCTGGGCACGCAGGCGTGGTTCTGTGAGTCCACAAAGGCTTTTACAGTCATGGGTCTCCTTGTAGCCCACCTAGGATCGGCCTTTAAAATGTTGTTTTTCACTTCCTTTGTGAATCTTGAATTCCAATTTTGTAACAAAGTTTTATTTCAACATGCAGCGTTTTTCTTGTTTTTAAGATCTCCTCTTACTCTGGGGGTGGGGGTATGAGGAGAAACTCCTATGATTCAGTTTGGCGCCAGTGAAAAAGACCCAAAACGAACAAAAGCTGAACGAGATCAAAGTTTCTGTCCTTGGAACTGGGCTTTCCAACGGTCTTAGAGTAACTCTGACCACAAACCCTTGAGACCCAGGCTCCTCCGAGTGGGTCGTGCCTCCATCCCTAGGTGTGCACTCGTGGTCTGAGGTAGCCGCATTCCAGGCAGCAGGGTGGAAGAAGGAGTAAGTACGAAAGGAGGCTGGAGAACTGTTCCTGTGTCTTTTGAGGGAGGTTCCCGCCGTTTGCAGTGTGACATTCTTGCTTTTAACCGCACTAACAGCAAAAGAGGCTGGTGAAACAGACTTCCTGTGTGTGCACCTAACACTGGGAGCTCTGTAGGTGTGGAAGACTGGAGCACCCACACTGAGGGCCGTCCACTGGCTTTGCCTTGGCTGCCCATTCATGCCTCTCCGAGTGCGCTTTCTAAGTGTTTCCTTCAGTACCCTGCTGCAGCTTTGCCAACTGTGACTTAGAATGCTTTTCAAAAGACAAACACACATGTGTTGTAAAACTTTATAAAGAATAAAATTTAAATCACCATAATTCCACAGCCTAAAAATAACAGTTACGACAGCATCATAGGAGAAATGTCTTTAACACTAATATTTAGCAAATGACTTCTCTATTCAGATTGGGAGGCTGCTCCTCAAAGTGTGCTGTGTTACACTGAATATTCAACTATTTATTCCTTCCATAAACACTTCTAAACATCTCCTTCATTCCTAAGGCCTTGTTCATTGATTTGTGTGTGGAGGAGGGAGGTGGAGAGAAATAAAGGAAATTTAAAAAGTTGTCCAGCACCAGGAGACAAAGGGCTTCAGAAAGTTCACAGAAAATTCCCATTATCTTTTAATTCCACCATTCCACAAACTTTTTGAGGCTCCTCTCAAAAATTTGAGAAAATTGGGAAATAAATCAGGGATCCATAAGTGCTACATTCACGTTCATGTGCCAAAGGAAAAGCCAGAAAGCAGAAGATAAATAACGCAGAGTAATTTGTACCGTCAGCAGTTGTGAGAAAACAACACATTGAGAACGCACGCATCTCACTTTTTGGGTTGCTGGAGAGTGAAGTTTGGGTGACGGGTTCTCTGGGCGGTGTGGAAACAAGGAGAGCTGAGGGTGGTTAAATTCTAACCCGTCCTGACTCCCAGAGGGAGAAGTCCAAAGTGCGTCGGGAGACTTGAGCGTGACCCGTGTCTTTTGTGCTTTTTACTCGGAACTAACTGAAGGCGCACCTGCTAATAAGGTTTTGCTGCCTCGTGTCACTGGTGTTGTGGAGTTCTCAGCAGTGAGTCAGTGCACCTTCCCTGTTGTACATGCGCAAACGGGAAAAGTAGCTGTGTTGAGAGATTAAAACACACCCCCCCCCCCCCGGAGTTCAGCACATTGTTAACACCTACCACTAGATGGTGAGATAGGAATAACTATTTTTTTCTCCCTCCTTAAATGGTCTTTTGGACTTTTATTTATTTATTTTTTTTAATTTCCAAGCAAGTACTATATTGACAACTGGAAAAAAAGGTTTTGTTTTGATGTGGCTGTTCATTGGCGGTGTGTGAGGGGGGCGCCCGCAGTGCTCTGGAGCCCATGAGGACGGAGGGTGCCCCCGGCACCCAGGAACAGAGGCGCCGTGCGCGTGCCTCTCAGCTGCCTCAGGTGGCAGGGCTGAGGCTGCTCGGCTTCCACGCCACAACGCAGACCCTTTCCTGGTAAGGTGCCTGCTCTAGCCAGGAGACAGAGCCTCTCTGTGGCGACGCGACTGTCTGCCCACTCTGGTTATTCTCCTGGCACAGCTGCATCAGAGAGCACGTGCTTCCAAAAGGATCCTGTTTTCATTAACAAAACAGGAAAAAAAAGGAATGCCTGTGCTTCCGGGGTCTTTTCCAAGAAGTCTTTGCCGGTACCTATATCTTGCAGGGTTTCTCCAATGTTCTCTAATAATTGGATGGTGTCGGTTCGTAGATTTAGGTCTTTAATCCATGTTGAGTGGATTTTTGTGTAAGGTGAAAGGTAGGGGTCTTGCTTCATGCTTCTGCATGTGGAAATCCAGTTTTCCCAGCACTATTTATTGAATAGACTGTCCTTGCTCCAGGAATTGGTTTTGGACCCTTGATCAAATATAAGTTGGCTGTAGATGTTTGGATTGATTTCTGGTGTTTCTATTCTGTTCCATTGGTTTATCCATCTGTTTCTGTACCAGTACCATGCTGTTTTGATTACAACTGCCCTGTAGTATGTCCTGAAATCTGGTATTGTGAAGCCTCCGGCTTTGTTTTTGTTGTACAAGATTGCTTTAGCTATTCGAGGTCTCCTGTGTCTCCATATGAATTTCAGCATCATTTTGTCCAGATCTGAGAAGAATGCCTTTGGTATTTTGATTGGTATCGCATTGAATCTATAAATTGCTTTTGGGAGAATGGACATTTTGATGATATTGATTCTTCTAATCCATGAGCATGGAAGATTTTTCCATTTATTGGTATCCTCTTCTATTTCTTTCTGTAAGATTTTGTAATTCTCATCATAGAGATCTTTAACGTCCTTAGTTAAGTTTATTCCAAGGTATTTGATTGTTTTTGTGGCTATTGTGAATGGGATTGATCTTAGAAGTTCTGCCTCAGCCATGGCATTGCCTGTGTATACAAAGGCTGTTGATTTTTGTGCATTGATTTTATATCCTGCTACTTTGCCAAAATCTTCTATTCCAATAGTCTCTTAGTAGAATTCTTTGGATCCCCCTAAATAATGAATCATATCATCTTCCTTCCCAATTTGTATCCCTTTAATTTCTTTTTCTTGCCTAATGGCTCTGGCTAAAACTTCTAGAACTATATTGAATAGCAGTGGTGAGAGTGGGCATCCCTGTCTGGTACCAGATCTCAGTGGAAATGCTTCCAACTTTTCTCCATTCAATAGGATGCTAGCCTTTTAGTATTTTTTTTTTTTTTTGTCCTACTTAATACTATTGGTTGAACTCTGTAAATAACACACAATTATTCTTAGGTGTTTAAATTTAACTGAAAAGTGATCTCTGTTAAATATAAGAGTGGGAATAAGAGAGGGAGGAGAGGTACAGTTTGGGACATGCTCAATCGGACTTGCCCCAAATGGTAGAGTTACAAACGTGCCAGGGGATTTCAATTCAATCCCATCAAGGTGGCATGTACCAATGCCATCTCACTAATCAAAGTGATTAATTTCAGTTCACAGTTGATCATAATGATAGGACTAAGAGTCAAAGGGATCACATAAACAAGACTAGTGTCTGCTAATACTAACTGATAGAATCAAAAAGGGAGAGAACGATCCAACATGGGAAGCAGGATACACAGCAGACTCATAGAATGGCAGGTGTCCTAAACAGCACTCTGGCCTCAGAATTAGCCCTTAAGGCATTCGGATCTGGCTGAAGAGCCCATGAGAGTATTTTAGGCATGGAAAGCCAAGACACTCTGGCAAAAAAAAAAAAAAAAGACTTAAATGAAAGATCTCTACGAGTGAGATCCCAATAGAAAGAACAGGCCATCAAAGAAGGAGATACCTTTCTCTGAAGGGAGGAGAGAACTTCCACTTTGACTATGACCTTGTCTAAATAAGATTGGAGTCGGCAAACTCAAAAGGCTTCCATAGCTTTGGCAACTCATGACAACAGCCTAGGGTGATTACTGATGCCAAAAACAAGAGTGTCAAATTGTTAAGTCAACAACAGGAGTCACTGTGCACTTACTCCTCATGTGGGATCTCTGTCCTTAATGTGTTGTTCAATATGAATTAATGCTATAGCTAGTACTGAAACAGTACTTTACACTTTGTGTTTCTGTGTGGGTGCAAACTGTTGAAATCTTTACTTAATATATACTGAATTGATCTGTATACAAAGAGAATTGAAAATGAATCTTGATGTGAATGGAATGGGAAAGGGAGCGGGAGAGGGGAAGGTTGTGGGTGGGAGGGAAGTTATGGGGGGGGAGCCACTGTAATCCATAAACTGTACTTTGGAAATTTATATTTATATTTATTAAATAAAAGTTAAAAAAAAAAAACAGGGAATGCCGAAGTGTTGAGCGTGTTGGGGGGTGGTGGCCCGAAGCCCAGCCGACTTCATCGGTGAAAACGCCGCTTAGGGTGTTTTTGCATGGCCTGTTGGAGCAGAGTTTGTGCAAAAGTTGAAGGTCTCCTTAAGGGGCGTGGACCCAGGGCCGTCGGGCGGGGTCAAGCAGCGGGAGCCAGCTGGAGAGCTTTGTGGGGGGAGCGCCGAGGTGAGCAGTTTTGCGGACCCCTCTTGCCTGGGGCTGGGACCCCACAGCGACCCCGGGGGGGGGGGGGGGGTGCCGGGGGGGGGGGGGGGGGTTCCGGGTGTGACACCGGGGCCTGCACTTTCTCTTTGCTTGCGGGTTTCAGACAGCGCTGGAAACAGGTCTGGCGGCATGCTTTGCGTGAGTGCTTTCTCCCTGTGGAGTTGGAAGTTGAAAGGAAGGGCGGAAAGACAGGTTTTGTGAGCGGTGTTCTAGGGTCAGCTCTCCCGAGCCTGGGGCTGTGAAAGGATGGATGCAGACCCTTCCTTCAAGTCCAGTCCACCCCGCGCTGTGTTGCAGAATCGAGATCTGGTGCCTGCCTTCTAACAGCCAGAGCAGTTTCATATTGCTTTAAATCGAGACGCTAGGAAAACCTGCCCCTTTTCCTTCTTTGGGACTAGGTTTTTCTACTTGACTTTCCAGTCTTTTGGAAGAAAGGGCAAATGGGGACAAAAGGGTTATTCTGAGAATTTTGCTATGAATGGGGCAGTGTATATAGCCTCAGGAGTGCAGACCGGCAGCCCTGGCTGGCCTGGGGGTGGGGGTCCTTAGGCTGTTTTCCTAAAATGGTGGTTTGAAAAACAATGCATGGATTGAAAAGGTTTTTGCACCAAAATACACTTACCTTAGATTTATTTTTTTAAATGTTTGGGAACAGAGACACGGGGAGCTCACATCTGCTGGTTCTCCTGAAATTCTGGCAAGAGCCAGTGTCGGGCCAGGCTGAGGCCAGCAGCTGGGGATGCAGTCCAGGTCTCCCATGGGGGTGTTAGGGGCAGTGATGGAACCAGGACAGAAGCCTCAGCCATGCTTGCTCTTTGCCCAAAAGAGATAAACATTGGAAGGTCTTCCTTGCCCTTGAATCTCAATTGGGTCCCACACCCTATTGCCTTCATACCCCACCCCCCAGGGAAGACCAGTTCCAGGAATTCCCCTCTGCCTTCTGCCCCCTGCCTCACCCCATCCCTAGCCCTCCTAAAATATAAAAAGGCCCCGCCCTTGGGGGTCGGGGCCTTCTGCCTTGTGCTCCTTCAAGGTGCTCGTGGGCAGTTGGTCACCTACCTCTATGAATTTATTTCTCTGAATAAATTTGGTCTGGCTGTAAATCGTACACTGCCTCCTCTGTTCTGCACCTCTCTTTTCCTACATTTTGCTGCCCTGTTTGAAGAGGCACCAATCTGCAACTTTTCCTAACAGGTACCACTGCTTGAGCCATCACCTGCTGCTTCCCCAGGTACATAGGAGCAGGAATCAGGAACCAGAGCCAGAGTGGGGCATCAAACCCAGGTGCTCTGATATGAGGTGCAGGCTTCTTATTTGCCAGGCACCGAACTTTTATCTTTTAATTCAGTTTTCCGTGAACTTTTTGAAGTACTTTTTGATGTACTTGAACGTTGACATTAATCAGGTGGGTTTGTGTACCCAGCCTAGAGGCAGGAATGCAAATGGCTTACATTTTCACTCACTGCTTTGGGGTCCTTTCCATAGCTCTAAACTGCGGAGCTTGTTAGTATGGCTTGAGAAAAATAACGTTCTTTGACCTTACAATCCAAACAGATAAAAATGGCCTTGCTTTTAAATTTGAAACGTGTAGCTCAGGTCAGCAGTGCAAGGTCTCTGCTCTGAAAGGTTCTTGTGTTTCCTTTTTAAAATGTTTGGTTTAGCTGCAAGTGGCATTTACTGAATGCCACGTGACCCAGTAGTTGGAGTCTGGGTTTGCCCTTTGTTTTGATTCTCCTTTGCAACTCTGTGGATTCATCATAAGGACAGAAGAAGTGTCCTTGAGATCATAAATGTTTTGTCCAGAGGGGAGACAACTTGGCTCTGGTTGGAGGAGGGTTTGGCTATGGTTTTACATGGTGAGAAATTGGGAAGTGGAAGATACAAAGTAGAACAGCGGCTGTCCTCTGTTTGTGCTCTTGCACCTGTGCTGCAGGAGCCGGGCACCGACATCCTGCGTCCTGGCCTTCTTAGCCAGGAAGGCATCAAGGCCAGGTGTGAGCTTGTGGGGGTGGTCGGGGTCCAACAGACCTGTGCCAGGACTAGCGGGGAGAACAGGCCCGCTGGATCTGCTCTGCCTCTGCCACTCTGCCGCTGGCCTCCAGCTTTCTGGGCCCTGGGCAACGCTTGGTAAATAGGGATCGTAGTGTTTGCTTGCCATACTGCAGGGACCTGCAGAGGACAAATGTGCCCTATCTGACCGTGCTTTCAAGTTCTGAAAATGCATTCTTTTAAAAATAAGGTATCAAGGGTTTGCTTTGTTTTTAGCTGTTGAAAATTGTCATCCCATATATTCTTTATGAATGAAATATGCATCTCTATTTTTACTCATGGGGAAACTCAAGTTCAGAGAGGTTTAGTAACTGGCTTGCCCAGCTCAGCAGATGGCAAGATGAGAACGTGTGTCTGTCAACTCTTAAAATCGTGCCTGCTTGCCGCGTTGCAGCATACTCAGCTGCTAGTTCTTACCACGAAGTGTGTGAGACAAAACGGTGATGTCCTCTTTGCTCTCTCTGCCAGGAACAGCAGATGATGTCCTGAATGGAGACCATGACAAGGAGCAGAAAGACCCCTACTTTGTGGAGACCCCTTATGGTTACCAGCTAGACCTGGATTTTCTCAAATACGTGGACGACATACAGAAGGGCAACACCATCAAGAAACTGAACATCCAGAAGAGGCGGAAGCCGTCCGTGCCATGTTCGGAAGCCAGGGCCGCACCTGGTCAGCAAGCTGTGTGGACTTCCACCGACTCCTTGTCGTCCTCCAACAGTGATGACAGCAAGCAGTGCCCCAGCTTCCTCCTAGCCAGAAGCCAAGTCACGTCGACTCCAGTCTCAAGGCCGCCTGCCCCTCTGGAGAGCTCACCTGCCTTTCTTACCATCCCAGAAAATCGGCAGCTGCCACCGCCGTCGCCACAGCTCCCAAAGCACAATCTTCATGTCACCAAGACGCTGATGGAGACCCGGAGGAGACTTGAGCAGGAGAGAGTCACCATGCAGGTGACCCCGGGTGAGTTCAGAAGGCCCAGGCTGGCCAGTTTCGGAGGCCTGGGCTCCACCAGCTCCCTCCCCTCCTACATGGGCTCTGCAAACCACAATTCCGCCATGCACCAGCTTCAGAATGGATACCAAGGCAATGGGGATTATGGTGGCTATGCCCCGGTAGCCGCCACCACTTCCTCCATGGGGAGCTCCATCCGCCACAGCCCCCTGAGCTCAGGAATCTCCACCCCAGTGACCAACGTGAGCCCCATGCACCTGCAGCACATCCGTGAGCAGATGGCCATTGCCCTGAAACGCCTGAAGGAGCTCGAGGAGCAGGTGCGAACCATCCCTGTGCTCCAGGTTAAGATCTCCGTCTTGCAAGAAGAGAAAAGGCAGTTGGCCTCACAGCTCAAAGACCAAAGGGCTGCATCACAGAACGATGCCTGGGGGGTGAGGAAGCGGTCGTACAGCGCCGGGAATGCCTCCCAGCTGGACCAGCTGTCCCGGACCCGGAGAGGTGGCGGGGAGCTGTACATTGACTATGAGGAGGGCGAGATGGAGAGTGCGGAGCAGAGCACCCAGAGGATAAGGGAGTTCCGGCAGCTCACCGCCGACATGCAGGCCCTGGAGCAGAAGATCCAGGACAGCAGCGGCGACGCCTCGTGGGAGCCCACGGAGAATGGGCAGTGCCGGCTGCGGGAGTGCCGCTCGGTGGCGGTGGGTGCCGATGAGGACATGAATGCCACCGTGGTCTACCACCGGGGCTCCCGGGGCTGCAGAGATGCCGCCGTAGGGACAGTCACTGAAACGAGGAATTCTGGGGTCAGCGTGACAGAGGCCATGCTTGGAGTGACTACTGAGGCTGACAAAGAAATTGAGCTGCAACAGCAGACCATAGACGCCCTCAAGGAGAAGATCTACCGCCTGGAAGTGCAGCTGAAGGAAACCACGCACGACCGTGAGATGACGAAGCTCAAACAGGAACTGCAGGCTGCCGGATCCAGGAAGAGAGCTGACAAAGCCACCATGGCCCAGCCCCTGGTTTTCAGCCAGATGGTGGAGGCAGTGGTGCAGACGAGAGACCAGATGGTTGGCCGGCATGTGGACATGGTAAACGCGTGTGTCGGGACCTCCGTGCAGACAAAGAGCGTGGGCATCTCCTGCCAGCCTGAAGGTAAGGATCAAGACGCCGGGCCTGAGCTGCCCATGAGCTGCTGGGTTGTTAAGGAGAGGGTAGAAACCCGTGACCAGTGCACCGGGAGGACCCTGGACACCTGCGACAAGAGCGTGGGTGTGGAAGTCAGCGTCTGCGAAACGGGGAGCAACACGGAGGAGTCTGTGAACGACCTGACACTCCTCAAGACAAACCTGCATCTCAAAGACGTGAGGTCCATCGGCTGCGGAGACTGCTCCGTTGACGTCATGGTCTGCTCCCCGACGGAGCGCGCCTCCCGGAGCGTGAACACTGAGGCCGTGGGCCGGGTGGAAGTTGCTGTCACGGCGGCGCCGCACACCACAGACCGGCACACCAGCACCGCCTTGCAGCAGGCCAGCCAGTCCACCAACACCGAGACGGCCTCCTTTGCTGAGGCCAGCACCAACACCTGCCTTAGTACTTTAGACAAGCAGACCAGCACACAGACCGTGGAGACACGGACAGTGGCCGTAGGAGAAGGCCGCGTCAGGGACGTCAACTCCTCCACCAAGACTCGGTCTGTCGGGGTGGGAACGGTGCTCTCCGGCAATTCTGGGCTTGACAGGCCATCTGCTGTGAAGACCAAAGAGTCGGGCGTGGGGCAGATCAATATTAACGACAGCTATCTGGTGGGACTCAAAATGAGGACCATAGCGTGTGGGCCTCCACAGCTGACGGTGGGACCGGTGGCCAGCAGGAGGAGCGTGGGGGTTGGGGATGAGCCGGTAGGGGAGTTCCTGGAGAACCCCCAGGCCCAGGCTCCATCTGGGGTGATGACCAGCTTGGATCACTACATTGAGCGCGTCCAGAAGCTCCTGGCAGAGCAGCAGACGCTGCTGGCCGAGAACTACAGTGAACTGGCAGAGGCTTTTGGGGAACCTCACTCGCAGATTGGCTCCCTCAACTCCCAGCTCATCAGCACCCTGTCATCCATCAACTCTGTCATGAAGTCTGCAAGCACCGAAGAGCTGAGGAACCCCGACCTGCAGAAAATCCGTCTGGGTGACATGACAGGTAGGTGGCACCCGCGGGGGCCTGGGCGTGGGAACGTGGCTTGGTCCATTTTCTGTTGCTGTGTGTGGACTGCCAGGGCCTGTGTCATTTATAAAGAACACAGGCTTCTTTGGGTCACTGTTCTGGAGGTGAGGAGGGCCTAAGAGCGTGGCACCAGCGTCTGCGTGGTGTCTGGCGAGGGCTTTCTTGCTGAGGCATCACGTGGCACGGGGCCTCGCATGCTGAGACCAAGCAAGCTCACTTTATCCCGCGGGAACTCCCACGGTAGCCACAGTGATCTACAGCCCAAATTAACACAGCGAGGCCACTCACGAGGGCAGGCGGAGTAAGCTTCCAGCTCCTGAACTTAAACGGGGCTGCAGGCAGGACCGCGGAGGCTATCTTTCCAGGGAGTTCGGCTTGTTTCTGACGGCTGGGGCTGTTTTTTGAAACCACGGAGTAAGTTTCAGAGGGGGTAATGGGCAGAATGAAAACCAGGAATCAAACTCCATAAGCAACTCTGGATTCCAGTATCTGGTAGCTTTGTTGGCTTCTGCCTGAAGTCTCGAGCTGTGAGAAAGATGAGCCAGTGTTGCCTGGCCTAGAAGTTGTCTTTGAGCGCTGCCAGTGGTTTTGTGATTTTGGTTTTGTTTGTTTGTTTGTTTAATTACTAAGAGGGATAGCGGGAGAGAGACACACACAGTAGAGAGAGATTTTTGATCCACTAGTTCACTCTGCAAATTCCAGGGCTGAGCCAGGCTGAAGCTTGGAGTCCAGAACTCTATCCAGGTCTTCTGCATGGCCAGCAGGGACCCAAGAACTTGAGCTGTCACCTGCTGCCTCCCAGGGTGTGCATTAGCAGGAAGTTGGAAGTAGAGAAGTAGAGAAGTTGGGGCTGAAACCAGGCACTGCGATCATGGGATGCTGGCATCCCAAGCAGAGATGGAAGCTCTGTGCCACCTGCCCATCCCAGGGGCTGCCAGTGTGTTACGATGTTTTATTCTTGATCTTCCAGTTACATACTTAGCATACTCACCCATTTTACACAGCATTGCCTGGGGGAAGGAATCCTATACTGTCTGTACCCACAGCTGTCAGTATATTGTCAATTCAAAGTACTGGTATAACATGTTTGCAGTTAAAGTTTTATGAGCAGAAAGACACCCCATTAATTCCCTAACACAGCAGGTGACTGCTGACTTCCTGCTGTATGTGAAGCGTGGGGACAGGCTCTGAGGATGCTGCAGTTGTCCTTATGGTGCCCACCTGCTAGTTACGGGTTCGTAACTCGAGAGTGCGTCAACACTTTCATGAAAAAAACTGTGTGGATTTCAGGGTTTATGTACAGTAGAATAAGCTTACCTTTTAGTTCCATTTTTCTGCAAACAGTTTGAAGCCTCCTTGAATGGCAGGATGTGATAGGTGCTGAGGGGACAGTGACGCTCTGAGGGCACAGAGGGTGGCAGTGGTCAGGGGTCCAGCTCTTTGAGCTGTGAGGCGGTCAAAGCAGGAGTCTCTGACTAGGGAGCCTGGAGCCGCAACTCTGGAGTCTTTCCCCACTTTTCCTTATTATGGTGCTTCCATGTTTTGTGTGTCTCACTCTTCCTCCTTTGTATTTATTCTTGCTCACCTCTTCTTTAAACGGAAGCCGATGATCCAGAAGTTACACTGAGGTCCTGGGCCTCACTGCCTGGCTCCTCATGGTCATGTTCCTCTGTCCCAGGGCTCACTCACCTCACCCGGGGGCAACGCTGTGCAGTAAGTTAATCCTGTGACAATGTGCAGCATGGACTTAGGCACGCTATCCACAAACACTCCTTCTGTTGCCCTTTATAGCCTGAGATTGAATGAAATGGACTGAAATAGATTATTACTTAGCATTGGCTTTTGGTATCTGTGCTGTGGGACAGTTTCTTGTGGAAAAGAAAATAATAAACCTGACAACTGAGGTGTAGATTTGTGCCCCTTAGCATCCAAAGACTTTACTAGCGTTATAGGGGGCATTTCCAAATTCTCAGAATTAAAATGTTAAGGGGAGTGAAGCAAACTCTTAAGGAACTAATGCTGTGTCTGCTTCCACGTGCTTTCAAAATTAGGTCAGATGTTAGTCAAAATACAATTCTTCCAGAGGCGGAAGGCACAGGATCATCGCTGTGAAAGCAGTTTCTTCCTGGCCTTCCTGAACTCCTCAGACTGGGGTTTCTGTTTCACATTCCTGCTGAAAAAACCCAGCTGCAACACTGAGGGCCACGCACTGAGCACAGAGGCCAGGAAGGTGTGCTGGGATCTGCTTGCAGCCCTGCTGATGTCCCACACATCACCACAGGGATCTGACCCTGAACATGAATCCCTCATTAATTGGCTAAAACACAGGAGACTACAGCATTTGTGGCCTGAGGAGCAGATGGGTTTAGTAGCACTCTGTCGTTGGAGTGGCGGCCCACACTCAGGGCACGCCGGCATGTCTTAGGATGCTGACATCCCGTTTGTACTTGAACCATTTGACTCTCAAGTTCTGTTGAGGAAGGGATCAAGTTGGGAACTCAACCAAGCAGAGCATTTGATTTCTGTGACTTGGTGCTTGGCAATATGGGGTGACCGAGGAAGCAGCTTGGTGTAGTCAGGTGGAGAGATTCTCAAGCCCCCATGGCTGTGGGGTGAGGCTGTGTCCAAAGGCATGTGGGCTCACTGTGCACACCCCTGTGGGGTGAGGCTGTGTCCAAAGGCATGCGGGCTTGCTGTGCACACCCCACAGTGCACAGAGCTGCTCACATAGACTAGAACACCTGTCTCTGCTGGAAGACTGTGCAGTACAGAAAGGCATTCATTTCAAACTTGTTGCCGAAACAGAGAAATTGGGCTCCATACCTACCCCAAAGCACATGCAGCTAATCCCTTCCATGAGCCTAATCCCTTGTTTTTTAATTGCTGTGAAGTGTGCACTCTGAAGCCACACAGCCTGTTCAGATGCTCTCTCTGCCACCAGCACACGTTGTCTTTGTTCCCTCACGGGGTGGTCGTGAAGACTGAGCTGGTGGCAGGGACACATGGCAGCAGCTGGCAGCCCGGAGCGGAAGTGCTCAGCAGAAGTTGGCCGTCGCTGTCGCCCTGTGAGGCCTTGCCGAAGCGGGGATGTGGATGAGCAGAGATTGCCAAACAAAAATCACCCAGAGGTCTTTTAGGTCCTCATACTTCTAGAGACTAATGCCCCCCCCCCCCCGCCCCATTATTATGCCTCCCCACCTAACTGTGTTATCAAGATAATTACGTAGATAAAAATAGGAAAACTTGAAATTAACACGATAAATTTTCAATCCAGAGCCATTCAGAATCCACATCAAAGGCAAAAATGAAGGGTGTTTAAACAAAATTTGAATCACAGTTTACCTATTTTGCGCGCGTGCGCGCGCACACACACACACACACACACACCCACCCACACACACCTAAAAAGTCATAGACATTTTTCTCAGACTTGAAAGACAGTGCCGGCCGGTGCATGGCTCACTTGGTTAATCCTCCGCCTGCAGCACCGGCATCCCATATGGACCCTGGGTTTTAGTCCCAGTTGCTCCTCTTCCAGTCCAGCTCTCTGTTGTGGCTTGGAAAGGCAGTACTTGGGCCCCTGCACCCTCATGGGAGACCAGGAGGAAGAAACTGGCTCCTGGATTCAGATCAGTGTAGCTCCGGCCGTAGTGGCCATCTTGGGGTGAACCAACGGAAGGAAGACCTTTCTCTCTGTCTCTATCTCTCCCTAACTCTATCTGTCAAATAAAACAATAAATAAATAAAAATTTAAAAAGACAGTGTCACTGCTTTGATGCGCCTGTAATTTGGTAGTGACCAAAGGTGTTCTGTGGAGTGTTTTAAAATTCCTGGTAGTATAAATTTAATGTATTTTTTATGGAATAAAAACTTAAGAGGTAATAAGTTTCTTCTGTCAAGAAAAACTTCAAGAAAAAAATGTTTTTCCTGTAAATCAGTTGAATTCTTTTGGTATAAGGAGTGGCTCATGTTTCTTTTTGTTCCCACCCCCTTATTTTTCATCTGGGAAAAGGGAGAGGAAAAAGAAGAGTCTATACCAACAACTTACAGCTACAGATACTCTAAACATTTATGATTGTGTCTGAGCAATTACAAACTGTAGCCTTCACCGTAATTTCCAGAAAATTCATCGCTCATGTTCAGATACCAGGACTGCTTTGTAATTCAGCTTCTGTATTTGTACGCTCAGTTACCTTGGAATTAGTGAAGAGTTTATGAACTTGAAGTCATCCTCCTGGCTGTGGAGTAAGTTTGTAGGTAGAACTGAGCCAAGGCAGAAAGGGGGAAGTGGTGGCTACAGAAGCTCATCTCTGGTTAACTCTCTCCTGTTTCCTTGGCCTAGTGTCTGTTGTTGAATCACTTTGAGAATAAACGCTACAGCAGCAGCATCAAAGGAATGCAAAGCAGGTGTTTCTGGAGCTGTGTGGTGGTGCAGTGGAGCCTGCTGGCCTGCAGTTCCAGAGCTCACTTCTGGCACTGGCTGAGCGCGGGATCCTGTGCGAGATGATAGAGCTGGATCAGGGTTCTGCACTGGGGTCTGTTTCAGCAGGCTTGGTCTGTAAAGGCAGCTCTTCACAGGGCTGCCCATCAAATTCACCCAAGAGCATTTCTTTCCGAAATGCATGAGTTGCCCTGTGGCTGCCCCACTCCCACTACCACCACCTAGCAGGCACCCCAAGGGACATTGTAGTAAACAAGGCTGCTTAGTCTGGGGTCCAGAGCTTCATGAATAACTGTGTTTGGGCCTTATGTGAAGAAAAGCAGAGTTTTCTTAAGATTCTCTGAAGGGATCGTGGGCCCTCAGAGAGACTGACCGTGCAGACCTTGGGCAGGCATTGCTCAAAGGTGTCATTCTGTCCACCACCTTTGTGAGTCCCTTAGGTGACAGTTGACTGACAGTCTTGCTCTGATGCTTTCTGGTTGCAAATGGTTGTTCGTGGAGAGCAGGTGTGCTCTTGGCAAAGACGCAGGTTTGCTGCAGCGCTCTTAGCCTGAGTGAATCCACTTCAGGCTCAAGCATGGAGAAGGGCAGCTGCAGAGAACTCGAGTGGCTTCGAGTACAGGGATGTTCATTTAACACGACACAGGTAGTCATTGGCACTGGAGGACAGCAATGGGCATCCGTTCTGAGCCGCAGGGCGTCCCTGCTTGGGGAAAGATGGCTCAGTCTGCCTGTCCCATCTCTGGTTGGGTCAGTCGACAGCTGTGTGTTAAACAACAACTTCAGGCAAAATGGGATACCGCAGTGGAGAGAGAAAGGGGTGGGCAGCTTGAAGAACTTGCCAGTCAATTGGGAATCCAGGACGTGTGCACCAGAACTGTGAGTCGTCATCTCGGGTGGTGTATTTCACGTACCAAATAATGTGCAAATAGAACAGGCTCAGAGTCTCACGGTCGAGCTGCCCGACTTGGGCAGAGAGGCGGGCCTTCGCCGTACCGGGAAGACAGAGCACATTTTAACCTGAATAACTGCAGCCTGTCCATCTGGGTTTTCCGGGCCAGTCTTGGGGACAGCGTGTCATTAAATGTAGGTGGGGTTGTACTGAGCGAAGATCTAATCGTTAATCCCCACTGTGGCATTTTGAGTGAGTGCCACCTTTTAGATGCTCAGAGGGTCATGACAGATGCGTGGTATGTTCTCAGGAAAACAGCAGACTGGCCCTAAAAATGGTTAGACGGCAGCTCTGACCGTGTGCGTTTTCCGACTCCACTTGGAGTTGACTGTTGAGGTTGGCAACCAGGCAGGGTTCTGAGAAGGGAGCTAGAAACAGGAAGGCATTGTGCTTTCTCCTCCACCAGAGCTGCATGCTGGTGGCCTGTGGGCACAAAAGGTGGCCCTTCGTGAGCAGTCGCTACTGACTGCTCCCCAGGCGGGCACTGGGGCTGAAGGCCGTGCCCAAGCCCTTTTTCTTTATGAAAAAGTAGAAGTATTATTTCAGATTGCTTTGAATTCATGCTTTGGGAAAATACCTAAATGATTAAGTGGCCTTCTTATTCAACCAGAAATGTCTGTCCTGCCTATCCTGGACAAGTAATCTAGATGTTACTTAAAAAGCAAATTAGAGGGGCTGGTGCTGTGGTGCAGTGGGTTAACACCCTGGCCTGAAGCGCCAGCATCACATATGGGCGCCAGTTCATATCCCAGCTGTTCCACTTCTGAGCCTGCTCTCTGCTGTGGCCTGGGAAAGCAGTGGAAGATGGCCCAAGTCCTTGGGCCCCTGCACCCACATGGGAGACCCAGAAGAAGCTCCTGGCTTCAGATCAGCGCAGCTCCTGCCATTACAGCCAGTTGGGGAGTGAACCGCCGGGTAGAAAACCTCTCTCTCTCTGTGTAGCTCTTATTTCAAATAAATAAATAAATCTTTAAAAAAGCAAACTAGAATGCCTAGCTACAAATGGTTAAGTACTGGTCACACTGTTGATAGGTTAGTTTTCAGAAAGTACTTGACATTAAAAATACAGATAGGGATTACCATGTTAGAATACCTGAAATATGTGAACAGAGCCACTTTTAAAGTCCGTTTTTTTTTAATTATTTATTTATTTGAAAGGTGGAGTTAGAGATAAGAGAAAGAGAGATCTTCCATCCACTGGTTCATTCTCCAGATGGCATTCTCCAAATGGCCACAATGACCAGGGCTGGGCCAGGCTGAAGCCAGGAGCTTTTTTCTGGTCTCCCATGTGGGTGCAAAGACCCAAGGATGGAACCGTCTTCCATTGCTTTCTCAGGTGCATTAGCAGGGAGCCGGATCAGAAGTGGAACAGCCGAGGCTTGAACCTGCACCCATATATGGGATGCCGGCACTGCAGACCGTGGCTTAACCCACAGCACCATAGCACCAGCCCCTGAAAATCCATTTTCTGGAACTTCTTTTCTAACAAGTTTTGAAACCCACTGCTACATGACAACTACTACTGCCTATTCTATATGAATAAGTGTCTAAGTGTCACTGAGGGAACCAGGAAGGGGGGTCTTGCAGCTCTTCCTACTCTAGTTTACATCAGATTATCTTGCTTATAAAACAGTTTGCTTTTAAGGTGCCTAAAATCAAGGACATAATTAAGTTAGTTATTTTTCCGTACCATTTGCCTTAGCTTTTCTGACCACATGTTAAATTTGGAGCACACTTAGCTGGCACCGCGGCTCACTAGGCTAATCCTCCACCTAGCGGCGCTGGCACACCGGGTTCTAGTCCCGGTCGGGGCGCCGGATTCTGTCCCGGTTGCCCCTCTTCCAGGCCAGCTCTCTGCTGTGGCCAGGGAGTGCAGTGGAGGATGGCCCAGGTGCTTGGGCCCTGCACCCCATGGGAGACCAGGAGAAGCACCTGGCTCCTGGCTCCTGCCATCGGATCAGCGCGGTGCGCTGGCCGCAGCGCGCCGGCCGCGGCGGCCATTGGAGGGTGAACCAACGGCAAAGGAAGACCTTTCTCACTGTCTCTCTCTCTCTCACTGTCCACTCTGCCTGTCCAAAAAACAAAACAAAAAAAAATTGGAGCACACTTGAGAATTGGAATTAATGCATCAGAGGTGCTCCTTAGTTTCCGGAACACTGCGATTTCTGTCGCTGGCTGTTTTCCAGTCAGCACCAATCTGGCCAAGTTGTAAAACGAGGCTCATGCTATATGGATATTTATGACCATTGAAAGTCTGAGTTAATGACAGAAGACTGCCCACAGTGGCCTGCTCCACCGTGACTAACTCCCCACCGCACCCGTGGGACCTGTGGCCCCGGTAGGAACGTGAAGCGGATAGGCCAGAGTGACAGAGTTCCGAAGGCGGTGTGGAATTACTCCTGTTGGGTTCTCCCTATTTGGGCAGCATTTAACGCCCCGGGGTGTTAATTAAATTCCAAAATAATTCCTAGGAATTCATGTGGATCCAGGTAGATGAGTGGAGTCAGAGGGGAGTCTAAACCCTTTGATTTTCAGTAGTAGGTTTTATTTTGGTTAATTTAATTCAGCGGTCTCAACCTTGGCTGCATGATGGAATCGCCTGAAAAGAGGTTTCTGGTGTTTGTTTGTTTTTGACAGGCAAAGTGGACACTGAGAGACAAAAGGTCTTCCTTTTGCTGTTGGTTCACCCTCCAATGGCCGCCGCGGCTGGCGCGCTGCGGCCTGCGCACCGCGCTGATCCGAAGCCAGGAGCCAGGTGCTTATCCTGGTCTCCCATGGGGTGCAGGGCCCAAGTACTTGGGCCATCCTCCACTGCACTCCCTGGCCACAGCAGAGAGCTGGCCTGGAAGAGGGGCAACCGGGACAGAATCCGGCGCCCCGACCGGGACTAGAACCCGGTGTGCCGGCGCCACAAGGTGGATGATTAGCCTAGTGAGCTGTGGAGCTGGCCGAAAAGAGGTTTCAAAGCCTAGTTGTGGACAGTTCATTTTGAACCAGTGTTTTTAAAACTTGCCACCCAATTCAGGGCATTCTGATGGGGAGCCAGCGTTTGCTTGTTGGCCCCTGGTTTTTGGCTTTCTCGGCTGCACCCTTCCTTTGCTTTGTGTGAAGGCAGTGCTCACTTGTTAGGCTCGTAGGCCGGTGCAGGCGTCCTCTGCGGTGCCATAGCTGCAGATGGGTTCTTACCGCGTTCAGACAGTTGTTTCGGTGCCATCCAAGCCCAGCCGGAATTAGAAACCATCCAGAAAAGATTGTCTGGCGGTGCTGCTGACAGATTCCCTCTGGCTTGGTGAGTGGGAGCTACTTTGATGCTTTCTGATGGGCTCCACCTTTGCAACTAGCTCAGCAGACTCTGCCTGCGTTTCCCCTGAGTTCCCTGGGCACTCATGCATGGCGTTCTGTCACCTGGCGCTGGAGGAAGGAACTCCGGGAGCTGCCCTCCATCCGGGAGACACCAGGGAAGCTGAGCCAAGAGATGGCAGCACACAGTTTAGTCTGGACAGTGAGTGCTGTGGGACAGTGCTGGAGAAGAGACCCCTGTGCTGTGGCACCCGGGACAAAGACTCAAGGGGAAAGAGCCATGGAATGTGGCTGAGCCTGGAGAAGAGTAGGGGGTGGGATTTAATTGGTGAAGGAGGACTATCCGAAGATGCAGACACAGATTGGGATTCGTGAAGTCACAGCACCACTCTGCACATAGGGGAGGGTAGTAGCTGAGCAGTGAAACTCCCCAGGCCAGGGGAAGCGTCCACATGCATTCTGAAGGACCCTCGAATGCCTCCACCCTGACTGGAGAAACTATGGCGTCCCAGTTCACAAACCTAAGCCATGGGTACAGCAAGCACAGCATCAGTGCCTCTTGGGGGGTGGGGGACAGATGATCTGACCTGCACTGGAAAGTCTGCATTTTAGAGGATACAGATTATACTTGAACATAAAAAGGCCAGCGCCACAGCTCAGTAGGCTAATCCTCCGCCTTGCAGCGCCAGCACACCGGGTTCTAGTCCCGGTCGGGGCGCCGGATTCTGTCCCGGTTGCCCCCCTTCCAGGCCAGCTCTCTGCTGTGGCCCGGGAGTGCAGTGGAGGATGGCCCAAGTGCTTGGGCCCTGCACCCCATGGGAGACCAGGAGAAGCACCTGGCTCCTGGCTCCAGATCAGCGCGGTGCGCCGGCTGCGGCGGCCATTGGAGGGTGAACCAATGGCAAAGGAAGACCTTTCTCTCTGTCTCTCTCTCTCACTGTCCACTCTGCCTGTCAAAAAAAAAAAAAAAAAAAGGGCATAAAAGTACTTCTGGGGCCAGCATTGTGGTGCAGCAGGTTAAGCTGCTGCCTGCAACACCAGCATCCCATACGGGCACTGGTTTGTGTTCCGGCTGCTTCCCGCTAATGCACTTGGGAAAGCAGCAGGGAATGGCCCAAGTACCTAGGCTCCTGCCACCCGCGTTGGGAGACCTGAATAGATTTCCAGTCTCTTGGCTTCAGCCTGGCCCAGCCCTGGCTGTTGTGGCAATTTGAAGAGTAAACCAGCAGATGAACAATCTCGCTCTCTGTATCTCCCTCTCTGTAACCCTGCCTTTCAAATCAATAAATCTTTTATAAAAAGTACTTTTAAAAGCCATGTTTACAAAGGAAAGAGTACCCATGTATCACAAGAGTCAAAAACCATAGCAGCCAATAGAAATGTGTGACTTGTTCCCAGACTGTTAGAAAAATCTAAACGCTGACTAGATGTGTGATGAGCATAAGAAATAATCTTTTGTTTATTTTTTGAGAGGCGATTAGAGACAGAGTTTCCATTTGCTGGTGCACTCCTGAAATGCTGGCAGTGGCCAGAACTGGGCTGGGTCAAAACTGAGAAGCAAGAACTTAGCCCAGGGTCTCCTATGTGTGTGGCAGCAATGCAACTGTCTGCGCCATCACCACTGCCTCCCAGTGTCTACAATAGCAGCAAGATGGAATCTGGAGCCAGAGCTGGGTATCGAACTCAGATATCCTTACGTGGGGCGCAAAAGTCCTGACAGGCATTGTAACAGCTGGGCCAGGTGCCTACCCCTACACTAACATTTCTAATTACTGCATGCGGTTCTTTCAAGTAAATGTATGAAAGCTTATTTACCAATTTCCTAGGGGCAGACTATGATGTGTTCCTCTTTTCATTGTTTCAAATATGGAAACAATGACCATCCCTGCATATCTTTAGGATGAAATTTTTGGAGATCAAATTACTGAGTCATATAATTGTTCTAAGAGTGATTTAAAAAAAATTATGTATTTTAAAGAGTTACAGAAAGAGAGGGAGAGACAGAGAAAGAGAGATCTTTCATATGCTCATTGACTTCCCAGATGGCCATAGCTGAGCCCAGCTAAAGCCAGGAACCAGGAGCTTCATCTGGGTCTCTTACATGGGTGTAGGGTCCCAAACATGTGGACCATCTTCCACTGCTTTTCCTAGGCAGTTGGCAGGAAGCTGGATCGAAAGTGGAGCTGCCAGGACACAAACTCGTGCCGATATGGGATGCAGGCGTCGCAAGTGGTGGCTTTATCCGCTACACCATAGCGCTGGCCCCATAACAGTGATATTTGAGAGCACTTAATCCGTATTCATTTTAGAAGCAATGGCAAATACAGGGGAAAATTAGGATCACCATAGCTGCTTAATTTTGGAAGTAAAGTCTTCTAGATAAAACTTTTCTCCTATTTGTGTCTGTACTGTACATTAATGTATTTTGATAGGGTCACACTGTACATGACATTTTATTATCTTTTTTATTTAACCATATACTGTAAACTTCTTTCCATGCCAGCGACATTTTTTTTTTTTTTTTTTTTTGACAGAGTGGACAGTGAGAGAGAGAGACAGAGAGAAAGGTCTTCCTTTTGCCGTTGGTTCACCCTCCAATGGCCGCCGCGGCCGGCGCGCTGCGGCCGGCGCACCGCGCTGATCCGATGGCAGGAGCCAGGAGCCAGGTGCTTTTCCTGGTCTCCCATGGGGTGCAGGGCCCAAGCACCTGGGCCATCCTCCACTGCACTCCCTGGCCACAGCAGAGGGCTTCCATGCCAGCGACATTAATAACAGTATTATTGAATCTAATTTTCTGCATCACTCAGTGAACAGATAAGTGTCTGACAGAAGCAGGTGCACTTCAGCAGATGTGAGTGGAGCAAAGTTGACCTCAGCTACTGCATGCCCTGAAAACAGCTATAGTCATGTACCTTGCATTACCAAAACCGGGAGAGGTTATAAAAGGCAGGCTGAGAGGGTGCTGGCCAGCTCTGCTGACAGTGATTTGACTGACAGGGTCTGGCCATGGGGAGACAAGCCTGGTAGGTGCAAGAGCCCTGGTCCCATGTGCCGTGACAGTGCTGTCCCAGTCAGGACCATGAGAACACTGAAGTAGTGCAGCTGGACAGGTCAGCTGGTGCCAGTTTCTGGGTGGTTCAGAATCTGTGCCTAAGCAGTCTGGGCTGTGTTTCTGGCTCTTTCTAGGTGGTGGTAGGTTTTGTTGTAGACGCAGTAACTGTGGCATTGGAGCTGAGTGGGCATGCAGGGCCAGGGAAACAGAAAAGCCGGGGGAGTCCGTGGAGTTCAAACGAGAAGCCTGGCAGATCCAGATGTGGTCTTTGGAAGAAGGGCTGAGAGTCAGAGGCGGCCTTGGGGGCCTGGGTTTAAGTGGCTTGTGCAGTGGCTGCCACTCCTCCAGAAAGCAAACACAGGAGGAAACCACTTGAGAAAATGATGAGCTACAAGGCACTAAAAAGCCCAGTTTTTAAGTCTATCTTGCATCCTTGCATCACACACTCTATACCCTTCCTTGTTCACAGGAAATACCTTGGAATGCACCTGTAAGTGCCGAGGCCTTGTGTCAGGAGGACACCTGACGTCCCAGACGGACCAGGAGGTGGGGACTACAGAAGGGAGGCCCATCAGCAGCCGGGTTGCCTTCCCCACTCAGGAAAGTTCATCATCGCCCGTGAACCTGACAGATGATCAGATAGCTGCTGGCCTCTACGGTAAACAACTCTCTCACGGCCCCCCTCATCAGGAATCTAGGACCAGTAGCCAGCATTCCAGTTTAATATCAGTGTGCCTAATAAGTTGACCTGGAAAGATTGTACCTATTAGGAAAGTAGGCCTAGACTGTCTTTAAAGATTGCCAAAGGACCCACCTCAGTGCCCCTCAGGAAATGTATCTGATATTGCAGATTGTGTTCTATTTTAAATAGCATTTCATGCTGTCACATTCCAGCAGGCGTATGTTTTCCCCAGGTTACCTCAATTGAAGAAAACAGAGTAACAGTAATAATCATTATTTTGGTGCCTAAGTGGTTTTGGGGATCAGATGAGATACAGCATCACTCTGTAAACAGTGGAGCCTGATAGAAATACCAGTTGTCACTGGTTTTGTTATTTCTGGAAGTGCCAGTAGATTTTCTTTCCTATTTAGAGAATGTTATTAGTGGAACAGTGGATTACTTCCTTTGCATGCGCACACTTTTCCAGTGTGCGATTTTCTCATAAATAGATGCCAAGATCTACATTTACATGTGAGGGAACTTCAATAAGTTCATAGAAAATGCAAGTGAAAGATAAGTTTATGTTGGTGAAAAAAATTTGAAACCCAAACATGCTTTTTTCATAAAATGTGTTTTCCATGAACTTTCTGAATACCCATTGTACGGGAGAAAAAAATGATGGTACAGGAGGAAAGATTACGTATTCGTTTGGTAAGGGTTCACGTTCATTCTGCTCACCTTCACGTTTTCACAGTAGGGACAAATAATGAAAATACATTGAAGTCCATCATGAAGAAGAAAGATGGCAACAAAGATTCAAATGGCACAAAGAAGAATCTTCAGTTTGTTGGCATTAATGGAGGGTAAGGAACGATGGTGGGTCTTGCGCTGGACACTGCCTGTCTGTCTCCCAAGTTACAGTCAAGGTGCCTAGCTTGGGATGCTGCTACAGCTGGGTGATGGAAGATTCCCCGCTCACGAAGGTGCACTTGGCCTCTGTCTTCTCCTCTTGCTGTCTTTAAGGATATGTCACTCTTAAGGATAGCTGATGACACAGAGCAGTTGACATCTCACCTCTGACCTGAAAAACATAGTCTTCAGCAAAAAGGGAGCAGGGTTCCTGCGCTCTGTTGGACAACTTGTACTTATCTATGTTAGAACTCGCCAATGAGCAGAAAGAGACCGGGAGCATCACTCCATGGGCTGGTGGTAGTCATCCACATGCAGAGAGGGCTGCTTGCCTAGCCTGCGCAAGACTGCAAACAAAAGTGCAGGGCCTCTCACCTGAAGAGTCACCTGGCCATGCCGTCAGCCCTTTGCTTTCTCAACAGGATGTTTATTAGTTGTTTGTTCTTCCTCTTCCAGTTGGCCCAGGGAAATGGTTAAGCCTGTTTGTCCTCCTACAATTAAATGCTAACTTATTAATCAATTACTACATGGCCTCAGCCAGAAAACAATAGTGCAGAAATAATTCAGATATATTTATAGTAAAGCACACCACCAAGACTTAATGTCATGGTGCCTGTTTTCCAAGTCTTCAAAGTTTTATTAGGTGATAATGGCCCAGGAGATTGTGGAGGGCATTAACCAGATGAACTACTGGTTACTTCTTGGGTTTGTTCACCTTGAACATGATGAATGAATGGTGCAAAATAGGGAAAAATGGGGAAAGATTTAAAATGAACAACTTCAGATCTGGTTTCCATGAAGTAAATGTCCTCTTGATTTAAACCAAGGTAGAGGTGCTGTAATTATTTTTTTAATAAGTAGTATGTGATACCTGGTGGCAACCCAGGTTGTCTCTCTTAAATCAGAATCTGTCCCAAACCACTGGGCCCTTAAAAAGACCTAACTTTGGACTTCCAAGTAGAGGGTCTGGTGAAGTTTCCAGATTCAGTAGGCAGTTCTTCCCTCATAGAAAGCTCTGTCACTGGGTCTGTATGGGCACACTTTGCATCTCCTGAACTCCCAATTGCCACCTAGGTATGAGACAACTTCAAGTGATGATTCCAGCTCAGATGAAAGCTCCTCTTCCGAGTCAGATGACGAGTGTGATGCCCTTGAGTATCCTCCTGAAGAAGAGGAGGAGGAAGAGAAGGAGGAAGACACTCGGGGAATGGCCGAAGGGCACCATGCAGTTAATGTTGAAGGTTTCAAGTCTGCCAGGGTGGAAGATGAAATGCAGGTTCAAGAATGTGAACCTGAGAAGGTGGAAATCAGAGAGAGGTGTGGTACACTCCCCTTCCCTCCCCGCCCGCTCCCACGCGTATTGTACCTCAGCAGTGCAGTTGTCCAGCTCAGAGGCCTTGCAGTTGTGTCTGGTCTAACCTGTACACACATCTCGTTGGGATACTAATAAATAGAAGTACAGAGCCTCGTAACTCCTCCCTCTTGTGGTAGCAAAGAGAATGGCTTATTATCTAGTCCCCTTTGTTTCCCCAAGCTACCATCCCTTGAAGCTGCCATCATTTGAACACCTTGCTTATATTTAGAGAAATACTTGAGTTTTTTGGTGGCTAACATAGTTTTTAATTTCACATTTCATCTTGAGCCATTGTGTACATTTTATTGCAGGACCACTGTGTGTGTGAGGAACAGGGGTGTGGCCTTTACCAGTGGTCACGGTTACTGTAAAGGTGATGTGTGTCAGTCAGCTGGCTGTACTGTCTTGCTCACTGAGTACTGACAACACTGCACAAATAGATTTGGGAGGGTATCATCAACAGCAGTTGAAATAAAATATCAAACACTCTGGTTGGCTGAGAACATGAACCTAACAACGTCGTAAGTGGATGTGATACTTAGAAAACAGGAGAGAGAATAGAAAAGATGGACACTTCTGTGGTTTTCCACTGTGAGAGATACAAATAGAACATTTCAGAAAACTTATCTAATTTGGCAAATGAAACTTTACATTAAACACAAGGTAAGTGTATTTCCAAGTGTTCTCAAATGCTTACCTATCTGTCACATGGGTTAAAGAAGCACCAGCTTGGGTTCAGATCTGTGATGAATTCACCAGCCTAATGGATCTCTGGTAATTTGTACCTCTTCACCCCCGTTAAGAGTAAGAACATTTTTCAGAACTTAGAAAAGGAGCAAAAAAAAAAAAAAAAAAAAAAAACCATCATTCCATCAGGTCATAAAGGCCAGACTGTGGAAGCTCAAAGTTTCCCTCATGAGAAGACCTTGAGCTCTGGCTGCAGGCACTGGCTGGCTAGAGCAGCATCGGTCCTCGGTTGCCTGTGGGCAGCTATGCCAACTCTGAGCGCCGAGTATCGCCGTGACCTGCCTGTGCTGCTGCGTGGACACTTGTCCTTGGACAGGGCGTAGGGACTGAATAGAAACAGCTTTGCTTTTGTGGCCAGTCATGAGCTTGCTTGCCTCCCCCTTTTAGGTATGAATTAAGTGAAAAGATGTTGTCAGCTTGCAACTTACTCAAGAATAATATCAATGACCCCAAGGCTCTGACCAGCAAAGATATGGTGAGTAACCAGCAGACCCTGTCCCAGCTTGTACAAATTTCCTATGTGGGTACCACGGTGGCAGCCAGCTTGGACCTGCCCCCACCCACTGTTGCTTGCACGCCTCCCCCTGAACGACTCCTGGCACGCGTGCTGTACTGCCTGGCCCCCTGGATGCACTGGGAGCATTCCCGTTGGGTGTGGCCTTGGAAGTCCTTTACCTGCCCCTGGACTTTTAGGGGACGGAGACACCTGTGAGGTAGACTCCCGCAGACAGAAGTGAAGGTTCAGTGTCGGCACGCGCTTTTTCCTGCACGTTCCACTTTTGTTCACAGAAACTTGTGATCCAAGGAGCAGCATCCTGTTTTTCTGCTTAACATGTGTGTTTAAAAGAAACCCATCCGGGCTGAGGTCAGCATTCCTCTTGATTATGAAACTGCATATTACGTTTGGATGTGGAATGCAAGCAGCCAGGGTTTTTAAGCAGAAAAGTGACTGCACTTGTCATTTCACAGTTTGAGAGGTTGAGAAGCCAGTAGCATGGACGTTTTGGTTGCTTTAGCAGAAGTGAATGGCATAATACAGGATACATAAGTACCTCCATAACAGTGTTCATCTCCCACCACTCTCACCACTGTCACTTTCTCGTGTTTGTTTTGATGTGCAGATTCTTTTCTAGGCCTGACCAACCCTCCAGGGGATAGCAATGTCTTTAGTACATTGTGAAAATGTAGCTTCTTGTTAATTTAGATAGGAATGTGCATGTCAGTCTGTGCGTGTCACCAGATTTATAATATTTTATGCTGAATAAAATGTTGACAGCTGGAGAAAACAGTAGATGCTGACAAAGTTACTAGAGGTATGGAATCAAGATGTTAGGACTAAAAGCAAGAGAGGGAATTGTGTAACCTTGGAAATTAAAGTTTTTTTGTTTTGTTTTTAAATATTGATTTGAAAGGGAGAAGAAGAGATAGATCTTCCTTCCACTGGTTCGCTCCCCAAATGGCTACAATGGCAGGGCCCAGCCAGGAGCTTCATCCTGGTCTTTCACGTGGGTGCAGGGGCCTAAATACTTGAGCCAGCTTTAGCTACTCTCAGGTGTGTTAGCAGGGAGCTGGATTGGAAGTGAACAGCCAGGACGTAAGCCAGTGCCCATAGGGGATGCCAGCATTGCAGACAGCAGCTTAACCCATTACACCGCAACACTGGCCCCTGAAGATTACCTAAGTTTATAATGTGAAGGCCGCAGTGTAGTCTGTTGAAATGTACTAGTGATGGCTGTCACAGCATTGTGCTCTCCCGCCCTGCTCGCATCGAGTCCTGAAAGAGCACCTGTGTCTGCAGCAGCAGCTGCTGGTCAGTGCTGGGACTAGATGCTACTTAGTTGCAGGGCCAGTCCACTCTTTTTTCTGGTTAAATATACGCTTATGATGTGGCATCCTTTCTTAAAAATTGTGCTGTCCTGTCATACTTTTTACTGTTGTAGAAACTTAGATTCATGAGAAATAGCTGAATCTTGACATTGAATTAGTGTACTGAAAAAGGAACATGGCAGTGACATATACAGCAGGAAGCATCAAATAAAACTCCTGGTTGAGGGGAAACAGAACTGCATGTTGAAATTCATCACTACGAGCCAAATGCTTGGCTTGGGCTGTACCCTGGTCACAAATAGTAAAGCCGTGAAATTCGATGCATTTCACTCTTTCCCACTAAGGTTAACATGCATCTGAAATTGGAGCTTTAGGACACAGGATTTCATAGCCACAGTAAAAAATTTTTTCATTCAGAAGGGATGTTATTACATTTTTTACATCTCCAAATTGCCAAGTATGGTGTCAGTGTAACACGTACACACTCCGTGCTTGCTACAGTTTCTGTTGATTGAATTCCTCAATGCAAAGGTTCTTCTTCTTTTCTTATTTAGTTACTTAGAAGTCAGAGTCACGGAGAACTCCTCTAAAGGGGCGCAACAGCCTGGACCAGGGCTGTGCCAGGCCGAAGCCAGGAGCCTGGTGCTTCTTCTGGGTCTCCCACATGGTTGCAGGGGCCCGTGGAGTAGCTGGGACTCGAACTGGTGCCCAGTTGGGATGCCATGTTGCAGGTGGTGGCTTTACCTACTACACCACAACACCAGGCCTGGTTGTAAAGGTTTTTAAAGTATTGTGCTGTGCAAATAAGACCAGTGTCTGCAAATAATGGACAGAACTAAAAGGGAGAGAATGAACCATGCAGGGGAAGCGGGGAAGCAGGGGAAGCAGGACACACAGCAGACTCGTAGAAAAGCAAATGCCCTAAACAGCAGTCTGGCCTCAGAATCAACCCTTGGGGCATTCGAATCTGACTAAAAGGTCCATGAGAGTCTCACAGGCATGGAAAGCCAAAACACTGTGGCAAAAACGACCTGAATGAAAGATCTCGGTGAACAAGACCCCAGCAGAAAGAATGGCCATCAAAGGAGGAGGCACCTTTCTCTGAAGGGAGGAAGGAACCTCCACTGTGATATGGCCTTGACTAAATAAGTTCAGAGTTGGTGAACTCAAGGGGCTTCCATAGCCTTGGCAACTCATGGCAAGAGCCTCGGGTGATTACTGACGTCATAAATAAGAGTGTCAGTTGTTAAATCAACAACAGGAGTCACTGTGCACCTGCTCCCCACGTAGGATCTCTGTCCTTAATGTGTTGCACTATGAGAGTTAACGATAACACTACTAGTCGAACAGTACTCTATGTCTTGTGTGGGTGTGTGGGTGCAGCCTGTTGAAATCTTTGCTTAGTATATACTAAGTTGATCTTCTGTATATAACGATAATTGAGAATGAATCTTGATGAAGAGTGGGATGGGAGGGCTGTGGGTGGCGGGGGGAGCCACAACAATGCAAAAGTTGTACATTGTAAATTTACATTTATTAAATAAAAAAAGTCAAAAAAAAAGACAAGGAAAAAAAAGTATTATGCTGTGAAGTGTGGACATTGGGGTGGTTCCAGTGCCTGGACCTGGTGACGCAGCTTAGCAGAGTTAGGACCTCAGGAGGTTGTCGTTTCTCTTCTTTCTGTATGGTAAGGCTGAAGCAACAAAACTGTGTGAAAGACTAAGCAGAAGGAAGGAATCACTCATTTTTTGCTCAGCAGAACCCTTTTTGAGTGACCCAAACTATGACTGAGTGGGTGTAATCACCAGTACCAGGGAGATAAAAAGATGGAAGTTCTGTGACCTCACCCCCTCCCTTTTCTGTAGAACAAGGACATTGTGGGTTCTGATGTGTTGAAGATGGGCTTGCCACACTTTGATACATGTTTATACTTTGAAAGAGCAAATAAAGGACGAGAGAATGCTAAAGGTCTATAAAAGGCAGCCCATGAAGCAAGCTTTGGAGACATCTCCGTCAGCCGGGCTGCCTGTGCCCAGTGTGTACTGAACTTCACGTTGTGCAAGGTTGACCAGACCATCCGTGAAGCAAGTGCCACTTCTGTGTGCCAGCAGCCCAGGGAGGTCAGAGTGGTGCCGGTGAGCCTCGTGAGCACTCTAATTCCTTCCTGATTTCTATGAAAATGGGAAGGTCGGCACATCTACATAATAAAGAGCTCCAGAAATCAAGCCAGGGCTAACTAAACATTTTATTCTCTTTACAAACACTGTGAAGGAAAGACATTATTCCCACTTCTCTGACTTGGAAGCGGCGAGAATCAGAATTTCCCCGAGATCCCATGTTTTCTATGTGGCAGGACCCAGCTGGAACCTTGGTGAGGGAACTGCAGCCCCAATGCTCTGGGACAGTGCAGTGCGGCCTCCCGTACAGATATTAGACTAAACTGGACGTGGCTTCAGCTCAGGATGGATGTCCCAATTTGGTGTTTTTGAGAGTGAGCCGAGGGCTCTGGGCGGTTTGTGAGAGCGGATTCTGACAGCCTTTACTTTGACTATAAAAGGCCCGCTTTCTGGACTGTGAGCGAGGTCTCAGAAAGGGCTATAAATAGCAGCACTAACGCCTACTCGGTGTTTTGGCAGCGGTTCTGTCTGAACACCCTCCAGCATGAGTGGTTCCGCGTGTCCAGCCAGAAGTCGGCCATCCCGGCCATGGTGGGCGACTACATCGCGGCCTTTGCCTCCATCTCCCCGGAAGTGCTGCGCTACGTCATCAACATGGCAGACGGCAACGGCAACACGGCCCTGCACTACAGCGTGTCCCACTCCAACTTCGAGATCGTGAAGCTGCTCTTGGAAGCAGGTGCGCTGGTTGTCCCCTCGGGAACAAAACGTGTGACACGCAGTGCAGGTCCCCTTCGGGAGGAGGTCTGGAGCACGTGCCCCCTGCACAGTGGCCGACTTCAAGTGTAGCATAGTCCTAGGAGTTGCATTCTCCTTCCTGACGCCGGTCTGCCGAGTGGGGTTGGTGGGCCAGAGGCTTAGCTTCCTCCCGTGTGGTCCTCTCCCAGCCCAGCATGCCGTGGTCTTGCAGCAGTGCCTGGCCACTCAAGATGAGCAAAGCCACAGTCCAGCATGGTCCCCGAGGAAGCACCACAGCACCGGGAGTGTTGGTGTCCTGTCCGAACTGTAATAACATGAGCAGAGGACAGTCTCCCCATCACTCCCATGTCTGAAGCCCTTTGTCAAGGGTGTGACTGGTAGGAAGTCAGCTGCTCGGTCTGCTTGCACCAGTGACTCTCCATTCCGATGCCCCGTTAGCGTATGTGGTAGATGCTGTTCCTCTCCCATCTCCTGAGCCCACTGAGTGACTTCTACTCTGCTGTGGTGATGTTGGATTAACTCAGTGAGGAAATCCTCTTCCCTCCTCTTCTCAGTTTGCCCCTTTAGGGGCTTCCTTGTAGGCGAGGGCAGTTCCAGCCTGGTCCCGACCAGGAACAGAGCTGGTGACGGTGTTGTCCACAGTTGGAATGACACAGAGAACTGCAGGATACCCAGGGAGGCTGAAGGCCAGGTCTCAGGAAGGACTACCCCTGAGAAGAAAAGCTTAGGCTGTGGGAAAATCGGGGTGGAGGCGCCATCCAGGCAAGGGGAATGGGATTTTGTCAGGGAATGGTTTTGTTCATTGCCTCATCCGTGGCATTTTTTACTGCTGATGATAGTAGGTGAAAATTCTGGCTCCGTCCAACGTGAACGTAGGGTGTGTCGGCATCAGTGGCGCCCGGGAGAGCACTCGTGCTCAGCCACTTCTCTGCACGCAGCCTTTCCTATGCAGACGTGTGTACTTCTGTGAACGCCATCGCAGAGCTGTGTGGAACCTCAAAGAGTGTTTTCCTGTGACTTTCTCTTCTTGCTCTTTATTGATAGAAACATCCTAAACATTCCGAGTTAATTCTTAGTCACTTAAGAAAGCTGCTTCCAGGCAGTCACCATTGCTGGCTTTTCATCAGAAGCTACTAAAAAAGGACTTTTGTTTTTAAGTATTTGAATGGCAGAGTTAGAGAGCATGCATTTCCATCTGCTGGTTCACTCCACAAATGGCATTGGACTGTGCTTCTGCCACTCCCACTCTCTCAGCACAGGGCACTGGGCCTGAGAACTGAGTAGTGTTTGCAGAAGTGTGGAACCACACACACAGCGTCTCTGGCTCTCAGCCTTGCCGAACCTTTTGCATGTGGCTCCGTCTGTCTTCCCCACTCCCTAACAGCCATTTCGTCAACACTGCTGCATGTGTAGCATCTGTAATCCTGTCAATTCTCTGAAGCAGCCGGTACTCAGGACAACCTCCCAGAGCTCCCAGCTGTTGCATTCCCACCCTGAGTTGTAACAAGACAGCTGGAGAAATTCTCTCACTTTCAGACCTTGGGAACTATGAAGTAATTCTGTTGTTCAGCAAAAACACACTTCCTTAAAAACGCTCCCACTTCCTTCCAACTTATTCGCTTTGATTGATTTGAAAACGTGAGAGAGAGACACCTTCCATCTGGTGTTTAACTCCGCAGATCACAGCAAGACTGGGGCTGGGGCAGGCCAAAGCCAGGAGCTTCTTCCAGGTCTCCCATACAGGTGTAGGGGCCCAACCACTTGGGCCATCTTCTGCAGCTTTTCCCAGGCACAAGAGCAGGGAGCTGGATTCCAAGTGGAATAGACGGGGCATAAACTGGCACCCATAGCAGATGCCAGCATTGCAGGCAACAGCGTTATGCACTGTACCACAGTTCCACCTCCAACCATTCTTGGTCTCTGACCACCTGGTGCCGCTTCACTGGCCTCTCCCTGAAGGAACCGTTTCTTGCAGATGTGTGCAACGTGGATCACCAGAACAAGGCGGGCTACACGCCCATCATGCTGGCAGCCCTTGCCGCGGTGGAGGCGGAGAAGGACATGCAAGTCGTGGAGGAGCTGTTCGGCTGCGGGGACGTCAACGCCAAAGCCAGTCAGGTGGGCGAGCTTGCGTCCGGGGTTTGTGCTGCACGCGGGCTTGTTGCAACCATGCACAGGCATCACTGTGTACTGGCTGGCCCACCCCGAGTCTGTGTGCCGCCTGGTGGTCCCAGCTGACCAAACACGCCAGCAAGATAAGGGCGTGTTTTCTGTAGAGCTGGCAAGGAAACAGGAGTGTCCCCGACCTACACCAGTGCCAGCTGCTCCCAGCTTGACTTCCAAATGCCTTCTCAGCTCTCTAGCCCTTGTTGAGAAGAGACCAGTCCTTGGCCTAATGTGTACACTCGATGATCTTCCGTAGCTCTCAGGAAGCAGGTTTCTTGCAGCCTGCCCCCAGCCCACCCCAAATCATCCCAGGTCCCGTTTCCCCTCCGTCATCACGCTCCTGTCTGCCCACAGCGTGTCTCATGGCTGCGTTCGTTCTTCCACAGGCGGGGCAGACGGCCCTTATGCTGGCCGTCAGTCATGGGCGGATAGACATGGTCAAGGGCCTGCTGGCCTGTGGGGCTGATGTCAACATCCAGGACGACGAGGGCTCCACAGCCCTGATGTGTGCCAGCGAGCACGGGCACGTGGAGATCGTCAAGTTGCTCCTGGCCCAGCCGGGCTGCAACGGGCACCTGGAGGACAACGTAAGCCACCAGTGTCGGCGGGGGGAGGGGAGCACAGCTGCCTCTGGCTCCTGGGGGAGCAGTCTTCCCATGCCGGCCACCTTCATTGTGTGTAGTGGAGCCTGCCCATGGGCCAAGGCCAAAGGCAGTGAGAGAAACAGACCTCACCCTAAAAGCTATAAAAGGTCACTTATAGTTTAGTACCTTTTAATAGTGTGGTTCTCAGATTCAGAGAAGGTACCTTTTAAATTTGAAAGACCGGCCGGCGCCGCGGCTCACTAGGCTAATCCTCCGCCTAGCGGCGCTGGCACACCGGGTTCTAGTCCCGGTCGGGGCGCCGGATTCTGTCCCGGTTGCCCCTCTTCCAGGCCAGCCCTCTGCTGTGGCCAGGGAGTGCAGTGGAGGATGGCCCAAGTGCTTGGGCCCTGCACCCCATGGGAGACCAGGAAAAGCACCTGGCTCCTGGCTCCTGCCATTGGATCAGCGCGGTGCGCCGGCCGCAGCGCGCCGGCCACGGCAGCCATTGGAGGGTGAACCAACGGCAAAAGGAAGACCTTTCTCTCTGTCTCTCTCTCACTGTCCACTCTGCCTGTCAAAAAAAAAAAATTTGAAAGACCAAGTGACATAGAACTGTCCCCTCTGCTGGTTCACTCCATGAATGGCTGCAATAGGGCCAGGCCAGGCCAAAGCCAGCAGCTTTGTCCAGGTCTCCACTGTGGGTAGCAGGGTCCCAAATACTTGGATCATCATCTGCTTCCCCAGGTGCATTAGCAGAGTGGCTTGAGTCTGCAGGGACAAGATAAGCAGGTCACGGTGCTGGGCGGTGGCATGTGGTCACTGAGGGGTCTCTGCTCTCAGATCACCCCTTGACTAGGAAATGTTCAGAAAAAGACCCCTCTGCGTGTGTCCAGGCTTTGTGCGCAGAGAGGCAGAGAGCACGGGAGCAGGCGGGTTGTTTTTGAAAGTTTATCTCTGTGGTCCACAGGTTTGCACCACAGCTTAAGCCTGGCTGAGGTACCGGGGAAAACCTCCTGCTGGGCCCTACCCAGCCAAGGGAGTTCCTGGCAGCCCGGCCCCCAGGGGACAGAGCACTGTGCCCTGGAGGGAAAGGGAGTGCCAGATGAGTTTTTGGTCTTTGCATGTTTGTTTTTACCTCTCTCCTGCCACAGGCCGGCTTAGACAGAGCAGACCAAGCGGTCACAGAGCCGCAGTGGCTAACAGATAACCTGGCTGCCCCAGATCATTTGCCAACTTCTTTCCCGGAAAGGCCCCCATCTGTGGGCCTCCAGAGGCAAAGCAGCTCCCAGAATTCAGTGTGGGAGAGGAAGTGTGGTTCGAGCCACCTCCCGCTGCTCGTGGCATGGGGTCTCGCGCTGCACAGATGACGGCAGATCTGTCCCAGGCCGCCTGGGGCCTCAGTGTTCCTTTACATCCATGTGACTCCCTGCCCGTTTGTGTGCCTCAGAAGCAGTTTCAGTGAAGGGCTCAGTGTTTCTCCCCATATATTGCACAGATTACAGGGATGCGAGCCACGCGCCGCGCTAGCACTTACGTACGCGTCCCTGTAGCAGGCAGCAGAGGCAGTCAGGGCCACAGGGTCGCAGCTCAGTCTCCAAGAGCAAGGGGAAGAGGTCCTTGGTCAAGGGCAGGTTCTTCATTCCCACAGCACGGTACTTGCCTGGCGCTCTGTAATTAAAGAAGGAAAGCACATGAATGTACGCTTCCACCCCATCGTTTCCCACCGCCCCTTCTGGTGCGCGGGATGGCCGAGGACACCCTTGTCACGTGCAGCCACATCACTGAGGACCCAGGGGATTGGCCCCTCAGACCCCATCTCTGGAGGTCTGCCGGCCCCCCTGTGGAGGACTTCATCCCGTGCTGCGCGGTGTCACCTTCCGGCTGGGTGCCCGTTTGACCAGCCCACCCTGACTTGTTCTTTCCGTCCTAAGGATGGCAGCACCGCGCTCTCCATCGCCCTGGAAGCAGGCCACAAGGACATCGCCGTTCTTCTCTATGCCCACGTCAACTTCGCCAAGGCCCAGTCTCCGGTCAGTGTTGTGCACCTGGCCCTTGGAACTAGGCGGAAGTGCACCAGGCCAGCGGGCCCCCTGCCTCGGGGAGTTGGCAGGAGACGCAGGTTTTATGTTGGTGCTGAAAATGGAAGTTTCAGTTTGGAGCTTAAGAGTGCATCCTGTCAGCCCCGCCCCGGAGGCCAGGAGAGCTGAGGGTGGGCTCACTTGTGTTCGAAAGTCAGATGCCTGAACCTCCTCCCACGCCCGCTTCTCCTCTGTGAGGTTACTCACAGGACACACGCTGAGCCCAGGGATACGGGGCAGCCTGTTCCTGGTGTTGCTCCTTACGCGCACGCAGTGGGCACCCTGTAGACTCAGAGTTCACTCAGCACAAACAGCACTTCCCAGGCTCTGACGGGCCCTGCTGCGGGTGGACCTCTGTCCTTGACTGTGGCTCATGGGTAGCCATCAGCAGTAGTGCACGCATGCAGTGCCTGCATCCCAAGTGACATCTGAGGTCGTTTATTAACCTCCGGTTGTTTTCCTTTCCTGGTCTCCAGGGCACCCCCAGGCTTGGAAGGAAGACGTCTCCGGGCCCCGCCCACCGCGGCTCATTTGACTGATTACATGCAAAAAGCCCTCCACTTCCATGCCACCAGTAAGCTGCTAATCGTCCTGTTGGGGTGACAGATTCTGAATGTACGTGTCTTGTGCCTGAGCTCACCAGCACCCGGAAGCGTGAAGCTGAAGGAGGAGACGGAAGCTTTCGCAGCACGCCAGAGGCCGCCCTCTCTCAGTGCGGGTCACACGGCCGCGCTCTGTTGCTGCTCAGTGTCTGCTCTGTTACGTACGGTAACCTGGATGGGCGACTTCCCTTCCTTCTCTCCCCACTCCCCTCTGCAGAGATGTGGCAGGTTCTCCTGGAAGTTCTCCACCAATATTTATACTTACTAACTGTGCAGCCGCTGCGAGGCTCTTCAGCAATGCCGTTCCAGCATGAACTGGGGGACTCTGCTTTTGCCTTCATGATTTTGAACTAAGGAACTTGAGATGACGTGGATCAGCCACACTGCGGGTTGGCGCTGGTAGTTTCTGCTTCGAAAATAAAATTTACAAAAGGAAATGTTCTCAGTCGGTTTTATCGAGGTGGAGGTATTCTGTGACTTTTTATATAAAAGCTATATATGACGTTGACACAGTATTTTCAATTTTATATTTCATAGTAACACAAGTCATGAAGAAGTACCTGTAACGTGACCATATTTTTATTAATAAACGCAGTATCTCATGACAAATGCTGAATTGCATCAGAGTTGGCTCTGAGTTGCCAGAGCAGCGCGGTGTAGGTCTCTGTATTTATACATTTCTTTATACCATGTCACATGGACTTTGGTTCTGTATGTATTTAAATGTTTGAAGTGCCTTAGACTCTTGCCATATTTTCCAAATAAAACTTGCTGAAGCCCCTTTGCTGGCCCGTGCCTGATCTCTGGCAGCCGGCAGCCCGGCAGCAGTGAGCGCCGATACCAGGCGAGCAGGAGGGGAGGGGCTGGAACACAGCTGGGCTGAGATGCTTTTCCATTTCCACAGTGTGGCTGCTGACCCGAGCTGTGTGTCGGGGGGCTGAGAATTAAGACCTCACTAGAAAGGTCATCTCCCAGGGGAGCGCTGACGTCATGCTTTTTAGGAGCAGAAGTGCCAGTCCAGGATGCCAATTTTGGGCACACCCATTGGCTGACAGTTTGAAATGTGACAGGAAAGGGCAGCATGAAGCTGGGTACTTTCTACAAAATATCAGCATGCTGGTCAGATGGTTCGTGTTTCCGAGTCCTGTTTAAAGAACTGGAACCATCTCGTTAAAATGAAGCAGCACAGTGGGGCAGGCATGCGGCACAGCTGTTAGGACGCTGCTTGGGACCCCACATTACATACCAGTCCCTGGATGCGAGTCCTGCCTCTGATGCAGCTTCCTACTAATGCGTACCTTGTACCTTGGGAGACAGCTGGTGAGGCAGAAGTGCTGGGATCCCTGCTACCCACATTGAGTTCCAGACTCCTGGCCTAGCGCCAGCTGTTGTCAGCATCTGGGGGGTGGCTCTGTCTCCTTCAAATAAAAATAAATGTGTGAAAAGCAGCATGGAAACCAACATTCCAACTGGGTATTTTGGCCACCATTGCTGGCAGCAAAGTTTAACCAAAGGCCATGTGTGAGAGCCAGGTGCACTGCAAAACTAGCAACGAGGTTTCTCCTTAAATATCCCTTCCTTCTCTAATTTTAGAGGAAGGAAATAAACTTCATGCTCGGCAAAGAGTAGACGTGTGTGTCACCATAACGCTGGTCACCTGGTGGCAGGTTCACGTCTGCTCAAAATGAGCTTGGCTGAAAGCAGTACTGGTGAGCCGGTAACTGACCACCCTCCCAGCACCGCATCTGGGGCCTCTGGGACACAAAGACTATCCTCTTCCATGAACCTCAAAGAGAGGTCACAGCACCTGGCTCATCAGTCGTTCCCTCCCGAGACAGATCTGCCAGCTCTGGGACTTGGATTTGAAAAACTACCTGAACTAAAAATTAACCCAAGTTCCTGCAGACCTAAAATCCCACAGTAAATTAAACCGGGAAAGTGTGCATGTGGGAAGAGAAGTGGAGGCATGTGTTATGTGCCCCTTAATGGCGAAACATGCCTCTTGAGCACAAAAGGGGCTGCATCTCAGGTGGGAAATTTCTTGGTTCCACCAGAAAAAACAAGGGCATTAATTATATAAATGCATGGGAAATCAGTTCCTACCTCTGCATGCTTTGAAATTTCTCGGGCTGTATTTTGACAAATGAGTGCTTGTTTTATCTTTGGGCCAGGTCTCATACAGTATGGATCCAGCCCCTGGGGAATGTGCACTGGCATGTGCCCCATTTGCTGTCACAACACGGGGCCCTTGGAAGACTTTCTGTCTCGGGATGTTGGCACACTGTGTAAACCAGCCCGATTAACCCCCTTGCTGCAGTTTTGAGATAAAATTCTGTAAAGGGATTTGTGACAGATGGCTCAGGCAAGGTCCCCAAGTGAGGCCAGCGGAGAGCCAGGAATTCCGGACTTTTTCCCAGAGCTGAAGTTAGGCTACGTGTTTGCATGACAGCCAGGCGATTTCCCAGAAACCCTTGCCCTGGAAATTGAGCAGCTACAAAACTGGAATCCGTCTGAATCCATGAAGAGAACAAAGTGGAGACTGAGACAGCTTGTTCTGCTACCATTAAGACCAAAGTGGTAACCTGTCACCACAGGAGCTGGGCGCGTGATTCTGCAGAAGCCTACGGAGAACACACTGCCTAGGCTGCTCCCCAGCATGATATAGCGCCCTCTCCTGTCTGCTGTCAGAACAGCTTATCCCTGACTTGTCGTCCTGAGATCCTGCCGACAGGTGGTAAACCTTGCAGACAGGAAACGGCTGTTTTTCCCTGCAAGGAAGTAAAGAGCAGCTCCTCAGCACCTCTCTTGAAACCCTGATGGTTCCTTTCTGCAGGGGGAAGCCTGAAGTAGGAGACCCCACACACACCCCCTGCTACAAAGAAACAGGGCAGCTGCCTGGAGCCATGCAAAAGCAACACGTTTCAGCTTTGACACAGCAAGGGGCTGTCCTCCCTGTGGACCCAGACACCACAGCCTTTGGGGTTGCCATTTGTCCATGAGGAGCAGCAAGTGTGCATCTCCTGAAGGAGGCGTTTCTAGAAAGCCAAGCGCCATGGCTGTCACAGATCCATTTTTCTGTGCTTGTGGGGACACAAGGAGGCAGGGTCTCGGGATAATATGATGAAATCCAGGCAGGCAGACAGCTTAGAGTTTGTTTTCCAAAGTTCCTCTTTTTCTCCCCACTTCCTCACGCAGCTGAGCCGTTACTGCTTGGGAGGGTGGTCGTGAGCCACTGCCCTGGCTTTGGAACAAAGGCAGTTTTCTATTTTTTTTTTTTTAACTAAAAGCACAATTATTTTAGACCCTGGGCCTTAGCCAGAATCTATTTAATGCTACTTACTACATAAGGAAATCACTAATCATATGTTTACTCTGCTCTTACTCACCATGGCTGTAATTTAGAAACCAACTGATTTTAAAAATACATCGAAAGTCTATTTTATGACCACAAAAGGATGTGGCTGTCGCCCTGGCCACAGTGTTCCAAGCTCCCTCCCACTAGAGTCACTGGCTGTTTCCTATGGAGTGCAATTTGAGTCTCACCATCTTAGTTCTTTGAGTATGAAAGACACAGTTGGATTTTTTCATGTATCTTCCACATTCATATCCTGAATTCTGGCAAGGATTTTGCAGTTATGTTGGAAAGCAAAACTTTTTTTCTGAAAGATTTATTTGTAAGGCAGAGTCCGAGAGAGAGTGAGTCATTGATCTTGCATCCGCTGATTCACTCTCCAAATGGCCACAGTAGTGGGGCCTGGGGCAGGCTGAAGTTAGAAGCCTGGGAGTCCCTCTGGGTCTCCCACATGGGTGGTAGGAGCCAAGTTCTTGAGCCACACTGCACCACTTTCTCAGGCACATTAGCAGGAAACTGAATCAGAAGTAGAGCAGCCAGGATTCAAGAGCTGGTGCTTGGAGCCAGCATTGTAGCATTAACAGGTTAAGCCGCTGCCTGCAACACTGGCATCCCTTAAGAATGCCGGCTCAAGTGTCAGCTAATACACCTGGGAAAGCAGTGGATGCTGGCCCAAGCCACTGCCACCTACTGGGAGACCCAGATGGAGTTCCAGCTCCTAGCTTGACCTGGTCCAGCACCAGCCATTGCAGCCATCTGGGGAACTGAACTAGTAGATGGAAGATCTCCATCTCTCCCTAACTCTGCCTTTCAAATAAATAAATATGTCAAAGCCAAATTTTTTTACAAATTGAATGAACTGGAGCTCATATGGGGTGCCAGTATCACAGGCAGTGGCTTAACCTGCTGTGCAATGCCAGCCCCAGAAAGCAAAATGTTTATGGGTACATTCTTGTACAGAAATGTCTGACTCAGGGGACACTGGGAAGGCGCTGGCATTGTAGAAAACTGGCTGCCCGCTGCCTCTTCTTTAAGACCCTAGAGCCAGAGTGGGGGAAATAGACCCCTAATTTTCAGGTCATGCAACTTGCTGAAGACATTCCTATTTCTAGGACCAATTCCCAGTCTTGTATTGGAGCCAAAATAAGCTGTACGGCTGTTCTTTGTTCCCCAATCCAGAAAGCCCCAGTTTACGCAGCCTGAGAACTGCCTGGAAGGTGCGGCTGTATGGAGAGGGAGCGCCCCAGCTCAGACTCAGACTGGCAGGTGCTGCTTTGCCCGCTGCAGTGCCAGGCAGCTCAGTGCTGTGCAGAGCTTGCCTAGGAGACCATGGGGCAGCTGGGCGGGTCAGCTATCCCTCAACGATCTGACTGCAGTCTTGTCTGCCCTGTTAAGAAATAACTGGATATGCTTAAATAAGCAGGCAATAGAGACAACATTCACTCACCGAGCCGAGTGTCTCCAAGTTCAGGAAGCTCGGCCACGCCGAATCCTGCTGCACACACACACATCACCAGAAGGGCCGGCCTGAGACGAGCAGCACACAGGATCGGCTTTTATGCTCCTGTCTGCTGAGACAGAGGCGTTCCCCTGCCTGCTTCTTAGACAGCAGCTGAAAGAATCCATGTGGAATCCCAACCACAGCATGGTGCTGGAGGTCCGGGAGCATCACAAGGAGCAGGTGACTAGCAGGGAGCCAGGGAGGGGCCGGGGAGCTCCTGGGCAAGATGGGGGGGGGGGGGGGCTGGGAGGTTGGTGCACTTTTCTGCTCACTCGGCGATCATCCAGCAGGCCATGCACGCACCATCTGTGTGCTTTCCTGTATATACTGCAAGTTCCATTTTGAAGTCTGAAAACCATACTAACATTTGGTCAGAAAAGAACTTGGGAGGGAGCATGGAGATAGGAATGCCAACAGGAACAAAGAGACAGCGATGCATGTGAGAACCAGGAACTCCACTGTAGTGTCAGTACACAGCTCTGCACACGCTGAGTCCTGCGGCCCACTCAGAACCCTGGGAACAGGTCCTAGGGGCTTGTCACTTACCCAGCTCTTCTGGACACAACAGAGTAAGGCACACTTGCCATCCACTGCCGAACCTGGCCTCGGCCATGTGGCGAGCTTCAAGAAGGAGGCACTAATGGCAGTGGCATGTGGATTCCAGATGGAAGATTTCACAGCCAGTGTGTAGCTCCCCACACTCTGTTCAGACAAGAGTATGGAGATGGGCGTCCCATCTGCCTTGGTTCCTCGGTGACTGTGGGCCCTTGCTAGCCTATATCACATGCACGTTCCTATTATGGGTAAGAAAAAGGCCTGTCTCATGTTAGGGAAGTCTGGGAGTTCTTTGTTCCCACTGCACGACTGATACGTTCTTTATCGGAACAGAAACTGGCTCTGGGAAGTGGGACTCTGCTGAGTCGCAGACAGAAATGAAACTGTCAGTGGGGAATCCATCATGGAACACTGAAAACTAGCTGAATGGCTAATTTTTAAAAACATCATTTAAAAGGCAGAGGGATACAGGGAGACAAAGAGATCTTTGTTCTTCTGCTGGTTTGCTCTCCAAATGGCCACTATGGCCCAGTCTGGCCCAGAATTCCAGAGCACCACTGCGGTCTCCCATATGGGGAGGGGTGGGGGCCAAGCACTCGGGCCATTGTGCTGCTCTCTCAGGTGCATCAGCAGGGAGGTGGATGGGAAGCGGAGCAGCCAGGACCCACAGCAGCTCTGATAAGGGGATGCTGGCCCACCGTCTACCATGCTGGCCTTGAGTGACTATTTCTTAATGATCGCAAGGCCAGCTTGCCCAGTACCATCCCAGGTGCACAGGAAGGAGCTCACCTTTTGTATATGATGGATGCCTCACCCCATTTCTGAAGGCAGCCATTTCCTGTGTAGCTGGGGGAGCAGCTGCATTCTACAGTCTTGTCACTCTCTGCCATGGGAGGGCCTGTGAGCACACATCACTGGGCCCTACCCTCCAGGTGCCAGGGAAGAGGCCCAAGAACTGGCATCTGTAAGACGTCCCCTGGTGGTGCTGACGGTGCCCTGCGGTCTGGAGGAGGGGGCTGCTCTCAGCACACCTGCCCTGCCCTGCCCTGCTCCAAGTCCCTGGTGGGCAGGATGCTATGCTTCCTGTTGTTTGCTGTCCTCTTCCCAGCATTTTCTTCTCTCGCAGCTTTCTGGTGCCCACGCCTCACGTACATCTCTTCTCTGTGGAATTCGCAGTTCCCAATTTTAAAATGATTTTTGTAAAGCAGCCGTTGCCTCTTCTCTCCACAGATTGTACAAGGTCTTGGGGGTCCACATATCTGTGTTCACCAGGATTGGGTTTGAGAATTTGCCCCCAAGAACTTGAATCCCAGGGGTCTTCTGAGAACCCCACCACCACCACCATTCCCCTCAGAAAGCATCCTTTCGGCCGGCACCATGGCTCACTAGGCTAATCCTCCGCCTGTGGCGCCAGCACCCCAGGTTCTAGTCCCGGTTGGGGCGCCGGTTCTGTCCCAGTTGCTCCTCTTCCAGTCCAGCTCTCTGCTATGGTCCTGGAAGGCAGTGGAGGATGGCCCAAGTGCTTGGGCCCTGCACCCGCATGGGAGACCAGGAGAAGCACCTGGCTCTTGACTTCAGATCAGCCCGGTGTGCTGGCCGTAGCGGCCATTGGGGGGTGAACCAATGGAAAAGAAAGACCTTTCTCTCTGTCTCTCTCTGTCCACTCTGCCTGTCAAAATAAATAAATAAAAAATTAAAAAAAGCAAGCATCCTTTCTCTGGGCGAATCTCACCGAGTCCCTCTTTGTGCTGGCTCACTCCATCACAAATGCTCACCTAAATACAACGGTCCCCTCTCGCCATGCTGGCAACACAGAGCCACGTGCATACTGCCAGGCCATCTTCTCAGCTGCTGCCTCTGACGTGCATCCTTGTCCCCAATCGGCCAGCGCAGTGCTCACTCGCATGCACACGCCAAGGTCTGAGACACGCAGGCACACACGACAGAACGCTGCAGGACCAAGAATCAACTCCAGGGATCCTCCTTCCTGGGGTCAGAGGCTGTGTTGAGATGAGTAAGAAGCAGGGAAGAGGGGCTGGCGCTGTGGTGTAGTGGGTAAGCTGCCGCCTGCAGTGCCAATCCCATATGGGTGCCAGTGTGAGTCCAGGCTCCACTTCTGCTCCACCTCCCTGCTAATGCACTGGGAAAGCAGAAGATGGCTCAAGTGCCTGGCCCCTGCACCCATGTGGGAACTGGGGAAGAAGCTCCTGGCTCCTGCCTGATGACTTTAAAATAAACAAATCTTAAAAAAAAAAAAATTCAGGGAAGAAATCAGTGTTCCACTCTGAAACTGGAGGCAATTTGGTTATTACTCCCCTGCAGATAAATTAACCTCTGAGAGACAGGACTCACTCTTACAATGTCCACTGGGTCTGACTGGCGCAAGGCCTTGACTGACCAAGGGAACAGGAATGAAGTTCTCCATGTGCGTCTCTCCATCACTGGCAGAACACATGGCCGAACACATGGCCATACACATCACCAGAAGTGACGCGGAAACTGCTGTAGGCTCTGGACTCTGTCGTATTTTATGAGGAGGAACAGAGTCCTTGCACACTCTTCCATGTGTCACCATTTAGGGACTCCCGCTGAGGAGAATAATCCAACTGCTGCAGCACCAGGGGCGCAGCTGCAGGAAGTGCTTTGCTGGATTCTTGTCTGTTCTTGTGATCCGCACTGAAGGGAGGGGGCCCAACACTGCCACCCACCAGGGAGCCTTGTAATGGCAGCCTATCTGCGATCCATACACGACCCCCCTGCCTGTGCAAGACTCATCCGCTCACCAGCGGGGCCAGTCTGAAGCGCTGCAATGGGGCAGCTGGGCCACGAGCCGCCCACGGCAAAGGCGTCTGCTTGCCTCTGCTTCCCCCCTCTCGCCCTGGTCAAGAAGTCAGCTCCTTCACTTCTTGGCTCGCTCTCTGGTTTCTACGAAGACACTGGACACTGCTACAGAGAGGAGGAGCAAAGGGATTCAGCTCAGGGCAGTGCCAGGGAAGAAGCCAGGGGCAGTGAGCACTGAGGGGCCATCAGGTTTGTGGAAGATGGAATTAAAAGTTTACTTTGGTGCAAAGAGAGGAGGACGCCTTTACTGAAGGTAAAACTTGCTTCTCGTAATTCTTCAGGGAGCACATCACTGTCTGGTTTGTAAGCAGGTGTGTCAGTTATCTATGACCACAATAAAGCTATGTAACAAACAGCCCTCCAAGCCTCAGCGGCCAAGAACAATAAACATGTCAGATGGTCTGCGGAGCGGCTCTGCTGACCTTGGCCGGCCCCCTCCGACAGCTGTCAGCTCATCCAGGCTGACTGTGATCCAACACTGACAGCATTCAGCTCTGTTCCAGCTGCAAACCCAAGCATGTTCTCCTGGCCCTAACAACGGTTCCAGAAAACACATGAGCAAGGGTTCTTGAGGCATACTCACAGTGGCAGCATTTCTATGGTGTTCTGCTGGCCTAGGCAAGTTGCAAGACCAGTCTGGATTCGAGGAGGTTGGGAAACCAGTTCTCCAATGAAAAGAACCACAAAGCCACAGGCCACGGTGTTTGGCTACAAGGTTTGAAGCCGCAAAATACAGTATATCTATCACATGGGATCCCCTCTCACTAACAGTTCTGGCTGGGATTTCGCAAGTTGATCCAGAGGCTCCGGTGACCCACTCAGATACCTGTGGGAAAGGGTGGAGACAGCACAGCAGGTCCACCCTTGTGATGTGTGCAGAGCTTTTTCCGTGGGGCAGGGGCCTGCTTCCATTCTCAGCCACACCCTTATCATTGCCACGGTCACTGCCATGTGGGAGCCCTTAACTGGTTTCCTGTCTCAAAGCACCCAGGGACCAGGAGTCTCAGTGGAAGACAGAACATGGTAGCTTCTTGGGTTTTACAGGGGTGGTAATCCCAAAACTGTGATAAGAGAAGAAGGTTTTGGAGCTGGCGCCATGGTGTAGTAGGCTAAGCCTCCGCCTGTGGTACCAGCATCCTATATGGGCGCTGGTTCATGTCTTGGCTGCTCCTCTTCTGATCCAGCTCTCCGCTTATGGCCTGGGAAAGCAGCTGAAGGTGGCCCAAGTGCTTGGGCCTCTGCACCAATGGGGGAAAACCAGAAGAAGCTCCTGGCTTCAGATCAGCCCAGCTCTCAGCCATTTGAGGAGTGAACCAGTGGATGAAAGACCTTTCTCTCAGTCTCTCCCTCTGTATCTCTGCCTCTCAAATAAATAAATAAATAAACAGATAGATAAATAGATAAATAAATAAAATCTTTAAAAGATGGGGTAGGGAGTAGGAAAGAGAGAGACGGTTTCCATGGCAGAGTCTTGGGAGCTAGTTTCAAATGGTTTTTTTCAAGAGGCCCAGGGTGAGGCACAACTGAGGGAAGACCCCGACTTCCCCAGCCCATTCTCATCTCACGGAGGGGCCCAGGCCACAGCACGTCACGGAGACCTGATCTTCACTGCCTTTCACGTGCCACGGGCAAAGTCAGAGCGGGGACTGGCCTGAGTCACGTTAGAGACCTGAGGCTGAGTCACCGTCACCCCAAACCAGGGCTGCTTCCCACCCCCAGCAGGGGAAGGGCCCACCACCATTTCTGAACTGTGGTCCGGGAAACTGCTCTGAGGCAGTCTTGCCGAGACACGGCCGGGTCCTTAGACAGTGCATCCGAGCCTGGCGTGCCACGAGGGGGCTGTGTGAACGCTGAGGTTGGGTGGGAGAGGGGCGGAAAAGAGAGCTTCACTGCTTGCTAATGAACTTCAAAGGACTCTCACTTAGGGACACATCAGCCCACAGCACACTGCAGTCATCACCTTGGTCTAACACAGGCAACACCCTTCTAGGAGAGCAGGGGTAAGGATCATGTTCACCATCAAACTCCGCAGAATGTCTAACACTTTAGATGGTGCATCGGGCCACACTCTGGCCCTCGCTGCCCTGGCTGAGGAGGGTCTGAACACCTGCCAGCCCCGGGCCTCTCTGCCGATGGATGATGACTGCAGATTGCCTGGAGCAGAGACAGATGCTTCAGTGAGAACGAGCTTGGGGCGGGCAGATGAGCCCCCACTGCGGCAGCTGCCTTGGGTGCCATGCAGGAGTACTTCTCGGAGCACAGGTTCCAGAATCTGCAGGGCCCGTGTTGCCGCTCCACCTCCTTCCACATCATTTCCCCAACATCCTAAGTGACAAGCAGGCTCCATCTCCCTTGCTGAGGCTGCAGGAGGGAGCTTGGCACATAGCACGGCACAGAACCTGCCCAGCCCTGCAGGTTGTTCACCGCAAGCCTCCCACAGCCTGCCACCCATCTGAAGGGCAGCTGGGCTCAAAGGGAAGGGGCAAGTCCTGTGCTTCTCAAGGAGGAAGATGCGTTGAGTCCTGAGCCAAAAAGCCAACAATTAGTGCACGGCACACTCAAATGGGCTCCCTGGGGAGGGAATGAGTCAGGCGGAGTGGATTCCGCAGTCAACTTGATGGCTGCTCTGTCAATTAAATACACTCCAAATCAGCACCACTGGCGAGAGCCATTTTAAGGGTATAGAAGATGGTGGGCATCCTTCCCACCCAGGCAGTGCAGAAACTACCTACACCTCCAAGCCCACCAGTTCATGATACTCCAGTGCAGCCTGACCTATGAGTGCCCCCTTGTGGCCAGTGAAGGAGACACAGACACGCGTGCACGCATGCACGTGCCCACACACACATACATACATACACACACAGAGGCACACAAGTGGCTGCCAATCTCCTGATGACAATGTTTTTGTCAGTAGGACACAATGGATAACAAAATCAAAGTAACTATAAGCACTTTCAAAAACTACAGGGGCCAACATTGTGCCATAGAGGATTCAGCTGCTGGCTGCCATGCTAGCATCCTATGTGAGCACCAATTTGTGTCCCAGCTCCTACACTTCTGATCCAGCTCCCTGCTAATGCACCTGGGAAAACATGGGAAGATGGCCCATGGGCTTGGGCCTATGCCACTGATGTGGGAGACCTGGGTGGAGTTCTAGGTTCCTAGTTTTCACCTAGCTCAGCCCTGGCTGTTGCCTCCATTTGGGGAGTGAACCAGCAGATAGAGGGGAGAGCTCATGCCAGCACTGTGGCATAGTGGGTAAAGTGGCAGCCTGCAGTGCTGACATCCCATATGGGCTCCGGTTTGAGACCCGGCTGTTCCACTTCTGATCCAGCTGTCTACCATGCCCTGGGAAAGCAGAAGATAGCCCAAGCCTTTGGGACCCTGTACCACATGGGAGACCCGGAAGAAGTTCCTGGCTTTGGATTGGCACAGCTCTGGCTGTTGCAGCCAACTGGGGAGTGGACCAGCAGATGGAAGACCCCTCTGTCTCTGTCTCTCCTACTCTCTGTGTAACTCTTTCAATTAAATAAATCTTTAAGGGAGGGGGGAGTCTGTCTCTTTCTCCCTCTGCATTTCAAATAAGTAAATGAATCATATATTTGGGGTGGGCACCAGAGATTAAGCAGATGCTTGGGATGCCCACATCCCATTTCAGAGTGCTAGTTTTGAGTGCTGGCTACTCAGATTCTAATCCAGCTTTCTGCTAATGTGTCTTGGGAGACAGCAGATGATGGCTCAAGTACTTGAGCCCCTGCCACTCATGTGGGAGACCCAGATGGAGCTGTGTCTCTCTTTCAAATACAAATAAAAAAATTTAAAAGAATAAATCTGAAATCTTAGATTTTGCTACATACAGAATAAGTCAACATCACTTAATGAAGCTTTATATGTATGTATATGTTTAAGGGATTTTCCAAAAGTTCATGGAGAATGCATATCATGAAACCCCACACGTGGATTCTAAAAGTTTCTGTATCAGGATCCAGCACTGTGACGTGGTAGGCTAAGCCTCCACCGCATCCCATATGGTACTGGTTCGTGTTCTGGCTGCTCCACTTCCAATCCATCTCCCTGCTGATGGCCTGGGAAAGCAGTGGAAGACAGCCCAAGTGCTTGGGCCCCTTCACCCACATGGGAGACCAGGAAGAAGTTCCTGGCTCCGGGTTTCAGACTAGCTCAGCTCCGACTATTGTGGCCATATGGGAGTGAACCAGCAGATGGAAGACACACCCTCCGCCCCCGGTCTATAACTCTGCGTCTCAGATAAACAAATATTTTGTAAAGATTTATATGCTGGGGCCAGCACTGTGGCACAGCAGGTCCCATATGGGAGCCAGTTCAAGTCCCGGCTGCTCCACTTCTGATCTAGCTCTCTGCTATGGCCTGGGAAAGCAGTGGAAGATGGCCCAATTGCTTGGGCCCCTGCACCCGCGTGGGAGATCCAGAAGCAGCTCCTGACTTCGGATTGGTGCAGCTCTGGCCTTTGCAGCCAACTGGGGAGTGAACCAGCAGATGGAAGACCTCTCTCTCTCTCTCTCTGCCTCTCTTCTCTGTGTAACTCTTTCAAATAAATAATCTTTAAAAAAATAAATTTAAAAAAAGATAAATAAAAAATTTTTATGCCAAAAATAAATTTATCTTTTCATCTCATTTTTCCACAAACTTTTTGGTATGCCCTCATAAGTATGTTCTGGGTCACAAAGGAAGATGTATCTGTCACAGTGGTTGGGACAGATCCTGTCCCTGCACAAGGCCTCTGGGGAGAAATCTTCTCCAAGTACCCTTTAGATTCACTTTGGAGTCAGGGACCTGGAGTTGGGGGTAAGACACAAGCAAGAGAAGATACCATCCCTGCCTGTCACGGGCTCAGCAGGGTCCACAAGCAAGCACAGGTCCATGCAACAAGGCAGGGGCAGCACGCACCCTAGACAGGACAAGGCCGGTGGAGCCGAGGACCTGCGGGAGTGCAGTGGGAGCGACCAGGGGGCCTTGGAAGGCCTGGATCGAGCTGTGCTGTGAAGAAGCTGATGGCCTCAAACTAGAAAGGGAAGGAAACAGTGTTTAACTCCTCACACACCGGAGCAGCAAAGGACAGACTGGCAGGCTAACATCACCACCAAGTTCTCCCCCGCCCCCGGAACCTGTATTTGTAGCCTCTTAAAGTTATAAAAGCGTCAAAGTTTATGCCAAGTGTCAACTTATTTCTCTTTCAGGGTCAATCTGTTTCTTTTTCCTCTATTTTTTTTTTCTTTTTTTGAAAGAGAGCGAGTGTGCTCCCGTCCCCCAAATGTGACAGCCAGGGCCACGCTGAGGCTGAAGCCATAAACTGGGAACTCACATAGGCCTCCTACCTGGATGTCAGGAGCCCAGTTCCTTGAGTCATAACCACGGCTTCTCAGGGTTCTGTATTAGCAAGGAGTGGGAGGCAGGAAATAACCCAGGTCCTCCCTGTGAGATACAGGCAGCCTACCCCACATCCTAACCTCCTGGCTAACTGCCCAGCCCGGTGGTCCCTGTCCATCCACATCCTGCTATGGCTTCACATCATGGAAAATCACAAGCCCCTGTTCAGCTCTCCCTCACACGGCAGGCACTGTTCTGCAGGCTCCGCCCGTGTTAGTTCAGTTTCTGCTTCCCGGAGCTAGGAGATGGGTGATGTCGGGGCTACCCCCTTGTTCCAGACACGGCAGGAAAGCACAGGAAGCAGAAGGAACTCATCCGACTTCACACAGCTAGGAAACAACAAAGCCAGGCCCATCTGGCCCCGGAGTCCCTGCCCATAACCATTCCACCACACTGCCCCTTGCAGAGAAAACCATTCTTGGCCAAAGTGAGTGTGAAGCAACTCAAGTTCCAGACAGGAAATCAACTACAGTGCCCTTTATCTGAGATGGATCAGAGATGAGTTTATCCCAGCAAGGCTGCAAGGGGAGTTACACTTGCCCCTTACACAACCATCCGTGGCCCCAGTTCCGCACAGGATCTGAGAACTACAAGGCAAATGAAAATCCTTCTGGCCCACAACCAGCTCTGTGACACATTCCAAACACTGCTTAAAGACACAGGATTCTGATTGTGGGGATGCCCTCGCTTCCGGAAGCAAAAGGCCCAGTACTACCTGCTGAGTCTCACGCTCCAGCCCACCACAGCCACGCTAGGCTAGGGCTTACAACCTGCAGAGCCCAGGAGCATCAAGTAAGCACCCAAGAACCCTGTCCTAATCATTTTTAGGTCATGCAACTCAACTAGAAAGAAACTTCTAGAACAAAAGCCAAAAGGAATCCATAGCTGCCTTCTCCAAGTCAGCTTCTTCAGAAAAGCAAGTCTCATGAGGCCAGCACTCCTACCCTAAGGAGGGGGAAACCAGAGGCAGGCCGCTTAATCTCCAGGCTTTGCAGAGAAAACGTGCCATTAGGAAGTCTGAGCTTACGGGACTCCATGTCCTTGCAGCGTGGTTGTCTGAGTCCCTGGGCCAGCGAGCCTGAGACTCTCAGGATCGGTCAACAAGAACAGGGCTTATTTACCTGCCACAGTACGTCGCGCTGCAGGTTTGAGATAAGGTTCCCTCTAGGTGCCCCTCCGCTGGCACCAGCTAGCTCACTTTTACTCACTCTAGGGAAGCTGCCAGCTGCTAACGTAGCAAGACACAGCCCACGTGCAATTTTATGGCTCCAGATGTTCCAGTGCTTTTGCTTCAACTCTACTCACCCAGCAGTACAGACCAGCATCTCCTATACCAGAGGAGAGCCACCCCAGGACGATGCACAGCACTGGGTGTGTGCATGGAGCAGGGCTGGGCACAGACACGGAGAGGGACCTGCTTTTTCTGCCGCAAGTAGGAGGCTGCCACTCCAGCCCTGTCCCTGGTGCTCAGTAAGAAACCTTCCAGGAGCCAGAGCTGTGACACTGTAGGCTAAGCCTCCGCCTGCGGTGCCGGCATCCCGTATGGGCGCCGGTTCATGTCTTGGATGCTCCTCTTTCTATCCAGCTCTCTGCTATGGCCTGGGAAAGCAGAAGATGGCCCAGTGCTTGGGCCCCTGCACCCGTATGGAAGACCTGGAAGAAGCTCCTGGCTCCTGGCTTTGGATCAGCCCAGCTCCAGCCACTGCAGCCATCTGGGGAGTGAACCAGCAGATGGAAGACCTCTGCTTTCTCTCTGTGACTCTGCCTCTCATAAATGAATAAAATCTTAAAAAAGAAAAGAAAACTTTCTAATGTCGACTGTGGACATCACTCCTGTGCTACCTCCTTGTATTAATGAGGGTCTCTCTGAGAAACACAACTAGCAAGAACCAAAACATGAAGAACCAGAAAGCAGAAGCTTCTGAGGAATTCCATGATCACTGAGGGCACAGAGACCACAGTGTGCTATCTGCACCCCGGAAGCCCAGGTGTAGCCAGTGGCGTAGATCCAGTCCCAATCCAAAGGCCTGAGATACAGGTGAGCCATGGCCAAGGGCAGGAGGAGTCAGAGGCCCCCAGCCCAAGCGGACAGTGACTTCACCGTCCTGTATCTCCACACACTGAGGTTCACTATGCACTGGAGGATGCCCTCCCACATCGGTGAGGATGCAGCTGGTTTCCTAACAATACAAATGCTCATCTCTTCCAGAAACATGCTCACAGGCACACCCAGAAATCATGTCTTACCAGGTATCTGGACTAACTCAATAAAACTAAGCATGCGCCTCTTGCCTGCAAATCTTCACAAACGAGCATCTTCGAGAGCAAATAAAGCCTGGACATCCCAAGCAGACTGAGAACAAGAGAAACAATCCCTCCATGCGGGAATCCAGCAAAAACGTGCAAGTCGAGCACCCTGCTGGTAACCTGCAGACCCCAGAGGAGTCCCAAGACTTCCCCCAAAACCCTGTCCTAGTTCCACTCCGATCATTTGATCAAGAAGATGGAAACTTCCACAAAGACTGCACAGCTGTTTTCTCCAAGCCCATCCTGGTGGGAAAAGCAAGTGAAGAGGCAACCACGTGAGCTCACGCTCAGAAGAGCACTCTGTAAACCTGTACAGGCACTGTGGAGGAATTAGCTAGACCATGGATGGCAGGCAATTTTGTCCTTGAGGTCAGGTTGGTTCTCACTCCAAGGTTCACCCACTGGCATCCCTCCCCTGCAGAGCATGCAGGTGCTCACACATCAACAGGAGCCTTCCAAGTGACCCCATGAACATGGACAACCGACGGGCCAAGCAGTACCCAAGGATGGTATGGATGTTCACGTTCAGACGAGACTCTCCACTGCGGACCGAGGCCAGGCAGGCTGCTCTGACAGGGAACAAAGCAAACAGCAGGGCCCACTGGTCAATGGTGGTTTGCCAAGGAACCTGTAGGTTGTCGGCTGGTGGCTGCGAGGTGTGCATAGGCAAAGGGCCCTCCCAGGAAACAGGACCCACACTGAGGAGGCGCCCAGCGCTTCAGCCTCATGGGCATTCTTCTCAGGGTGCACCTGTGTTACCTTGGGCTCCTCTCCTCTGTAACAGCTCCCCCACTCGGCCCCCAGACAAGAGCAGCAGGTGTCTGTCAGCTCCTTCCAGTGTGCCTGAGCCTCTGCTCACCAGGGCACTGCTTCAAATCCCATTAGCTTGGTGGTGGCCAAGCCCATCCATCCCTCCTCTTCACCAGCTCATGTGTCCTTCACACCCCCCACCAAGCCACTCAAAGGCTCACTCCCTGCCCCCCTGTGCCGGCCTGATGAAGCTTCCCCGTCATCTGGAGTCGGCCCCTCCAACACAACCAAACCAAACCACCACAGATCTCCAGCACAACACCCGCATCAGTCACTTTGTCACTTTATAATTTACTGTGTTGAGTACCCAGCACAGGTGCCTTGGGTGCAGTGTTCTCACTTCTTCCATCAAATACTGGTCTCCTTGGCCAGAGACTTGTGTCTGCGTGATTCAGAGAAACACGACAGCAAGGGTCACAGTGGACGGCTGTACTGGCAGACAATCGGGATTGATCAGGACCGTGTGTTCCTAACATGCATCCATTGCAGGCAAAGCAATGAACGTGGAAGGTAACTAACTCAATAAGCAGTGACAGCCAAACACCAGCCCCCTGGCAAGGTCCTGTGTGACAGGGCAGGAATGGAAGTCAGTGCATAGCACCCACCTTCCCCCGTGGGGCCCAATTCTCACTATTCTGTGTCCTTTCTCACTAATGGGGCTTACACGATCACTGATTCTGTCAGGCAAAATAGAACACTTCAGGCCTCTTATTACAGGGAGGGATTCTTCTGGGTTCATTTTTTTGTCTTTAATTTTATTTACTTTTTTTTTTTTTTTTCATTTTATTTGAAAGCCAGACAGAGAAACAGAGAGGACGATTTTCCATCTACTGGTTCACTCCCCAAATGCCCACAACAGCCAGAGCTGAGCCAGGCTGAAGCCAGGAGGCAGGAACCCCCTCCCAGTCGCCCATATGGGTGGCAGGGAGCCAGGTACTTGAGTTTCATCTGCTGTCTCCCAGGAAGCTGGAGCAGAAGCAGAGGAGCTGGGACCAGAAAGCAGCCTGGTATGGGATGTGGTTGTCCCAAGCTGTGACCTAAGCTCTGGCACGAAGAGTTCCTTTGTTTTGGGAATGATATTGCAGGCTGCTTTGTAAAAGGCGAAATCCTCTGTTCTCAACGGCCCCCAGACACCCCTGCTTCATCTGAAAGTAACATGCAGGCTAAAGTGGGCTTCCAGGACCAGCCAAATCCAACCTAGCTTTTGCCTTAGTGTGAGTCCCTCTGTGGGCAGCCTCAGATGACCCCACTGCTCGTGCAGAAAGGTGATTTGGGTGTTGGTTCTAACACTAGGAAGTAATATAAAGCACCACCAAATTGAGCTTCTGTCTTAGAAATGAGGTCACAATCATTCCCTTTCCATATTAGGAGATATTTTTCCTCCAGTAAATCGAAGCAAATGAGAATTTTAAAATACCTTCATTACAAAACTAGGTTGGGGTGGGGCAGGAGGCGTAGCAGGTGAAGCTGCAGGTTGCATCCCACATGGGCTCCGTTTGTGTCCTGGCTGCTCTACTTCCAATCCAGCTCCCTGCGTATGTCCTGGGAAAAAGCAGTGGAAGATGGCCAAGTGCTTAGGCCTTGGCTAACAAGGGGGAGACCCAAATGAAGCTCTTGGCTTCAGCCTAGCCCAGCCCTGGAGGTTGTGGCCATCTGTGGAATACACCAGTGGATTGAAAAGCTCTCTGTCTCTTCCTCTCTCTGCCTTTCAAATAAATAAAACTGAAAAGCAAAGTGGGAATTAAAAAAAAAATACCATGAATATTTTAAATGAAATAATCCAATAATTTATTGCTAAAATTCTTTAACACCGTATTAAAATATCTCTCAGGAAGAGCTATTTTAATGGAATCCATCTTTTACAGTGTTGACACATCACTGCTTTCCAGTTTTGTTTTTCATTCTTTAATGCCCCCTTTATGTCTTAATGTATCAAACACTTCTATAAGTGAAGGTACATATTTAATAGTCACAGATATTTAATAGGCGCACAAATATTTTCTTCATGTCAGAGGATATAGGAGCTGGATTACACAGTGCAGTTCTTTACTTCATCTTGAAAGAATGCAGGAAGCAAGTGGAGAGAAGCACGCAGGGCAGATCCAGGCCTGGGCAGGTGCCTGCCCTGGGGCATTCTGCCACCTGGTGTCCACATCTGGACACTGCACCCTCCTCAGAATCCCATGGTCTGAGCATTGATGTCCTCCCTCCCTCCAGTCATCACCACACCATACAAGGGACCTCAGCACTCTGCAGTGGAGAAGAAGCGCCACCTGCTGTGGGGTTCAGGGGCAATGTGCAGGGGCTCTGGAATGGGACAGAACTCCAGCTCCAAACCCCCAGCCACGACTTGGGGCAAATGGCTTTATCTGTCAAGCCTTAGTTTGTAAATGGTAGAACATTTGAGACCACCGACCTTCCAGAAGGTCACATAGGTGCCATGCTGCCAAGACGGAAACATCAGATAAAGTGCCTGCAGATCACAGACACACGAACGCTTCAAGCAGGATGAAAGAACAAGTGCATCATGGAACAGTCTTGGGAAGAGGCCTGGCTCATCAGCACAACTTCCTCCCGACAGCCATGTCCCTTATCCTGAGGAGCCCAGAGCGACGAGAAGCAGGATGGGGCTGTGACTGATGGGGCTGCTCCTGCAGTCCAGGCCCAAGCACAGGAAGCCAAGAGGCTGAGAGGCCTGACCAGAGGCCAGCTCTGTGAGGGAGTGCGACCACAGAGGGCTGGGTGTGCACACGAGCACAGGGACCCAGCAGCAGGGGTGGCAGATGGAGAAGGAGGCCTTGAAAGTTGAATGCTGCGAGGGGTCAGAACACCCAGATCTTTAGACTGTGTGTGGGCTGAATGGTCTCATCAGTTTGCCTCCACAAAGTCAACTCACGCAAGCACCATTTTTTATTCCCATTTTAAGTAAAAGAAAGTTGTGGGGTCAGTGCTTGGCACAGTAGGTTAAAGCCCTGGCCTGCAGTGCTGGCATCCCATCCAGGCACCAGTTCAAGCCCTGGCTGCTCCACTTCTGATTGAGCTCCCTGCTATGTCCTGGGAAAGCAGAAGATGGCCAAAGTGCTTGGGCCCCTATGTGGGAGCCTCAGAAGAAGCTCCTGACTCCTGGCTTCGGATCGACTCAGCTCTGGCCATTGCAGTCATTTGGGGAGTGAACCAGCGGATGGAAGACCTCTCTTAATATTTATAAAATAAATCTTTAAAAAAAAAAACAAATAAATAAAGTTGGGGACTTCCGTTTTGATGTAGCAGATTAAGCCACCACTTGTGATGATGCTGGCATCATTATCTGAGCACTAGTTCAGTTCCCAGCTGCTCCCCTTCCAATCTATCTCCCCACTGATGTGCATAGGAGAGCAGCAGGAGATGGTCCCAGTAGCTGGGCCCCTGCCACCCACATGGGAAACCACAATAGAGTTCTGGGTTCCCGGCTTCAGACCTGGCTATGAGGCCATTTGGAGAGTGAATTGGCAGACAGGATCTCTCTCTCTCTCTCTCTGTTACTATGCATTTCAAATAAATAAATAAATCCTTTTATTTAAAAAAAAAAAGCAGGGGGGAGATGGCATTTTGGCATGGCAGGTTGAAGGCTGCCTGCATGCTGGCGTCCTATATGGATACCAGTTCATGTCCCAGCTGCTCCACTGCTCAGCCAGCTCCTTATTAACGGTACCCTCGTGGGAGATCTGGAAGAAGCTCCTGGCTTTGGATGGTCCAGCCTTAGCCATTACAGCCATCTGGAGAGTGAACCAAAAGATGGAATCTCTCTCTCTCTCTCCCTCCCTCCCTCCCTCCCTCTGTCTTTGAAACACTACCTTTCAAAATAAATAGATAAATCTTTAGGAAAAAATAAAAGAGAAAAAAGAAAATCCAAGCACAGTGAAGGCAACAGGTCGTTACTTCTGTGATGTTTCTGCAAGGCCTGCCTCGCAGAGACTCCTCTTTACCATCTTTAAGGAAGCAGCCGTCATGTTGGGAAGACCCACACAGCACTGAGCTGGGGTGGCCTCCGGTTAACGGCCTACAAGAGAGGCCCTCAGCACCAGAGACCGAATGCAGCTAACAACAGTGTGAGCAAAGCAGCAGCTAATTGCCCACTCAAGCCCAGGTGAGGCCTCACGGTGGCCTTGCAGGCCCACCCCCACATGGTGCATATGGCCTTGAGCCTACAACCAGAACCAAGGGTCCCAGCAGGAGTCACCCATTCTGGGTACCATGGTGGAAAGGCTCACCTGCCTGCAGATGTCAGCCGTGGCAGTGGCCCCAACCGCTGCCCAGGAGCTTGGCTCCAGCCCTGCCCGGCTGTGGTCCCAGCTCAGCTCTGCTTGTACTAGGGCCCACATGGAGGCTCCCCATATCCTACAGCCTGAGGTGTCCCTGCTTGTCTGGGCAACAGGCCACCTCCCAGGCCTCTATCCCACAGCGCCGAGGGGGCCTGGCCTTGGCTCAGGTCCACCTCCCTGATGTCAAGGAGCTCTCCCGCACATGCACCCCTGTGGGCTGCCAGGTAGACCCGCCAGCCTCTGTCTCACAGCACATCCTTAGGGGGCCCAACCTTGGCTCTGGCCCCTCATACTGAGCTTGGGGAATGCTTTCCTGTGCACAAAAGTGCTGGGAGGCTCACTCCTCTGGACCCCTCTAACAAGCTTCTAGACTCGGGTCCCTGGAGAGGTACCCTCCCCCAAATCTTCACCAGGGCATCATAGCAACCTCACAGCCCTTGTGAACTGAACTTCACAGCCAACCTAGGCGTAGGACATCCCTCAGTGCTGAAGCAGCTGCAGTGGAATGCAGGTCAGTCTACTTAGAACTTCTGGGCAGGCCCACTGAAGCTGGAAGGACACTGATAAACCCAGACTGCCCAGACTGCAACAGAGACCTGCTTCACTGAGCATCGGGCCCAGGACATGCCCACAGCACCAAGAACAAGCAGGGAAATACGATCCCAACTAATGCAGCAGATACAGTGCTAGTGCCTAGCCCTGCATGCAAGAAGAGGTTATGACTGGTCAGTGAGATAGGGATTCCAAAACAGCTGTTCTAACACAGCCAGGCAAACCTAAAGAACACATAGAAAACAAATTCAGAAGTTGATCAGAGAAATTAAACACTGATAGAAACTTCTAGAAGAAAACACAGGAGGAAAGATTCATGACTTTCATCTACACAACAAGTTTTTAGATAAAGACCCCAAAAGCACAGACAACAAAACACAAAAACAGATAAATGGAATTATACCAAACTGAAAAGCTCCTGTACCCCACAGGAAAGATTCAAGAGAGTGAAAAAGACAATGTGCAGAATGGGAGAATCAATGTGCTAACTATACAACTGACCATGGTTAAATTCCAAAATAGATTTGGAACTCAACAGCAAAAAGGAAAAAAAAAAAAAAGGAAGAGTCAAATTTTAAAACATGTGAAAGACTTGAATAGGTATTTCTGAAAATATATAAGTGGCCAACCAGCACATGAGAAAATGAGAAGTATCTCTAGTCATCAGGGAAAAGCAAACAAAACCACCATTGGCTCTCTTCTGCAGATAGTGTGGTTACCACAAAGACGAAATCCAAGTGTCGGTGAGGATGTGGAGAAAAGGGAACCCTTACACACTGCTGATGTGAATGTCAGCTAGCTCAGTCATAGAGAAAACAGTGTGGAGTTTCCTCAACAACCCAAAAAACTGCTCCATCCCACTACTGGGTACACAGCAAGTATATTCAAAGGCAAGGAAATTAGTATGCTGAAGATACACCAGCACTACCCGGAGTACTGCAGCACTATTCACAACAGACGAGATGGGGAATCACTTCAGAGTTCATCAGCAGATGAGTGGGTACAGAAAATGCACACCCAACACCACACACACAGAACACCATGCACTCAGAACACCATAAGAAAGAAGGAAGGACTGTCATTTGAAACTGCATCAGAGATGCTAAGTGAAACAAGGCAGAGAAAGACAACTGCTGCCTGACCTCACTCCTAGGTGGAATCCACAAAAACTGATCTCATGGAGGCTGGCCAGAGCAGGCGCAAGTATGGACAGGGAGAGGCTAGTCAGCAGGTGCAATGCTGAAGTCAGGAGGAATAAATGCTGGTGTTCTTTTACAGTAAGTGACTACAGTTACCAACGATGTATCACATACTACCAAATAACTACCAAAGATTTTCAAAGTTCTCACCACAAAAACATGATAAATGCTTTGAGATGATAGAAATGCTAATTGCCCTAATCTAATCATTGTGCTATGTGTACACGTACTAAAATACTGTAGACATTTCATAAATAAGTATAACCATATGTCAATCAAAAGTAAAATAGGGGTGGGGAGCTGGTGCTGTGGTGTAATGGGTAATGCCACCACCTGCAGTGCCAGCAACCCATATGGGTGCCAGTTCAAGTACAGGCTGCTCCACTTCCAATCCAGCTCCCTGCTGATGTGCCTGGGAAGACAGCAGAGGATCGCCCAAGTGCTTAGGCCCTTGCACCCACACAGAAGATCCAGAAGGAGTTTCTGGCTTTGGATTAGCTCAGCTCTGGCCACTGCAGGCATTTGGGGAGTGAACAAGCAGATAGAAGACCTCTCTTTCTGCCTCTCTGTAACTGTGACTTGCAAATAAATAAATAAATCTTAAATAAAACAGGAGTAATCATTCACTCTTGTGGCAAAGACACCAGTTGAGACCCATGCATTCCACATCCGAGTGCCCGCCTGGGTTCAATGCTCAACTCTGGTTCCTGACTCCAGCTTTGTGCTACTGTAGATACTGGTGGCAGCAGGAAAGGCAAAAGAAGTTGAGCTCCTGCCACCCACATGGAGACACGGAGTTTCTTGCATTTGGAGAGTCAATCAATGGGATGGAAGCTATCTCTTGTCTCTCAAATAAGTAATAATAATAATAAGAAGAAGCCAGGCCATCAGCAAGATGGGTGAACAGGGGTGCCTGGCATACTTCTTTTGATTAAAAAAAAGTTGGAGAGACAAAAACAAAATAACGGCAAATCCACCGGAGCATTTGAGAGAGATCACCAGAGTGCAGCAGGGCTGTGAGAGACAGCGCAGAGCTTGGAGATCAAGATGCCCTTAACATGCCGGGAATGCTCAGGCCTGCTACAGTGGTCCAGCACCCACGCAGCACTGGCCATGCCATGTGGCATCTAGCCAGGCCCACCAGAGCAGCTCACCCCTACACAGCCCTTGGAAACTATACCACCCAGCTCTTGCCTTGGCCCTCTAAAGTGGCCCTGCCCCCACACAACCCACAGAAAACAATGGGTACCTTCCCCCAACCCCGCCATGAACAACTACATGTGCCATATCCAAAGCCACCAGCAAATGCACTCTACCTAACAAGGCTAAAGCTTAGGCAGCACAATCCCTCAAACTTCTGCAGCCTGGGCCGCTGATACCCACAGACACTGCAACATTGGCTATAGCTGAAAACACTACATGGAAATTACACCTGGCACCAAAGCCACCACAGCTTACCCAACCAACACCGTAAGACACATCACCAAGACAAAGTGGTCACTGTGAAACCCACCCTCTCAAACTTCCAGAGGCAACGCATGCCCCAGATGTGTAACAATAAACATTAGGACAGGAGAAGCATGAACAAGCAAGGTGATACCACGTCTCCAAGGGAACACAATGAATTTCCAGCAACAGACCCCAAACGAAAAACTGATGCACTGCCTGAAGGACTCAAAATAAGAGTTTTAAGGAGCTCCTGGCTTCGGATTGATGCAGCCCGCTGGTAGCAATGTGCCTGCCATGGTGGCCACTTGGCGGGGTGAACCAACAGAAAAAGGAAGACCTTTCTCTCTGTCTCTCACTGTCTAATTCTGCCTATCAAAAAAAAAAAAAAAAAAAAAAAGAGTTTTAAGGAAAGTCAATGAGCTATGAAAGAACACAGAGAATACAACAAAATTAGGAAAACAATCCACAATCTGAATGAGAAATTCATCAGACAATGAAAACAAAACAATTTAGTTATCTTGGAGCTAAAGAACTCATCAAAAAACATATTTGAGATCTTCAACAACAGAATAGATAAGGCAGCACAAGAATTTCCCAACCTGAAGACAGGTTTTTAAAATAACCATGTTGGTGTACATAATGTCATATTTATGAAATACACATTAAAAAATAAAAAAGCCAGCTCTCTGCTGTGGCCAGGGAGTGCAGTGGAGGATGGCCCAAGTGCTTGGGCCCTGCACCCCATGGGAGACCAGAAGTACCTGGCTCCTGCCAACGGATCAGCGCGGTGCGCCAGCCGCGGCGGCCATTGGAGGGTGAACCAACGGCAAAGGAAGACCTTTCTCTCTGTCTCTCTCTCTCACTGTCCACTCCGCCTGTCAAAAATAAATAAATAAATAAATAAAAATAAAAAATAAAAAAAATAAAAAAGCAATAGGTTAAACCTGCCTGTGGCCATATGGTGCCAGGTCTAGTCCCAGCTGCTCCTCTTCCAATCCAGCTCTCTCCTATGGCCTGGGAAAGCAGCAGAAGATGGCCCAAGCATTTGAGCCCCAGCACCTGTGTGGGAGACTCAAAAGAAACTCCTGGCTCCCAGCTTTGGATCACCTCAGCACTGGCCATTGTGGCCATTTGGGGAGTGAACCAGCGGATGGAAGACCTTTCTCTCTGTCTCTCCCTCTCACTGTCTATAATTCTACTTCTCAAATAAATAAATAAAATCTTTTTAAAAATAAAATAAAATAATGTTAAAAAACTAGCTAGAAGAAATAAAAAAGGAATGAAGGAATTCTATGACACATGTGGGACATCACTGAGTGAACTGAATAAACATCTATAGAATGGAGGTTAAGAATGTTAACAGAGGGGGCCAGCACTTGGTGCAGTGGGTTAAGCCTCTGCCCATGGAGCCAGCATCCCACATGGGCACTGGTTTGAGTCCCAGCTGCTCCACTTCCCATCCAGTTCTCTGCTAATGGCCTGGGAAAGTGGCAGAAGACAGCCCAAGTGCTTGGGCCCCTGCACCCATGTGGGAGATCTGGAAGAAGCTCCTGGCTCCTGGCATCAGATCAGCCCAGCTCCAGCCATTGCAGCCATTTGGGGAGTGAACCAGCGGTGGAAGACCTCTCTGTCTCTCCCTCTCCCGGTCTCTAACTCTGCTTCTCAAATAATCTCAAAATAAATAAATAAATAAATAAAATTAAATAAAATAAAAGAATGGTAAGAGAAAGGCTACACATAGAAAACCTATTTAACAAAATAATAGCTGAAACATCCCAAACCTTGGGCAAGATGTAAACATACAGGGCCAGGAAATTCAAAGGACCCCAACCTGATTCAGTCACAAAAGGTCTTGATGAGGCATATTACAAACTGTCAGAACTCCACGATAGAGAAAGAACTGTAAAAACAGTAAAAGGAAAGCATCAAACTCACATTTAAGTGAGTTTCCATTAGACTAACAGCAGATTTCTCAGCAGAAAGCTTACAGGACAAAAGATAAAGGGATAATACATTCAAATTCCTACGAGAAAAAAACTGGCAATTCTATGCTCAGCAAAGCTGTTCTTCAAATATGAAGGAGACGCAAAAATTTTCCAAGACAAACAACAACTCAGGAAATTTGTCACCACCAGACTAGCCTTAGAAGAAACGCACAAGGGAGTGTCACATTCGGAAATGAAAGGGTGGTAACACCGCAGTGAAAACACATGAAAATGGTAACACTCACTCACAGGGCACATACACAAAGACAAGGGAAAAGGAACCAAACCTCATCAATACAGAAAAGCACCATGCCACCAAGATGGATACACAGAGAGGAAGACAGGAACAAGGGATATACAAAATAAGCGGGAAAATTAACAAAATGCCTGGAGTAAGTCCTTACCTATCAGAAACTTTAAACATAAACACAGTAAACTTCTAATTATAAGATTTTCACTAATTGAATACATAAAAAGCAAGAACTGGAGATAAGCTGTCAGCCAATCACTTCACCAGTAGAGACACACAACGAATGAAAACGGAGGGATGGAGTAAGACACTCCACACAGAGAGGAACCAAAGGTCAGCAGAAGTAGCCACACTTAGATCAACACCCGTTAAGTCAGAAACTGACATTTTAGACAGAGATCACAAACAATGATAAGGGAGCCTTTCAACAAGAGGAGATAATGATTGTACATATTTAAGCACTGATTGTCTGAGCAGCCAATTATATAACGCAAATATTATGAGATGTAAAGGGTGAGGTAGACTCCAGGACAATGATTGTTAGGGACTTCTTCAGTGGACAGCTCAGCCACACAGAAAATCAGCAGAGAAACACCAGAGCTAAACTACAATAAGGCGCAGAGGGCCAGAGACATCTGCAGAACATTTCATGCAATGGCTGCAGAACACACACTTCCCTCATCAGCACATGGAGCATTTTCCAAGGCTGACCATAAGTCAGGCCACTAAACAAGTCCCAACAAATTTAAAAACAATCAAAATTAAATTACTTATTTTCTCTAATAATGGATAAAAAGAGCAATTAAGAACAAGGGGCACTTTAGAAATTTTACAAATGCATAGAAATTGAACAGCATGCTCTATAATGACCAATGGGGTCAACAAAGAAACCAAAAGGAGAAATGAAAAATTTCTTAAAACAGTGAAAATGGAGGTCAGTGCTGTGGCTTAGTATGTTAAGCCTCTGGCTGTGGTGCCAGCATCCCACATGGGAGTCCTGGCTGCTCCACTTCTGATCCAGCTCCCTCCTGATGGCCTGGGAAAGCAGTGGAAGATGGCTGAAGTGTTTGCGATCCTGCACCCATGTGGGAGACCTGGAAGAAGCTCCTGGCATCAGATTGGCACAGCTCCAGCCATTGCGGCCATTTAGGGAGTGAACCAGTGGATGGAAGACCTCTGTCTCTCCCTCTGTCTATAACTCTGCTTCTCAAATAAATAAATCAATCTTAAAACACACACACACACACACACACACACACACATACACACAATGAAAACAGGGCTGGCGCTGTGGCTCACTTGGCTAATCCTCCACTTGCGGCGCCAGCATCCCATATGGGCGCCAGGTTCTAGTCCCAGTTGCTCCTCTTCCAGTCCAGCTCTCTGCTGTGGCCTGGGAAGGTAGTGGAGGATGGCCCAAGTGCTTGGGCCCTGCACCCACATGGGAGACCAGGAGGAAGCACCTGGCTCCTGGCTTCGGATTGGCATAGCACACCGGCCGTAGCGGCCATTTGTGGGGTGAACCAATGGAAGGAAGACCTTTCTTTGTCTCTCTCTCACTGTCTAACTCTGCCTGTCAAAAAAAAAAAAAAAAAAAAAAAAAAGAAAGAAAACAAAAACACAGCACACCAGAGCATGCAGAATGTAGTGATAGCAGTACTAACAGGGAAGTTTGTAGCATAAAGTAACTGCATCATGAAAAAGAAAAAAAAGAAGGATCTCAAACACACAAATTAACTGTACTGCTCAAGGAGAAAAATGAATACAAACGAAAAGCAGAATTAAAAGGGAAAAAAACAAAGATCAAGACAGAAATAAAAGGGCTTAAAATACAAAAGATCAACAAAAATGAAGTTAGGTTTTTTAAAAAATAAATTATTTTCTCATTTGTATTTTTATTTTTTATTATTTATGATTTTTGACAGGCAGAGTGGACAGTGAGAGAGAGAGACAGAGAGAAAGGTCTTCCTTTGCCGTTGGTTCACCCTCCAATGGCCGCCGTGGCCAGCGCACTGCACTGATCTGATGGCAGGAGCCAAGTACTTCTCCTGGTCTCCCATGGGGTGCAGGGCCCAAGCACTTGGGCCATCCTCCACTGCACTCCCTGGCCACAGCAGAGAGCTGGCCTGGAAGAGGGGCAACCGGGACAGAATCAGGCGCCCCGACTGGGACTAGAACCCGGTGTGCCGGCGCCGCAAGGTGGAGGATTAGCCTAGTGAGCCGCGGCGCCGGCCCTCTCATTTGTATTTTTAAATGTTTATTCATTTTTATTTATTTAAAAGGCAGAATAACAGAGAGAGAGAGGAGGAGAGATCTTCCATTTGCTGTTTCATGCCCCTAAATGCCCACAACAATTGGGGCAGGGCCATGCTTAAGCCAGGAGTCAGGAACTCCATCCAGAGTGGGTGGCAAGGGACTCAAGTACTTGAACCATTATAAGCTACTTCCTAGGACAGGCATTAGCAGGAAGGCAGATGGCTGGAGTTAATCCCAGACACTCCAATGTGGGATAGTGGCTTCCCAAGTAGCTATTTGACCTGCTGCACCAGAACACCTCTTGCGGTTAATTCATTCTGAGAGGAGGAGCGTGGTGGGGGCAAGAGGTGTGGAGTGACCACACAGACCCCTGGAGTCAGGTGAAAGTGGGCCTGAGACAAGCAGCCTGCAGACTCCTTTATTTCAGTTGCTACAGCAGCTTAAATAGCCAAGGCAGCCAATCCGTCAAGGGGCAGTTTATGCCCTAACCAGTCACAGCCTGTTGCCAGGCAGTTTCAGAAACCATCCAATCACAGCCTGTTGCCAGGCAGTTTCAGAAACCATCCAATCACAGCCTGTTGCCAGGCAGTTTCTGTTGCCAGCGGCCATCTTGGCATGGCCTTCTCATTCCACCACATTTCCCGTTTTTCATTTATTTTTGAGCAACAGGAGGCATGATCCTTGGCCATACCATTGTTGACCCCGTTTCCATGTGGTCTCTGTATGCAGCTGTGCCTGTCTTAGGTTGCCCCCCAGGGGATCTTACCCGTCATTGACTAACCAGCACTCAAAACAAGAGACCACAGGAGTGCTTGCTCAGATGGGGGTAGGAATGAGGAACAATGATAATCAGGAATGGCATGACCGCACACAGGCCGTGGGCCGTTTGAATGGCTGACCAGAGCTAGTGGGGTATAAAACAGTAATGGATATGGCTATGGGCAGCTTCTCAGGGTAGGATGATAGGGCAGGTACATCCGCTAACAAGGCGGACTCTCAGTCTTGTTCAGCTGGTTCTGGTTGACTGTCAGTTGCAGGCTTGATGTTCCTGGCTGGTACCCAAATGGGCTGTCCCGCATTCTCTGCAAAGACACAAGCATATCCTCGGCCCTTCATTAGCAGAAGCCTTTCTACAGGTGTTGGAATCCAGGGCCTTAATTCTGTGTTCACTTCAACATTAACAGCAAATGTGCAGGTGGCATGTGGTCTAGTGGCTGCTCTGAGAGCCTGGGGTGCCCAAGGACTGCCACAAATGTGCAGATCCTCACTGGGTATGGATGGGATGACCTCACATGGGTTATTGCCTCGAGGTCATCTAAGTTCATCCCAAGGGTACTTGGGGGGGTGGCTGACTAGGCATTGCTACCTTGTTTGCCACCTTGTTTGGCTACCTTGTTTGGCTACCTTGTTTGCTGTCATGTCATTTTCACTGTCAGAGCTCTCTCTCCCTAAGTCATCAACTGTTGCCTCTGAGGCAGCAGCCTAGAGTGTCAGGCTCTTATCACTCACAGATTCACTATAGAAATCTGTGTGGGCTTCTGAGAGGGGGCTATCTTTCCCATGTTGGAGTGTTTAAGAGCGGCGCACCACACCAACTCTAGCCAAAGGAAAGACACGCACAGCACTGTTGCCCTAACAAAACAAATTCCTAGCACCTCAGCTGCTGATGGCATTATTCAGGAGATTCCCTACATTAGACGAACAGACAGTGGTGTATCATATCATAAGTATGTCCTGTGCTTAGTGGGGGACTTCCTTGATTCATTAGGTCAAGGCTGTATGCCCACATGGTGTCTCCTGAGCATCACCTCTCTCAAGTGAGGGAAGATGACTTGGTTCCGAATTCTGGGATGATCGGTCCTTTATGTGAATTTGGCAGGTGAACCGAAAGTAAAAGGAGGAGTCGAGAAGCGGCGTTATGCTTCTGGGCGGCGTGTGCCTAACCTGGGGTCACTTTGAGGACAAGGACAAGGAAAGGGGCTTAGGAGGGGGCTCTGTGCTTCATAGAACCAAACAGCACACAAAACATGAAGTGGCCTACTTGCCAAAATCAAGGGGGGACCTCGCCGAGTCTGACACGCTGTCTCTCTCGCAGTCACATTGGCGCGCCACTCCCAAAGTTAGTTTTTTGAAAGCATAAGATCAACAGGGGCTGGTGTTGTGGCACAGCAAGTAAGGCCACAGCCTGTGATGCCAGCCTCCCATATGTGCACCTGTTCATGTCCCACCTCCAATTCAGACCCAGCTTTCAGCTACTAGCCTGGGAGAACAGCAAAAAGTGGCCCAAGTGATTGGGCCTCCACCACTCATTTGGGAGACCTAGATGAAGCTCCTGATGTGGCTTTGGTCTGTCCCAGCCCTGGCTGTTGCAGCCATTTAGGAAGTGAACCAGCAGATGGAATAAATCTCTCTCTCTCTCAGATAAATGAGTAAATAGTCTTTTTTTTTTAACAAAAAAAGTAGAAATCAACAAACCTTTAGCCAGAATAACTAAGGAAAAAAGACCCAAATAAACACAATTGAAAAAAGGAAACATTACAACTGATACTACAGAAATGCAAAGGATCACCAAGAACTAATATGCCAATTAACTGAATAATCTAAAAGAAATGGATAAATTTCTAGACAGAGATAACCACCAAAACTGAATCACAAAGACATTGAAAATATGAACAGACCAATAACAAGTAAGACTGAATGGTAATTATAAGCCTCCAAACAAAGAAAAGCCCAGGATTTAACATCTTTGCTGAATTTTGCCAAACATTTAAAGAACTAACACCAATTCTCTTCAAACTACCCCAAAAGAACTCAAAGGGAAGCAATTCTTGTAAACCCATTGAATGAGGCCAGTATGACCCTTATACCAGAACCAAACAAGGACACAACAACAACACAAAACTACAGGCTAAAATCCCTGACGAATATGGATACACAAGTTCTCAACAAAATATTAGGAAACTGAAGGTCTGGCATTGTGACAGAAAGGGTTAAGCAATACCTATGGTGCCAGCATCTTAAAAGGGAGTTACAGTTAGTCCTGCCTGCTGTGCTTCTAACCCTCCCACTGATGCAGCTGGGAAGGCAGTGGAAGATGGCCCACATGCTTGGGTCCCCATTCCCCGCGTGGGAGACCTGGACAGTTTCTGACTCCTGGCGTCAGCCAGGTCCAGCTCTGGCTGTTGCAAGCATTTGAGGAATAAAAAAGTAGATGGAAAGTCTCTACCTGCATTTCAAATAAATAAATAAATCTTTTTTTGGTAATTATTAGCAAGCTGAATCTCACAGTACATCAAAAAGATTATACGCCATGGCTAAGTGTGATTTATCCCAGGAATGCAAGAATGCTAATTCACATAACACATCAGATCAACAGAAAGGACCAAAACCATAAAATCACCATTACAGATACAGAAAAAGCATTTGACAACATGCAACAGCCTCTCACAATTACAATACTGAACTTGATTTTTATTTTAAAAAATGATTTACTGGGGCCGGCGCTGTGGCATAGTAGGCTAAGCCTCTGCCTGCAGCACCAGCATCCCATATGGACACCAGTTTGTGTTCCAGCTGCTCCTCTTCTGATCTGGTTCTCTGCTTATGGCCTGGGAAAGCAGCAGAGGATGGCCCAAATGCTCAGGCCCCTGCACCAATGTTGGAGACCCAAGGAAGGCTCCTGGCTCCAGATTGGCCCAACTGCTGCAGCCATTTGGGGAGTAAGCCAGCAGATGGAAGACATTTCTCTCTGTTGCTCCATACTCTGCCTCTCCAAACAAAGCTAACAAAAATTTAAAAATAAAAAAGGTTTATTTATTTGAATGTCAGTTACAGATAGAGAAAGGGAGAAACAGAGATGAGAAAGAGAGATCTTTCATCTGCTGACTCAGTCCTCAGTTGGTCCCAACGATCAGCTTTGGGCTAGGCCAAAGCCAGGAACCAGGAGCTTCCTCTGGGTCTCCCACATGGGTGCAGGGGCCCAAGGATTTGGGCCATCCTCCACTGCTTTCCCAGATGCATTAGCAGAGAGTTAGATGGGAAGTACAGCAGCCAAGAACTGAGCAGGCACACACAGTGGATATCTGCATCACAGGTGGCAGCTTTACCCTCTATGCTATGACATCAGCTCTGGAATTTGCTTTCTAAAAACCAATACAACAATTCCATTCTTGGTAGCCATATGGGTACCGGTTTGAGTCCCAGCTGTTCTGCTTATTTTCCAGCTCCCTGCAAATGGCCTAGGAAAGCAGTGGAAGATGGCCCAGATGTACTGTGTCATCCAGCAATTCTTCCAGTGTGCATACATGCAAAGGAAATCACTGCACCAGAGTTCACTCTTTGCTTATTGCATTAGTATTCACACTAGTCAAGATAGACAATCAACCCAAGAGTCCAGTGACAGATGACCAAGGGATAAAGGAAATGCAGTAATGAGTGGGCATTTCCCTCTGGACACTAGATATCTGCATTCCACACGTGTGTCTGATGGCTACCTCCAGCTTCCTGCTAACACACACCCTGGGAGGCAGCAGTGACAGCTCCAGTGGTTGGGTTCCTGCCACTGACATGGGAGAACTGGACTGAGTTTCCAGCTCCTGGCTTCAGCCTGGTCCATGCCAGTCCCTAACCCCTGTGGGCATGTGGAGCGTTAGCCAGCAAGTCAAAGTGTGATTCTACTCTCTCTGCCTCTCAAATAAATGAACATTTTTAAAAATTTTCAGACTTAAAAATTAAAAATGTATAATTCTTCCACCTGTTTTTATCTTCCTTTATGAAACTGTGAATGTATTTTTTAAAAGATTTATTTATTTTATTTGAAAGGTAGCATGAGAGAGACACAAAATGGTCACAATGGCAGGAGCCAAGCCAATCTGAAGCCAGGAACTTCTTCCAGGTCTTCCATATGGATACAGGGGCCCAAGGACTTGGCCCACCCTCTGCTGCTTTCCCAGACGCATTAGCATGGAGCCAAATCAGAAATGGAGCAACCGTGTGGTGAACCAGCACCCATAGGGGATGCTGGCGTTGCAGGCAGAGACTTTACCCACTTTGCCACAATGTTGGCCCCAAAACTGTAAATGTCTTCAGATGTGAATCTATTTTTTTTTTTTTTACAGGCAGAGTGGACAGTGAGAGAGAGAGACAGAGAGAAAGGTCTTCCTTTGCCGTTGGTTCACCCTCCAACGGCCGTCGCGGCCGGCACACCGTGCTGATCCGAAGCCAGGAGCAAGATGCTTATCCTGGTCTCCCCATGGGGTGCAGGGCCCAAGCACCTGGGCCATCCTCCACTGCACTCCCTGGCCACAGCAGAGAGCTGGCCTGGAAGAGGGGCAACCGGGACAGAATCCAGCACCCCGACCGGGACTAGAATCCGGTGTGCCGGTGCCGCTAGGCGGAGGACTAGCCTAGTGAGCCGCGGCGCCAGCGTGAATCTATTCTTAATCTACATACTGCCTTAAACTCAGAAAGTTCTCTGAATAAATTAATTCTACTCAGTTACCGAAACTGGACTTCTTTCTCAGCATGATAAACTGCTTATGCAGAGTTTTCTTTAAAAGCTTTCTCTTACATGTCAAGAATATCTCTACAATATCTTCCAAGGTTCCCAGCATAGTAGACAGATTTGTCTGTCTCCACTGGTCTGATAGGGTGGAGCGGCAGACTGTCAAGGTCCCAGTAGGAAACAAGTACCATATTCAAAATGGGAAACTCCACAAAGCCTTTGTAAGACCAACTCAGGCTGAGGTTTGAAAAGCCACGGAAACACTGCAGAATCCAGGGCTAGCAAAGCTAGAGTCACATGCACGGGCCGCTTCATCCGAGGAGCATGGGCGGCCTGAGAGTCAGGAGGGGACGAGCCAGGGGAGTCGATTCCCACTGTCCATCCTAAGAAGGGGTCCCTGCTGGCTGAAGCAGTGCCAGAGAACAAGGAGCCTGTGGCCGTGGTCTGGGACAGTGGAGTGGACTGGGAGGACCACTGGGAGCCATCCAGCCCCCGTATGCCTCTCAAGCCTCGCACAGTCTTCAGGGAAGATGTACACCCTCAGTGATCAGTAAAGCCCTGATGCTGGGGGCGGGGAATGTAGTCAAGTTTCAGCTGTGTTACCTGGCACTAAAGAAACCAGCATAAATGTCGGCCTCCACCTGGCTGGAAGCAGAGCACTACGGGTGAGTGAAAGAGGAAGATGAAAACTTCAGTTTTCAAAGTTGTATTTGATTACTTGAAAGGCAGAGTGACAGGGAGGGAGGAGGAAAATGAGATGAGAGGATAGAGGGGGAGAGGGAGGGAGGCGGAGGGAGGGGGGAGAGGGGGAGAGAGGGAGGGGGAAAGAGGGAGGGGGAGAGTGGGAAGGGGAGAGTGGGAAGGGGGAGAGAGGTAGGGGGAGGGGAGAAGCGGGAGGGGAGAGGGGAGGAAGATGGGAAAGTGAGAGAGAGGGGAGAAAGGGAGGAGGTGGGGAGGGAGGGAGGGAGTGGGAGGGAGGAAAGTGAGGCAGAGGGGAGAGAGAGAGGGAGGAGGAGGGAGAGGGGGAGAGAGGGAGGGAGAGAAGGAAGGGGAGGGAGAGAGGGGGAAGAGAGAGAGCAGAAAGGGCAGAAGGAGGAAGGGAGGGGGAGGGAGGGAGGGGGGAGAGGATGGGGAGGGGCACTGGTTCAAGTTAAAGCCACTATAATTTGCATCCTGCTCCCTGCTAATCTGCCTGGGAAAGCAGTGGAGGATGGCCCGAGTGCTTGGGCCCTGCACCCGCATGGGAGACCAGGAGGAAGCACCTGGCTCCTGGCTTCAGTTCGGCGCAGCGCGCAGCCGTAGCAGCCATTTGGGGGATGAACCAACAGAAGGAAGACCTTTCTCTCTCTTAAAAAAAAAAAAAGTGAATAAAAATCATATGATCAATATGATCATAACAAAAGAAACTGGAAAGCATTCAATAAAGATCCTTCACAGTAAAAACTCTGTACAGATTAGATATGGAAGGAGAAGACTTCAACACAATAAAGGCTATGTGCAACAAACCCACAGAGAACATCACACTGAATGGGGGGCAAGCTAAAAGCATTTCCTCTCGCATCTGGAATAAGACAAGGAAGCCCACTTTCACACCTCTGTCCGACACAGTTTTTGAAATCTCACCCACAGCAATTTGGTAACAGAAAGAAATGAATGTCATCCAGGGTGGAGATTTAGCATAGTGGTTAAAATGCCCATGTCCCACATCAGGCTATCTGGGTTTGATTCCCAACTCTGGCTCCTGATTCTAACTTCCTTCTTCTTCCTCTTCTTTTTAAAGATTTCTTTTGGGGCCAGCTCCATGGCGCACTAGGTTAATCCTCTGCCTGCGGCGCTGGCATCCCATATGGGCACCAGGTCTAGTCCCAGTTGCTCCTCTTCCAGTCCAGCTCTCTTCTGTGGCCTGGGAGGGCAGTGGAGGATGGCCTGAATGCTTGGGACCATGCACCCGCATGGGAGACCAGGAGGAAGCACCTGGCTCCTGGCTTCGGATCAGCATAGCTCTGGCCGTTGCAGCCATTTGGGGAGTGAACCAACAGAAGGAAGACCTTTCTCTCTCTCTCTCTAACTCTACCTGTCAAATAAATAAATAAAAATATTTTTTTAAAGTTTTTTTTTCTTTACGTCAGACGGGTCATGTGCCACGTTGTAACAAGTTTTAGAGGAGGCACATCTCACACAGCCACATGAGCAACCCAGTCATCATGCTTATGAACCACAAGCACCTGGCTCTTGGCTTCAGATCGTCACAGCGCTGGCCATGGCGGCCATTTGGGGAGTGAACCAACGGAAGGAAGACCTTTCTCTCTGTCTCTCTCTCTCACTGTCTGTAACTCTGTCAAATAAAAAAGTCCAACTACTAAAAGCAATTGACAGATATAATACAATCCTCATTAAAATACCAATGACATTCTTCACAGAATTAGCAAAAGCACTCAACAAATTCTTATTGAACTACAGAAGACATGGAAAATGCAAAGCAACCCTGAGCAAAAAGAACAAAGCTGGAGGCATCACAACACTGGACTTCAAAACATAATACAAAGCTATAGTAACAAAACAGCATGGTACTGCACAAAAAAGGAACTCACAACAATGAACAGAATAGAGAATACAAAATAAAAAAAAGCAAATAAAACCACACATCTATTTTAACAAAGATGTCAAAGATGTACAATGAAGAAAAAACAGTTTCTTCAATACATGGTACTGGAAAAACTGTAAATCCATACATAGAGACTGAAATTAGATCTCTTTCTTACCAATATACAAAAATCAACTCAAAATGGATCAAATTCCTAAATTTAAGACTTGAAACTACTAGAAGAAAATAGAGAGTAAACATATGAAGACATTGATGTGCTGGCGCCGTGGCTCACTAGGCTAATCCTCCACCTTGCGGTGCCAGCACACCAGGTTCTAGTCCTGGTCGGGGCGCCAAATTCTGTCCCGGTTGCCCCTCTTCCAGGCCAGCTCTCTGCTGTGGCCTGGGAGTGCAGTGGAGGATGGCCCAGGTGCTTGGGTCCTGCACCCCATGGGAGACCAGGAGAAGTACCTGGCTCCTGCCATCGGATCAGCGAAGTGCACTGGCCGCAGTGCGCCAGCCGCGGCGGCCATTGGAGGGTGAACCAACGGCAAAAGGAAGACCTTTCTCTCTGTCTCTCTCACTGTCCACTCTGCCTGTCCAAAAAAAAAAAAAAAAAAAAAAGACATTGATGTAAGCAAAGATTTTTTGGATAAAACCCCACAGCACAGGTAACAAAAGTGAAAATAAACAAGATAACAAACTAAGAAGCTTCTGCACAGCAAAGGAAATAATGAACACAGTGAAGAGACAACCTGTAGAAAGAGAAAAAATATTTGCCAACTATTCATACAACATGGAAATATGCAGAATACATATAAGGAAATCAACAGCAAAAAATAAATAATTAAAAATGGGCAAATGATTTGAAGAGACACTGCTCAAAAGAATGACAAATGGCAAGTACATGAGAAAATTCTCATCATCACTATTCATTAGGGAAATGTGAATAAAACTTCCGGGAACTATCATTTCCTCCAGTTAGAATGGTTGTATTTAAAAAGACAGAAAACAACAAGTGCTCGAATGTGGAGAAAGTGATATACTATTGACGAGGATGTAAATTAGTACAGCCATTACAGAAAACAGGATGGAGTTTCCTTGAAAGATTAAAAATAGATGTGTATGATTCAAGAATTTCACTAGTGGACATATGGCCAAAGGAAATGAAGTTGGTATATAAAAGAAATTCACACTCCCATGTTTATTGCAGCACTCTTCACAATACCCAAGATGTGGAATCAACAGGGACATCCACCAACAAAACAAAAAAAATTGTGTGTACACACATTCAGTCCTAAAAAGAAATAAAATCTTGTCGTTTGTGGTGACACGGATGAAAATGGAGAATGTTGTGTTAAGTAAAATAAGCTAGGCACAGAAAGACAAGTATCGCATGTTCACACTCACTCGTGGAAGGAAAAAAAAATCAATCTCTGGTTGAACAGTTTGACTTTCTGAGAGTTTAAGTTCTAAACCAAGTCTTCGGACCTTGGAGCTTCCAGTCAGATCCCTGGAACTCTTAAAGGGTGAGGCTCAACTTGGTGAGATAATGGTTGTTTTGAGTCAATTCAGATTATGTAAAGTACACTGGGAGGTTCTAAGATGATGCCAAATTTAAGTTGTACTCATGGCACTCTTTTCCAGCTAGTGCTGTTTTATTCAAAAAAATGGGAGTAAATTCTATATATGCAAGCCTTTACGTTGTTACACCAAAGTGATCCAAATGCCCTTAGGTTCACTTGGCTTACACGTATCTTTGCTGATTTGCTTTAAACTTGTTTTTTTAAAGGATAAAGATATTTTCAAAGTTGTTAACATAAACCAATGTCTGTGTTTACTGTTCAGGAGGTGTTCTCCTTATCAGTTATTTAAAAACATGGAAATATAATTTTGATCTTAAAAATAATTCAGTAAGTGGTGTGGTATTCAGTAACATCTCAGTGCCTTAAGTCATCTGGGCATGGTTGCTAAATAAATCTTGGGTAAAGGTAAATAAAATATGGGCGTGTGTACTCTTACATCTAAAATTCTGTAAGGGAGACTGTTTGGGTTTGCTAACATATTTTCATAAGTTGTTCATGTCTGACAACCTAAGACTGCTTGAAAGTAACTAAAGGTTTAAGTAACTTGAAAAAGGTGTGAGAAGTCACAAAAAATTGGAGAGGAATAAATCTGGGAAGAAAATTGCTATGTGATAAAATTGATTATGATTTTTAAAATACTGTTCACAGTTTTCTACAACTGGAATGTTAATACCAAAGTTACTGACCTAAGACTGAAGTCTGATCTTCTGTGACAACAATGAGGTTTTTTAAACATGTGTATTAATCTGTTAGTAAATATCTGGAAATAGTCTTGATCTTGAATTTTAAAATCTGTTTTTGCAAAAATCTGCAATGTCTCTTTTTTAACAGTTTCTATTGAACTGGTTACACTGTGCCAATTTTAGAGTTAGATCCTGTTAGACCCTCTGAGTGAGGATTCTAACACATCGAGAGGCACACCCCAAAGACTCAGAGTCCAGACCAGCTGATGCAAAAGCAAGAGGATTTATTCGGCGTCTGCACAGACGGGCCTCCTGAACTCGGGAGTCCAGAGAGCGCCCCCAGCACAGAGCCACACGGTTTATATACCCGCAGCGACCAATCAAAAGCACTATAGTGTCCATGCACACAGCAGTCCAATCCGTGAGCTGATCATGTGAAAGGCATGCGTCTTCTGTCCAATCAGCTATGGGATCACATGGGAGGCATGCACACAGCAGTCCAATCCGTGAGCTGATCATGTGAAAGGCATGTGTCCTCTATCCAATCAGCTACGGGATCATATGGGAGGCATGCACCTCGTCGCCATTTTGTTGTTTACTTCTTCAGCAGTTCCTTTCCCTGTCAGCGCCATCTTGTTCACCCTGAGGGGGACGACGTCTCGCTCCCTTCGTTCCCTTGGAGGGAGAGCAGCCTCCCTCTTCCCACACTGTTATCTGAGTATTAGGAGGCATATAAACTGGGTTAGGTCTTAGCACAGCCAGGCACAAGTGTCGCTGCTAGCTAAGCATAGGGTCCCTTATTTTTATAGCTGCACCTAATTTTAGCTCTGGGGGAAAAAGTTTAGGGCTGTAATTTTTAAACTTTATTTGGGGCAAAGGTGACTTCTTGTTTTTAATAGTGTTAGCTTAAGTCACTCCATCTTGGTTTGATTTTTAAGGTTCTTCAATCCTATAAGCTCTTTTCTGACTATTCATTTGTTCCAAATTATGGGATGATTTAATATACTCTTATATTTAAGTTTTTTTATTGTGATTTATTCAATGACCTAAGAGATTTTGTGTTCTGTCGAAGTAATCTATTGTGTTCTCTACTCTGTCAAGTTCTGATTGTTGGAAAGCATTGAGTCTTAAAAAGTTAAAATTATTTTTATGTACTTATTTAAAAATATTTGATCACTTTATCATTATGATTAAATCTGGTCTAAAATTGGTAAACTCACTCTGACTAAATGGATGGCTATTATTTCATAATGTTAAGCAATTTCACTTTAACCAGATACTTTAAGTCCTCTTGGCACCTTTAACAGACTTTATGAAAACCAAGGTTCTGAATTCTTTGGAATTTAGTATTTCCAGTTGGGCCCCTGGAAATGTCAAAGGATCTATCTCTCATCTTGTAGAGATCACAACCAATTAGAGCTATTTGGATTATATTGTAAGTGTTTCCAAGATGTGAAATGATGCTAAACTTCCATTATGAGCATTTTTTTTCCAGCTGCTCCAATCTCTGGCTTGCAGGCAAGAATCTTTAAAGAGGGACTGACAAAGTCTCAGTCAAGCTAACCCTGAATAACCAGGCATTGCCATTTCAAAACGTAGATCAAATGGAGGTCCAGCCAAAAGGGAGGAAGAGTTCCAAAAGAGACTTAGAGGCCGGCTCCGCGGCTCACTAGGCTAATCCTTCACCTAGTGGCGCTGGCACACCGGGTTCTAGTCCCAGTCGGGGCACCGGATTCTTTCCCTGCTGCCCCTCTTCCAGGACAGCTCTCTGCTATGGCCCGGGAGTGCAGTGGAGGATGGCCCAAGTGCTTGGGCCCTGCACCCCATGGGAGACCAGGAGAAGCACCTGGCTCCTGCCTTCGGATCAGAGCAGTGCGCCAGTCGCAGCGCGCCAGCCGCAGCGGCCATTGGAGGGTGAACCAATGGCAAAGGAAGACCTTTCTCTCTGTCTCTCTCTCTCACTGTCCACTTTGCCTGTCAAAAAAAAAAAAAAAAAAAAAAAAAAGAGAGAGAGAGAGAGACTTAGAGACGATTGCAGACAGTTATGTGGCAGATACTAGACAGCTGGGTTTCAGGACCCCAAGAAAGCTCTAGGATCCACAGGCTACACGTTGAAAATTCAGAAGCCCAGAAAACTCAGATGAATCTGAAAACTCAATTTTGAGTTAGCTGGTAAGTTCTAGTATAAACTTATAGGTTGGCCCGTGCTGCAGCTCACTAGGCTAATCCTCCGCCTGCGGCGCTGGTACTCCGGGTTCTAGTCCCTGGTGGGGCACCAGTTCTGTCCCAGTTGCTCCTCTTCCAGTGCAGCTCTCTGCTGTGGCCCAGGAGGGCAGTGGAGGATGGCCCAAGTGCTTGGGCCCCTGCACCCGCATGGGAGACCAGGAAGAAGCACCCGGCTCCTGGCTTCGCATCGGCGCAACGCGCCAGCCATAGCAGCCATTTGGGGGTGAACCAACTGAAGGAAGACCTTTCTCTCTGTCTCTAATTCTGCCTGTCAAAAAAAAAATAAATAAATAAACTTACAGGTTACACAGTGACACTAGTTAAACCCAGCAACCCAGAGCCATAACTCACTGTCTACACTGTGAAAATCCTGAAGACTAAGGATGGCAGAGATGTCTGCCACAACTTCTCCTTTAAGTCAGGCTTAGATATAAGTAAGCACTAGTTAAAACACCGGTTAAATCTAACAGCCCAGGAAGTCAGGCTAAGCCATCAGGGAGGCCTGACTTGCTGCCTCATTTCTCCTCTTTTCCAGAAGGGAAGCTGACTGTTCCACAGGACTCTCCACTGTGATTTACGGTTTGATCCAGACCTTACAGGAGGAATGACTGAACTTTTCTGTAATAGTGCCTAGCCACAATACAGAGGACCAGACAACGTAGCCAGAAAATGACAGTTTCAACTATGAGATGATTTCACAGTTAGAGTTGTTCTCCTGTGAGCATGGCAAATGGGCAGAACTCCCCTCTTAAACCAAATTGAGGGGGACATAGAACATTTTAATGATGACTTCAAACTATATAGACAGGTCACCACATTGGATCTTACCTGAAAGGTCAGAGTTCTCCTCATGGGCACGGTTTTAAGTCACAGGGAAACACTAAGTATCGGAATTTGCCCATGACCATAGCTTTCTAACTCATCCTCATGGTATTAAAAGAAATCTTCAAAAATTAGGGATGGGACTGAGCGTCCCCTTGACTTACATCGTAAAGGCTGCCTCCGTGGTCTACTTCAGTAGAGACCAGGACAAAGAGGAGTGAGCTAGCAGAAGCAGCAATGTAAGGATAGGTGGCAGGCCAATTACAAGGAGAACCAACAAGGCCAGGCCACCCCAAAATGGCCCGTGTTTTCAACATAAGGAGTCAGGGCATGGGGCAAGCAGCTGTCTGGACAGAATTTGGTTTCTGAACAGCCCTGTCAGCTCTGCCAAGAGCCACGTCACTGGAAACAGAACTGCCCTGGGGGTCAAGGACTCCTGGGTCAGAACTGCCGACCCTGTTGGCCCAAAGCTAAAAGGCCCTTCATTCCGCCCAGTTTCCAAAGTAACGATTGCTATTGCGGGGATGACCTAGGGTCAGTGATGCTGCAGGTCAGACTGTACATTTCCATTTAGAAACACTGCCTATTCTGTCCTAGCCTCCTGTTCACACCAGCTCTCCTCCTAGTCCAGCCATGTAACAGGACTAACCGGATGCCTTCCTTAAGGAGGTTCCCACCTCCCCTGGAATGTCTTGTCCAGCACCCCATGGATGGGTCTGGGCCTCACACATACCTGGCCAGGGCTAAAAGTCCACCCAGTTATTATTAAGCCTAAAAAGCCCCTCCCATCAGTTCATATTTGCCTTTAAATGAATTAAAAAAAAAAAAAAAACCAGGGCAAAGAGTAACAGCTAACTTGGACAGTCCTGCACCTATTTGGACAGGCCCTCACAGAGGACTTAAAGGGCCTATCTCCTGAGTGGGGTACAAAACAATCCAGAATGCAGATGGTTTACTTGTCTGTTCCCCTCACCAACCCCAGACTCTGCTAATTCATACTCAGCAACCCTTTGTCCTGGAGCAGGAGGAGGTGGAGGAGGAGAAACAGAGGGAAGAACAGGACCCCTCTCCCTTGTAAGCCCCAGTCTTCTGAATACAGACTGCACGCTCAGCACTCGGCTCTCTGCTGAGCCTCCCGCCTGGCCTGCCAGCTGTATTCTCGCCATTTAACCATGTAACCTTGGTTTCCCCAGGCTGAGCGGGCACTCTCAGATTCTGTCTCATCTGTTCTGACGGACGCTCTACCCCAGTAAATTTTACTATCTTTCTTACCACTAAGGGGAAAAAAAAGTCATTGAAAAAGGGAGTAGAATAATGATCACTAGCGACTAGGAAGCAGGGTCCCCCTTAGAGAAAAGTTAGCCAATGAGTACCAAAATACAGCCAGATAAGAGCAATCAAGTGTTGTACAGCACAGGTTAATGACAGCCTTCAACAATTTATGATGCATTTCAAAATAATTAGAAGAGCCTGAAAGTTTCCAACACAAAGAAATGATTGAGGACATGTAAATGCTAATTTCTCTGATTTGAGCATTATACACAGCACACATCTATTTAATTATCATAATATATTCCATAAGCACAAAAGGAAATTTACAAGTCCATGGAAACTTCCTACCATGAAAACACCATTCATGGATTTCAAAGTCTTTGCACCAAAATAATTTTAATTCCAGTATCCCATGAACTTTTTGACTTACTCTCATATGCACAAGTATGTCATTAAAGCTTTAAAAATATATATAGAAAAGGCCTACCTCTGGAAAAACAGTACTCATTTCTAAATTGCTCACACACAGCTATTTGAAGTATGTCCTGAGGTTAGCCATCTAGTGCTATTTTGTTTTTACCAAAAAACAAGCATGAGCACCATGTCTGGAAGGCACCAGATCTACGTCCTCTTGGATTATGAGACCAACCAGTCTCTGCTTTCAGGAGCAGCAAGCAAACGTACAGAACCAAGTCCTGTCTAACCACGCAAATGAGCTCTTCCACTGGCTGCCTGCCTCCTAGCTACACCCTTCAGTCTGCTCAGTCCACCTCTAGGGACAATGCATACTGGGATCTTTCAGAGGAACCACACATGCCCTGACATCACCTGTCACCTGTGGGTAGACCCTAACCTCCCACTGCATTTTAGTGATGTCGGCACTGTGACTCTGGGACCACCCACACTCGCTTGGTCATTTAGTCCACACTACTTCCTGCCAGCCCACTAGCACTGGATCATGAAGGTGTGGGGCGGCCAGGCCCCTCACACAGCTCCCACTCTGGTGGGGAGACAGACATTAGACAAATGAGGCCATTTCAGAGAGTGGTAAGTACTGAGAGGACGGAAATGCAGGGTGACAGATGCACCGTGACTCCTGTGTGGGCCGCACGTGCTGGGGCAGCCAGGCAGAGCCCCTTTAGTGAGGTGATGCTTGCACATGACTGAACCTTCATCACGCTGAAGCAGGGCCTCAGGAGACACAAGACCGACTTTGTCAGTCCTCCTACTGGCCCAGCTACACCCAGGCAGAGGGTGGCAGATCCTGTCAAGCAGATGGACTTGCACTCGGTTGTCAGAGTCCTAATAGAAATTACAACGAGCACAGCCACAGCAGTGCCATTTAACAGAACGATCAATGACATACAAAGATTTTACAAAGATCTGGCTCCGACTGTGTGACAAACACTTGCAAACAGTTGTACGTAACTGTGTTAAATATTCAGTGTTGAACACTGCAGTTCCTCAAGGCAGGGGAGGGACATCCTTTTGGGAATGTCCTCTGCCCAAATCCACAACTTACCCAAGGGAGCTGGGAGGAACATTATTTTATTGAAGCCACAGCTACTTCAGGTGTTCTTCTCTGTTAGTTACAGACAGCCCAGCCTAGCCCAGCCTGTATGAGTTAAGGCTGCCTGAACCCTGAAAAATCCTTGGACTCCAGGCAGAGTCTGGAGCAGCCTCCTGAGCTGGGGTACCGAGAGGCGTTGTCCTGTGTTGGGGTAGGGCTGGGCGGCCTACACTCCCTCTAGTAAAAGGCCAGCTCCTGCAAAGTCTTTGGATGTCACAGGGGACAGCAGGTTAATGCCAGGTACGGTGGGTGGGCTCTCTCAATGGCCATCCCACCTGCCCCCTAGTTTACTTCTGTATTAGAGAGTCTAGAAAGCTGACTTCCACTTCTCAGGGTGCTGTGCAGCTACAGCGCTGGCATCTAGTGGGGTTCCAGTTTCACCTGGAGGACATCATCCAGGGGTCTTGGCGCTGGACCCGAGCAGTGCGAGGCAGCAGGCACAAGCAGGCCGTGACAGCTGGAGATAAACTCACAGGCAGATGCAGCTGGTTCTGCTGTGGCTGCCACGGCAGTTGTGGGCACCCGGTCTCTAATTTCCCAGGTGCCACAGAGTGGGAAGGGACAGCTGAGGTGCTTCTGCTAAAATCCTAATGTGGCAGGTTGCTAACTTCACTGTACATCAGAATCACCAGGAACACTTGTTCAGACACAGATTATGGGGGCCCACCCCCAGAGTTTCTCACTCACAAGGTGCAGCCCAAGATTATGCCTTTTCTATCAAGTTCCTTGGTGGCACCCACGCTGCTGCTGCTGGCTGGGAAGCTACCAGACTACTCTTTTTTTTTTTTTTTTTTTTTGACAGGCAGAGTGGACAGTGAGAGAGAGAGAGAAAGGTCTTCCTTTGCCGTTGGTTCACCCTCCAATGGCCGCCGCGGCTGGTGCGCTGCAGCCAGCGCACCGCGCTGATCTGAGCAGGAGCCAGGTGCTTCTCCTGGTCTCCCATGGGGTGCAGGGCCCAAGCACTTGGGCCATCCTCCACTGCACTCCCTGGCCACAGCAGAGAGCTGGCCTGGAAGAGGGGCAACCGGGACAGAATCCGGCGCCCCGACCGGGACTAGAACCCGGTGTGCCAGCGCCGCAAGGCGGAGGATTAGCCTAGTGAGCCGTGGCGCCGGCCCAGACTACTCTTTGAAAGTACAATCTATTTCTCCCGCTGCACTGTTCCTATGTGTAACCTGCAAGCCCTTCCAGGCAATTCCATGAATCAAAGCCCTCTCTGCTTAAACTGGCTTGAGAGGATCCTGTTGCCAGCAACTTCAACCCTTGATCCATCTAACACCCTGAGTCGCATCTGCTGACACTCTCAGCACTCCTGCGATTCTCTACGGAATCCTCATCTTCTCTGCAGTGAGCCCTGTGCCACCACCACTGGTCCCTGGCTGTCTCTCGTAGATTCTCATGACTGACGCTGACGGGCACGGGGACCCAGCAGAGGCCCTTCCACTGCACAATCACATCTGACCAATCCCCACTTTCTCTTAAGATAATCCAACCAGGAATCTCCAAGGAAGAACACGGTTATGGTCTACCATCCCAAAGGCACAACAGTATCTTGAATTTTTACACGGGGAAAAAAAAGTAAAGAAATAACCAAGTCTTTGATTAGCCAAAAGTTATGGGCCAGAGATGGGCTTCAGACTCCATTTTAAGATTTGATCCTCTTTTTTTCTTTTCCTGGTAAAGTATCTTAATGTGGAATTTATAATAAAAATGACCTAAAGGAGCCCTCTCTGAAGGGTATAGGAATGTGTAAGATGGATAAAATGGCATCTTGCTAGACATGTCCATTTAAAAATTGGTTAAAAGATATTATTTACCCAATGAACCATAAGGGCTGGGAAAAAATTCCAACACAATAACAGTCCCTCAGGTAAATGCCCCTTGAGACAGATTTTTAAATGTGTATCATTTATTTGATAAAGCATTGAGGTCTATGCAGAGAGGAGCTACGGTCTGCTGCATAAAGGAGGCCTTCAGACAGCTTTAAAAATGCATACTCTTTACACCCAAATGCCGAGAGAAAATCCCAGCGCGAAGCGGTTATTAGGACCAAAGAGCAATCACCTCTCACAACCAGGCGGCACAGTGGGTTGAGCCGCTGCTTGCAATGCCGGCATCCCATGTGGGAGTGCCAGCTCCAGTCACGGCTGCTCTGCTTACAGGCCAGTCCACCTCAGAGGCAGCAGGTGATGGCCCAAATACTTGGGTCCCTGCCATCCACATGGGGGACCCGAACAGAGCTCTTGGCTCTTGACTCCAGCCTGGCCCGGTCCCAGGCATTGTAGCCATCTGGCTAGTAAACCAGCAGATCCAAGACTGACACTTCTCTTTCATGCCGATAGATAAATAAATCTTAAACACACCCTCCTCCCAAAATCAAATACAAGAGGTAACACAGCCAGTGCATTTAAAAATTTTTTTCTCCTAAGTACTTATATAAATGATCACTACTCGCTTCAGGGGCCTGGGCTGAGGGAGGGCCTGATTTCCCCTATGAATAAAAAAAATCGGACAGACAGGAGCGAACTCTCGTGGAGTTCAGGCTGGCGCAAGCGTCTCAACCTCTCCGTCTCGTCAGAATCACCTGGGGAACCTTCCCCAGCCACACTGGGGTGAGAGTGGGATGCTGATTGCTCTGAACTCCCAGAGTGATTCTCACCTGTGGTCTGGGACGAGCCCCACCAGGCTGGATAGAGAATCTCAAGCTCAGAGACTCCAGACTGCTTGTCCAGGATCACATGGGAAGCCTGGGAGAGAACCCAGGTGGGTTTTATTTTGTCCGCAATTTCAAGCTTTCTTCCATTGTACCCACATTTCAGATATTTAAGCAGTGGACAGGAGCCACATAGCCACACCACCAAACACTGAGAAAGCACAAGGGGTAAAACCTACTTCCATTCCCTACGTATCAGAACAGTTAGCGCTTCCTTACAGTCTCCGAGATCCTGCTTTTTTCTCTATACTGTCTCTATTTGAAACATGAGCCACTATGTTTGCCTATTTTTAAATTTTATACTCCAAGTATTCAGCCTAACTCTAAAAGTCTCCATTGGGTTTTGTCCTAATCTGTTTTCGGGTGCTCTAACAAAATATCTAAGGCTGACCGAGAAAGAGAGAGAAAGAGAAAGAGAAAGAGAAAGAGAAAGAGAAAGAGAAAGAGAAAGAGAAAGAGAAAGAGAAAGAGAAAGAGAGAGAAAGAGAGAGAGAGAAAGAGAGAAAGAGAGAAAGAGAGAAAGAAAGAAAGTGTGGGGGGTCTGTCGCTATGGTGCCGTGGACTATGCCTCGCCTACGTTGGTGCTGGCGTCCCATATGGGCGTCAGTTCCCATCTCAGCTGCCCCTCTTCCAGTGCAGCTTTCTGCTACGGCCTGGAAAACCAGCAAAAGATGGCCCATGTGCTTGGGCCCCTGCACCCTTGTGAGAGATCTGGAGGAAGCTCCTGGCTCCCGGCTTCCACTCAGCCCGGCTCAGGCCATGGCGGCCATTTGCGGAGTGAACCAGTGGGTAGAGAGCCTTTCTCTCTGTCTCTCCCTCTCCTGACTGTAACTCTGCCCCTCAAATAAGTAAATAAAAGTCTTTAAAAAAAAAAAAATCTAAGGCTTGGAATCATAAAGCAGTTGAGTCATGGTTCTGAAGGCCAGGAAGTTCCGGATGCAGGCTGCTCTGTTTAGGATCTCCGGCTGCATCTTCATAGGCTGGGGAGACAGGAAGAGGAAGAGGTGAGTGCAGGAGCATGCGCAGCAGAGAACCAGGCACCAGCCAGCCTTGCTTTACTAGAAGCTATTCACCAGAGAGCTCCCACAGCTGCCTCCCCGGGTGGACCCCCCCCCCCACCTCCGTGACCCAACTACCTTTAAAAGCCCCACTACATCACAATTGCTATTCCACTAGCAATGATATTTCTTAAAAAAAAAAAAAGCAATAACATTTCTTCTTCTACTTGTTGTTAAGATTTACTTATTATTTGAAAGGCAGAGAGTGAGTGAGCTTCCATTTGCCAGTTCACTCCCCAAATGGCTGGGTGTGGGCCAGGCTAAAACCAAGAGCCACACCATACCACAAAGTGCTTGGGCCATCGTCTGCTGCCTTCCCAGGTGCAGTAGTAGGGAGCCGCCTCAGAAGTGGGACAGCTGGGCCTTGAATTGGCGCTCCGGTATGGGAGGCTGGTGTTGCAAGTTGTGAGCACCTGTGCCGCAATGCCAAGCCCTGGCAATTACATTCCAACATGAGCTTTTCCAGGATGCACCACAGCAGTTTTATATTAATTTCAGAAGTGAAAGTAGTCGCTGAAAACTTCAAGGAATACGAACATGCTCAGGATAGGAAACAAAAGGCCCTTGGCCTCTCCGCCCCAGTGTCTACAGGAAACCTTTTTTGTTCTCTGCACATTTTGTACAATTCTGTCATCTGTTCTTTTTCTTCTACTTAACCAAGTGCTCTGGGCATCTTCCCATGTTAATGCATACTGACCTATGTCACTGGCGGTAGTCCACTGAATAAATGCTCCATAATTCAGCTAACCCATCTCCTAGCGATACATCTAAAAGCCTTCCATCAGAAACAAGCACGTGAACAACCAACAGATTCAGTAACCCCCCATCCTCCAGCTCACACTCCAGTCTGTCTGCTGCTCCAGTAGGGCTGCCTCCCTGAATCCTGCAGACCCAGCCCTCACGCTGTACTCTGAAGATGGAGGGCTGGGGAGGAAGCCTCCAATGGACTCTCCGGCTTATGGTTAAAAAAGAAAGAAAGAAAGAAAGAAAGAACCTGCAAGGAGTGACCCTGATAATTCACCTCACATCCCAGGCAATTCAAGCCCAGGATGCACCTGAACTAAAAACGTGCCCTGGGAAACCCCCATAACTCAAGGACTTTAGGTCTCCTGTGCAGAGTCACCTTTGTTTCCCTAGTCCCGCCTCTTGCTGCTGGGTCAGGAAGGGGAGGCAAAATGTAAACAGCTATTCAGCCACACAGGTGTGCTTCTTGTTTGTTTAAACATCAAAGAAGCAAAGCAAATTGAAACTTGTTGCCCAAAGTTCGAATTTTGCAACAGCAAAATTTCAAAAAGATGCTGTTGAACCCAGAGATGCCACTTGTGGGCAACCCAGCCTAAGAAAATAATCAGGTTTGTGCAGAAATATTGAGAGTCCATGCCCTGAATGCAAACCTCCAGGGCTGGAAGCTAGGATCCACTGTTCACTAGCACATGTCTCCTCCTCTCTGAAGTGGGAGAACACCTGTACCTCCTCACTGGGCTCCCCACACAGAGCGAACGCACATCAGCCTTTTAGAAAAAGCCAGAAGGCTTTGTAAATGTTGGCTTCTATCATCAGTAATAGGGATGGGTTCAGTAATGATGGAGTTTTAGGTGGCCATGGAAATTCACTATAGGAAAATTATTAGGTGTGTCTGCGCTGTACGATTATGAGCTTCTGAAATATTTTTCACATTCTGTGAAGACTTCTACAATAAACACTGATTGATTTTATGATCTAGAATTTTTGTTTTTAAAAAGCATTTGGGACATGTGTGTACTTCAGCCCACACTGCTCCTACTGTCATAGCCGTGTCCACGCTGCCTCAGCTAGAGCGGTGAACCCTTGCTCCGCTCTCTGGCTCTCTCTGGTATGTGTGACCCCTCCCCCAACACTGCTGCCCCCCTACCCCCCTACACCCAAAACCCCCACACCCCCACACACCTTCTCTTCCCAGGTAAGAGTCTATAAATTCACTCAGGCTCAACCATAAAAGACTCCTAAGGCTTCACACATGACGCTAGCTACATGAACACATTTTACCAGGGAATAAGGACACAGGATGAGACCCCTGAGAGTGCAATTTTAGGCAGCATCAAGATAATGCAGGAGGTGTTGAACAGTGCAGGAAGGGAACTGGCCTCCTGATGTCCCTGAAATCAAAACTTGTCGATTTGTTAGGTTGACTCATCCATTCTGTCTCACCTCAGCACCACAGTCAGAGAAAATCCCTATCTCAACCAGTGGGAGAGCTTAGAAAGAGCTAATTCGCCCAGGTGAGAGTTTTACCCTTGAAAAATACAAGACAGGTCCTTAATGAGCACATCAGACAGGGAGGAAGCGTCCTGGGGGGATACTGTGCTGCTGCCTCGGTGTGAACAGGCAAGGCGGGAGGACCTCCCAGAATTACACATGCCTGGCTGGCTGCCCCCGGCGCCCGGCGCATGGAAGGAAGCAAAGATGAACATCCTTCCAAGTTCAAAGGTGCTATCCTGGGAAAAGGAAATGATTAGGATTTACATCTGAGCCCAGGTTTGTAACAAAGAAATTGCTTCATAATTTAAAAATTATTCATTCCTGCCTATGCCATGGCCTCATCCCTGGGGAAGTAGCAAGTCAACTGTATCCAATGAAGGATTAAAGATAATAAATAAAAGAGCGGCAATTAACTGTGCATCCCAATTTAACAGGGCTGGGCTGCTGGGTCATGCCTGAGCGGCTTATCAAATTTAGCTCTATTACTACTGTCTTGTACTTCAATTGATGCCTCTGTGCTTGCTGGCAGGCACGGGTACCATGAGGCTTTTCAGATATAAAAGAATCTGAACGTATGGATTGTTATAGGATTCTATCATTCTTACAGCACATGGCCAAAGTGTTGAAAATGGCAGTTTAATGAGTCATGCAAAGCGGCTCAGTATTCAAAGTCGTGGATTCAATTATTTTCCCCTTCCAAAGGCCATTTGAGTCAGCGTGGTATGGCTGTTTGCTAAGGCCGTGGTTCTCACTTGAATTTTGTGCTTCTTGCCCATTTCCCTGCATTTTTCCTTTCGCAATGACTGTAGCAATCAGTTGAATACACAGATTAATCAATGAAGAACATACAAGCTCCAGGGGAGCAAATGGGTCTTTAAATAGACACAAGCATTTCCAGAGAATGAATTTTTACCTTTATATCCAAAGGGACCTAAGCAATTAAAAGCAGTAACAAAAATAAGAGCTCTTAGCCATGTATTAACTGAGAAACCACAAGCAAACCACAGAAGAGGCAGAGAAAGAGGGATTGAAAGACCACAGGCTGAAGCGCTTGGGAGATGTAAAAGAATTGGAAATGAGGCCCATGACACCTGATGTGCTAACAGCTACAGTGCATTGTAGTGCTGACCAGTTAAACTCAGACTGTGATCCTCAGGATGTGTGTGGAGGTTAACCTGGTCATGACTTTGACCCAAGACCCAGGTCCTCTGTACTCTCCATGTCCACTTCTATAGCCACATCACCTCCTGTCTGTGTGTGATGAGCCTGTTCTACAGGCATAACCTCATTAAGGCAAGGTATGAGGGGTGGGGCTCTGCTGTGTGCTGGGATAGAGAAGGCAAACTCCCTGACTCGCAGCAGCAGTGTGTGTTTAAGGGAAATCCATTTCTCTGGAAGCACTGATGGAAAGCAAGGTGAAGACCACGGCACTGTTTCCATGTTTCTTCCAAAGGACCCGGGTCTTCAGCTGGCGACCACTACGACTGTCAACACAATGCTGCCATTACTGTTAACACTTGAACCATAAAGTGCTTCTTGTAAGTGCAACCTCAGGTGCTCAGAAGGGAGACAAATTGTCAAGCAAAACAGTCCACCTTGACAAGGGCTGTCCTGCGGCCCCATTATTGTAGCTTTCAGCAGAACACACCATCTCCAGCAGGCTCTACTGAGCTCTGCCTGCACCCCTGCCCCTGCCCCTGCCCCCTGCCCAGTCAGTCAGTTCCTTGTGCATTCTCCTCAGAGCCATGGTGGGAGGCGAGGGCCAGGGTCTAGAGCCCAAGTAACAGGCCACGTAGGCGCCTGGCAGGGGATCAGCCAGCCACAGGGACTGCTTTCCAGTGGGCTGCAGGCAGACAGATGGGTGGTGACGCCGGGGCCGGGGGTGCATTTCCTTGCTTAAATTTTTTTAAAAATAACTTGAGAGGTAGAATGAGAGAGAGTTTCCATATCCCCAAATGCCCTCAGTGGCTGGAGCTGGTCCAGGGTTGATGCCAGGAGCCAGGAACTTCTAATCCAGGTCTTCAGCGTTGGTGGCGAGAACTCAGTTACTATAGCCATCACTGCTGGCCCAGGGTCTGCATTACCAGGAAGCTGGAATCAGGGGGAGCTGGGAGTTGAACCCAGGTACTGTGATGTGGGCTATGGGTAACTTAACTACAAGGTTAAATGCCCTCTCATTTCTCTGTGTTTTGAAAAGCAGAGGGGGCTGAGTATTGTAGTACAGCAGCTTAATCTTCAGCTTGGGACACCCACAGCCCAGGTTCCAGTGCCGGGGCTCCAGTCCTGCCTCCACTTCCTATTCAGCTTCCTGTTCATGTGTCTGGGAGGCAGTGGAGGAGGCTCAAGTACTTGGTTTCCTGCCACCCACATGAGACACCCAGGTGGAGTTCCTGGCTCCTGACTTTGGCCTGGTCCAGCCCGAGCTGTTGCAAGCATTTGGTGCCTGAACCAGAAAATGGGAGATCCGCGCCCCCCACTCAGCTCTGCCTTTCAAATAAATACAATTCTTTAAAAAGTTTAAAGCAGACGTATCCCAGCAGCCAAAACCCAAGACCATGAGACAACCAGAATCGTAAATAGCAGCTCAGAGGGACTAGGCAAAGGGGCTTTAAATGCAGCGCTCACAGTGAATCCATCCCTTCCTGTACACTCACCGCCAGGGCGCAATTTCAAGGCTGGTACAGATAATGGCCTTGGTGAGGCCTGGTACAAAACGTCCTCCTTTCTGCTCCTGTCACAGCGTCCTTGGCCCCAGACCTCTGTAGGTGCCCTCAGTCTCCCCGCCAGGCAGAGGTTGCTCTGCTTGAATGACAAACCTAATTTTAACAGTGCACTAATTCTTTCACTTGCTGCCCTACATATTTTCATTTTCAGGCCATAATTTCACCTGCCAACGGAGGTAAATAGTCTTTAACAGGCGAGGCCTTTGAAAGGTTAGACTGTACTTGATTTTGTGCTGAGACTTTGTGCTTTCACTGTCAGGAGAGAGACTTTGTCATATAAACCAAGTGTCAATCGCCCCAAAGGGCAAGCTGCTTTTAGTTCTTTTTGGGGAAGCAAAGGTGGGTACACCTGCCCAGAGAGCCCCTCCTTGTCCAGCATTCAAGCTGTGAGGGGCCAAAGGGAACTGAGGAGTGTTCCCCTGTGACATTGTCACACCACGTGATGTAGCTCAATCATACCTGAGGGCTGGGGACAGCTACAGGAATGCTGACTTCGGAGAGGACAGTTCAAAATTGAACACGAATATCACTTTTGTCATCAAACAAGCAGGTAGCTGTCAAGAAAGAAAGGAAACAAAGTTTAAAACAACTTCCATGCACTGTACTATATAGAAATCAAGCAGAACAAAACAAAACAAAATGGGAGTGCGGGAAGGTGGGAGGCATTCTAATTTTTTATTTTTTATAGAAAGCTTTTATTTTATAAATATAAATTTCGTAAGTACAACTTTTGGATTGTAGCAGTTCTTCCCCCTATACCCTCCCTCCCACCCACAAACCATCCCACCTCTTGCTCCCTTTCCCATCCCATTCTTCATTAAGATTCATTTTTAATTAGCTTTATATACAGAGATCAACTTTATACTAAGTAAAGATTTTAACAGTTTGCAACCACACAGACACACAAAGTATAAAGTACAGTTTGAAGACTAGTTTTACCGTTAATTCTCATAGTACAACTCATTAAGGGCAGAGGTCCTACATGGGGAGCAAGTGTGTTTAAAAACACATGAGCATGTGACTGGCATATGCTGCAGCTGGTTAATCTGCCACCTGTAGTGGTGGCATCTCTCACACGGAGCACAGGTTCGAGTCCTGGCTGCTCTGCTTCCCAATCAATTCCCTGCTAATGTGCCTGGGAAAGCTGAAGAATATAGTTCAAGTACTCAGGCCCCTGCACCCACATCGGAGACCTGAATGGAGTTCCAGGCTCCTGGCTTCAGCCTGCCCCAGACCTGGCCATTGCAGCCACTTGAGGAGTGAACCCAGTAGATGGAAGATCTCCCTTGCGCTTGCTCTATCTCTGTCACTGTGCCTTTCAAATAAAAAAAAATCTTTTTTAAAAAACATAAAGATTGAACCAAGATGCTTGCTTTTAGCTCCTAGCTCCCTCCACCAGCATGATATAAATGGAGCCAATTTGTCTATGACACACCACAGTTGGGCAAGGCCAGACAACTCAAGGTTGCCAGAAACCACACAGGCATTCCTAGTTGGGTTTTAGGAACCTTTGTAATTTGTTGATTAGCACTCAGGCCCACAGCCACAAACTGGCTTCATATGAATAGCATGTATTTGTGAGTTTAGTGAGAATTCTCCTATATTTTCTTACAGCATTGTCACATATTTTTTGGACTCCCAATCTGTTAGATATGCAGCAGGCGTGGAGTTCCTATCATTTGCTAGGGCTATGTACAAACCGGAGGACTTAAACAACAGAAATGCTTTGTGTAATTGTCCTGGAGACTGGAAGTCCAAGGTCAGGGGTCTTTTTGAGGGCAGTGAGGGAACGATGTATTCCGGGCCTCTCCCCTTGCTTCTGGGGATTGGCTTTCAGTCTTCGCTGTTCCTTAGCTTCTGGAAGCATCGCCCTGAACTTGCCTTCACCTTCACACGGCAGCCTCTGGGTGAGCGTGTCCGGGTCCAGATCACCCCTTGTTTTGAGGCCGTCAGGTATCCTGGATTAAGGGTCCTCCCTACTCCAGCAGGACCTCAGCCCACCCAACTACGTCTGAGGCCCAAGTCCAGAAAGGCCCCATTCAGAGGCACTGGGGATTTAGGACTTCAAGATGTGAATTCTTTGTTTTTAAATGAGGGATTTTTAAAATAAGTATTTACTTATTAATTTGAAAGGCAGAGTTACAGAGAAAGGGAAGGTGAAAGGCTGCGGAGAGAGACAGAGCGAGCAAGCGAGTGCTTCCATCCTCTGGTTCACTCCCACAGATGGCGGCGGCAGCTGGGGCTGGCCCTGGCTGAAGCTGCTTTAGCCACAGTGCCACAATGCTGGCCCCAAGACATGCCTTCTTGGAGGACACGATTCAACCTGTAAAACACACTTTCATCTGGGGACGAACAGTCAGGTAACTCACTGACATCCGCCTGTAGGAAACTTGCCTTTATTAAAACACAAAATTGATGTATAAATTAAAAAAACCCATATGGGATTTTTTAAAAATGCACGAAACTCTACATACTAACCAGGTGAGTGATCCTGGAGGAATCACTTGTCCAGATTATGAGTTTTTTTTTTAATTTTCTTAAATTTTTAAACAATATACTTCATTTATTTGAAATATAGTTACAGAGAGACAGAGAGGTCTTCCATCTACTGGCTGACTCCCCAAATGGCCATAAAAGCCAGGGCTGGGCCAGGCCAATGCCAGGAGCCAGAGCCAGCTCCCAGTCTCCCACATGGGTGTAGGGGCCAAAGCACTTGGGCCATCCTCCACTGCCTTCCTAGGCACACCAGCAGGGAGGTGGACTGGAAGCAGAGCAGCCAGGACTTGAATCAGTGCCCATATGGGATGTCGGACTGCAGGTGGCAGCTTCACCCGCTATGCCACAGCGCCAGCCCCAGATTCTGTTTACTCATCTATAAAAAGGAAGGACCCAGGATAATCTAGTCTTTGCAGGTACTAGAAACCTAAGCCTATACTGAGAGTTCTTTTTTCGTTTGTTTAGCTCCTACATATGAGGGAGAACATGTGGTATTTTCTGTGTTGACTTGTTTTACCCAACATGATGTTCTTGAGGCCCATCCATTTTGCTACAAATAAAAACGGGATTTCATTTTTAATGCTTTAATAGTATTTCACTGTGTACATAAACTACATTTTGTTTATTCATCTGATGAATAGGGAAAGTGGGTATGGTTCACTAATTATGACAGATAAACTAATCTGATTTGTTAATAGAAGAAATGGGGGTGGGGAGATATGAGAACTCCTATTTCTACTGAATAATTTTTGCTTTGTAAATTTAAAATAATAAAAATATTTATATATAATAAATAAATATAAGCCAAATGAGCACAGAGGAGAATTTATATTAATAGTCAGGGGCCAGCACTGGGGCTCAGTGGGTTAAGCTGCCACCCGTGATGCTGGCATCCCATATCAGTGCTGGTTTGAGTCTTCGCTGTTCTGTTTCTCTCTCTTTTTTTAAACAATTTATTTTTTAAAGATTTATTTATTTATTTGAAATGCAGAATTATAGAGAGGTGAAGACAGAGAGAGAGGTCTTGCATCCACTGGTTCACTCCCCAAATGGCCTCAATGGCTGGAGCTGCGTCCATCCGAAGCCAGCAGCCAGAAGCTTCTTCCGGGTCTCCCATGTGGGTGTAGAGGCCCAAGGACTGGGGCCATCTTCTACTGCTTTCCCAGGCCACAGCAGAGAGCTGGATTGGAAGAGGAGCAGCCAGGACTAGAACCGGTGCCCATATGGGATGCCAGCACTGCAGGAGGCAGCTTTACTCGTTATGCCACAGCACCGGCCCTAGCTGTTCTGTTTCTGATCCAGTTTCCTGTCAATGGCCAGGGAGGCAATAGATGATGGCCTGAATACTTTGGTCCCTGCCACCCATGTGGGAGATCAGGATTGAGTTCTGGACTCCTAGCCTGGCCCAGCCCTGCCTGTTGCAGGCAATTAGAGAATGAATTACTGAATGGATGGATGATCTGTGTCTGTCTCTTTTCTCTCAAAAAAAAAAAAAAAAAAGTCCACTAAACTCTTTTTAAAAATGCCAACTTGTCAAATCTTCAAACGACATTCAGTTTTCAAATGAACTTTTTAAGATGAATAGTCCACCTCCACTAACTTGAATCAACAGCAGTGGGAACCAGCCCCAGTCAAACAAGCAGTTTCAAAGGAGAGAGTGGAAGGAGACAGTTTCACACTACAAAGCCCCACCCCCATCCTTGGGAAATAAGACCCTCAGTCGATGACTGAAACCACAGACAGGACCAAAGCTCATGTTCACTGCTTTTCCCACAAAGTTTATTTTATAAATTAGGCACAATGAGAGATCAAAAACAAAAACTAACAGTAAAATAGAAAAGCATACTAATATACTGTAATAATAAAGTTATGTGAATGGGGTCTCTCTCTGAAAATATCTGATCATACTGTCCTCACCCTTCACCTGTGGTAACGTGAGATGGGCAATACCTGTGTGATGCAATGAAGGAGGTGAGTGATGTAGGCATCGTGACTTAGAGTCAGCCACCACGCAAGCATCACATTTTTTCACTTAAAACTCTTGAGTTTTATTTTTATTTATTGGAATGAAAGAGAGAGAGAGAGAGAGAGAGAGAGAGGAGAGAGAAATCTTCCATCCACTAGTTAATTCCCCATAGCAGCGGGGGCCAGCCCAAGCTGAAGCTCGAAGGTAGGAATGTGGCCCAGGTCTCCCACACGGGTGGCAGGGACTCAGTCACTTGTGGCATCACCAGTGTCTCCCACCATCCGTACTGGCAGGAAGATGGAGTCAGGAGGCAGAGCTGGGAATCGGAGCCAGGAACTCTAATGTCAGACACCAGGCTAATGCCTACTCCCGAAAGTAAGTTATTAAAGGTCAACTTGATGGAATGGTGTGTATTGATTTTACATGATGGTTTTGAACTCTATGTAATGACATGAACAAAGCATATAATAATGTCAAGGGAACAAAAGCACAATGATAAATATGTTCTTGCAGGTTTATATATAGTGCCCAGACCTGCGTGGCCTGACCCCGTGCTTGGCTGTGCCACCAGTCTCCCCTCTCTCTTCTGGTCCTTTGGTGTGGTACTGCTACCAAGGACCTCTTTAGATAACTCACACACACCCAGCCTGTTCGTACCACGGGGCCTTTGCACAAGCTCTTCTGTCTCCCTGAACTATCCTTCTTCTCTTCGTGTGCTAGCACCTTCCTAACAATTCAGGTCACGGTTCAACCTCACATCCTCGTGAGGAGACCTCACATCTTACTCCGTTTTCTCCATTGTGCAGGTGAATGGCTGAAATGGTCCTTGTTTCACTTATTCATTTATTTTCTTATTTATGATATCAGGAGCTGTGCTTGTTGTTTAGGTCCCCAAATCGCAGAATAAAAGTTGGTCAGTTAACATCTGTTCCACAAATAAAATATGCACAAGCAAAAAGAAGGCAATAGGCTTCTTACGAAGGCGCTGAGATGAAGGGCGATTTCATATATCGCTATCTTATGCTTTCTATAATCGTATTCTCTTTTTATAGTGCAAAAATAGAAAAGAAATGGTTAACTTTCCCAAGGGCTCACATGACAGTGAGAAGGACAGTCATATGGTGTACTCCAAAGCATGATACATTCATAATTTGCTCCCTTAGTAAACCAACTCCATAGAGCCCAAAGAAAGTTAAAACCCTTGCTTGTGCTTTTTGAAACTTTAAAGTCTAATTCCAAGATAAATTGATCAGGGGCTGGCACTGTAGGGCAGCGGTTATGACGGCATTTGTGACACTGGCCTTCCATACCCCAGCTGCTCCGCTTCCGATCCAGCTCCTTGCTAATGCAGCAGGGAAAGCACAAGATGTTCCAAGTGCTTGGGGCCCTGCCACCCACGTGGGAGACCCAGATGGCGCTCCAGGCTCCTGGCTTCAGCTTGGCCTGGACCTGGCTGTTGTGGTCTCTCAGGGGAATGAACCAGTGGAACAAAGATTTCTTTCTCTCTCTCTTTTTTTGCTCTGCTTTTCAAATAAATTAATAAACAAATCTTTCTTTTTTAAAAAAGCATAAAGTGATCACATTAAGTCATTCAGGAGTATCCTGCTTTTCATCTTCCTTCTAGAAAAGACTTTAGTGAACACTGGCTTAGACAGTACCCCTCAACCTGAGTCAACATTTTTGTAAACACCAGAAAGGTTTGCTGCAGGTCTCAACATCCCCGAATGCAAGTGTTGGAACTTAAGTGCCAGTGCCATGGAGGCAAGGCCTGTGGGAGGTGAGTGAGTCAGGAAGCTCAGCGCCGGCTGCAATCCAGGTCTAACGAAAGGGCTTCCCAGAATGGATTCGTCCTCTTCTGCTCTCCCCGCAGGCGAGGGCAATGCAAGAAGACCCTCAGCAACCTGGACCTGCTGTGCCATGATCTTGGACTCCCAGGCTCCGGAAGTGTGAGAAATGTTTGTGGCACATAAATGGCCCAGCATGTGGCATCTGGTCATAGCAGCACAAACAGACTAAGTCACCTGGGCTCAAACCTGCAGGGCTTACGCTTCTGTCTGACAACGTGCTTAGCTACTTTATCCATTGGAGGTATTGGCGTTGATTAAAAAAAAAAAAAATCTAACCTCACCGAATAAGGATACATAAAAATCCTAAGTACTATATTGGTGAAAGGAGCAGTATACAGTTGATAAAATGGATAGTAGTTACACAGAAAAAATGTCTGGAATCCATGAACGTTGATTGGAAAACTGGAGGGATGAGAAAAATAATGTATTTGAATGTTTGTTGGGTCGTTTGACAAGGATTTTTCCCGGCTTCTCATGAAATAAGGGGTGGGTTGGGGTAGGGGTTTGAAAAGGGACAAAGGAAAGAAGAAAACAGTCCCTAAATCCAAAACAATGAGAAATGAGGTCCCCTCCAAATGATGGCTTATTTCTGCCACCTACTGGATACCTGAAGCATTGCTGAGTTACAGACTAATTTCTAGGGTTGATTTTGACCATCTACAAATACTGCCACCTCTCCCACCCCACCCCTTTCCAAAAAAAAAAAAAAAAAAAAACTTTTTTGAGAGGCAGAGGGACAGGGAGCTCTCATTCGCTGGCTCATTCCCCAAATGCCCACAAGGACCAAGGTTGGGTAAGGCCCTTGAGGGCATTTGGGGAGAGAACCAGAAGACGAGGACCAGGAGTCAGGAACTCCACATGGGTGGCAGGAACCCAACTCCTGGGGTTATCACTGCTGCCTCCCAGGGTCTGCATTAGCAGAAATCTGGAGTCAGAAGCTGGAACTAGGAATCAAAATCCAGCATCTGATGTGGACACAGGTGTCTCAACTGGCAGCTTACCTGTTAAGTCCTTTTAATCCCCAAATGACTTCTTTCTCTGTTAAATCTTGGGTACTGTTGGCTGGGCATGGGCTCTGAATTAACTGTTCAAAAGGCCCTTTGCCATTCAGCTCCTGCCAGACCTTGCTCAAGGCTCCTCCTCTCAAAGCCCCTACCTGACCCACCCAGGTGCAGGTTCTCCTTGTGCCTCAGGGCACACTGCTCCCTCCGCCAGCTGTGCACCTAACGTGTCCAAGGATAGTGCCATCAGCCAGGCCTCGTGCAGGTGCTGTCACTCTTTTCATCATGACAACCCTGTGAAGCAGCCGTTACTACATCTGTTAATAGATGAGGAGACCAAGGCCCAGAGGGGCAAATAGTGTGCCCAAGACCACCAAGGGAGGAGGCAGCAGGCCAGTCTTCCCACATGACGATCTAGCTCCTTGTCCTAGGTAGCCGGCACATGATGAAGAGCGAGGTGTCCTGTGTGCTTTGTCTATGAAACTGGCCCTGTGCTCACCTGCCACCGAGGCCGCTGGGCTGGGCTTGGGCGTGGCCCTCCCTGTCTCTTCACTCTGCCCTGGGACTGGGAGTCTGGCCTCTAGGGACAACAGCAGGGGTGTCAGGTTGCCCCCAAGGATAAAGAGGGCAGGGCAGGGGCATTTCTTTCCCGGGGTTTCTCCCTGTGGGGTAACTGAGGGCACCTGCAGCTCTCTGCTGAAGCCACACCCTCTGCCAGGAGGTCTTCTCCAGAGTTTTGGCTCCTCTTGGGTTCCCAAGCTATCCTCCTGCCCCTTCTGTCTAGAAGGGCAGTGGCTCCCTGTGTGGCTGGCCCCAGGGCGTTTCACACACACACACACACACACACACACACACACACACCCCTATTTGTTGCTTTATTCAGTTCTCTTCCATCCCCTGCCTCAGGGCGCCATCTCCTTCCTGTCAGTGCCCTGCCTGATTCAGCCTCCAAACAGCGCCCCCGCCTGCTGAAAGCCCACCCTCCAGGGTGATGTGTTTCCAGGTATCCTTTGTTGAGAAGCAAACGCTAGGAATCCCAGCCCAGTAATACTGACTGTGCATCAGTACTGAAACACTGAGAGATGGAGTAAGTTCTAGCGTTCCACAGCAGGGGCCTCACTGATCCACAGCAACCTAGTAAAGACACAGCAAAGAGGGGCCGGTGCTGTGGCGTAGCAGGTAGGGCCGCCGCCTGCAGCGCTGGCATCCCATATAGGTGCCGGTTTGTGTCCCGGCTACTCCACTTCCGATCCAGCTCCCTGCTAATGATCTGGGAAAGCAGTAAAAGATGGCCCCAGTCCTTGGGTCCCTGCACCCACGTGGGAGACCTGGAGGTCTGCTTTAGGCAGAACTCCTTCTAGACATTTGTTTTTGTTCTTAAGGCCTTGAGCTAATTTTTTTTTTTTTTTGACAGGCAGAGTTAGACAGTGAGAGAGACAGAGAGAGAGGTCTACCCTCCGTTGGTTCACCCCCAAAATGGCCGCCACGGCCAGTGCACTGCGCTGATCCAAAGCCAGGAGCCAGGTGCTTCCTCCTGGTCTCCCATGCGGGTACAGGGGCCCAAGCACTTGGGCCATCCTCCACTGCCATCCCGGGCCATAGCAGAGAGCTGGACTGGAAGAGGAGTAACTGGGACAGAATCCAGCACCCCAACTGGGACTGGAACCCAGGGTACAGGCGCTGCAGGCAGAGGATTAGCCTAGTGAGCCGTGGCACCAAAGGCCTTCAGCTAATTGAATGAGGTGCCACCTCCCCCTGCATTACAGAGGGTCATACCTAAAGTGAATGGATTGTGAATAGTAATTTACTCGTTACACCGGCATATTGCTTTAACAGCAACAGGCAGACTACTGTTTGACTACACAACTAGGCACCTCAGCCCAGCCAAACTGACACATAAAATGAACCATTACAATGACCATTTTGGGGGGTCGGCATTGTGGCACAGTGGTTGGGCTACCACTTGCAATGCCTGCATCCTGTATCAGAGTGATGATTTGAGTCCTGGCTACTCTGGTTCTGATCCAGTTTCCTGCTAATGCAGCCTAGGAGGAAGCAAATGATGGCTTGAGTATTTGGAGCCCTGCCACTCAGGTGGGAGGGCCAGAAGGAGATCCAGGTGCCTGTCTTTAGTCTGGCCAGGCCCTGGCTATTGTGGGCACTTGGGGAGTGAACCAGCAGATGGAAGCTCGCTCTCTCTCTCTCTCTCTCTGCCTTTCAAATAGATGGAAATAAGCACTTTTTAAAAAAAGATTTATTTACTCATTTAAAAGGCAGAGTTAGAGATAGAGAGAGATCAATCCTCTATCCACTGGTTTACTACCCAAAAGGCCACAGTGGCCAGGGAGCCAGGAGCTTCTTCTGGATCTCCCACATGGGTGCAGGGGCCCAAGGACTTGGATCATCTTCTGTTGCTTTTCCAGGCACATTAGCAAGGAGCTGGATTGGAAGAGGAGCAGCCAAGACTTGAACCAGTGCCCAAAAGGGATACCAGTGTCCCAGGAAGCAGCTTAAGCACTATAAACATTTATTAAAAAAGAAATAAAACTGACCACTTTAGTTCATTTTGTACAATTCTGAGATTGGGAACAAGGACATTATTTTTTTTTTAACTTTTATTTAATGAATATAAATTTCCAAAGTATGGCTTATGAATTACAATGGCTTTCCCCCCCATAACGTCCCTCCCACCCGCAACCCTCCCCTTTCCCACTCCCTCTCCCCTTCCATTCACATGAGGATTCATTTTTGATTCTCTTTATATACAGAAGACCAGTTTAGCATACATTAAGTAAAGATTTCAACAGTTTGCTCCCACACAGAAACATAAAGTGAAAAATAATAGATGATTTTTTAAATGATGATGAAATCAGATCAGACCTATTGTCATGTTTAATCCCAGTGAGAGTCAAGTTGGGAATTGATAATTTCTTCTTCTTCTTTTTTTTTTTTTTACAGAAGATCAGTTTAGTATACATTAAGTAAAGATTTCAAGTTTGCACCCCCATAGAAACACAAAGTGAAATATACTGTTTGAGTACTCGTTATAGCATTAAGTCTCAATGTACAGCACATTAAGGACAGAGATCCTACATGAGGAGTAAGTGCACAGTGACTCCTGTTGTTGACTTTACAAATTGACACTCCTGTTTATGGCATCAGTAATCTCCCTATGCACCAGTCATGAGTTTCCAAGGCTATGGAAGCCCCTTGAGTTCTCCAACTCTTATCTTGTTTAGACAAGGTCATAGTCAAAGTGGAGGTTCTCTCCTCCCTTCAGAGAAAGGTACCTCCTTCTTTGAAGACCTGTTCTTTACACCGGGATCTCACTCGCGGAGATCTTTCATTTAGGTGTTTTTGTTTTGTTTTGTTTTGTTTTTTGCCAGAGTGTCTTGGCTTTCCATGCCTGAAATACTCTCATGGGCTTTTCAGCCAGATCTGAATGCCTTTAGGGCTGATTCTGAGGCCAGGGTGCTGTTTAGGACATCCGCCATTCTATGAGTCTGCTGAGTATCTCGCTTCCCATGTTGGATCACTCTCCCCTTTATTTATTCTATTGGTTAGTATTAGCAGGTACTAGACTTGTTTATGTGCTCCCTTTGACTCTTAGTCCTTTCATTATGATCAATTGTGAACTGAAATTGATCACTTGGACTAGTGAGATGGCATTGGTACATGCCACCTCGGAACAAGGACATTAAATTCAAACACGTAGAAGAAGCCTTTACATCAGAACACTGGCTTGTCAGGATATATAAAGCGAAAGCACCTGATAACAGGAGGCACCGGATCACAAGCCTCGAGACACCAACACTTTTCCAAACAGAAGTATTTGTCAAAGAAGACTAAAGAAGACTACCAAAAGAAAGCGTGGCTACATTAAAAATAAGCTAGTTTTTTCAAAAGACAAGAAAATATCTAAATAGACTGTTTAAACACTATGTTCTGGTTCCTGACTTGAAGCAGTTTCCTTGCAAAAATCGGTCTTTGCTTTTTGCTCTTGTTGTGTTTCACAGCAACAGAGGGCACAGAACCATCTCTGGTCCAGGTTAATGTATAAAATTTTCTGGCGGCTGGCGCCGCGGCTCACTAGGCTAATCCTCCACCTTGCAGTGCCAGCACACCGGGTTCTAGTCCCAGTCGGGGTGCCAGATTCTGTCCCGGTTGCCCCTCTTCCAGGCCAGCTCTCTGCTGTGGCCAGGGAGTGCAGTGGAGGATGGCCCAAGTACTTGGGCCCTGCACCCCATGGGAGACCAGGAAAAGCACCTGGATCCTGCCATCGATCAGCGTGGTGCACCGGCCGCAGCGCGCCGGCTGCGGCAGCCATTGGAGGGTGAACCAACGGCAAAAGGAAGACCTTTCTCTCTGTCTCTCTCTCTCTCACTGTCCACTCTGCCTGTCAAAAAAAAAAAATAAATAAAAAAATTTAAAAAAAAATAAAAACTTTTAAAAAAAATTAAAAAAAATTTTCTGGCAATGTCTGATTTAAGATATAAAATGGCTTATTGAGAAAATAATACAAATAACGCAGCCTTTGACATACGTGTATGTATGTGTGTTTGTGTGTATGTATGTATGTGCGTGTATGGATGTATGTGTATGTGTTTTCTTTGTTTTTTTCCTTTACACCATGAATTTTTAACAGAATAAGAGTTTAAAATCAGCTCTTGGGGACCAAAAAAATCCTAGATATTAAAATGGTTGTGGTACTCCAAAGTCAAACCGTACCTACAAAATCATTTTTTCCCTGGAATCCTTTTATTTAAGGTATACATTTCTTAAACACAACTTCAGGAACATAGTGATTCTTTCCACCATACCTGCACTCCCACCCTTCTTCCTCCTCCGTCTCCTATAGAATTAAGTTTCTCTGATTAGAGAGAAGTTAAATCAATTATATATGTATATATTTGTTATATGTTTCCTTTTATTAAACTTAATTCTTTTTTTTAAGATTTGTTTATTTGAATAGCATAGTTACAGATAGAGTGGCAAAGACAAAGGTAAAGAAAGAAATCTTCCATCCACTAGTTGTCTCCCCAGACAGCCACAACAGCCAGGGCAGGGCCAGGCTGATGCCAGGAGCCTAGAACTCCATCTGAGTCTCCCATGCAGTGACCGGGGCCAGAGTACTTGGGGCAACTTCCACTTCTTTCCCAGGTGCATTAACTGGGAGCTGGATTGGAAATGGAGCAACCAGGACTTGAACTGGTATTCACATGGAATGCCAGTGTCACAGGCAGTGAGTGTCTTAATCTACTGGACCACAACTTAATTCCCAAACTTAATTCATTTAATCTTAGTTAGTTTGAGTTTATTAAATGAACATAAATAAAATTTTTTCCTTAGAGAGTGTGTTACACTCAAAATTCATGTGAAATCCTAACCTCCAATCTGATGGCATCAGTAGGTGGAGCCTCTAGAAGGTAATTGAACCGTGAGGATAAAGCCCTCATGAGATTAGTGAGATCTCAGTGAGCAGGTGTTTGGCCTAGTGGTTAAGATGCCCAAGTCCCACACTGGAGGACTTGAGTTCAATTTCTGGCTCTGGCTCCTGACCCCAGCCTCCTGCCAATGGAGACCTTGGGAGGCAGCAATGATGGCTCATGTAGTTGGGTCCCTTTCACTCACGTGGGAGACCTGCACTGCATTCCTGGCTCCTTGTTCCAACTCCAGGAAGCCCCAGCCATTGTGGGCTGAGTGAACCAGCAGATAGGAACTCTCCCTTTCACTCTCCCTCTCTCTGTCTCTGCCTCTCAAATCAAAGAAAAACAGTGGGGGGGGGGGGAGGAGACCCCACAGAGCTTCTCCCTCTCTTCCAACCATGTGAGGCTACCAGGAGAAGCTACAATATCAGTCTGCAACCCTGAAGCTGACCCACATGCCACAGGCTGACCAAGCTGCGCAGCCTCCTGGCGGCAGGAAACCAGTGTCTGCTCCTTGTAAAGCCGTCCGCTGTGTAGAAGCCTGCTACAGCTACCGAGCAGCCTAGGACGGGATGAAAAGAAACCACCCAGCAAACCAAGTGAGAACCTCTTGCAGAACCATCTCCAGCAAAGGAAAGAAAAACACATGCAGCGTTTTTCACTGACTGGGCTGATTTTCCAGCCCTGTTTGCTCCTCCACCTTTAATGTTATGAATGATGAGAGGAGTTAGTGTTCTTTGATTTAGCCAATCTTTAAAAAAAAAAAGAAAAAAGTGGCCATTAGGTTATAGTCACTCAGCGTTAAAAGTGATCCCCATGGGAATTTGCTCTGTTGTCAATAGCTACAGCAGCAATGGGCATCCGTCAATCCCTGACAGCAAAACCAGCACACTCCACCGCAGCCGCTCAGTTCTCTCCTCCCAGAAGGCCCTGAAGAATCAAGTTCTACGTACGGTGGGGACTTACGGTGGAATCTGCAGCAAGGCCGCCTTCGCCTCCTCCTCTGTCTTACTCGAAATGCCGCTTACTCCAAGAGACCCTAGTTATTCCTGCTAAACGTCCTATGGGCTGCCAGGCTGCGGCTCGCAACAAAGCCATTTGCATCTGGGGACCTTTCAAGACAGTTTCCTCTGGAACACGAACTACTTCAATAACGAGAGCACAGCCTTCATGTGTGACCTAGGCAGTCAAGCTGACCCCACAGGGCCTTTGTACGTGCTATGATCTGGACAAGTTTGAAGGTGGCTCCCCTGGAAGCTTCGTCCCCCATTTGGCAGTGCCGGGGGTGTGTGAGGAACATTCAAGAAATAAGGGGGAGGGGCTGGCACTGTGGCATAGTGGGTAAAGCTGCCACCTGCAAAGCTAGCATTCCAAATGGGCACCCTTCTGAGTCTTGGCTGCTCTAATTCCCATCCAGCTCCCTGCTAATGTGCCTGGGAAAGCAGCAGAAGATGGCTTAAGTCCTTGGGCCCCTGCACATGTGTGGGAGACCTGGAAGAAGCTCCTGGCTCCTGGCTTTGGCCTGGCCCAACCCAGGCTGTTGTGGCCATTTCAGGACTGAAATGAAAGACACCTCTGTCTCTCACTTTCTCTCTAACACTGACTTTCAAATAAATACATCTTTAAAAAGGGGAGGTGGGTAAAGGGGAAAGTAAATAGGTACTCAGATCATGGGGTGGGGTAGGGGTTGCTGCTCTCAAAAAGAACTGATATTCTCACAGGATCCAATGTGGTTCTCAGGAGAGAGGTGATTTAACAGTGTGTCGACTCCCGAGTGGCTCTCTGGCTACTGTGATGCTGTGTGCCATGAGTCTCACCAGAACCAAGCAAGTACTGGTGCCATGCTCTTGAACTTCTTCTATAACTGTGAACTAAATAAACTTCTTTCTTCACAAATCAAATAGCCTCAGTTATTTCATTACTGGAAAAGAAAATTGACTGATCGGGGCTGGTGTTGTGTCACAGCAGGTTAAGCTATTGCCTGCGATGCCGGCATCCTATATGAGCGCCTGTCTGAGTCCTGGCTATTCTACTTCCCATCCAGCTCCCTGCTAATGTACCTGGGAAGGCAGCAGAAGATGGTCCAAGTATTTGGGTCCCTGCACCCATGTAGAAGATCTAGATGGAGGTCCAGGCTTCTGGCTTCAGCCTGGTCCAGCCCCAGCCTTTGCGGACATTGGAGGAGTGATTTAGTAGATGGAAGATTAATCTCTCTCTCTCACTTTGCCTTTCAAATAAATAAATATATCTTTAAAAAAAACCACCATGGACTAATAAAGTGTCTCATTGTGAACAGGAAAATAGCAATGCCAGCCTACGTAACTCCTGGAAAACAACGGGAAGCCTACCAAGCGCCCCCTAAAGCCAGCTAGTAGGGTGATGAGGCAAGAGCTCTGGTACTTTCTGAAAATCAGCTTTTTACCACTGAGAAACTGCACACCTGCTCTGGAATGCTTTGCTTTCACAACACTCCCCACAATCTGTATATCTGACATCCACATTCAAGTCTTCTGTAGCTGCACATTCAACCAATAACTGGTGGGAAATATTTGAAAAATAATTGCATCTCTATTGAACATATACAAACATTTTTTGTCATTACTTCCTAAACAATTTTACAACTCTTGATGTGGTTTACCTGTGTGAGGTATGCTAAGTGATCTAGAGATTATTTAAACTATGAGGGAGGGTGTGTGTAAGTTATATGGGATACCATGCCATTTTAGATAAGGGAATTGAGCATCCGAGGGTTTTGGTGTCTGCAGGGGGTCCTGGGACTGATTCCCCATGGACAGTGAGGGACAACTGTATACACTTCCGGTGCTATCTTTACAATCTCTGCTCACAGGGCCAGCTCTGTGCTCTCAGCTTCAGACCTGGTGTCTAGCACAGAGCCTGACTCCTAGTAGGAGTTCAACAAATATTTATTAAAAGTGAACAAAAGTGTCTGTCCCTCCTGACTCTCCACTCCCAAGTTTGGAAGGAATATCTAGGCTTTATTTTTTTTTTATTTTTTATTTTTGACAGGCAGAGTGGACAGTGAGAGAGAGAGACAGAGAGGAAGGTCTTCCTTTGCCGTTGGTTCACCCTCCAATGGCCACCGCAGCCGGCGCACCGCGCTGATCCGAAGGCAGGAGCCAGGTACTTATCCTGGTCTCCCATAGGGTGCAGGGCCCAAGTACTTGGGCCATCCTCCACTGCACTCCCTGGCCACAGCAGAGAGCTGGCCTGGAAGAGGGGCAACTGGGACAGAATCCGGCGCCCCGACCAGGACTAGAACCCGGTGTGCCGGCGCCGCAAGGCGGAGGATTAGCCTAGTGAGCCGCAGTGCTGGCCTAGGCTTTATTTTATCTTCCTAATTTTCCCAAAAGGATCCCTCCTGCCTTAAAAAATTAATAATTGAGGAATACAAGCTTAGATTCTGCTCATACGTTGCTATATCTTATCAAATTTGTAGAGATCTGCTCAGTGGAAAAATGATGCTCAAGAACCTGCCCTCCACCCAATACTTTGTAAAGTTGGGACATGATTCCTAGAAGGCCCTGTGTGAGTGACACTATAGTGCCCTGCCTCTTGGCAACCCCAGGCCTCTCCCTGGGCTCACTGTGACTCTTGCCTGAGCTTCCCTTCTTGTTCCTGAGTCTGCTGGTCCTCCGTGGATTCCCTATGCTTCATTAAAGCTCTCATGTCTTAGATGTGTTATATCCCTTAGGGAAATGAACTTGGCATCAGTAGTAAATTAAAATATGATAATCAAACCCATCTCACGTGATAATGTGAAATCACCCAGTTAAGAAATGAGGTATCTCTTAGGACAGCATAGGCATTCATTCAGTCATCATTTTAAATTTTTTAAATTAATTCATTATTTTATTTATTTGAAAGGTAGAGAAATAGAAAGAGGGAGAGATCTTCCATCTGCTGGTTTACTCAACAAATGCCTACAATAGCTAGGGCTGTACCTAACCAAAACCAGAATCCCAGAACTCAATCCAGGTCTCTCACCTGGGTGACAGGGACCCAACTACTTGAGCCATCACCTACTGCCTCCCACGTGGTACAACAGCAGAAAGTTGGAAGCAGAAGCAGAGCTGGGACTCAAACCCAGGCGCTCTGACATGGGATGTACAAGTCCCAAGTAGTGTCCCCACCATCGCAGTAAATGCCAGCACCTGAAAATGGGCTCGATCATTCTGCCTGGGTTACAACCCTCACTTCAGCACTTTACCTAGTCTCTTACTGCCTCAGCTTCCTCATCACTAAAACAGTCATAGTAACAGTGCTTATCCCCCATGCTTGCTGTGGTAATTAAGAGAGATGAATGTATTTAAAGAGTTCAGCCAAGGCAAGTTTAATAAATACTAGCTCTTATTGTTCTTATTATAAACTGATTACTAGAGACAGAAAGTACTTCTCATCAGCAAGGCACTCAAATGTTACTGCAGAATGCATTCAGGAGGCTAGCTGTAAAACAGCATCAACACAAAGAAACGTCTCATCCTAACGCAAGCAATTTATCTTCCCTTCTCCAGCGGCACACCTGACAAATTCAGGTCTCCCCTTGGGCTTGCCAAAGAGTTTCCTACCCATAATACACCCAACAATCCACAAAAGAATTGGATAAATTGTACCTGATCGGCCAGCGCCGTGGCTCACTTAGCTAATCCTCCACCTGCGGCGCCGGCACCCCGGGTTCCAGTCCCAGTTGGGGCACAGGATTCTGTCCCGGTTGCTCCTCTTCCAGGCCAGCTCTCTGCTGTGGCCCAGGAGGGCAGTGGAGGATGCCCCAAGTCCTTGGGCCCTGCACCCCATGGGAGACCAGGAGAAGCACCTGGCTCCTGCCTTCAGATCAGCGCGGTGCGCCGGCTGCAGCGGCCATTGGGGGGCCAGTTGGGCAATCTCTTAAAAAGTTAAACACAAAATTGCCATGAATTCTAGCAACTACACTCCTAAGTACGTACCTGAGAAAAAGAGAGAGAAAATATACCAATCCAAGGATCCTTCACAAATTTCATGGAAAATGGAATTAAAAAATAAGTTTATTTTGGTGCAAAATTTTCTTATAATATGAATTTTCCATGAACTTTTTGAAGAGATTGCAGAGATTTCAACATTTTTTGCACCAAAATAAACATATCTTTTAATTTCCACAGACATTTTGGAGTCCCTTCACATATGAATGTTCTTATTAGCATCATTTCTTTATTTTATTTATTTATTTATTTATTTTTTTGACAGGTAGAGTGGACAGTGAGAGAGAGAGACAGAGAGAAAGGTCTTCCTTTGCCGTTGGTTCACCCTCCAATGGCCGCCGCGGTCAGCGCGCTGCAGCCGGCGCACCGCGCCGATCCGATGCCAGGAGCCAGGAACCAGGTGCTTTTCCTGGTCTCCCATGGGGTGCAGGGCCCAAGCACCTGGGCCATCCTCCACTGCACTCCCTGGCCACAGCAGAGGGCTGGCCTGGAAGAGGGGCAACCGGGACAGAATCCGGTGTCCTGACCGGGACTCGAACCCGGTGTGCCGGCGCCGCTAGGCGGAGGATTAGCCTAGTGAGCTGCGGCGCCGGCCTTATTAGCATCATTTCTAAACGCCAAAAAGAGAAACAGCCAAATGTGCACTAACTGGTTAATAAATAAACAAGATACAGTAGTCTGCATAGAGGAATACTGTTCAACATGGATGGGTCACAAGAACATTAACTGAAGCAAAACAAGGTAGGTTCAAAAGTCAACATAATGTATGATTCCATTCTTATGATATGCCTGAGACAGGCAAATCTACGCAGATAGAAAGCAGCCTAGTGGCTGCCCTGGGCTGAGGGTGAGAACAGCGAGGGACTGCACCTCTCTGGGATGCCACAAACATTCTAAGACTGTACAGCTATTTTTTTATTGATCAATTTATACCTATACCTGAATAAAGGTATTTTTTAACTTGGGGTCTTTCCTGATAGCTTATGAATTTTGCCTAGGTCTTCAATAATTAATGCAAATTTAATAGTTTTGGATCTTTCTTTAATACTGTTTCAACTTGTGTTATAAGATAGGAAAGAACTATACCTGAAAGATAGGGAAACCAAAGTTAAGTATAAAACATATTGACCCAGCAAAATAAAATTCAAGGAAAAAAAAATCATAAAATGTCACAAGGAAAAATACTTGACTCATCACAAAAAGTACAATCCATAATCCAAAATGTAATAATCTTGAGTCTTCATTCCTCCCACAGCGAGACCTCTGATCATATAGGACGAAATCCCCAATTAGTACAAGAGGTGGCATGAACAGAGGCGAGTCCAGGTATGGCGAGGGGTAAGGGTACCCCAACTGACATTTTAACTGATAGGCCGAACACCTGCCACCCTTGAATGTTCTTAGATTCTACTTAGACTCATCCTGTTGAGTTAGAATAGTTTCCCTCCAATTCTCCAGGCAATTCTGTCCCATTCCAAGTGCTGCTCTATTTTAAAAATTGCCCCCAAAGCTTCTTTCCTTAGTTCTCCGGATACCTAGGCTGAGAAGCGCCAGCACTAAGTTTCTCTCTAAATAAGTGATTGTCTCCCTGGTGTGCCCTCTCCCTGCCTGCTACGCTCCCCGCGTGGGCCGTTTTCTTCAGTTAGGAAGTAGAATTTCCTAGCTGGTTCCTCTGTCCTTCAATTCCAGGGTTCTGACTGTTTATGGCATGCCAGGCACCTGTGTTAGGGGCTAGGGAGACAGAGGTAAATACAGCACACAGGGCTTCAGGGCGAAGGTACAAAATACAAAGATCCAATTTGCAGGAAGGAAAGTCAGAGTCAAAGGCCCCCAGTTTTATGTCTGTTTTTGCATTTCACATTTCCTAAACAGGATGGTGTAACCTTTCTTCTCTGAGATAATACTACTCTTCTCCAACTTCTCCTTCCTCAAATGTCATGTATTATCTATTCTCTCTAGTTTTCTAGTGGCTTCTTTGTCTGATGAATTATACTGTTTACTCCTTCACCCCAAACCAGCCCAGATTTAAACAGTGGAAAGAAAAAAGAAATCATTAGGGAATGCTAACCTTTGTTTTTTAGCTTTTGCTGCTGCTACAGAATGACAAAATGGGCTAAAATGCCATCTGGAGTCCAGCCACAGAACTGACAAACGTTTTAAAGTCATTGCTGGGGGGCATGAGTGTGCAAGCCTTGCCCAGCAAATTACCTGTCAAGGAACAAAATCTCTTTGCGTTCTGTTTAGCCGAAGAGTTGTCACCTTTGTCCTATCTGTGGTATTTCCAGCATCTTCCAATGGGATCTTTTCAGTCCTGGGATGTGCAGCAAGTGGATTCCAGCTGGCTGGAGGAGAGCTGATCTTGTGAACAGCAAGTGTTCACTGTCCTAGTACAATGCCTTCCTGCCCAAGTGCACAGGGACTTGAACCTTTGGGAATGAAACATTGAGATACCAACTGTGCAACTTGCAAATCCATCTAAGTTGCAAAAGAACCATATTTTGTCTTTTTTTTTCTTTTTCCAAGCAAAGGCTTAAGCCAAACAAAAATAAACATTTAAAATATAACAGATGAGAAAGGGCAAGAGGGGGAGTTTGGGGGGCTCTAAAAGCTCAGTGTTATGGGCCGGGTGGCAGTGACAGGACACAAACAAATTCAAAAGGCACGGAAGTGAACACTCGGGATTCTGGCATTTACGTCTGTTCTAGTTCACTATGAAGATGTAAAAGCATGGGTTGTGGGGGTGGTTGTACAGCCATGTGAAAGTATTACTGCCACTGAACTACGTACTTAGAAGTGGTGAACGTGGAAAACTTGGCATATTTTACCACAATAGAAACAGTATAGGCCTAATTCAGTACAGTTCACTGCCATACATTAAATTAACCCTAATTATGGGAAAGTCATCCTTATACACAGATGGAAAAACCTCTTCCCTGCCTTGGTTCTTTCCTCCTGTCCCCTTCCCAAAGCCTATAATCTCTATGAAAAAGCAGAGTAACACTTGACACTGTGCCTCCTGTGCAGGCCTTCTCATGACCCTGATCTGACCCAGCTCTCACACTCTCCCCTGCACACATGGACTTCCAGGGTTGGGGGAAACTCAACAAAGGCTTAAGGTTCAAGGGGAGGGCAAGGTGCAGGGCAGGGCAGAGAGGGGAGGCGAAAGGCCCAGCAAGTATTTCTGCTCTCCTCCTAGCTCAGGCTTCCTCTTGCCTCTCCTCCCCCAGCTCAGGCAGGAGGCAAATTGTAGACTTCTCCTAGGTTAAGTCCCACCTCCTCATTTTTTAAAATTTTATTTTATTTTTAAAAAGCATTTACTTAAAGGCAGAGAGAGAGTCAGACAGAGATGGAAAGAGAGCTTACATTCACTCGTTCACTCTCTAAAGATCCACACAACAGCTGGGCCTACACCAGACCGAAGCTTAGGGAAGAGAACTTAACCAAGGTCTTCCACATGGGCAGCAGGGACTCACCTATCTGAACCCTCACTTGCTGCCTCCCACGGTGCACAATAGCAGGAATATGGAATTGAGAACAGAACGAGGACTCTAACCCAGTCACTTTGACATGGGATGCAGGAGTCCCGAGTGGTGTCTTAACTTCTACACCAAACACCTGCCCCTTGTTTTTTTTTATTTTTATTTTTATTTGACATATAGAGTTAGACAGTGAGAGAGACAGACCAAAAGGCCTTCTCTCCATTGGTTCACCCCCTAAATGGCTCATACAGCCAGAGCTACACCCATCCAAAGCTGAGAGCCAGGTGCCCCTTCCTGGTCTCCCATGTGGGTGCAGGTGCCCAAGCACTTGGGCCATCCTCTACTGCCTTCCCAGGCCACAGCAGAGAGCTGGACTGGAGGAGAAGCAACTGGGACTAGAGCCCAGCGCCCATATGGGATGCCGGCGCCACAGGCGGAGGATTAACCAAGTGAGCCACGGTGCCGGCCCCTGCCCCTTGTTTTATTTTTTTAAGGAGCCATACAGAGCACAGAACAGTGAAGGGGCTAAGATCACACAGCCAGTTGGAGGCTGAGCCAGGACAGAAGTTCAGGTCTTCTGTGCAAGACCTGCACCTTGTCTGCATTCTTGTCTCCCTGATGTTCTCGGGTCTCTCTATCCCATCTTCCTCTACGTCTGAGCCATTTTAGTAATAACTTATTGATGTTTAATTCACATGTCAAAAATTTACCCCTTCAAAGTATACAGTTTAGCATGGTTTAGTATATTGAGTATTATGCAATCAACTAAATTTTAAAATGCTTCATCATCCCAAGAAGAAACTCTATGCCCATTAGCAATCACTTCCTACTTCCTCCCTACACCCTAGCCCTAGAAAATGCTCCATTTTTAGATTTTTCTCTTCTGTGCATTTCATGTAAGAGGGCTCAACACTCTGTAGTCCTTTTGATTGGCTTTTTATCACTTCACACAGTGTTTTCAGTGTTCATCCATGCTGTAGCCCTCCAGATCATTAAGTTGTTTTGTTAGGGTAAGTGGAATAAAAGAGCAAAGAGAAGCATGAAAAAGAGAATTCTGAGGGTTACAACCTGGCAGCACATGGAGATGAAAGCAAGAATTAATTCCTCCCTGTGGACAGTGTACCTAAGTCATCTATTTATTTTCTCTCATTAACATTTTGATATTTATATAAAGGGAACACATTTCATGTATTTCACATATACAGTTCAAGAGCATAATAGGGGCTGGCACTGTGGTGCAATAGGTTAAGGCCCTGGCCTGCAGTGCTGGTATCCCATATGGGCGCCAGTTCGAGGCCTGGCTGCTCCGCTTCCGATCCAGCTCTCTGCTGTGGCCTGGGAAGGCAGCAGGAAAATGGCACAAGTTCTTGGGCCCCTGCACCCATATGGGAGACCTGGAGGAGGCTCCTGGCCCCTGGCTTTGGATCATCACAGCTCCAGCCATTGCAACCAATTGGGGAGTGAACCATCGGATGGTTAAGACCTCTCTTTCTCTCTGCCTTTCCTCTCTCTGTGTAACTCTGACTTTCAAATAAATAAATAAGTCTTTAAAAAACAAAAGAGCATAATAATACTTCACACTCTGCCCTCCCTTCCTCTGACCCTTCTGTCTCCTTCCTTGTTTTTATTATTTTTTTACAATTACATACTTTCAATTTACTTTATAACCACAGCTTAATCCTCCACTAAAGAAAGAATTCAACAAGTAGTAAGTAGAAAAAACACTGCTCTGTAAAAGTATAGACAAGGGCTACAAACAATAATAAAATCTCAAATTTTTAATTTCATCTTCCTGGTCTAAGAACATCACCTTCTGCAATTTGGATGTGAAAACCCAGGAAATACAGGTCACAAAGAGCAGAACAAGGGCAGGACTCAAGTGTGCCTGGTTCCCAAGCCCTGTGTCTCTCCTTGATTGGGCCACTTCTGCTCCTGTCATTCTCCCGTGCATGTCTCTCATCCACAGAGGTGGGAATTCCTGGCTAATCTGAAAGTATCGTTGATCACTGTGTCTTTAAGTCATCTTAGCTCTCTCACAGGATCTTCATTCAACATCCATACACCTTCATTGTGATACTACTTCGAAGAGCAAAGGAAGAAGAGCAAAACCTACCTAGTCACATAGGGGTCTAGGTACAGTGTGGCACATCCAGGCAATGGGTGCAGCTGTAAAAGATATAGAGGAAAAGGTATGGGCCGATAGGGAATGATCTCAGTATATACTAACACAGTATATATATATATATATATATATATACATATATATATGCTATAATACATATATGCTATAATATATATATAGATATATACTAACACAAGCCATGTATAGAGTAACACAGACACGATGCTGCCATTTGTAATAAAAATTGTGTGGAAGGACAGCGGAGACTAAACACATAACATGCACGTATGTATTTGCTTGGATATGCATACAATAACTGTAAGAAATCTCAGAAAAATCCAAACCTTCTCTTTTCTTTTTTTAAAGATTCATTTACTTGAAAATCAGAGATACAGAGAGGGAAAGAAAGAGAAAGAGAGGGGGGCGGGGGATATGAATCTTCCATTCGCTGGTTCATACCTCAAATGGCTGAAACTGCTGGGGCTGAGCCAAGCTGAAGCCAAGAGCCAGGAGCTTCTTCCAGGTATCCCACATGGGTTCAGCAGCTCAAGGACTTGGGCCATCCTCTGCTGCTCTCCCAGGCCACCAGCAGGGAGCTGGATTGGAAGTGGAGCAGAAAGGGCTTGAACCAGCACCTACATGGGATGCCAGCACTGCAAGTGGAGACTTAACCCATTACACCAAAAGTGCCAGCCCTCCAAAACCTTCTTGCCTCTGTGGAGGGGAACTAGGTGACTGGGGGCACTGTGAAAGGACCTTCACTCCAGCTTTTTGAATCTTCTAACTTTTGACCTTTAGGAAAATCTCGTGTGTGTGTGTATTTATAATATATATGTATAATCCACTGTAATTTAACAAATATTAATGAACCCCATAGGTGTAACAGGGCCTAGTGTAGGTGCTGGGGATACAGCTGGGAAGCAGATCAGACATAAAAGATGGAGAATATATATATATTTATATATAAAATATTTTATATATATTTTACTTATATATAAAATACCTTATTTATAGAATACATTTTAATATATATTTAAATATATTATAAAATATAAAATATATAAAATCTATATAAAATTTATATAATACCTATTTATTTATATATAACATTTACATATAAATATTTTATATAATATCTATATAAAATTTTTATATAAGAAATATAAAATGTACATATTTATTTAAATATATTATAAAATATAAAATATTTTTATATTTAAAAGATATATTTATTTATTTGAAATGCAAAGTTAGAAGGAGAGATACAGAGAGAAAAGATCTTCCACCTGCTGGTTTACTCCCTGAATGGCTGCAAAGCCGAGAGCTAAACCAGCCTGAACGGGGCCAGCGCTATGGCGCAGCAGCTTAACACCCTAGCCTGAAGCACCAGCTTTCCATATGGGCACTGGTTCTAGTCCCAGCTGCCCCTCTTCTAATCCAGCTCTCTGCTGTGGTCTAGGAATGCAGTAGAAGATGGCCCAAGTCCTTGGGTCTCTGCACCCACGTGGGAGACCTGGAAGAAGCTCCTGGCTCCTGGCTTCTGATCAGTGCAGCTCGGACCATTGCGGGCAATGGGGTGGGAACCAGTGGATGGAAGCCACCCCCCTCCGTGCCTCTCCTCTTTCTGTGTAACTCTGGGCCATCCTCTACTGCTTTCCCAGGCCATAGCAGAGAGCTGAATCAGAAGAGGAGCAGCCAGGACTAGGACCGGTGCCCATATGGGATGCCGGCGCTTCAGGCCAGGGCGTTAACCTGCTGAGCCACAGCACCAGCCCCAATAAATAAATCTTTTAAATATATATATGTATGTATGTATGTATATAAAACAGCCTGAAGCCAAGAGCCTACAACTCCATCAGGATCTCCCATGTGGGTAGCAGGGGCTCAATTACTTGGGCCATTTTCTGCTGCTGTCTCAGGCACATTAGCAGGGCACTGGATTGCAAACACAGCATCCAGGACTCCAAATGGTGCTCATATGGAATGCTAGCATTGCAGGTGGGGGCTTAACAGACTGTGCCACAATGTGAGCCACAAAAAGATTTACAGACTTCACACCCCCTGGTTTCCCTTTGTCCAAAAGGCCGGCTCAAAGCCAGCTCCTCTGACACCAGTCACAATACGCTATGAGCAGAAATGTTCCTCTCCTCTCTGATTTTCTACCTCATTTAGTCTTCGTGACACTTACCACTTAATTAATTACCTGCCTCTGTGTTTGCTGTGGCTCCAAAAACACGCGGTGTAGACCACCTGAGTTGCTAGCACCTTTCATACAATCGTCTGAGACGGTCCCAGAGTCTGAAAAACAGCTGCTTCTTCATTTTCACTGTGCACCTGTGCCCACTGCCACTATCTGAAGGACAAGAGATGAGCACGGTCCTCTCCAGGTTGTGGCTAAGAAACGGAGCCTGGGCCCAACCCTGCTGCTTCCCCTTAACTTCTGTGCTGCTTAGATTCTTCCTTTATAAAGTTCAGGTCATGACCAGATCTGTGCTCAAGAACGGCTGTGATACCTCAGTGAATAAATATGGGGAGCAAATCCAACAGTGACATGTAGAAAGCTGTTATGTGAATTCTGCAGATTACTGCTGTTATCTTTACCTGCACCCTCCCCACCTGCCATCATCTGCCCCTTGTAACTTTCCTTCATTTCTGCAATATATCATGCACTTGACTGCTTCTGTACGCTATCCTGATGCTGGGCTGCAACAGGCATTTTTCCTCTCCCGTTCCCTGGTGAAGGCTAGGCTCTGTGCATACTCTCCTCTCTTTCCCCAAATTAGCTGCTCCCTTGTGTTGCCCTTAATAACACTTCACAGGACACTCACAGCCATCTCCTCTGATAATCAGGAGCTCTACAGGGATCTGATCTTTGTTTTCTCCTGTGCATCCTGCAACTCATCAGCCAGCAGGCACTGGGGGAGGGGGACTGTCTGAACAGCACAAACAGGACACTATTTTAAACCAAGCCTGCCTTTTACAAAACACTCTGCACAGACCACCAAACCCATTATCCCATTTTGACCTATCTTCATTAAAACAAAAACTCCTATTGCGAGTCTCAACAAAATGGAATTCCACAGCAGGGGTAGACCAGATAATATTTTAGGATTTGTCGGCCAGCCTTTACGGCAACTACAGAACACTGCCCTTGTAGTCTCCAAAGCAACCACAAACAGCACCTAAAAGGAATAGGTGCTGACTGTGTTGCAATAGATCTGTATGCATACTGAAATCAGAATTTCCTGTCATTTAAGGTCGGCGCTGCGACTTAGTGGGTAAAGCTGCTGCCTGCAGCAGCAGCATTCAGTTTGAATCCGGCTGCTCCACTTCCCAACCAGGTCCCTGCTAATGCACCTGGGAAAGCAGCAGAAATGGCCCAAGTGCTTGGGCCCTTACACCCGCATGGGAGACGAGGGAAGAAGCTCCTGGCTTCAGATGGCCCCAGCTCTGGCCATTGTGGCCATTTGGGGAGTGAACTAGTGGAGGAAAGATCTGTCTCTCCCTCTTCTTCTATAATTCTTTTCAAATAAACAAACCTTTTACAAACTTCCCACCATTTATATGTGTTACAAGAGTCTACTTTTTAAGTCCTTCCAAACCCTGGTAAACATGTAAAACCATTTTCAACTTACAGGCCATACAAGCACATACCGCATGCTAGATTTGAGTCTAGACTCTGGCTCACCTACTCCTGGTCTAAAGGGTCTTTTTTTTATTGTTGTTCTTCTAACAAGTCTTCGCTTCCAAGACCCTTGTAAAAGTAGCGTTGTCAGATTTAGCAAGCAAAAATAGGCCTGAATTTCAAATACATAAGGAAGAATTTTCTTTAGCGTATGTCCCACGCAACAGTTAAGTACGCTACAGGGTACTCCTACTCCAGGCGGCAGCAGACCTCTCGCCAGACGCAAACGGATCAATTTCACCCGTCGCCACCTTCCCCCACACCCAAGACGCCAATACTGAAGTGCAGAGCCTTGGACTTCCGCTTGTAGGCAGGAGGACACAGATGCTCCCCGTCAATCATTAGGGAGGGGCAGCGTCTTTCCGGCCAGAAATCTGGTCTGACAAAGGGCGGGGACAGGCGTCTCCCCCCGCCAGGCCCTCCTGCACCGCAGTGGGCAGAAGATGGTGCCAATCATGTGGTGAGGGGGAGAGGGGTGGTAGTAAAGGTGGTGGCTGTGGGCCAGGAACGCCCCAGCCAAGAACCCTTTTCCTTGGGGCTTCCAGGAAGAGGAACCTGGGGTTCCACCGTGCAAGCCGGCATGTATTGCTTCGTGGCCCTTTCTTGGATTATTCCCAGCTTGATTAATATTTGTAGGAAGTAATAAGTGAACACACCCCAGCCTGCTCCCGGTGGGACTCCAGAACACACAGCAAGGGCATCGTGTGCCTATTATCAAGGACAGAGTCGGGGCTACGTGAATGTCGCCCCGTGCCGCATCTCGGTCCCTTCGTGGACATCTCATTCTCGCTTGTGTCGGCTTGCCACCGCTTTTTGACTTCTTTAGTCCAAATACTGTTCTGAGAGCCAACTTCTCCCAGCAAGCCCCCTGCCCAGCTCCGACCCCCAGGGTGTTTGTGTTCTCAATGCCTCAGCGCGCCTTCCAGCGGCAGCCAACTGTTGCCGAGGTTTTCTAGGGTGAACTCTTTCGTCCCTTTCTCTACGCGCATGCCGGGACCATACTTATGACTGGTGTGCCTTAAGTCAGACTTGCTTAAGGGCACGCTGGACCTTTCAAGTCATAGCAGCCAAATGGCAGAAATCACATAACCAACTCAAACAATGTGTTTCGGTGTCAGTATAGAAACAGATAAACAAAGATAATTCATTTTTGTCATTTTATAGTTGCAATGATTTTTAATTAGGATAGTTTTATTTGTGATAATGGTTACCCTAATCATTGGCCTTGAATACGTACCCATCCTCACTATTTTTCCACCTCATCATTCTTTGTTCAGTAATTAGTGAAAAAGTGTAGTTTTTTCCCATTAGTTGGTAAAGTGGAAACCTAACAAGGCCTTCCTTGAAAAAAAAAAACTGAATAAAATACATAATAGCTGATATATGTGTGTCTACTTAAAGTTTCAACCTTTAAACTTTGAATCAGTCACAAAATATTCACTTTACTATTCCTCCCTTACTAATCCATGTAAGTGGCCTTTGGTAAAAATATCAGCACATTTACATTGTTATTTATTCTGGAAGTATTAGCACTACTAATCTGTTTGCCTTCTTAAAATTTTGTTAAGAGTCTAAGAAATCAGCAAGATAGTGACTACTGAACCCATTAGGGGATGTATCTGAGCACCTCTGCTAGTATACATTTTAACTTCCAATTCATCCTGAAACTCTTAAATGCAATTTTATTTCAGGATTTGTTTTCACTATTTCCTCCACTTTTTTTTTTTTCCTCTCTAAGATTTACCCTCTGGTTCACTCCTCAGATGTCCGCAATGGCTATTGCTGGGCCAGGACAAGGCCAGGAGCCAAGAGTTTCATTGGGATCTCCCACATGGGTGCAGAGGCCCAAGTATTTAGGCCATCATCTGCTGCTTTTTCCAGGTCATTAAGAGGTGGCTGGATCAGAAGTGAAACAGCCAAGACTCAAAGCGGCACCCATATGGGATACTTGTGGCGGTTTTATTTGTTAAGCCACAGCTCCTGCCCCACACTGTTTCTCTGAATTTCTAAGAGCAGAAGGCACACTCTTGGCCTGGTCTCAATTTACCAAAGCATGAATTGGATAAGAAAGTACTTAAATAAATAGATGATAATTTAGGGTGGACCTTTAACATAAAGCAAGCAATAATCTCCTCTTTAAATAAGCACTTATAATAAGGCATTTGTGAGTTTATAATCTAAAATAGGGAGCCAGCACTGTGGGAAACAGGTAAAGCCACTGCCTGCGCCACCACTGCTCCCATCCCATATGGGCACTGGTTCAAGACCTGCCTGCTCCACTTCCGATCCAGCTCCCAGCTAATGCACCTGGGAAAGCAGTGGAGGAGGGCCCAATGCTTGGGCTCCTGCACCCACATGGGAGACCTGAAAGAAGCTCCTGGCTCCTGGCTTCGGCCTGGCCCAGCCCCAGCCATTGCAGCTATTTGGAGAGTGAACCAGCGGATGGAAGCTCTCTCTCTCTTTCTGTCCCTCTCTGTGTGTAACTCTGCCTTTCAAATAAATAAATACATCTTTAAAAAAAAATCTAAAATTGCAATTTGACATTTGTTGGTCTTCATAATATCAAACACTACTATTATTATTTTCCCCTATCAAGTTCAACTTCATAAACATGTCTTAAATCAAATTTCCTTTTGAAGTTTTACAAATTGATTCTACAGGAAAAGTTTAGGATAGTAAATCATTTGTTTGTCTTTAGATGAACAGGAATCTGTATAATGATATCCTCAAAACAGTTGTTAATACTGGAAAGTCACTACTATTATCTTTAAAATAAATTTATTTCTCTGGGTTATGTATGTGTTTTATCTGAATCACTTTAATTGGTACCATGTTCAATGCTTTTCTAGACAACAAATTTTTTTTTTTTTTTTTTTTTTTTTTTACAAATGTTTTTTTTTACATGCCAAAACTTGGGGCTTTGGGGCCAGTACTGTGGCCCAGCAGGTTAAAGCCCAGCCCTACAGTGCCGGCATCCCAGCTGGCGATTCTAGTCCCAGCCGTTCCACTTCCAATCCAGATCTCTGCTATGACCAGGGAATGCAGTAAAAGATGGCCCAAGTCCTTGGGCCCCTGCATCCGAGTGGGAGACCAGGAAGAAGCTCCTGGCTCCTGGCTTCAGATTGGCTCAGCTCCAGCCACCGCAGCCATATGGGGAGTGAACCAACAGATGGACGACCTTTCTCTCTGTCTCTACCTCTCTCTGTAACTCTGTCTTTCAAATAAATAAAATAAATCTTAAAAAAAAAAAAAACTTGGGGCTGGCACTGTGGCATAGTAGGTTAGGCCTCTGCCTGTGGTGCCAGCATCCCAACCAGGAAGGGTTAAATTCCGGCTGCTCCACTTCTGATCCAACTTCCTGCTGGTGGCCTGGGAAAGCAGTGAAAGACCCACATGGGAGACCCAGAGGAAGCTCCTGACTTCTGGCTTCAGATAAGCCAAGCTCTGGCTATTGCAGCCATTTGGGGAATGAACCAACGGATGGAGGACCTCTCTCTATTTCTCCCTCTGTGTGTGAGCCTGCCTCTCAGAAAAATAAATCTTTTTTTTTAAAGATACATGGCAAAATTTTACAATTTTAACTATTTTTATTGAGGAAAAATAATTACACTATTTTCTTTTCTTTTTTTTGACAGGTAGAGTTACAGACAGTAAGAGAGAGAAAGAAACAGAAAGGTCTTCCTTCCATTGGTTCACTCTCCCCAAATGGCCGCCACGGCCGGTGCTGCGCTGATCCCAAAGCCAGGAGCCAGGCGCTTCCTCCTGGTCTCCCATATGGGTACGGGGGCCCAAGCACCTGGCCCATCCTCTACTGCCTTCCTGGGCCACAGCAGAGAGCTGGACTGCAAGAGGAGCAACTGGGACTAGAACCCGGCACCCATATGGGATGCCAGCGCCACAGGCAGAGTATTAACCAAGTGAGCCATGGTGCCAGCCCCTACACTATTTTCTTAGAGAGAGTGTAATGAGCTGAACATGACTTCATCTTTGCTGGTAACTCACAAGGCTCTGTGGCTTTGCTTGTGAAAATCGGTCACTGGGCAGTTGTTTTTGTTTGTTTGTTTGTTTGTTTACAGGCAGAGTAGACAGTGAGAGAGACAGACAGAAAGGTCTTCCTTTTGCCGTTGGTTCACCCTCCAATGGCCGCCATGGCCAGCGCGCTGCGGCTGGCGCATCGCGCTGATCTGAAGCCAGGAGCCAGGAGCCAGGTGCTTCTCCTGGTCTCCCATGGGGTGCAGGGCCCAAGCACTTGGGCCATCCTCCACTGCCTTCCCGGGCCATAGCAGAGAGCTGGCCTGGAAGAGGGGCAACCGGGACAGAATCCGGTGCCCCGACCGGGACTAGAACCCGGTGTGCCGGCGCCGCTAGGTGGAGGATTAGCCTAGGTGGAGGATTAGGCAGTTTTACAAAGCAGCGATGCCCCCTGCAGACTGGTTAACAGACTGTCCAGGCTAACAGGCTGGGCCCCCGTGCTTTTAGTGCTGTGCTGTCCCTTCCCACCAGCTCCATCCTTCTGACCCTGCCTATATGCAGCCCTGGTCTGCCTCCGAGCACGCAGCTCACTTTAGATGCTCAGACAGGGTCAGGAGGATGTGCTTTGTGGCAGATGTTTGCTACCTAAGGGCTTTGTCATTCATTTCCAGGTTCCAAGTTGGGCTCCTAATTACCTGGTTGGGAACACTTCACATCAGAAGAACTAGCAAACTGCTCAGACCCTAAAAACTGCTTCCTATTCCCCTCATCTTCCTTCCAGATACAAAACTCTGATTACAGAATTTTAAAACAATATTAGCTCACACTACGATGGATCGTCCTTATTCTCTCGAAGGCACCTTTAGAATCACTTGACATACATCAATCAGTGCATCATCAAAGTGATTCTCAGGGTACTTCCAATTTCCAGATGAGGAAATGGAGCCCAAAAGTCAGCAATCTGCCCATTGGTCCACAGCTGCTCCAGAGCTGAGACTAATGCTGTGGACTCCAAACCCATATTCCTTTCTGTCACCACCTACAGGATTCTGACTGCTGTCTCTGCATGGATACTCGTGGCTCCAAATTAGGCTCCACTGAAACAATTCAGACATCTTTCTGAACACCTAGGTTCAGCCAGCATCCTCCACTTTTAAGTTCCTCCTGCTCTTCTTGTTCTAACTGTAGTCAGCATCAGCAACTAGCAACCATCAAGCATTTTCTGCATGCCAGACACCTTAGAAAGTCGAGCGTATTTCAGAAAGTTCAGTGGAAATGGAATTTTGAAAACGAGTTCATTTGGTGCAGAAACATTTTGAAATCCAGGCATAATCTTTTCATAATGGGCATTTTCCATCAACTTTTTGAAGACCCATTGTATGTATGTATTTCAAGATGTTTCTGCATCACAATAAATCCATTTTTAAATTCCATTTTCTGCCAGATTTTGGAAATACCCCATGAGAATGCTGTCCTCATGTAAGGACCAGAGGCTCAAAGACATGAGGTGGCCCGTCCAAACCACACAGTGATGGGCAGAACCAACACGCTCATTCCTCTGATACCTCAAGGACAAAAGCCTCCATCACTCTCTCTCTCTGCCTATGGGGATAGAAGCCAAATTCCTCACTGGTAGGCAAGGTGCCATGCTATCTTTCCACCTTATCTTCTGCTGGGCTCCAGCTCAACTCCTGTGTACCAGACTGGCATGTCTGTGCGCCTTCTCCCCCAACCCACAGGCTCACTCCCAGCTTCCACCCGTGTTCCCACGACCTAGCAGCCCTTGTTTTCTCCTTTTTGCCTGCTCAAGTCCTGTGCCGCTATAGAGCGGTTCAGTCTTCATCTCAAGCAAGAGCCTCCTCCATGAAACACTCCAGACTTTGCCAGCCTTGCTTCTCCCATGAGCCCAAGCACCTGGGGCCAGTCCCTGGAGTGCCTCTCGTGTACTCCAGGGTGAACTAACAGAAGGTCTCACAACTGCACGCTTAACACTCTTGACTCCCGTAGCATCACACTTCATATATTATGATCTAGCATCACACTTCATATATTATGATCGGAAGCAACGTATGCCATTTTCCCTTGACCCATTGTGCCACGACGTGGGGCGAACGGTATTTCATGAACAAAGTGCACAGTAAAAAGAACACATCTTTGATGCCTCCTGATACAGCTGCCTCTCCCAAAAGGCACTTCCAACACATGGAAGGGTATACACAGGAGTACACAAGGGACCTTCAGAGACTTCGTGGACAAATACATGCTGATACTACACATCTCCCTAGAACCTGCCTTAATGAAAACTACTTACAGACTTAAAAACATCATCTGCACCAGGATAAACCTGTCTTTTTAAAAATTCCATCTCCAGGAACTTTTTAAGCATCTTTACACATTCCTTACTCTTTCCAATATGAAACGATAACAATGACAACAGACATACTATGTGACAGATGGTATTGTGAGTACGTCACGAATATTTAACTAACTTAGTCTGCCTGACAACCCTTTTTTTTCTTTCCTTTTTTTTTTTTTTTTTGACAGGTAGAGTTATAGACAGTGAGAGAGAGAGAGACAGAGAGAAAGGTCTTCCTTCTGTTAGTTCACTCCCCAAATGGCTGCCACAGCCGGCTCTGCGCCGATCCAAAGCCAGGAGCCAGGCGCTTCCTCCTGGTCTCTCATGCAGGCGCAGGGGCCCAAGAAATTGGGCCATCCTCTACTGCCCTCCCGGGCCACAGCAGAGAGCTAGACCTGAAGAGGAGCAACCGGGACTAGAACCAGCACCCATATGGGATGCCAGTGCCGCAGGCGGAGGATCAACTAAGTGAGCCACGGCGCCGCCCTCCCCCCACCCCAACACTTTGAGGTAGGTGTTATTATTCCCCCTCCTTTCAGAGAAAGATACTGAGTCACAGAGTGGTTAGGTAACTTGCCTGAGGTCACAGAGCTGGGATTCGAAGCTAAGCATTGAGTTAATGCTGTCTGACCAATAAAATCATGTACTTTTTCTTCTGATAGAAAAAGTAATGTCTAAGTATTTTTAAAAAATCAGGTAACAAACAAAGCAGATGGAGAGCACCATTCACAATCCAATCACTCAGTATTAATAACCTACTCAGGCAGATACAAGCACACACTAGTTTCTCAAAAATGGAACTGAATTGTACATCAGTACAATTCATCTTTTGTCTTTCAATTCAAAATCTTCCACAGCTTCATAAGGTATAAGCTATGTATCATAAAAATTAGTTTTAATCATACCAATAATTTTTGTAAATTTACAGAGTATTGTAAATATTACTACAATCCCATCTTAGACCCTCCCATTACTCCAAAGACCTCCTTAGTACCATTTGCACCCATGCAGTTCCTTCCCTCAGCCCCTGGCACCTGCTGACCTATTCTCTCCATATGGTCATGGATTTATCTGTACTGGATACTTAAAATAAAGAGGATCATAAAATAACTGGTCTTTGAATACAATTTCTTTTTTTTTTTTTTTTTGACAGGCAGAGTGGACAGTGAGAGAGAGAGACAGAGAGAAAGGTCTTCCTTTGCCGTTGGTTCACCCTCCAATGGCCGCCGCGGCCAGCGCGCTGCGGCCGGCGCACCGCACCGATCCGATGGCAGGAGCCAGGAGCCAGGTGCTTTTCCTGGTCTCCCATGGGGTGCAGGGCCCAAGCACCTGGGCCATCCTCCACTGCACTTCCGGGCCACAGCAGAGAGCTGGCCTGGAAGAGGGGCAACCGGGACAGAATCCGGCGCCCCGACCGGGACTAGAACCCGGTGTGCCGGCGCCGCTAGGCGGAGGATTAGCCTAGTGAGCCGTGGCGCCGGCCCTGAATACAATTTCTTAGCATAATGTTTTTCAAGGTTCATCCATGCTATAACTTTACTTTAGTCTTTTCAATGGTTGAAAAAAACACTGATTGGATATACTACAGTTCATTCAGCAACTCATGGACATTTTGATTGTGAATGAAAAATGCTGCTATGAATTTTCTACACACACTTGATCTTAGCCAAAAGGCTGAGAAGCGATGCTATGAATTTTCTTTTTAAAATTTTCATGTACAAATCTTCATGAACATATATTTTCATTTCTCAGGTAAATACCTAGGAATAAAATTGCTGGGTCATATAGTAAGTTTTCCAAAGTGGCAATACAATTTTATATTCCCACCAGCACTATGCAATTCCAGTTAAAGTTCTCTAGTTCTAGTTTCTCTATATCCTTGCCAACATTTGTTGGCTATTTGGCTATATAGTCTACTTTTTTGATTACAGATATCCCAGTGGACAGGAAATCACACCTCACTGTGGTTTGACCAGCAGTTCATTCCCTAATTACTGATTTTGAGCATCTTTCCACATGGTTATTGGTCATTCAGATGTTATCTTTGATGAAAATTTTTGCCCAGTTTTTAACTAAGTAATTCATTTTTTATTATCAGATTCTAATAGTTATTTATGTATTCTGTGTTCAGGTCTTTTATCGAATGTGGGTGTCTTCAAAAAGTTCATGGAAAATTCACACAATGAAAACGTTATGCCTGTATTTCAATTCTTTTTGCACCAAAAGAACTATCTTACAATTCCATTTTCCATGAATTTCTTGATGTGCCCTGTGTTTAATTTCTAAATATGTTCTCACAGTCTGTAACTTTTCACTTTCTTAATGGTGTCTTTTAAAGCACAAGCACATTCTGAATTTTGATGCTGTTTCAATATTTTGCTTTTATCGTTTGTGCTTTTGGGGTCATATTTGAGAAGTTTTTACCAGGGCTGGTGCTGCAGCACAGCAAGTTAAGCTTTGGCCTGCAGCGCTGGCACATCCTATGTGGGTGCAAGTTGAGAGTCCCAGCTGCTCCGCTTCTGATCCAGCTCCGTGCTAATGCACCTGGGAAAGCATCAGAGGATGGCCCAAGTCCTTGGGCCCCCGCATCCACAGAGGAGACCCAGATGAAGCTCCTGGGTTCGGGCTTTGCCCTGGCCCAGCGCTGGCTGTTGCAGCCATTTGAAGAGTGAACCAGCAGATGGAAGATCTCTGCCTCTCCCTAATTCTGCCTTCAAATAATTAAAAATAAAAAAAATTATACAAGACCTTTTTTTTTTTTTTTTTTGACAGGCAGAGTGGACAGTGAGAGAGAGACAGAGAGAAGGGTCTCACTTATTTTTCCGTTGGTTCACCCCCCAATGGCTGCTGTGGCCGGTGCACCATGCTGATCTGAAGCCAGGAGCCAGGTGCTTCTCTTGGTCTCCCATGGGATGCAGGGCCCAAGGACTTGGGCCATCCTCCACTGCACTCCCTGGCCACAGCAGAGAGCTGGCCTGGAAGAGGGGCAACCGGGACAGAATCCAGCGCCCCGACCAGGACTAGAACCCGGTGTGCCATCGCCGCAGGCAGAGGATTAGCCTAGTGAGCCGCGGCACTGGCCCAAGACCTGTTTTAAAACTGCTTTTCCCCTCACTTATTGGTATTTCTTGGACATATTTCTAAGTCAATAAATGCAGATCTGCATCATTACGTTTATGGCTTTTTTTTTTTTTAATGGAAGAAAGGAAACAACAGGGCATGCTACTCAAAATTCCCAGCATGATGCTGTGCATTCTTGGGTCCTTCCTCTGTCCCTTTTGGAACATCTGTCTGGTACCTCCTCTGTGGGTTGCAACCAAAAACTTTACAGACTATTAGCTTCATGACATTGGCCACACAGGTTCCTAGCACATTTTCCATTGGCTTAAAAATCCCTCCATCAGATTCCAGCAATGTGATGCTTATAAGGAACCCATATTTCCCTGTAATTTGGGATTTGACGGTGCTTCTTCCTGCATCTCATCTACTGAATTCTCTAAAGCTACATTGGTCCTTAGAAATGACTGAACTCCAGTTTACATATTAATGTGCAAGTGTAGGAAAACAAATAGTGGGTAAAAGTAATTGGCACATGTTTTAAAGGAAGAGTTAAAGGAATGGGTTTTCCTGAATCAAGCTGTGATTTTATCCTTCAAGAGGTTCCAAAATGGGATGGAGGCTGCTTCCTGGCCACTGTTATGACCACTTTACTGGCTTTGTGGCCAGGGCAGGAGGCATTGAAGGGCAGAAACTTCTTTAGGAAATGGCCTGAGAGAAGGGCCTCAGAACTAGAGCGAGGAAGGTGGATTACAGGATTTGAGAGTACAGTGCCCAACGTGCCAGGCTGGTGGAAGAGATGGCTCCTGGACAGCCATTTTGATGAGAAGCCAAGTGGGTGACCATGCTCCTCTGAATAACTGGCACCCTAAGTGTAGGGTGCAGAAACTGGAAGGCAAGTACTAACACTAGCCCCAGGTGGATAACAGCCAATGCAAGGTTAGGGAAGTGGCACTAAGCAAATGGGCATGTTAGGCATCATCAACAGAGATTTCCCAAGCTGGTAGATCTCCGTAAAGATTGAGAAACCAAGAGTTGTTTTAAGACTCAGCCTCAGAGCTTCAACTTCTGGTTTTCAAATGGGAAGCAACCAGCCAATACAAGGGCCCCTGGAACATTCTGGAAGACTAACGGAGGGACCAGATGAAAGAACTAATGTGAAAGCCTGGCCTTAGGGGAACACGTGGATGTGTGGGGAAGAACTGTGAAGGGCAGGCTAAGGACGGATTTGCAGCGCGCAAGGACAGGAAGAGCCGGGCAGGGGCCTGGAGTCCAGGGTGGGAACCCCAGGGAAGGTTCTAAGATGACTAATTGGTTTTTAAAAGGCATAATTTACCTTCAGTGAAAACTGCACCCATCTTCAGTGTAGAGCGAGCTTCCAGAACCGAATAGGAAAGTTAGCTGGAGGTGGCACTCTTGAGAGCCAAGGAACCTGGAGGCAGGAATGAAAGGCCAGACCTTTAACATTCTGGGTGTACCTGTGCCCCCCATCCCCCCTGCTTTGGGGGGGGTCTCATTTGCTGATATAAAGGCAGAGCCATCTTTGCTCAGGGGTTCAACCTCATACCCAGTTGTAAGCGTTTTCCTACTTGGCCACCGCCAAGAATGTGCTTCACCGTGGGGGGCAGGGGGGAAGCGAGCTGGAGGACCCCCACGGGGTGGCCCACACCTCCTCCTTGCAGCTTGCTGCTCCAGGCCTGGGGAGCTGAGCTCTTGTAGTGCAGCAGCTGCGCGCTCAGACAGGCCGACCTTGGTACCCAGGGGAGCTGGGGGTGGGGTCACATCATCCCGGGGCCACGATGTACCTTTCCCTGCGTTTGCAGACCTTGCAGCAACAGCCTCAGTGCTTGCAGCTGCCAGCTTGCACAGAGGCTAGAGTTGGGGGGCAGTGGGCGTGGCGGCTCACCCTCTCCCGCCCAACCATCCCGGGAACGTTCTGAAATGTATCCAAAAGTTCGCCGGCCGCGCGCGCGCCAAAAGTAGAAAGGGCACAACCCCCCACCACTCCCGGCGTTGCGTGTCCCTACCTCGCCACTCGGGCTGCACCTCCGGCTGCGGCGCACACGCCTCCTCCGCCTCCTCCGCGGCAGCCTCGCCGTCGGTTGGGTGCTTCCTTTGCAGCCGTCCCCAGGCGGGAGAGCCGGCCGGAGAGTCTTGTGCTTCTTCCTGGGACACCATGCCCAACGACGACGCCTTCAGCAAGCCCTCAACGCCTTCGGAGGCTCCGCACGCCCCGGGGGCACCGCCGCAGGGCAAGGCTGGAGGCTTCGGCAAGGCGGCCGGAGCGCTGCTTGGGGCGGCCGGCGGGTCGGGCGCCGGGGGCAGCGGCGGCGGCTCCGGGGCGACTGGCGTGGGCGCCGCGAACAAGAAGTCCCCACGGCTGCCCAAGTGTGCGCGCTGCAGGAATCACGGCTACGCGTCGCCGCTCAAGGGCCACAAGCGCTTCTGCATGTGGCGGGACTGCCAGTGCAAGAAGTGCAACCTGATTGCCGAGAGACAGCGCGTGATGGCCGCGCAGGTGAGTGCTGGCGGCCGGGAACCGGGGTTCAGCCCCGAGCTTTTCGGAGAAAGTCCTCCGGCGTGGCCAGTGCCACGAGGCTCCGGGTTCGGGAGGGACGCGAGTGGCGCGCTCGGGGTTCAGGGCGCTTGGCTGCGCACCGACGCCGGATGCGGACGGCCGGGGACGCGTCTCTGTTCTGCCGGTGTAGACGCAGTCGCGGGGTTCACTCCGCTCGGGAGCCCCTGGGATCCCCGGTCTCGCCCTGCAGCAGAGTTGCGGGTATTCATCTGCCGCAGGGGGCCCCTCGAACTCCCAACACCACGGTAGAAGCGGAGACTTGCAGGGTTCGCTCCGCTCGGGGGGGAGGGGTGTCGCGATCTCTTAAACCGCCCCCCAGTGAAGACGGGGATTGCGCCTTGCTGTAGGGTTCTCAGGATATGCGACCCCTCCCAGCGGATTCGCAGGGTTCACCTAGCTGGTGGTGAAAGGTGGGGGCTCACCATCTATGAACCCCACCTTTGAGCTCGGTTGTGGGGTTCCCTGAAATTTTTAACTCTGCCCCCTTAGGGTTGCGGGGTTCACTTTACTCGACGGTACCAGGCATCCCTGACTCCCCCGCTCCGAACAGTCTGGGATTCCAAATGCCGCCGGCTAACAGAGCTTCGGGGTTTGCAGCTGAAGGAGGGGACCCCCCCTCCCCCCCGTCTCCGACCCGGTTCTCCGAGCGAGCGGAAGGTTGCAAAGTTCTCCCCCCGCCCCCTCCGGTGCTCGTGGGGCTCCCCTGCGGCGCCGCTCGTCTGCGCTGCGCTCTAAACGAAGGCGGGTCCTGGGGGGAGGGGTCGCCCACGCGGGGGCCTCCGTTAGGCCGGCGGGGGGTAGGGCGAGAGGCTGCGCGCGCCGCGGCTCTCGGGGTCGGGCGTCGGAAGCCTGTCTGCTCTGGCACAGTCCGCGGCGTGGACGCCGGCGCAGCGTGGTCGGCGGTGCGCTGCGGCGGCCTTTCGTATTCGCCGCCGGAGGACGCAGGCTTGGCGTCACAGCCATTTTGAGCACGCTGGAAATGTTATTAACGTTTAAAAATGTTTGGCCTCCCCCCACCTCTGGTTGTTCCAGTGCAGGTTGCTTTGCGTGTATTTTAAAACTTAGAATTTCAGAGAGAGCGGCGCGCGGCGGAAGTGCGCGCATACAGAGTTTTGTCGGCTGTTCGTACTTTTTTTTTTTTTAAACACCTCAGCGACGGGAGTTCACGTCCTTGGCGTTCGAAAAGGGTTTCTCAAAGACAATAAAACATTCTTTCCACCTACACATGGTTTCATGTTTTTAACCCAAGTTATTTGAAGTGAAAAGACACGGGAGAAACGCTTGCTAACGGTGTGCTGCGTTTGCTAAGGAACGCGTAGGTATCTTCCGTTGTGAAGGACTTCAACGTAAGAACGGCGAACGCTTAGTGTGTACGCCGGCGTTTAGAAATGAGCCTAAAATTCTGTGTTGGCCGCAGGTATTGCGAGTGTAAGTTAAGAAAATGGTGGTTTTTCCTTAGTTGACGCCTGGGTTTTCATTTTAATGTAGAGTGGGGGGCGGGGAGAATACACCGACTTTATGAAGTGTTCAAATGGTTGGCCAACAACTTGAAAAAATTACGGACTAGCAGGTAGAAAAAAATGGTCTCAGCATTTAGTTGTGGGCTTAAATATTTAGTGTGGAGAGTAGACTTGGAGGGAATTTCCCTCAAAATGTAATATTAGTTATTTAAGTAGGGGCATTAATGTAGAGTAGCCTCTGTCAATAGGGTAATTTTAAGGACGTTGTATGTTAAATCAAAAGCAACTCCAGGTTACTCGTGCAGTGTGAAACTTCAGTATTTTCCGTTCCAGAACGCTTGTACTGTGCTAGATGAATCCTTAAAAACTCATAAAATGGTTGCTGTTTGGTCAACCTGAACTAATTTGAAATTGTAAAAAAAAAAAAAAAATTGAGATTGATCTGCAGGAATGTGTGATTCTAAAACAACTGCATTTTTAATCAATTGCTTCCCCCTTCCCAAATTAAATAACATTTCCTAAGAAACCTGGAGAGAAAATCTTACAAAGGTGTCCTTAGTTCATGGAATAAACTGTATGGTCTGAGTTTCTATAAAACAAGGCATAAATATGCATTAATATACTAAAGAGATTTGCAGGGCTTTTTCAAAATTTGTTTCTGCCAAAGCCATTGATAGGATAAATCTGTTGACCAATTTAAAATCCAAGATTTAAGTTTAATTTAGTCTTAATTGATTTTTTGGAAGTTCATTTTTCTAAACTGAAGACTCTGGTGATGAGTAAAAGTTACTTCCAAATTAATTGGTTGTCTAAGTTTGGGCTGCCATTGTCCTTAAACAATATGGAAACATGGTTCTGTTTCTGATTCTCCCTTTTCGGCTTGTATCTGGGGCTCTGAGGTTCAGGTGCATCACTTTCTCATGTCATCATCAATAGTCAGTTTCAACAAAAAGCCTCTTTTTGTTACATGGAGTAATAAGCAAGGCCGCAATTTATTTTCTTAAAAGTTTTTGCAAGCTTTAACAATGTTATTTAAGAGAAGATAAGGAGAAGAGGGACCAGGCTGTCTTAGGCTGGGTCAGGCTGCTCACCTGGCTCCCTTCCCTCCGGCCTGGAGCCCTGTTGCCTGCTGCTCCCGTTCTGTGGCCCCAGCGCCCACCCCCGCCCCCACCCCATCCCCTTCTAGGAAAAGGGACTCAGCGGGTTCCTCAGCAGCCCTTGCTTTTCCAGCACACCTTGTTCCAGAGTCTTCCAGTGTGTTCTGCCCTTTCAGCTTTGCTGTCCTGAGTCCTACGCATGCAGTTCTTCAAGGCTGGTTTCCAATGCCGGGTCAGGCTGATTCCTGCGTTTTAAAGATGGTTCCTGTCCCTGATGTCTTCTGTAGGATTGGTGTATAGCTAGCCTTGGCCTTTAGCACATGTTGGCTTGCAGTTGCATGCTTGCTTGTCTCCTGTTGTCCTAACTTAAACAGTGAATGACTTGGCATCTAATCTCAACTCTGGTCTGCATTCATAGCATATGATGGCATTTTACACGTCTGTGGACCGCAGCTGAGAGGGAGCCCATTCTCCTTGCTTCCTAGTCTGAGTGCCTCTGACTTCTCCTGGTTGATCCCAGTGTGACTGACTTCAGTGTTTCCTGGTCTCTCCACCTCCCACACTGTTATGTCCTGAGGATCCACACACATTTCTTTAATATGAGCACCTGCTGTGGGCCAGACCCCTGGGCCCTCAGCCATTTCTCAGCTTTGGCTACACTAGAGGACTTCAGACCTCACTATCTGGGACCTGGTGAATTGGGTCCCAGCGTGAGTGGGGGCTTGAGTGGGCTTTGGCAGAGCTGCACAGGTGATTCTTGCCTGCTGAGGGGTGACGCATTGTCCTGCACTTCCAGGTGGCCCTGAGAAGGCAGCAGGCCCAGGAGGAGGAGCTGGGCATCAGCCACCCGATCCCGCTGCCCAGTGCTGCCGAGCTGCTTGTGAAGAGAGAGAACAGCGGCAGCAACCCGTGCCTCATGACGGAGAGCAGCAGCTCCTCGCAGCCTCCGCCGGCCAGCACCTCCAGCACTGCAGCCTCAGGTACGGGCCGGGGAGGAGGCGTGGGGCTCATTGGAGGACACTGGAGGGAGCAGGGTTGCAGCAGCGCAGCCTCGGGACACCCCCACCACCACCACCACCCCCCAGCCTGGAAGAACATTGAGAGCTTGGGAGTGTCCTCTGGGTCCTACCTCTGATGCTCTGCTTTGCTTTGCTCCTGGCTCCCAGACCCTTGTCAGAATCCCTGTGTGTCAGAGAGCACTGAGGTGGTTCACGTATCTTGGTCTACCTGGCTCTGCTCTGGCCGCCTGAGTGGAGGCTGAAGGTCCTCGTAACCTAGAATCCAAAGTCAGTTTTGTTTTTTTGTTTGTTTGTTTTTTCAAGGATTTATTTTATTTGGAAGGCAGAGTTACAGAGAGACAGAGATCTTTGATCTGCTGGTTCACTAAGCCGGGAGCCAGGACTCCCCAAGTGGCTGCAATGGCCGAAGCCAGGAGCCAGGAACTTCCTCCGGGTATCCCACATGGGTGCAGGGGCCCAAGGACTTGGGCCATTCTCTGTGACTTTCCCAGGCGCATTAGCAGGAAGCTGAAAGGGAAGTGGAGCAGCCGAGACTCCAACTGGTACCCATATAAGATGCCGTTGCTGCAGGTGGAGGCCTAACCTGTGATGTCACAGCTGTGGCCCCTGAAGTCCGGTTCTCTAGCAGGGAGGACGTGCCTGGAGAAGGTGTCTGAACAGGGCAAATCCTAGGTGTTGACAGGCGTAACCTCTGAGCAGTGACCCGGGAAGGCCCACCACACTGGCTCGAATTCACTGCATCTGCCAAACACTCGTTGTTCCTAGGGCTGTGTGTGCCCTCATTCATCTTGCACCATTCTCAGAGAGGCTCCCTAAGTGAGGAGGAGGTCTCAGCCCCCAACATCAGTGACGACTGCGGTGAGGAAGTTGTGGGAGAGGCCACGCTGAGTGAGCTAGAGAGTACCTGAATCCAAAGCTCAAATGAGTGGGTCTTCACGTGATCCCCACAGCCACCCTCGAGGGCTGCCAGTGACCCTTATGGGATCTCCTAGTGACATGCAGTTGTTTAAGTCACATTGACTGCAGTGGAATGAAATAGCAGCCTTTCATTGCTCTTTGGCACCAGGCACACATCAAGTGCTCAGTAGCCATTTACAGCTGAGGGTCGCCATACTGGATAGTGCATTCTCATCTTGGTGTTTGAAGGCACTGGTGTAAAATACAGGAACTCTTAAGAATTCTGCCAAAGGTCTGCGCAGTCCTGTTGTTTCTGTCAATTAAAGACAGTAGTCCCAGCTTCCCCTGGGGGAATGTGTGCCAAGACCCCCGTGAATGCTTGAAACCATGGATGGTACTGAACCCTTGATGTCCACACACAGCTGATGATGGTTTGGTTGCTCATTTAGGCATAGTAAGAGATTAACAGCAGTAACTAATAGTAAAATAGAAAAGTGCAATATATGTGTAATAAAAGTTATTTTAAACTTATGAATGGTTTATTTCTGGAATTTTCCATGTAGTATTTATGTACTACTGTTGACTGAGCACAGCTGACTATAACCATGGGTAACTGAAATGGTGGTAAGTGAAGCCGTGGGTAAGGTGGGCACCGCTGTCTACATGTTGAGAGTCATAGGAGGTCTTGAGAGCCTGCTCAGGCTCGGTGAAACCCAGCCTTGCCGAAGGCACCCCTAGCTGAGCTTTCATGAGTTGCTGAGTTGTATGTCACTAAGCCTCTGTACAGCACCCAACAAGGCACTAAAGCTCCTTGGATCTTTTGTTCCCTCTTGTCAAACGTGAGAGGGCTCTTGTGAGCCTTGGCCATTCCAAAGAAAAACAAGGTAAGCAGATGACAAAGTTCCCAGGTAGGTGTGTGTGCATGGCTGTCTCTGCATGTTGAGCTGTGGGTTTTGTCGTTTACAAAGAGTTAGGTACTCTTCTTGTTTGTTTTTGAATTGGTTGTTCATAGTGTATGTTCCTGTTATGGTTTCCAGACTTTGCTTTTTGTAGTAAGAAAAGAATATTTCAGAAGGTGTTTTGCAGGCTTCAAGACAAAATGATTATGGGATCACAAGCCATCTTGTGGGTTTAGCTGTCAGCCTGAGATGAGAATGGGGGCTGGTCTCATGAGTAAAGGGGGTTTTCAGTGCTAGACTTTGCATAGTGGAAGGCTCCTGCCGTTCTCCCTCAGCACAGGAGTCTGCAGCCGCCAGTCTTGAGGGGCGGACATTCATGATCAGCATCAATGCTGGGTGTTTTGTAGGTCAGCAGAGCTGGACTCTGCGTGTTGTCTGATGTCCTGCAGTCCACATCACGGGGAGGGACATGGTGTGATTGTACATTCTCTATGATGCCAGACGTGCAGAGAGGGATCTCAGGTGGCAAAGAGGTACTTGCTGGGTAGTTGAGCATTGGTAAAAGGGAGAGAGTCACACAAAGAAGTTGCAGGGGAGTGAGGTGGAGGGTTCAGGGTCAAGGAGGATGGAGCCAGATTCCCTTTCCGTGCCTCTGGAGCTGATAGACTGTAGAGACACTCTGGAATCTTGAACAAAAAAGGAAGAGGAATGTGGAAGCCAGGAGTGTGTGATGCTAGTGTGCTTGGCTACAGGTGGAGTAGCATTGCCCCGGAGGACTTGCCTTCTGAAGGGAGATGGCCCTTGCTGGCCAGCTCACCTGTGTGGGGTGGGAGCCACAGATTGTCAATGTTCACAGGGTGCCCGGCTGACCCCCAGAGTTGGGATGTGAGCCTGAAGAGCTAACTGTGTAGAGGGGGTGGGGAGAGTAGGGGAGAACAGAGTCCTGATGCTTGTGTGGAGCAAATGGAGCCTAACTTAGATGGCTACAACTAACACTTCCATAACTTATACTTTACAGAGTTTGTATTTATTTAAAATAACATTGAGTTTATGCAGGTCCTTGGCAGATGTTTATAACAGAGTGCACAGTGGTGTTAATGAAAGATAACTGTTCTTCCAATCCCAACCTGCAGTTCTTTTTGTCACTCCAGGATTGCTGACTATATGTAGAGACTGACCTATTTATCCTTTTCATGTATAGCTAGACATGTGTGTGAATATATGTATGTATGATTATGTATTTCACATGAAAGGACTGTGTTGTTCTGCTTGTGTGAAATTAGCATTCTTTTCACTGTTACAGCTTGGAACTTTCAGTGGCCTAGAATTCCATCCTGTACAGGTGCAAGGTGGGATTTAAATTATTTAGAGACCAAAGTTGTAGTTGTCATGGAATAATAAAACCCAGAAATCTGGCTTACCTGGGAGCAAGTTGCTAACCTTTCTACTGCTTGATGTCTGTTTGTTTCAAGGCCAGCAACTCGGTGAGATTTAGGAGGTTTTTATGTCCTTGAAGCTTCTTAGTTATCTCTTTCTGTCTCCTGAAAGTGCCAAAAGTCAGAGTAAGAAGTGTTCAGGAAGTACTGCTGAGATTCTGGCTGAATTCTAAGTATACTGTGAAAGAGCTTGGCCTCACCGAACTGTGGCTGTGCTGCTGGTGAACTCACCCCTTTGAGTAGAATACTGTGTGTTAGAGGAAAGCTTGCAGGGACCCCAGGTATGGTGCAGGGAGGTAAGCCACCACCTGTAACCCCAGACTCCCATATTGGAGTGCCGGCCTGAGTCCTGGGTTCAAGTCCCATCAGCTCCCTGCTAATGTGCTGGGAAAGTATCAGCGGAGGATGGCCCAAATGCTTGGGCCACTGCCTCTCATGTGGAGACCCAGATGGAGTTCCTGGCTTGTGATTTCATCCTGGGGTCAGCCCTGGTGGCCACTTGGGGAGTGAATGAGTAGAAGACCTTTTTCCATCTCTATGTCCTTCTTTCTCTCTCCCTCCTTTCAAATAAATATAATAAAATATATTTAAATAAAGTCTACAGTTGTTAGCCAGTTGTTGGCTAAGATTGATTTGAAGATTAACTAGGTAGTCCTTGAACAGAGGGTATAAAAGAGTCCTTTTGATTTTATCTTTGACCGTGGAAGGAAATAGCCTTTAAAAAAAAAAAAGATTTATTTATTTAATTTGAAAGTCAGAGTTATACAGAGAAGGAGAGGCAGAGAGAGAGAGAGAGAGAGGTCTTCCATCCACTGGTTCACTCCCCAGTTGGCCATAACAGCTAGAGCTGCACTGAGCCAGGAGCCAGGAGCCAGGAGCCAGGAGCCAGGAGCTTCTTCTGGGTCTCCTACATGGGTGCAGGGGCCCAAGGACTTGGGTCATCTCCCACTGCTTTCCCAGGCCATACCAGAGAGCTGGATCAGAGGTGGAGAATCCGAGACTCGAACTGGTGCCCGCCCATATGGGATGCTGGCACCACAGGTGACAGGTTTACCTGCTATACTGTAGTGCTGGCCCCAAATAGCCTTTTTTTAAAATCAGGTTTCTATTGTTAAGGTATTACCTTATTTGCAAGCCACATTTAATAGAAACAACCACATTTTTCAGTCTTGTCTGATGGAATGGCCACATGTGTGGCTTTATGTTAGCCCCAATCTACCATCTCACATAGGCCATGTCTTCAGAGATGAGATTTTTTTTTTCTCCAAAGATACCTTTTATTTACTGAGTACAAATTTCATAAATACAACTTTAGGAATATAGTGCTTCTTCTCACTGGCACTCTCACCCCACCTCCTCCTTCTCCCATTCCCAGTCTCGTTGTCCATTAAGAAAAAAAAAAAAAAAAAAAGCCTGTTCCTCGACAGTCAAGACAAGTGCTGTTCAAGTCATTGCTTCTCAAAGTGTCAATTTCACTTCTATAGATTACCTTTTAGGTACTCCATTAGTTATCACAGATCATGGAAAACATATTTCACTAAGTATAATGTTTTCCACATTCATCCATTTTGTTGCAAATCACTGGATTACATTTTTTTTACTACTGTGTAGTATTCCATAGAGTACATATCCCATAATTTCTTTATCCAGTCTTCAGTTGATGGGCAAATATTTAGTTTGAGTCCCGCTTTTCCTATCCTGCCAACAGGATCATATGTTGCAGGCATATTGTTAGCTAGCAAAGAGTCTCTTCCCGTCTGTTTTGGGGGCACATAGGGAAAAAAAGATGAGCATTTTGGGGCTACCAATGACAATGATTAATAGCAACTTTAGCATTTTGCCCATAGTTTCATTTAAAAAATTTTAGTGTGATATCTACTTTTTTATTTCCAAAATTATCAGCTGACTTAAAAAAAATCCTAGATGTTATTATGTTATTTCTCTTTGTAAATTTGGGCTCTACTTGGCTTTATTTTATATTCTCCTTTTGCTTGAGAGTCTTGCACACCCACAGCCTGTACTCACTCTGAGGTCTGTACAGCAGCTCTTGGCCTCTGCCTTCTGTTCAGAAACTGTCAGATGAAGGGCTGCATTGTAGACGGTGCCCTTCTGCATATGTGTCCTTTGTGAGGACCTGAATGTTATCTCTTCTGGGGCCCTCCCTTCTGGAGCACTCTGGACTTCCATGCTCACATCCACCTCCCCCAGAGAAGCCACCTCCTACAGTCTTGCCCCCTCTCGTCGCCGCCACCAACACCTCCGGCCTCTCCTGTGGTCCGCGGCCCCCTTTTATGTCTCTTCCCCTGCTGGAAGGGTCCGCTGGGTTTGTACATAAAACTGGGGGGGGGGTGGCTTCCTCCTCTTCTCTTTCTCAGCAGTGAGCCCACTTTCAGAACATAGAGTGAGAGAGAGCCTATGACTGCAGCGCAACATGTTTCCTTCTGTGTCTTAAGTGCCTAGACACTGTACAGACATGAAATGTGGTGATTTGAAAACAGAACATTGTCTCCATGTAGTTTTTATTTAATGTTTGTTTTCATCTGCATGAAAGGCAGAGTGACATGGAGAGAGAGGGCCAGAGAGATCATCTGTCTCCTGATTTACTCCCCAGATCCCAGCAACACTGGCTGGACCAGGGTGAAGCCAGGAGCCTGGAACTCCATACAGATCTCCCATGTGGGTGACAGGGGCCCAAGCACTTAAGCCATCATCTGGCATCTACCAGGATGCGTTAGCAGAAAGCAGGATTGGAAGTGGAGTAACCAGGACTCAAAACCAGGTCCTCAGATACGAAATGCAGGCTTCCCAAGCCATGGCTTAACCTGCTACATGTACCACAATACACACCACCCCACCCTCTGTATAGTTTTTACCAATAAGAGACAGGTTGATGAATTAACAGTTGAAGTTATTCAGTCATTTCATTTTTTAGGGTGGGTTTAGGTTCACAGCAAAATTGAGAGGAAGATACAGAGATTTTCATAGCTTCCCCCATCATACACACCCGTCCCAAAGCGGTACCTGTGCTGCCACCGCAGAGCCAGCCTGCGCTGCCACATCTTCACCACCTGGGGTGAGGCCCCAGTTTCCTAGGGTCCATTCTAGTGTTACATATTCTATAGGCATCAACAGAGGGTGCAAGTCTTGGAGGAAGTTCCTGGAAGATGGATTCAAGAGAGAAATATATTTTGGTGCAAAAAATTTTGAAGTCTATGCAGGTGTTTCATAATGCCATTTTTTGTAAGATTTTTGAAGCCCTCTCATCTGTATGAGTTTCAGATTTTTTGCTTCATGATAAACTCACCAAAATCTTGCTAAATGGCTTATCTCCACCATTGTAGCATCATATAGTGTGATTCTACTAAAAATCCTCTACAGGTTTATGTAACCTTAGCATAACATCTCAGTTTTTATTTTTGCAGTCTTCCAACATTATAAAGAAGAAAACCATTCAGATGAACTGTAAGGAGATTTTTACAAAGTGGATTGGGAATTCATTTTTGAAGGATCCTGTCCGTTTAACATGAGAGGAGCTCCATTTGATTTTAGACAGATTTCTCAGTTGCAAATGTTAGAATAAAAAGCAATTGTAGGTTTCAAAAAAGCATTCATGGAGCTGTGGCATAATAGGTTAAACCTTTGCCTGCGGCGCTGACATCCCATTTAGGCACTGGTTCAAGTCCCGGCAGCTCCACTTCCGATCTAGCTCTCTGCTAGAGAACTATGCAAAGTAAGCATTCCAAGCAGTGGCCTAACCCCCTGTGCCACCATGCCCATCCCTATAGTTCTATAACATGACTTCAAATTTAACATATCTATTCACTCGTCAAGTATAAAGCCTGGTACTATTCCATGCACAGATAAATAAAACGATGAACAAAATGCAATTCCTGCTCTTAAGATTCCATTTTCACAGGGGAGACACAAATGTAAACCTACTGAATACTTTTACTTTTTACTGAGGCGATGATAAAACAAATTTGTGACAAGACAGGGTACAGGAGAGGGAGGAGGAAGAGGGGTGGGAGAGTGGGTGGCCTGGGAAAGCAGTAGAAGATGGCTCCAATGCTTGGGCCCCTGCACCCATGTAGGAGACCCAAAGGAGACTCCTGGCTCCTGGCTTCAGATTGGGCCAGCTCCAGCCTTTGTGGCCATTTAGGGAGTGAACCAGTGGGATGGCAGACCCTTTCTCTGTGTCTAACTCTGCCTTTCAAATAAATAAATAAATAAATCTTGAAAAAAAAGAAAAAGCCTTCACATAAAAGCATTCTCAAGTTTTACTTTCAGTGTCAAAAGAAATTTCCAAAACATGCAACATAACTGCTTAAATTGAAGCAACAGTTGAAGGCTCCAATAAGAGAAAACACTTAAAAATTATACTGGTAGTTTTAATAGTCTGTCATTTTAAAGAATGCCCCAATCTGGTTTGTTTATTTCAAGGGCCTGCTTACATGTCAGATATAACAGTTTAATGGGTCTGCTGGAAATTGTCTATGTATAGTGTTATAGGAAAATCAGATAACATCCAGCATCACAAAAGTTAAAATATAGGCCTCAGAATCACACATTTTTTTTGTTTCCAAATGTTTTTATTTTTACTTATTTTTAAAATTTTTTATTTGCATATATTTTATAAATGCAACATTAGGAGCATAGTAATTTTTCCCATTGTACTTGTCCTCCCACTCACTCTCCCACCCCTCTTCTTCCTCCCTCTCCTGTTCTCTGTCTTGTCACAAATTAGTGACTTCTCTGTCTTGTCATAAATCACTTAAGTAAAAGTAAAAGTATTCAGTAGGTTTACATTTGTGTCTCCCCTGTGAAAATGGAATCTTAAAAGCAGGAATTGCATTTTGTTCATCATTTTATTTATCTGTGCATGAAATAGTACCAGGCTTTATACTTGACGAGTGAGTAGATATGTTAAATTTGAAGTCATGTTATAAAACTATAGGGATGGGCATGGTGGCACAGAGGGTTAGGCCGCTGCTTGGAATGCTTGCTTTGCGTATCAGAGCAGTTCCTGTCCTGAGTGCTCCGCTTCCTATCCAGCTTCCTGCTAATGTGAACCCTGGAAGGCGGTAGTTGATGGTTCGTATATTTAAAATGAAATTTGGGGCTCCTTGTTTCGGCCTGGTCCAGCCCTGGCTGTTTGCTGGCATTTGGGTAATTTACCAGCAGGTGGGAAACCCATTTCTGTTTATCTGTCTCTGTCTCTGTCTCTGTCTCTCTCTCTCTCTCTCTCTCTCTCTCTTTCTCTATTGCTCTGCCTTTCAAGTAGGTGAAAATAAACATTGGAAAAAAAACAGAAACACTATGTGGTCACCAACCCACCTACAGCAATCAGAGAGTAAAAACATTGCTGTTCAATGCACATTTTTGTTTTATATTTTTAAAATATACCTGAATATTTAAAGATTAAAAATTCAGTTCTAGTTTCTTAACAGTTTATGTTGTAATTCATATAGCTTATAATTAATTCATCTATTTAAGAATTTTATTAAGAATTCTAATTCAGTGTTTCTTAGAAAATTTATATTTATAAGGATGTACAGTAAACAGCTGAACCTAATCTTGTTGGTTTAGGAATTTGCAGGGAGTGACTTGCATTTGTGAATTCCCACAGTGGAAGACGACTGCCACTCTACTGGAGAGTGAAAGAGAACATGCTGAGTCGGTGAAGGTGTTCAGTACCCTTCTTGTCACTCATGGGAAGGGGATGGCAGTTCACAGGAGTCTTGAAACTTGCTACCAGGGCCGGTGCTGTGGCATAGCAGGTAAAGCCCCCACCTGCAGGACTGGCATCCCATATGGGCACTGGTTCATGTCCTGGCTGGTCCACTTCCAATGCAGCTCTCTGCTCTGGCCTGGGAAAGCAGTAGAAGATGACCCAAGTCCTTGGGCCCCTGTACCCACATGGGAGACCCAGAAGAAGCTCCTGTATCCTGGCCTCAGATCGGCACAGCTCCGGCTATTGCAGCCGATTGGGGAGTTAAGCAGAGGATGGAAGTGCGCCCTCTCTCTTTCTCTTCCTGTCCTTCTCTTTGTGTAACTCTTTCAAATAAATAAATAAATCTTTAAAAAAAAAAAAAAAAGAAAAAGAGAGAAACTTGGTGCCAGCAGCGGGTCAGAGCATGGCAGCGCTTTGTAGATGGCACTGTGTGGTGTTCTCGTGTGAGCAGCCTTGCATCTGCTGCTGCAGGAAGTTTTTGGACTGTCAGAAATCTCTGTGCCATCAGTTTACCTTGCCTGCTTCACAGTGTTCCCCTGGAGTTCATGACCTACATTTTCCTGGTGTTCTGCAGGCTTATGGATCATGTCTTACAGATCACCCCTCAGACACCTTGGGTTTTGTGGCTGCCTTTTTGTCCCTTCTGTGTTATTAACTGACATTTTTTAAAAACAGAAAATTTACTTTACTGTGATATAGTATACATAATTTAGAATTTGCTGCTTAAATTAATTCACTATTTTAATCATTTGAGTATTATTTATTGATCAAGTTGAGAGGCACAGAGACAGCCTTCCCATCCTCTGGTTCACTTCCCAAACACCTACAATGGGCAAGGCTGGGCCTGGGCCATCACCCGTAGCTGGGAACTCTGTCCAGGTCTCCCATGTGGGTGGCAGGAACCCAGTTACTTGAGCCATCACTACTGCTTCCCAGGATTTGCATTAGCAGGAAGCTAGAGTCAGGAGCAGAACTGAGACTCAAGCCCAGGCACTCAGATGTGGGACATGGGCATCCCAGCCAGTAGCTTGCTTGTCAAAGGCCTAATCCAAATACCTAGTTTTCCCTTTGCTTTGTTTGTTGGTCTGAGTTATGCCTCTAGGGTAATGAGGCCTCCCAAAGGACTGAGGTTTATGGAGAATGGGGCTCGGGGGATGAAAACTGACACTTTCCTATGGGAGATGCTATGGTTCTGTGCCTCTGTCAGGTGACCTGGACTCTGGCCTACAAGTGGTCTCAGGTGTGCTGTGAGGCAGAGGGAGCAAAGTCGGGGTCCCGGTGGGCCCTGTGGCGCACTGGTTCTTGACTTGTCACCGATGCTTTGCACTTTCCTTTGTCACAAGCAGCTATACAGGTGCAGATCTGTGTTTCTGTCTCAGCCAGAAGGTGTCTTACTTTTCAGCTGTTTAAAAAATTCAAAGGACAACCTTTCTGACTCCCCTATGAAAATTCACAAAAATATCCATCACTGTGGCTGACATTTGACAATGAATTTATTCTAGTCTCTCTTGTCTGTAGGCAGACTTCAGATTTGCTAATCTGATTTTATTTTAAAATACCAATGAAGGCTGGCGCCGTGGCTCAACAGGCTAATCCTCCGCCTTGCGGCGCCAGCACACTGGGTTCTAGTCCCGGTGGGGGCGCCGGATTCTGTCCCGCTTGCCTTTCTTCCAGGCCAGCTCTCTGCTATGGCCCGGGAGTGGAGTGGAGGATGGCCCAAGTGCTTGGGCCCTGCACCCCCTGGGAGACCAGGAGAGGCACCTGGCTCCTGGCTTCAGATCAGCGCAGTGTGCCGGCCACAGTGCACCAGCCACAGCCACCATTGGAGGGTGAACCAACAGCAAAAGGAAGACCTTTCTCTCTGTCTCTCTCTCACTGTCCACTCTGTCTGTCTGTCAAAAAAAAAAAAAAATACCAATAAAAGCACTTTCTGGAAGAAAGCACATGAGAATCTCTAAGTAGACTGGAGGTAGCTGGCTTGCTGTCAAAGGAGAGTTCGATACATTACTACAGTAGGTGCAAATTTTCTGATGTTCACTGCCTGTGAGAGTTCTTCCGCGTTGCTTTAGCCATCACATGTCAGTGTAGCTCAGTGCATACTAACAGGGGATTTTCAGTACTGACTTCAATAGTTGTAAAACTGCTCCCTATTTGTGTGCTACCCTTTAGTGCTGGCTGTGGGGTTTATTTAAGATGTATAAAATACACATTAATTAAAAAAAATGTATAAAATACACATTAATTACATGGAGCAGATTAGATTCATCAAACACCAATATTTGCTGAAATGAGTTGAACTTTTCTCTGCTGGCGAATTTGCTCTCTGAGTGAGATTCCTTCCCTTCTTCTCTTGCTTCAGTTTTTCCATTTTGCTCACTCATTCAGCAAAGATTGGTTTTGTGACTGCACTGGGGAGACCCTACTGTAGCTACAGGATACTTAGCAATGCGGAAAAATTATGGCCCTCACAGAACTTCTGTGTCCAAGGGGTAGAGACAGTTGATAAACAATAACAGTGGCAAATCAACAAGGTGCTTTCACATGTGGTAAGCACGTGCAGAAAGCCAAAATGAAGTGGTGGGTGTAGTCAAGGGGACGGGGGCTGTGCTGAAGAGGGTGGCCAGGGAAGGGTGGCTTCCTAAGGAGATGAAACTGTGGCTGGTCCTGAATGTTAATGAGCCATCCCTGGGCAGAAGGAGCAGCAGGGCGTGGCTGGCCTCTGAAAGGGGCAGGGGCCAGTGTGCTGGGGAGCCATGAGCACAGGGTGACAGCCCTGAGTGGTGCCACAGGGGCTTTGGTGGGCAGGGTGGCCTAGGCCAGGGAGCGGGGTTGGGATTTTGCTAGGAGTGCCATGGGAAGTCCCTAGAGTGTAAGAGCTATGATGGCGTGGTCTGACTGACCGCGCTAGACCTCCGTGCGGCCGGGCGTGTGGAATGTGGTGTGAAGGAGCTGCAGGAAGGTGCGATTGATGCGGATGTAGTGCTGTGGCCTGGGGAGAGCTGTCTGACTTGACCAAGGACAGTGGTAACAGAGACACAGAAGGGGTGGGGTGGGAGGTTTATTCTGGAGGTAAAGTTGTGTGTCACTTTGGTAGATTCTGCCAGAGGCACTCTGTCCAGTGGGCAGCTGCCACAGCCCTGCCTGGACTCTGTTGTCGTTGGGGCTGCACTGTCTTAAAGGTGAGCAGCTGTGCCTTGGGTGGGTTGGGGGGAGGGAGTCAGCAGGATGATGCGTCCTCCCAGCCCTGGAGCCTGAGAAGGTGTGCCCTTACATGGCAGAAGGGGCTCTGCAAATGTGATGACCAAGTCAAGCACCCTGATGTGAGGAGGTGAACCTAGGTTTCCCAGGTCACCCCAGTCTAATGATGTGCCTCTTTGCAAGGGGGAGCCCTTACTGTAATCCCCCAGAGATGCTGTGACAGAAGATGCAGGTGCCTTTCCAAGCTTGGAAGAGACTTTTCCCACTGCTGCTGGCCTTGATGGAGGAAGGGGACCCAAGAGCCAGGGCGTGGGAGAGGCCTCTGGAAGCCTGGAACAGCCCCCAGCTGCCAGCCAGCAAGGACATAGAACCTCAGTCCTGCAAACACAAGGAACTGAGTTCTGCCAGCAGTGAATGGGCAGAGAAACAGATCTCCCCGTGAGCCTCCAGAAAGACTCGCAGCCCCTGACGTGGGAGAGACCCCTCAGACTCACCAGACTCACAACTGTAAGGGGATAAAAGTGTGCCATTTAAGCTACTAAACGTGTGGTAATTTGTTCCATGATAGCTAGTCAGTACAATTGGCACCATTTATAATCCACGGTTCTCTCACTGGTGATGTAGAATGGCTTTTCATGTGTCTTAGGGCCCTTTGTATTTTTCCCCGTGAATCGTTGTGTGTCGTGTCAAGTCCTCCTGCCCCCAACATCTGAGAGTTCTTTACTGTTGCAGAGGCTGGTCCATGGTGACCTTCCCACCACTTGATATATTTCAAACTGCGAAACTGAGAGATTGGCTGGGTGCAGACTGCAGGGACGAGAGGAGTCCCATGACCGAGTCCTGGCCACTGCTGTCTTTGGAGGCAAGCAGAGAAGCCTGCTTCACTTCCTGTTTCTGCCAGGCCATTAACTAAACCTAGTGAAAATGGCTGAAGAATGGCTGAACCCATGTGGTTTTCCTGTTCTTCCAACTCGTGCTGTCAGCTCAATTTTAGCTATGAGCAGATCTCAAGTTAAGCTAAAGACCTCAGTGACCACTCCATTTTACAGTCATGGTCTGGAAGTTGCATTGTTACTTTTGGTATACCATAAACTATGATACGGCTCTGACTGACAAATGGGAGTATGTACTGTCTATTCAGATATTCTGTTTACTATATACTTGTCTTAATTTTTTTAAAAATTATTTATTTATTTGAAAGGCAGAGTGACAAAGAGAAGCAGAGAGAGAGATATCTTCTATCTGCTGGTTTATTCCCCAAATGGCAGCAAGAGCTAGGGATGGGCTCTAGGCTGAAGCCAGGAGCCTAGAAATCCATCCAGGTCTGCCACTTGGGTTGCAAAGGCCCAATTCCATGCACATCTCCCTTGTGGGTGGCAGGGGCTCAATTACTTAGACCATCTTCTGCTGCCTTCCCAGATGCATTAGCAGAAAGCTAGATCAGAAGCAGAGCAGCCAGGTCTTGAACTAACACTTCGATACAGGATGCTAGAATCACAAGTGTCACCTTAACCCATTGCACCACAACATCAGCTCCTATCTTGCTTTTTGCCAAGATTATCTGTTTGCATGAAATTAGAATGCATATTGCATTTCAATTCTTTGAAAGTATTTTACTGTTCTGAGTTGATATAAAGCAAACATTATTATTATTACTACATGACAGTGCTAGGTTTCCCAGGAGAGAATGGTACTTGATAATAGAAGCCCGATAAAAAGTCTTGAAGATGGAAGGCACCTGGACACAGAGGTTGCTGTTGTCTGGATCACTTTATACCTGGGGAGGAAGCTCCATTTCATGGAAATGACATGATATCAAGAGTCATGAGACCTGGTTCAGTTCCTTTCTACTTCTCTGATTTGGGATAGTTCATTTCATTTCTTTGTGTGTCCATTTCCTTATTCACGGAATATATTAAATAATGTCTGCCTCAAAATTATTGTAGAGCTCATGTTTTGCATAAATTATTTACGTGCTTGATTCTTTCATAGAACATAATATATTTGTGAATAATTCTTTGTAAACCATGATGAAGAATGATTCTGTCCTCGCCTGAAGTTTTAGATGCACAAGCCTAGGAATGACTTACCCTACAATCATAGCTGGTTTTTCAAAACTGAAGCTCCATGGGCTGATAGAATCAGGCCTTTATCTCTAGGCGAGAATTATGTAAACTATCATATTCCCTACAGCATCAGCTTCCAGGAATCTGAGCGACATCTTCAGACTCAAATTCATGAATTATGAAGTCCATGCAGTAGAATATGTCAGCACTCCCCCTTCTTTTCATGACTCACTTTTCTTCGTTTCAGTGTTGGCTCTCTGTTATCTTTTTTTTTTCTTTTAAGATTTATTTATTTATTTGAAAGACAGTGACACAGAGATCTTCCATCTGCTGATTCTCTCCCAAAATGGCCACAGAGAAGCCAGGAGCCAGGTCTCCCACTGGCGTGGCAAGAGCCCAAGCACTTGGGCCATCTTTTGTTGTTTTCCCGGGTGTATCAGCAGGGAGCTGGATCAGAAGAGAAGCAACTGAGGTTTGAACTGGCACTCATGGGATGCCAGCATCCCAGGCAGCAGCGGCATAATGCACAGTGGCCACCAGTCCCCTTCTGTTACCCTTTCTATACAGTAATAGGACTCTGAGATTGGGAAGTTAGCTTCAGTAAAACAGGCACCATTAGTGCCTCTCTGCCCCTCACAGTAGGGACAGAGGCAGGCATTCAGAGGCCACAAGCACTGTGGACCAGGCTGGAGGCAGGGGCATGCACGCGTTGTGTCAGAGAGCAGGGGTGGGTCATCGTCTTGGACATCCCCACCTTCAAGAGGAAATGTGGGCAGCTCAGCTAGGTGTGCCAGAGGGACTCACTGACCTGGTGATGAGGACAGTGTTCTTACATACTGAGGTTTAGAAGTTTTCCTTTTGGAAAACACCTCCAAACCTAGTAATTAACCAGGGTCAGAGTTTTCATTAGGGCAAAACAAAGCCACAGAGGAGTTTCAAGGATCCAGTTTGGCTGATACACTGATAGTGGATGCTGTGGATGGGTCGGGAATTAGCAAGCAGAAGCAAGGCAAATTGCTCTTAAGTCTTCATTAGCCAGTAGCCAGGGATCTGAGGCTGTCCCCTGGCATCCCACCCCAGGACTTGCTATCTTGTAGAGGGCCCCGCCCCGTTGTCCACGGGATGAGAGTGGTGTTCATTTCCCTTATCACTTGCTCCCTCAGTTGTTATCTGGGAGATGGAATTATGAGTTACTGGGGGAAAGGAGTAAGAGGACATCAAAGAATGTTTTGTGCCTTTGAATAAGGGCCCTTATTGGCTTGGGGTTGTTAGTTTGGGGTGTGCTGTCTTCCTCACAAAGCACCTGGGGTTTGTTTTTCTCTAAAAGATGTAGATAAACTAGAGAGAGAATCCAGAGGAAGGGCAACAAAAATGATGTATGGCTTGGAGAGAAGGAGAATAACAGTCTATAAATATTTGAAAGGTAATATAGAAGAGGGGGAGAGGTGATTTACAGCAATGGGCAGGCGCTGGACGGGGAACAAAGCTTGCATCTAGGAGCAGGGAAATTGGGTAGGCTGAGAAGACCAACTTGTAATAAGGGTGATTAAGCAAAGACAAAACCAAAGGTGATAAGGGTGATCGAGCCGAGACCTGCAATTCTCACCTGAGAGTGTGTTGCCAGAAGCCAGAGTGGCTGGAGTAGGTGACATTTGTGAAACTGAACATCCATGCACAAATGTGAATCACCCTCTCCTGACGCCCGTGTTTGCCATGTTCTGTGTCTCCAAAGTGTGTTGTTGGCTTAGTTTCCAACTCAGGTGTTTCGTTTTCAGAGGTGGTAGTAATCATTTTAAAAGGATGTTCGCTGATTTACTGAGTGTCTGCCTCCTGGCAGGTGTTGTCTTAGCTGCTTTTGATATTTATGTTCTCATTTAATCTTTGCAGCAACTCTGTTGAATAGGAAGTATTCTTTCCACTTAGAAGGGAATTGAAGTTGAATAACTTGCCCATGGTGGCATGTATTGTAGTGGTGGGGATGGGACTCAAACCTAGGCCTGGGACTCATGGCCCACACCTTGCTCTCCACTGGGCTCTGTCATCCTGTTCGTTGGAGTCATGAAAGTAGGGAGGGATTGGGAGCCACCAGCAGGCCAAGCAAACATTTGTGCCCAGGTACAGGGATAAGTGGAATAGTTGATGTCTGGGGCTTGCTTTACTTTTCCTTGCTTGAGGCATATTTTCTCTGAATTACTAAGTGCTGTGTTATTAATATACTGCTTTTTTTCCTTCTGTAAATTCAGTTGTACCACAGGCTTTGAGTCACCCTTGTAGTTAAAATATGGATATGGACAATCTTCTGAAGGAAAAGAAGTTTTCGTAAGGTAGATGTTGTGCTGGGTTGTCCATGCTGGTTGTCATGGGGACCCCTTTGCAGTGTTTTAATAGTTGCCTGGTCTCCTGACTGATCTTTCTATAGTGTTCAGCATATTGATGATTGCCAAGAAAAAGCAAAACAAAAATGCACATAAATGACTACTCAGGGTGAAAAGCTGAGTGTCTGGAGTTCTCTGGTTATTGCAAGGAGCCACCATACCTGGAAATGGAAGATCTGGGATTTAATCCAGACTCCAGCTCCTACCATGGTACTCTGTGTGCCTGGCCACAGCAGCTGCTCTATGTAGGGGTGGGACATAGAACTGTGCTGTCTCAACCTCCCAAGGTTATTGTGGGCAGCAAGTGAACGACTATATGCAAATTGCTATTTATACATTGCAGAATATAAGGGAATAAAGGCTCCAGTGGCTAAAATCATAATTTCTTTAAGCAATCTAACTGAAACTGCTCTTGGTGAGAATCTGATGTTGGTAATGGTGGAGACTTTTACAGAAGTAAAAGTGGTAGATGTTTATTAGGGGCAGAACAGAAAGTACCCAGTGAGTTTTAAGGATATTATGCTCCTAATACCATGGCCTCTGCCTCTTCTTTCCCTTTACTGTCATGGCATGCAATGAGCACCATGTTGAATTTCTGAGCAGGAGATCAGCGGCCTGGAAACCCAAAAGGTGGCTCATGCCACTGACATTTTTCTTTCTTTCTTTTTTTTTTTTTAAGATTTATTTATTTATTTGAAAGAGTTACACAGAGAAAGAGCAGGAGGGGGAGAGAGAGAGAGGTCCTCCACCTGCTGGTTCACTTCCCACTTGGCCACAATGGCTGGAGCTTCACCAATCCAAAGCCAGGAGCCAGGAGCTCCTTCCAGGTCTCCCACGTGGGTACAGGCATCCAAGGACTTGGACATCTACTGCTTTCCCAGGCCATAGCAGAGAGCTGGGTCAGAAGTGGAGCAGCCAGGTCTCGAAGCAGCACCCATATGGGATGCCAGCACTGCAGGCCGTGGCTTAACCTGCTATGCCACAGCACCGACCCCTGACATTTTTTGTTGACACTTTAATTTGCCAGTCCTGTGTGCTGTTCTACTCAGGAATTACCTTCCCCTTGAAGTTGTGTATGTGCATGCATTTTTTAAAATAAAGAGCTTTTTGTTTCTGTCCTGTGCTGCTGCTCCTGTAGTGGTCTCTCATGAATTTCTCTCTCAAGTCATCCTGAGATTACTTTCACTGTAAACTGTAATGATTTGATTCTGGCCATATTTCTCCCAAGGTCTCCTATCTCAGTTACTTGTAAGGCTACTCCTCCCCTCTCTTGTTCGCTTTGATCTTTCATAATTGGCTTACAGCTCTCCATTTTTAATCTGCAGTGACTTTGTTTCTCCTCCCCATTTTTGCTTTTTCAGTCCCTGAGAATTTAATAATCTGTTTCTTATTACTTTCCAATTTTTTCTTAAGGTGCCATATTTTTTGTCGCACTGTTAATAGTCTTTTTTCTTTGCCTGCCCATTTGCTTTATTTTGGCTGTTAATGCAAGTCTGCACTGTCTGTATTTTTTGACCTGTAATAGAGAAAGTCATGCACATCCTGGGCTAGTGTTGAGCTTCCTAGTCACAGACTCAGTTGAACCTGAGACACCTGAATGTGTATATGTGACTTCAGAAAGTTCATGGAAAAGTGGAATTAAAAGAGAAGGGTTTTTTTGGTATAAACTAAAATAATTTTTAAATCCATGCATAGTTTTTCCATTGTGTGTGTTTTCCTGGAGATACCACATATATATGGATTTCAAAACCTTTTTTTTTTTTTTTTTTTTTTTTAATTTGAGAGGCAGAGAGAGAGTGAGCGAGCTCCAATGTGCTGGTTCACCCTCCAAGCCCATAACAGCCAGGGATAGGCTGAGACTGAAGTCAGAAACAAACTCGTGTCTGCCATGTGGGTAGCAGGGGCCCAACTACTTGAACTGTCATTTGCTGCCTACCTGGGTATGCATTAGCCGCTGGAGTTAGGAGTGGAGTTGGGACTCCAACCCAGGTACCCCGGTATGGGTTGTGAGCACCCCAGCTGGCATCTTAACTACTGGGCCAAATACTTGCCCTGGATCTCTTTTTTTGTCCTCACCAAAATCAGTTATCTTTTTAAGATTTTATTTATTTGTTTTCACTTTATTTGAAAGGTGGAGAGACAGCGATCTTCCACAGTTTCACTCATCAAATGCCCACAACAGCCAGTGTGGGGCCAGGCTGAAGCAGGAGCTCAGAACGCAGTCAGGGTCTCCAGTGTGGGTGGCAGGGACCCAGATACTTGAGTGGTCCCAGGAAGCTGGTGGAAGCAGAGCTGGGACTCAAACCCAGGCACTCAGATGTGGGACGCAGACATCCCAGGTGGCATCTTAACCATTGCACCAAATATCTGTCATATAAATTCTTATTTTAAGTCCTTTTTACATGAATTTTCTGGAGTCCCCTCATATGTGAGGTAATAAATGAGCCTGTATCTAAGCAGGTGAACATCCAGTTCATACTACACAAATGAATTTGTTGGGTTTTTGAAAGCTTTTTCTCACAGGTTGACCTTTCTGGTACAAATCACTGTGGCTACACAAAATGAGAGAAAAGATACCCCAGGTTCCCCACATAGGTGACAGGGGCCTAAGTACTTGGACCATCTTCTGCTGCTTTCCCCGGAACGTTAGCAGGCAGCTAGATCCATAGCAAGGCTGCCAGAGCTGGCTTCCATATGGGATGCTGGCATTGCAGGTGGCAAATTAGCCTGCTGTGTCACAAAACTGGCCCCAGTATCTGAGCTCTGGATGCTATATTTCTGTTAGTGAGTCTTCAGGGGGGTCTGTGACCTAAGAAATAGTAAGAACTTAAGTTGAAACCAATAGTGCTTGTCCCAGATACAGCATTTGTCACCTTATGTTTCCTTCATCTCTCTATGTACATATTTGCCTTTTTTTAAGATTCATATATTTATTATTTAAGATTTATTTTTAAAGATTTATATATTTATTATTTGAAAGAGTTACAGAGAGAGGGAGGGAGGGGGAAACAGAGGGAGAGAGAAAGATCTTCTAACCGCTAGTTTACTTCCCAATGGCTACAATTAACAGGCTGGGCCAGGCTGGGGCCAGGCTGAAGCCAGGAGCCAGTAGCTTCTTCCAGATCTCCCATGTGGGTGCAGGGGCCTAGGTACTTGGTCCATCCTCTGCTGTTTTCCCAGGCACATTGGCAGGGAGTTGGATGGGAAGTGGAGCAACCGGGACATGAACTGGCGCCCATATGGGAGGCTGGCACTACAGACTGCAGCTTAACCTTGTATGCCACAGCACCAGCTCCTGTACTTGTTTTTTTTTTTTTTTTTCCTATCAATTTCTGAGTAAGCAAAAGGCAGAGATTCTGCTATTGAGTGTATTTTAACAACGATAGCCTTGGGACCAGTGTCAAGCCTCTACCTGTGGTGCCAGCATCCCATATGGGCGTCAGTCCATGTCCTGGGTGCTCCTCTTCTGATCTAGCTCTCTGCTATGGAATATGGTGCAAGTGCTTGTGCTCCTGCACCTGTGTGGGAAACCTGGGGGAAGCCCCTGACTCCTGGCTTCAGATCTGCTCAGCTTTGGCAGTTGCTTCTATTTGGAGAATGAACCAACAAATGGAAGACTTTTCCGTCTGTGTCTCCCTCTCTCTGTAACTTTGCCTCTCAAATAAATAAAATAAAATTGTTTTTTTTTTTAAAATGATGGCCTTATTGAGGTAATTTACAAACCATCAATTCAGCATTCTTTTTTTTTAAAGATTTATTTATTTATTTGAAAGTCAGAGTTACACAGAGAGAGAAGGAGAGAAAGAAGTCTTCCATCTGCTGGTTCACTCCCCAGCTGGCCACAACTGCCAGAGCTGCACAACCTGAAGCCAGGAGCCAGGAGCCAGGAGCTTCTTTGGGTCTCCAACATGAGTTCTGGGGCCCAAGGATTTGGGCCATCCTCTACTGCTTTCCCAGGCCATAGCAGAAGTAGAGCATCTGGGACTCGAACCAGCACCCATATGGGATGCCAGAACTGCAGGAGGTGGCTTTATGCCACAACGCTGGCCCCTAATTCAGCATTCTGAAGTAGTTAATATATTCAAAGCTGTGCAAATATCACTGCTAACTGAAATATTTTTCAAAGTCCAGAGTGCTGAGCATTACACCACAGGGCCGGCTTCTGAAACATTTTCATACGCTTTTTCCAAAGCCCATTAGCAGTTGCTCTCCATTTCTGCCTTCCTCAGTCTCTGGTAACTACTAACCCTTCTATCTCTAGAGGCTTCACATAAATGGAACCCTACCCCATGAAACCTTTTGTGTGCGACTTCCTTTACTTAGTGGGATGATTGTGAGAGTCATCCAAATGCCCATAGCAGCTAGGGGTGGACGAGGCTGAAGCTGGGGGCCAGGAACTCCATCCAGATCTCTCAATGGGGGTGGCAGGGGCCTAAGCACTGGAGCACCATCCGCTGCTTTTCAGACCCACAAGCAGGAAGCTGAATTGGAAGCAGAGACAGGACTCCATCCCAGGTACTCTGATATGGGATGTGCTTAATTCTCCGTCATGATGCCTTTCCACATTTTTATTCAAAAAATTTTAAAGTTTATTTAAAAGGCAGAGAACAAAGAGAGATTTTTCATCCAGTGGTTTCCTCCCCAAATGCCCAGAGCAGCCAGGGTTGGGCTAGGTAGAAACCAGAAGTCCAGAATGCAGTGCAGGTCTCCCAACATGGATGGCAAGGACCCAGCCACGTGAACCATCATCTTCTGACTCTCAGGGTACTCCTTTAGGATGAAGTTGGATTGGAAGTGGAGCTGAAACTCAAACCGAGACACTGTGATATGGGATGTCAATGTCTCAAGTGCACTCTTAACTGCTGCACCAAATGCCTGCCCTGGAGTTCATTTTTATATCCAGATCTAGTTCTTGCTTCAGTTGACCTTTCAGATCATTTTTGTAGCCCTGTATTGTTCTGAAACATTTTGGGTAAGTTCTTTTTTAAATTACACACAATGTGAATCCATACAGTGAGTGTGTGTGAGTTGCACACAAGCCTTCAGTCCATGTCTGCACAGGAAATCAGATGTTCCTGTTAACAGGGGCAGCTGCCTGCAAACTCCATGCTGCCAGTGACTGAAGGTACACGGCACCTAAGAGGCACTTGGAACAGAGTGGCATCCCTTCCTTTGGATCTTGATGGATTGATTTTTGGAGTGGGTTTTCAGCCACATTCCTCTGGCTGCAGAAGGAGTTCCTCTTGGTTATTTCCCTGTCTCAGCCCTACTTTCTCTCTTTTCTGAGGGTTCTCATAAGTTTTAATTTTAGAAACCTTTTAGGGGCCAGCGCCGCGGCGCAGTAGGTTAATCCTCCGCCTGCGGCGTTGGCACCCCATATGGGCACCAGTTCTAGTCCTGGCTGCTCCTCTTCCAATCCAGCACTCTGCTATGGCCTGGGAAAGCAGTGGAGGATGCCCAAGTCCTTGGGCCCCTGCGCCTGCATGGGGAGACCGGGAGGAAGCACCTTGCTCCTGGCTTCAGATTGGTGCAGCTCTGGCTGTTGCAGCCATTTGGGGAGTGAACCAACGGAAGGAAGACCTTTCTCTCTGTCTCTCCCTCTCACTGTCTGTAACTCTACCTTGCAAATAAAATAAATAAAATCTTTTTTTTTAAAGAAACTTTTTAAAAAGAAAACCAACAACTTAATCTTAAAACCTGAATATTTATTGGACTGTGTGCTTTTGTGCAAATAATTACCCTTGTGTCATTGTTAATTTTGAAAAAAAAAGCCCTCTCTTCTCTTGCCCTTCAAATCAGCATAGTTTCTGGACAAGGATAAACCTTGAGAGTCCCCGGAGAAGCTGCTGCTTGCATTACAGATACCACACGCTGCCCAGACTTGGTGCTCTCCTTTGCCACAGACAGGGCTTCCATTATGCTTGCTCCTGATGGGTTTGTTCACTTTTTTTCCTTTTTGGTTTATTTAATAGACAAAACTCCTGTTCACTGGTTCACTCCCCAGATGGCCACGGCAGCTGGTGCAGGGGGAGACAAAGCTAGGAGCGGGGGACTCAGACTGGGTCTCCCATGTGGGTGGCAGGTACCCAGTGACTGGAGCCATTATTGCTGCCTCCCAGGGTGTGTATTAGTAGGAAGCTGGAATAGTGAGCTGATCTGGGACTTGAACTCAGGGAGTCTGATGTGGGATGTGGGTTTCTTTTTTTTATTTATTTATTTTTGACAGGCAGAGTGGACAGTGAGAGAGAGAGACAGAGAGGAAAGTCTTCCTTTACTGTTGGTTCACCCTCCAATGGCCGCTGCGGCCAGCGTGCTGCGGCCGGCGCACCGTGCTGATCCGAAGCCAGGAGCCAGGCACCTTCTCCTGGTCTCCCATGTGGGTGAAGGGCCCAAGCACTTGGGCCATCCTCCACTGCACTCCCTGGCCACAGCAGAGAGCTGGACTGGAAGAGGGGCAACCAGGACAGAATCCGGTGCCCCTACCGGGACTAGAACCCGGTATGCCAGCGCTGCAGGCAGAGGATTAGCCTATTGAGCCGCGGCACCGGCCGGGGTGTGGGTTTCTTAACCAGTGTCCTAGCAGCCTGGTGGTTTTAGAATTAGTGGCCTTCTCTGACACAAGTTGTTATCCCCTTCCTTCCAGGATGATTGTAGGTCCTAGATCTATACTGAGTGCTACCAAGTAGTTCTTGACACTTGTGAGTTTTGGGAAGGATGATGTTCGTTTTTCTACTACTACTACTGCTACTACTACTACTACTACTACTTTTTTAAGATTTTGAATATTAGAATTAGGGAGAGATAGAGCAAAAGAGAGAAAAAGAGAGAGAGACATCTTCTATCTACTGATTCACTCCCCAAATGGCTGCAACGGCCAGCACTGGACCAGGTTGAAGCCAGAAGCCATGAGCTTCATCTGGGTCTCCTATGTGAGTGCAGGGTACCCAAACAGTTGGGCCATCTTCCACTGCTTTCCCCAGGCCTTTAGCAGGAACTGGATTGGAAATCGAGCAGCTGGAACACCAACTGGTGCCCATATGGGATGAGGGCATTGCAGGCATTGGCTTTACCTGCTGCACCACAGCACTGACCTCTAGGGGAACTTCTTGAAGCTCTGTGTCCAGTGATCCAGATACACAAAATCTGCAGGGCACAGACCTCTCCAAGAGGACCATGTAGATGGATGGGGTTGTGACTGTGGTTATTGGCTACATGGAGAGCTTGAGTCACACTGTTTCCTAGTTGGTGTAGTACCAGTTTGGTTGACAGGCCTAGCATGGCTCTTGGCAGTCACCTCGTTAAGAGTTGATTTTCTTTTTAGTTAAGATTCCGAGATATGGATAGGCATGTGTTTGTGCACGTGCTTGCATGCCCACACACATGAGGATCCTTCAGAAAGTTCATGGGATTAAAAACTACATTTACTTTGGTTCAAAACAATTTTTTAAATCCTTTCATAGATTTTTCCAAATGCACGTTTTCTGTGAACTTTTTGAAGACACCTCTCTGGGACCAGTGCTGTGGTGTAATGAGCTAGGCCTCTGCCTGTGACACCAGCATCCCATATGGACACCAGTTCGTGTCCCGCATACTCCTCTTTCAATCCAGCTCTCTGTTGTGGCCTAGGAAAGCAGTAGAAGATGGCCCAAGTACCTGGGCCCCTTCACCTATCTGGTAGAACTGGAAGAAGCTCCTGGCTCCTGGCTTTGGATCAGCACAGTTCCGGCCATTGCAGCCATTTGGGGAGTGAACCAGCAGGTGGAAAACCTTTCTCTCTTGTAACTCTACCTCTCAAATAAATAAATAAAATCTTGTAAAAAAAAAAAAAAAAAAAAAACACTGTTAGCACTCCTACACTAAATATACACTCAAATCTCAAGTTCCCAGAGCTTTTGGGACCTTTGAACTGCTGGAAGGTAGTAGACTCTGCAAAAGCCTGAAGCTCCTGACTCCAGCCAAAAAGGGTGCCACATCCAATTGGCTCAGCTGTGTCCTGTGCATGGCTAGGAATTTGAGTTCTAGCCACTACATTGAGGCAAGAATTGTCACAGGTCTGACCCTGTCTGCCACACCCTTCTCTCCCCATGGTTAGTGACACGAGTGATGGAACAGTTGTAGAACTAGTATTTTAAATCTGTAGGGAGTCTTCCTATCTAATTTTAATTGTTAATTTGAATATAATTCCTCTTCCCACTTTAAAAAAAAAAGATAATTAACTGTGGAACACACATATTGAATTTAAGATTTAAAGTTCTACTCTATCTCTGTTCTCCCCTCTAAACCCCCTCCCAGTTGCAGTTTTAAAAAAAGCATGACACAATTTAGCAGCAAAACCAAAGAAAAGGCAGTCTGAAGGGCTCCAGAGAATTCCCAGTTTGGGTTCTCGACTCCCACACAGGGGAGAGTTGATTATGTTTTATTTTCCTGTTATTCGAGGGGAGGTGAAACTCCATGGACGTGAAGAAAGCACATCTGGAGGAGATGGGCAGTATCCCAGTTGCAGATAGGTGTCCCTGTAAAATGCCCTGATGTTGGCTGTGGGCTCTGCTGGTGAAGTACTAAATAAAGGTCAGAAAAGCTTCCTTCGCAGGTGTGTTGAGAAGGAGCAGTTAGCTGTAACTGTGCAGCCCTGGAGGTCATAGACCAAGCTCCGAGAAATAATTATGCATGGTAATGGGCAATTACAGATAATGGCCTTTCGGGGGTGGCAGAAAATACACAGCCCCACAGCCTCGGCTGGAATGAACATTGAATAGCACATTAACTTTATAGCAAGCTGAAAGTTCAGCCCCGGGACTGCAGCACCCTCCTCTCTCACCCTCCGCCCCTCCCAGATCACATCTTGGTCTTCCTTGAGGGCAAGGCTGCAGTAACTGCTCTTCCTCTAGAGCAGAGTGAAGTCAAAGAGCAGGTGGGGCTGAAGAAGGCAGAATTCGGGCAAGGGAAGGAGTGGGGTGCTCTACTCCATCTGGGTGCAGTTGCCTAAGTGGAGGTGATTTCTCTCTCCCACAAGGTGCGGTAGGCAGTTGTCACTTTTCTGGCACCTGGTTTGTGGGTTTGTGTTTGACATTTTAAATAGCCCTGTCATGATTGCCTTGTGGGAGAAACATACTGTTCTGCATTTCTTGATTATGACTTTAGGGAGTAATATCACACCGACTGCACTCAAGGCTACTGTCTGACCTCAGAACCGGCTGGGAGCACAGGGCCCTGCTTCTCTTCAAGCTGACTTGCACTTGGGAAGCCCTGCCAGGCTCAGCCCGGCCTCCGGCAGTACCCTGATGAACATTTGGAGCAGGGAGAAGTTGGGGGCACAACTGTGTCACCTGTTGACAGAAAATGTTATCACTCTGCTGTGATTGTGTTGTGTCACATTGATGTGGCAGAGCCTCTCTGAGTGCTTTATGTGTATTCTTGCATGTAATCTTCAACGAGTAGTATCATCCCCATGTTCCACAGAGACACTGGGACGTGCTAGGAACCACCTCATTTGCCCGGTGGGCATGAGGCAGTAGATTTCACATGTGATGAAGCAGTTTGACTAGTGAGCCAGTGCTGTCAACCTGAGATTTTGCTTCCTGATCATGCTGGGGAGATGTTAGTGCCTGCTTTGTTGAAATAAACATTTAGGGCTTACAGAAGCCAAAAGATTCCTAGAGACTGCATTGCTGACAATTCCACATGCAATTCAAGGAGCCAGCTCTAACTCAGACACTGGGTCCCAGGTGCTCTGAAATCAATGCTCCTGGACAGGGACAGCCCAGAAGACAGAAAACCTCAAACTTGTTAGTTATGGGGCCCTTTATAGTCATTGTGAAGACCTCAAGAGCAATTGTGATTGCTTGGTGTCACTGCTGATCCAGCAGAGGAGTCTAGGTGTGGGAGGCTGCCAGGCACATGGTGGTAGACCTACGTTCTTACATGAACGCTCGAATTTTGGCAGTAAATACTGTTGAGTTGCTTCCTTTGAAGAGACAGCCTCACTGTTCATTTGCAAGAAAATGTTTGACAGCCCAAGCCACCCTCACCAGTTTGTCTCTCTTTCAAGGATATGCTATTCTTTTAAAAACAAAAGCGCAGTGAGGTGCTCACTCAGTTGCCTGCGTGCCATGCACTTGGTGTGCAGTCCTTCCTGACAAGTCACACAATGTGAGAAAGGCTGTGTGCTCTAAGATAGAGAGTTAATCAAATTACTGGGGGTTTTCCTGCTTCTTCAAGAACATCTTGAGCAAAAATGACATAAAGAAAAAAAATTCTTAAGATTTATTTGTAAGGCCATGTTAGAGAGGGATAATCAGAGAGAGAGCGCAAGAGAGAGCGCACATGCTTTATCCGATGATTCACTCCTCAAATGGCTGCAACAGCTGGAACTGGGCCAGAAACCTGGAGCCTGGAATTCCATCCAGGTCTCCTACATGGGTGACAGGGGCCCAAGTACTTGGATCATTTTCCACTGCTTTCCCAGATGCATTTGAGGGAGCTGGACAGACAGTGAAGCAACTGGGACTGGAACCAGCACCCATGTCAGTTGCCAGCATCATAGGTTGTGGCCTAACCCTCTTGCCACAATGCTGGCCCCTAACTTTTTTAAATGATTACTTCATAGTCAGGATGCGTATGGTGACCATCAGTACCAGTTGGCGGGCTATCTGGTCCATGCCAGGTCCCTGGCTGCCTTGCACATCCTGGCTTCTGCATCATGGGGTCAAATGTCAATACAGGGAACAGGCAAATAATGTCTGTATGTTACCTCTGACCATTTGGGCCCTCAGAAGCAGGTTGTGGACAAGGACCTTTCAGTCCTATTTTGACAGCAGATGTAAGGGTGTCACTTCTTGACAGCAAGACGCTAAACTCTTAATAGGGTTAAAGCAGTTGTGTGTTTGCTGCATTGCAGGGAGTGTTCAGCAGTTTTGGGTGCTGTCGCTAAACTCTAGTGCAGTGCTGTGCTTGGCCTGGCTGTGAACAGTTACACACACTCCCAGCTCCCCCACGAATCCATGATTGAAAACTGCTCGTCTAGAAACAGGTTCCAGAAGATTCTTGGGAAGCTCTCCAGTCCTTCTCAGCAGTTGGATAAATTATTATCCATGATAATTTGAAAGAAATCCATTTTACAAGATGGAATTATTTTGTTGTTGAAAACTGATGACAGTAAGGCTGGCACTGTGGCTCACTAGGCTAATCCTCCACCTGTAGCACTGGCACTCCGGGTTCTAGTCCTGGCTGGGGCACCGGTTCTGTCCCGGTTGCTCCTCTTCCAGTCCAGCTCTCTGCTGTGGCCCAAGAGGGCAGTGGAGGATGGGCCAAGTGCTTGGGCCCTGCACCTGCATAGGAGACCAGACCAGGAAGAAGCACCTGGCTCCTGGCTTCGGATCGGCGCAGCGTGCCGGCCGTAGTGGCCATTTGGGGGATGAACCAACGGAAGGAAGACCTTTCTCTCTGTCTCTCTCTCTCACTGTCTAACTCTGCCTGTCAAAAAAAAAGAAAGAAAGAAAGAAAGAAAGAAAGAACGAACTGATGACAGTTAATTGAACTGGCGAATAGTAGCTCTGTGAAACAATAGGAGGAGGTGTGCTGTAATGTGTTTTTAGCTCCTTTAAGAGGTTACATGCCTGCGCTGGGAATCTGGGACCTGCAGGAACAAAGGCAAGCCTATATGATTTTATTTTTCAGAAAAAAGTTCTCCAGGTAGATTCTGAATCCTCAATCTACATGGGGCTGGCCCAGAGCAAAATCAAACATGTCTTTGATAACGTGTGTGTTCAGAACCCTTCACAGGGGTAGGGAACCATTTTTTTCTGCCTATGGCTACTTAGATATTTATAGCATCCTTTGTGGACCATACCAAATTATCAAGTTAAAAATTGGCCTGCTGTGAATTCATTGAATTTTGAGTCCTGCCTGCAGTTGCCTTGGCAGGGCATGACCAAATGCGTTCACAGGCCTTATACAGCCAGCAGGCAGGATGCTCCCCACCCCTGATTTACAGAAGGGCCCTGGGTGAGCAAAGCCCTTATATTTGGCATTGTCTGAATGCGGCTCAGAGCTAGCCTTTACTGTGGAGACCTAAGAACACAGAAAGTATGGCTGATTTAAATTATCTTCAGTGTAAGGAACACTGAGAAGCCTGGGAAGGTTGCCTTGGCAGGGGCTCTGTCAGAGCATAGCACGGGGCGCGGAGCTGCTGGGTGGATAATCTCCCTTTTCTTCTCTCTTCCATGGCCATGCTCTGGGATCTTGCCACTGATAGGACGTTCTGAGTTGGCCTGAAGAGAGTAAGTCTCTTCCACGGCCATGAGACATTTTCTGCGAGGGCCAGAGAAATGGCATTTTCTCCATAACTGTAGCGTAAACAGTTTGCCTGGGTGGCCCAGGGGAATCTGGCATAAGCAGACGGGATGGAGGAAGTGAGAAGGTTCAGAGACAGCCAGAGTAAGGCACCACGGAAGAGGCAGAAGCCTGGGGTGGTGTCACAGGATGCCATCAGCGTCGGCGTGCTGCTGAGCTCGTGCCAGTCTGTGCAGGCCCTGTGCGGTGGCTCCTCGGGGAGCACACAGAGAGCCTCAGCTGCCAGCAGCTCCCATCCTCGTCCTGCTGCGGCCCCGCACCCTCCGCTCTGCTCTGCCAGCTGCTCTCTTAAACTTGATGGGGCGGCCCAATGTTTGTGTGTGCTGTCTCCTCCCTCTCCTCTTGCTCTGCACACCCAGAATCTTCTGCTTCTTGATGTCTTCTGTGCAACCTCTTCTGATTGCTTACCTCTGTCTAGCATGGGAGGGTAAGCTCTCCGAGGCCAGGGCTGGGCCTATGTCTCTGCTCTGCACTTTGGGACTGGTTGCACATAGTGAATGTGCGGTTACTCCTGGCCTTTGCCATGGCCCCAGGGTATTCCCTTTCAAATGGAGACCCAAAGCAAGATGCACTCACTTTAAAGTCTGACATTTGCTTTTTCCTCCTGCTTGTGTGTTCTTGTTGGTCTCCGTGACTCCCTGATTGATTGCTTTGATGTGGTTGTGCTCAGTCTCTGTCTGTTTCTCTTTCTTCTGGCAACTACACTCATCAGGTCCCATCTAACCAAGCATACCACAGGGACACTCACATCCCTTTGAGCCAAGCCTGCTTCTGTCCTTAGAAGCCACCTTCAGGTCTGGCTTGTCATGAAGAGTCTTGTCCCAAGCAGGACAGCTATCCTGCCCATTCCTCCATGACCAAAATCCATTAGATGACAATGGCTACAACCCAAGCCTCTCCCACATTCCATGCCTTGTGACAAGTGACATTCATGAGCCACACTCAGCAGACCTTGAATGCATCTTTCTCTTTCCTCCACGCATTCTCTGTTTTCCATAGCCTTGACTCATCTTTCCTTTTGTGTTTTTGTATCTCCCTCTTTTTATTTTATTTTATTTTTTTGACAGGCAGAGTGGACAGTGCGAGAGAGAGAGACAGAGAGAAAGGTCTTCCTTTGCCATTGGTTCACCCTCCAATGGCCGCCGCGGCTGGCGCGCTGCAGCCGGCGCACCACACTGATCCAGTTGCAGGAGCAAGGTACTTATCCTGGTCTCCCATGGGGTGCAGGGCCCAAGTACTCGGGCCATCCTCCACTGCACTCCCTGACCACAGCAGAGAGCTGGCCTGGAAGAGGGGCAACTGGGACAGAATCGGTGCCCCGACCGGGACTAGAACCCGGTGTGCTGGCGCCGCAAAGCGGAGGATTAGCCTAGTGAGCTGCGGCGCCGGCCGACAATCTCCCTCTTTCTAATGAGCCCTGTAGGATCAGGGACTAGGTCCTTTGTGATACTTCTGAGGTGCCCTGCAGTTGCCCTGCATACAGTAGGTGCTCAGGAGAGGCTTATTGCATTGAACATGAATCGTTTTTCCCCCAGGGGCAAGTGATAGGTTGCGGGCAGCAGTAGTGAGTGGTGCTGCTGCCTCACTCGGGTCTCCCTCTCTGGGTGAGCTCTGGATGATCTTGGGAACCAGGACACTTACTTGGTCCAGAGGACTGCCTTTTCTCCTTGGGAATGGTTGGGTACTTAGAGTGCCCAGAATAATTTGTCTTCTGTGTGTGTCTCTCTAGCTTCCATCCTTCATAGGGGAAAAACCCTGGATTGCTCCAGTGTTCCTAAATGTAGGACATTCCAGGAGCTGGTTCTTCTGGACCCAGGGTTGGTTGCCCCAGAGCATGCCAGGAGCAGGGCCACTGAATCAGCCTTCTCACTGCAGTGAGGAGCAGCCCCAGGTCCCATGAAAAGATACCCGTCAAATGACATTGTCTTTTTAAAAGACATTAATTGTCTTCGGGGCCAGCACTGTGACGTAGTGGGCTAAGCTTTGCCCGCAGCGTCAGCATTTCAAATAGGTGCCAGCTGATATGCCAGCTGCTCCTCTTCCAACCCAGCTCTCTGCTGTGGGCTGGGAAAGCAGTAGAGAGTGGCCTAAGAGTTTGGGCCCCTGCACCCAGGTGGGAGATCAGGAAGAAGCTCCGGCTCCTGGCTTTGGATCAGGCCAGCTCCAGCTGTTATAGCCATTTGGAGAGTGAACCAGTGGATGGAAGAACTTTGTCTCTGTCTCTCCCCCTCTCTGTAATTCTGCCTGTCAAATAAATAAATGAATCTTTTTTTAAAAAGGACGTTAACTTTCTGATAAAAATTAAGGAGAGGGGGAGAATAACTTGTGCCTTTTCGATATGCTCCTGGTAGTCAGCACAGCATGTTAGTTGCTGACAGGTCACCCTGAGATCTTGGACTTAGAGGTGAACAGTTTGCCCTCTGGTGACTCTTAAATCTCAGAAGTTATGCAGGACAGGCCCTGTGCCAGGCACGGGTTTACAGAGACAAAACTCAAGGTCTGACGGAGTCATGTGTGTGACATCTCTCTGCATCATAAATAGCCTCCTGGTTCATGTAGTAAATGCTGGTTTCCTTTCTCCTCTTTCTTCATGTGGGAAACTGGGGTTTGTTTTTGTCATGGAAGGGAGCCTGACTCCAGGTTTGAACATAAAGGGCTCAAAATGCAACAACTCTGAAAATCATGACCCGGGGGAGTGGGGAGGCTTGAGCCAGCTTAAAATGAATTAGTGGTTAACTACTGTGAATATGCTGTGGGCCAGGAGACTAGCATATAACACTCTGAGATCAATAAGGGTGTTTGTCATGTATGAGTATTGATCTCATGAAGCAGTGAATCATATTTCATGCTGCATATGTTAGTGCAAAAAAAAAGTAGCAGAGGGATCAGGGAGCCCTCTAATAAAAGAACTGGATGTGCGTTCAGACGGTGGATTCCATATCCCTGGATGTGAGCACTGGAATAAGGAGTGATGGTGTCTGCAGGTGGTCTCTGCAGATACACGAGAGGCTGAGAGAGTGAGCTCTGGTATGGTCTGTGGCACAATTGCTGTTGGTCATTTTTCCACGTAACAGACTTCTCCAGGCCCTGCCACCTTAGCTGTTGAATCCAGTCCTGCTCATCTTTCTTGCTGAACTCACAAAGTAGAAGGATGTGCTGGTAACAACATTGAAAACTTCCTGTTTCCATTTGTGTCTTGGCAGAGGGCCTAAGGCTGATGATTCTATAAGGGACCCCAGGTTAAGAAAGCTACTATGTTCTCTTGGGAACAGTGCTGTTGTGTTCTCTGTTATTAATATCATTGCTAAGCAATCTTAGCCAGTGTTTATCTTACAAACAAAACTGGAGTGAGACCAGCTTAAGCATTTTCAGAATTTAATTAAGCAATTTAAGCAAATTAAGCAATTTCAAATTCAATGTTTCCTTTCCGGCTACATCTGTGGTCTCTGTTCTCAGTCGTATGGGCCATGCAGTTTAAAAGTCCCTGTCACAGTGCACCATGGGACTTGGAGACCAGCAAGAGATCACATTCAGACCAAGAGACCTCATAAACTGGCCGGCGCCATGGCTCAATAGGCTAATCCTCCGCCTTGCGGCGCCGGCACACCAGGTTCTATTTCCGGTCGGAGCACCGGATTCTGTCCTGGTTGCCCCTCTTCCAGGCCAGCTCTCTGCTGTGGCCCAGGAGTGCAGTGGAGGATGGCCCAAGTGCTTGGGCCCTGCACCTGAATGGGAGACCAGGAGAAGCACCTGGCTCCTGGCTTCAGATCAGCGCGATGCGCTGGCCGCAGTGCGCCAGCTGTGGCGGCCATTGGAGGGTGAACCAACGGCAAAAAGGAAGACCTTTCTCTCTGTTTCTCTCTGTTTCTCTCTCTCTCAGTGTCCACTCTGCCTGTCAAAAAATTAATTAATTAATTAAAAAATTTAAAAAAATAAAAAAGAGACCTCATAAACTATTGGTATATTCAGCTTGCCTTTACAGTCCCTGCACTTGACTTGTTCATGATTCAGAATAGGGATGGTCAGGAGTAGCTTATTGATAGTTTGTATGTGGAAGACAGTTTTTTTAAAAAGATTGATTTATTTATTTTAGAGTTAGAGGGGGGTATTCCATCCATGGCTCACTTCCTAGATGGCCACAATCACCAGGCAGAGCCAGGCAGAAGCCAGGAGCCAGGAGACTCATCCAGGTCTCCCATGTGGGTAGCAGGGGCTCAAACACGTGGGCCATCTTCCACTGCACTCCAGGCATGTTACCAGGAAGCTGGTTTGGAAGTGGAGTAGCTGGGACAGAAACCGGTGCCTGTATGGGATGCAGCATCACAGGCAGAGGCTTTATCCACTATGCCACAATACCAGCCCCAAAACAACGTTTTGAAAATGTATACAATCATTTCTTGGTGTCTGAGGGGGGTTGGTTACAGGACCCTCTGTGGATACCAAAATTCACAGGGCTCAAGTCCATTTTATAAAAAGGCTCTAGTGTTTGGGTAAAAACTTACACACATTCTCCTACATACTTTATTTATTTATTTATTTGACAGGCAGAGTTAGACAGTGAGAGAGAGAGAGAGACAGAAAGAAAGGTCTTCCTTTCCGTGGCTGCTGCGGCCAGCGCCCTGTGCCAATCCGAAGCCAGGAGCCAGGTGCTTCCTCCTGGTCTCCCACGCGGTCTCCTGCATACTTTAAAACCTCTTTAGATTATTTCTGATACCTACTACAATGCAAATGCTATGCAAATAGTAATTATATTGTATCGTTTAGGGAACAATGAGAAGAAATAAGTTGTTATACATACAGTATGAAGTTTTTAATGAATTTATCTTTCAACAAGTTATTATTTGAGAGGCAGAGAAACTCAGAAAGAGAAAGAGATCTCCTATCTGCTGATTCACTTCCCAAATGCCTGCAACGGCTGGAGGCTGGGCCAGGTTGATGCTGCCTCCAGGAACCCAGTCCAGGTTTCCACTTGAGTGGCAGGGATCTGACTGCTTGAGTCATCATCTGCTCCCTCCCATGTACACATTCACAGGAAGCTGGAATCAGCAGTTGGAAATGGTGTTGAACCCATGTAATCCGGTGTGGGACAGGGATGTCTTAACCAGCATCCTCACCAATGGGTCAGATGCCCATATCTAGACAGTGTTTTTTTTCCTCATTATTTTTGAGCTGGATTCATTGTACCCACAAACGTGGAAACCACATGAATGGAAATACATAAAGCATACATACATATTTCAGATTTTGTGTAGTTTGTTTCTGAATTTGTTGACTTACAATTTCATGTTTCTTGCCTGTTCCTAGGGTGTCTGGCATGACTTCCTTGGGGAACTCTGCCCCATCCCTGCTACTGCAGAGGCTGGGAGAGGGCAGACTCTGCTCATACCCTTTTTAGTCATCCTCAGCCTGGGCAAGGAGCTGGGTGTTCTCTCTCAGGCCAGATCACTGAGCACTGAACAGTGATCAAGAGGGAAGCTGGGTAGTTCCTGGGTCTTGGACCAGAGGTGTTTACAGTGTGTCTTAGTTGTTTGAGGGAATTTATAGAACACCTGCCATGCCAGCGGTTTTCATGAGATTCTTTCTTCCACAGCTTCCAGGCTCCTGATGATCTTTTCTTGCCTGGAGTATTTACAGAGCCTCATCTGCTCTCATGCCTCCTTGGAATCCAGACTCATCACTTGGGCTTGGAGTAGATGAATCTTGCTAAGCATTTCCATGTCACTGCCTGGCTCTGCAAATCTTCCTTGATTCCATGGAGGGGAAACCAAAACTTTAGGGTCTGATGTTAATATTCAGGGCCTGCCTTAACAGACCCCAAGACATTCTCACTCTGTTGTCCCTTGTGTGAATACTGCACCCCTGCCAGGCCCATCTGGTCCCTGTCCCTGGAACAACATGTCTTGTTCTCTCCTTCCTTCGTGATTTTATCTTAATCTCCTCCTGAGTATTTCCCCGCCCTCTTTCTCAGTAACCTCCATCCTAGCTAACCACTCAGTGGGGGCCTTTGATGACACTTTCATTGTGATGCTAAGATGATTGCTCTGTGTATTTTTCAGTCTATGCCTCATTGTCCAAGTAGATTGTAAATTTTTAAGAAGTGAAGCATTTAAAGTGATCCTTTGTGCCTAACTAACTAATGACCACTAATGAGCTGAGTAAAATATACACGATAAAGTGGAAAATAAGTGAATTTTTAATTTCCTCCTTCGAATTGTCTAGAAAGCTTGTGAGGAACAGTAATGTTTGACTCTGTAGTGTTGCAGGCAGTCAAGTGTCTGGCAAATAGTGAGTGCTTAATATGTATTGGTGAAATGAAATAAGCACTTGAATAGGTGAACTCAGTGTTTGGGTTTAGAATAAATGAAGAAAGCTGGCTGCATGCCTTGGAAATCAGAATGGTTTGTCCACAGCAGACAGCACACACAGCTTGTGGTCTGAGCTCTGCAGAAGTTTAGGTAGGAGCTCAACTTCTTTACACAGAACACGTTGTATACTCATTTCCTGTACTCAGGCCAGCTCTGTAATGCAGTCCAGGGGTATATCAGTATCACGTATCTTTAGGGTTGATGTGGGCAGCAGTTGATTTGGCTCTAATGGGTCTCAACCTCGGAATTTGCTGAGAGCTTATTTAGATCCAGAATCCTGGGTCCCACCCATAGAATGTCTCACTTAGAAGGTCCCGGAATTTGTGTTTCTGCAGACTCCCAGGTGATGCTGCTGCTGCTGATTTGAGGACCGCACTTGCTGAGACCTGGGTTAGACATCTGTAGTTCTATGGGTGTTGATTTCTACCTTGGGGAATCTCCATGTGCCAGTAGGGTGCAGAGCGAGGCTGGGAGTCACAAAGCTGGTTTCAGTGACAAAAAAAGTTTAGTTTGGAGTGGGGCCGATGCTGTGGCATAGTGGATAAGGCCGCCAGCTACAGTGCCGGCATCCCATATGGGTGCTGGTTTGAGTTCCAGCTGTTCCACTTCCAATCCAGCTCTCTGCTATGGTCTGGGAAAGCAGTAGAAGATGGCCCAAGTCCTTGGGAACCTGCACCCATGTTGGAGACCTGGAAGAAGCTCCTGTCTCTTGGCTCCTGGCTTCGGATCAGTGCAGCTCTGGCTATTGTGGCCAGTTGCAGAGTGAACCAGTGGATAGAAGACCTCTCTCTCTCTCTCTCTCTCTCTCTCTCTCTGCCTCTCCTTCTCTTTCTGTGTAACTCTTGGAAGTAAATAAATAAATCTTTTTTTTTCTTAACAGTTCAGTTTGGAGCTTTAAAGGATAGACTTGCTGGTTTATACAGTGCTTCTTAAAGACTTACTTTTAAAATTGCTTAACCATTTTTAAGAGTATAAAATCTGTGGGGATCTGCTCTTGCAAAGCTCAAATAGTTGTGCTATTTAAATACCGGTTTAAATGGAACTTTTTTCAAACATATATCTCATTTTGTTCTTAAGGCTCATTATAACTTGAAGTAGGAAATAAAATATGGGTAAATGGAAAAGTGATGGTGATGTTAACTAATTACAGGCCGCTGTAGCAAAACAAATCATTGCTTTGACCTGACATAGTGTTTTATTTGAGGTTTACTGTGCAGTTTATTGAAGTCATTCTCTTGTTACCTTGAGAGTTATTGCTGCCATAATTTTGTGGCTAGATAAACTGAGGCCTAATTAAAGGGTCTAACTAAGGTCATGCAGCAGAACCTCAGCAACCTGTGCTGTGCCCTGATATTAGAAGGCTGGATTCGTGGGTTGCTACTTAATTCTGTGTCTGCTGCCTTCTTTTTTTCCCCTTTTCCTTTTTCCTTTCCTTTCCTTCCCTTCCCTCCCCTCTCTCCCCCTTCCCTTTCCTAGGTTAGTTTATGTATATATTTGAAAGTTATGCATATATTTGAAAGACAGTTACACAGAGAGAGAGGGATAGACAGATTTTCCATCTGCTGGTTCACACCCCAAATGGCCAAAACATCTAGGACTGAACCAGGCTGAAGCTAGGAGCTTGGAATTCCATCCAGGTCTTTTACATGGGTGACAGAAACCCAAGCACTTGGCCATCTTCCACTGCTTTCCTAGGTCCATTGATAGGGAGCTGGATCAGAAGAGGAACAGCTAGGACTTGAACTAGGATGCTGGCGTTGCAGGCAGTGGCTTAACCTGCTGCACCACAACACCAGCCCCTGTATTTATTTTTTTAAGAATCTTGCTTTTTATGGGGCTGATCCTGTGGCGTAGCAGGTTAAAGCCCCAGCCTGCAGCATCCCATATGGGTGGCGGTTCGAGTCCCAGCTGCTCCTCTTCTGATCCAGCTCTGTGCTGTGGCCTGGGAAAGCAGTAGAAGATGGCCCGAGTCCTTGGGCCCCTGCACCCACATGAAAGACCTGGAAGAAGCTCCTGTCTCTTGGCTTCAGATCAACTCAGCTCTGGCCGTTGCAGTCATTTGGGGAGTGAACCAGCAGAATGGAAGACTACTCTTTCCCTCTGGCTCTACCTCTCTCTGTTACTCTATCTTTCAAATAAATAAAATAAATATTAAAAAAAAAAAAGAAGAATCTTGCTTTTGGAGGGTAGACTTTAAGGGGCCCTGTCCCCAATGCTGAAACCATGAGGCCCTAAAGACCAGGTTGTCTTCAGTCTTGCCCAGGACTGATTTCTTGATCTTGTAATAGTTGACACACCACAGCCTGCCTGTTCCGAGATCCTTTTGGGCCTCTGACATCGTGTCCTCTGTTCTCCAGGAGTTCGGCCTTGGCTCTCTTTCCTCTGATAACAGCACCTCCCAGCCCCTCTCTTCAGCTGCACCCAAGCTGCTGCTCTTTGCCTGCCTGCTTTATCTTTGTCCTGAAATCCCATCAGCCCTCTATTCTGTTGAGTTGCGTCCCTCACGTGTCCCTGAAACCCACTGCCTCTAATATTTGCAGCCCCCTGAGTGAGGCCTCCTGAGCTACCTGAGTGGTTCTCCAGCTGTTCTCGTTGCCTCTGGGCTCGCCCTCCCTCTGTCCTACATATTTCTGTGAGCTGAATCTCCCCAAGCACAGCTCCGTGACACTGTAAGCCCCTCGCTGAGAAGTCCTCAGTGGGGCAGCTAGATCCCAGAGTCCAACCAGCCTGGCGAGACTCCCCCCTGGCTCCAAGCCACCTGCCCCACAGCACTTGCCCTGCTTGGCGCCTAGTTGTTTCACCTGCCTGCCCTGCCCATTACTCCAGACTTCCCCTCACCTTCCATGCCTTTGTCCTTGCTGCCTTTTTCCCCATCCTTTCTTCTTGTTTTCCATCTATTTCCTGCTCTTTGAAGGTGTAGCTCAAATGCATTGTTTTACCCTATGAAGATCTCCTTAATTCTTTCTTAAGCTGCGAGCTACCTTTCCTTGCTCTGAATTTCAATATTTCACAAGTGTTTCTCATAAGCCCATGATAACTGGTGGTAATAATACCGGTAATCCCACCATTTCCCACCCACAGACTCTCTGTGGGCTGGATGACACTTCAGAGCCCCTTGGAGGCACTGGAGCGACGCTTAGAAGCTTGTTTGCTAGATGCTCATTGGATAGGTGATGTAGGAATTTGTTCCGTCATTTACTGGAATTCACAACGTTTAAAGATGACACCAGGGGTTACTGAGCTAGACTTTGAGCTAAGCCAGGGTTGCCTCTTTGGGTGAATAAAGTTTTATTGCAGTACAATCAGGTAGTAACAATGACTGAATGGTGTATAAAACCCAAAATAGTTACTAACTGACCTTTGGGAGAACTTTATCTACCCTGGTCCATAGCATTGTCCAGACTTCTGAAGGATACAGTATCAGCTCTAGAAGGAAGTTAAGGAAACAATGTTTGTTTAAACTCTTTTTTTTTTTTTTTTTTTTTTTGACAGGCAGAGTGGACAGTGAGAGAGAGAGACAGAGAGAAAGGTCTTCCTTTGCCGTTGGTTCACCCTCCAATGGCCGCTGCGGCCGGCACGCTGCGGCCGGCGCACCACGCTGATCCGATGGCAGGAGCCAGGAGCCAGGTGCTTTTCCTGGTCTCCCATGGGGTGCAGGGCCCAAGCACCTGGGCCATCCTCCACTGCACTCCCTGGCCACAGCAGAGAGCTGGCCTGGAAGAGGGGCAACCAGCACAGAATCCGGCGCCCCAACCGGGACTAGAACCCGGTGTGCCGGCGCCGCTAGGCGGAGGATTAGCCTAGTGAGCCGCGGCGCCGGCCCTGTTTAAACTCTTAACATCTTGCCTTGACTTCTCACATATCCCTGTGGCTGCCATAGTTTGGATGCTGGACTATTTTTACTTAATTGAAAGTTTATCCAGTCAATTTTATAAAATTTTAAATTTATTTGAAAGTTAGAGAGGGAGAGTTACCATCTACTGGTTGACCTCCCAGGTACCCACAATAGCCAGGGCTGGCCCAGGCCACGGCCAGGGGTCAGGAACTCAATCTGGGTCTCCCACAAGGGTGGCAGGAACATAAGTACTTGAGCCATCATCTGCTGTCTGCTTTTTAGCAGGTTGGAACTTGAGCCCAGGCACTGTGATATGGGTCCCAAGAGGTAGCTTGACTGCTGAGACAAACACCCACCCCTAAAATGTATACAATTAACTTTGTCATAAGAACATGTGGTCATGTTCACTACATTGGATCTCCAGTTTCTTGTATAGTGATGAGTATTTCTAGATAGAAATTACACTGCTGTGCTTTTTTTCTGGTTAAATTTGCCCCTTAAGTATTTTTGATGTTCTCGGTGAAAGTAGCCAACATATGGGGCCTGCGTTGTGGTGCAGCAAATTAAGCCAGCCACGTCCCGTAATCAGCACAAATTTGAGTCCTAGCTGTTCTGCTTCCGTTCCAACTCCCTGGTAATGTATCTGGGAAAGCAGCAGATGATGGCCCAGAGTGCTTGTGCCCCTGCCACATATGTGAGATACCCTGGTAGAGTTGCTGGCTCCTGGCTTTGGCTTGGTCCAACTCTGGCTCTTGTGGCCATTTGGGGAGTGAACCAGTGGATGGAAGATGTCTCTCTCTCTCTATCTCTCCACTTTTCAAATAAATAAATAGATAGAAATCAGCGTGAGTCTTTGAGCTGTGTCCCCAGAGTGCTGACAGCCATGGAAACCCACCTGTATTTTGCCTGCAGAAGCGACAGATCAGGTACCTTGATCTACAGACCTTGAGAAGAAAGGTGACACTGCCAGGATACAAAGGTAGAGATTTCTGAGCCCCCGCGTTAATAACATGTTGTCATTTTCTTTTTCTTCTTTCCTTTGTAGAGGGGCGTATGGTCATCCAGGATATTCCTGCTGTCACCAGCAGAGGGCACGTGGAGAACACACCTGACCTGGTTTCAGACTCCACCTACTACAGCAGCTTTTACCAGCCATCTCTGTTCCCGTACTACAACAATCTGTACAACTACCCGCAGTACTCCATGGCCCTGGCTGCCGATTCTTCTTCTGGGGAGGTGGGAAGTCCCCTCGGGGGATCCCCAGTGAAGAACACCCTTCGGAGCCTCCCAGCACCTTACGTGCCTGGTCAGACTGGAAACCAGTGGCAGGTAGGATACTACCCTAAGAGTGAGCTGGGTATGTCAGAACCACATGATGCACCTGCACATGCATACTCACGGGGATCACATATACACATACAGATTTACATGTGTACACACACGAGCATGCCCAATTCAGCACATGCCTAGGCATAGTGTGAAAAATATTTAGAAAATTGTTCGCTTTGCCACTCATGCTGTTTTAGCCCCAAGGGTTGGCTACAAGGAGTTGTGAAGAAATGTGCATGAATTTGCTTTCTCTTTCCAATTTTACTCATTTTTTCAATGTCATTGTGGATGAGTACCCAGCTGGCCAGTGTCAGGTCGACAGGTAGCTTACTGGATGAGGCCTCTCTGCCTCCCACCTTGTCCATCACGTGCTGAGCAGCTTAGAAAATGCTGGGTGCTGGGCCGGCGCCGCAGCTCACTAGGCTAATCCTCCGCCTTGCGGCGCCGGCACACCGGGTTCTAGTCCCGGTCGGGGTGCCGGTTCTGTCCCGGTGCCCCTCTTCAAGGCCAGCTCTCTGCTGTGGCCAGGGAGTGCAGTGGAGGATGGCCCAAGTGCTTGGGCCCTGCACCCCATGGGAGACCAGGATAAGTACCTGGCTCCTGCCATCGGATCAGCGCGGTGCGCTGGCTGCAGCACGCCGGCCGCAGCGGCCACTGGAAGGTGAACCAACGGCAAAGGAAGACCTTTCTCTCTGTCTCTCTCTCTCACTGTCCACTCTGCCTGTCAAAAATAAAAATAAATAAATAAAAAAAAATGCTGGGTGCAGCCTTCTGGATAGCAGTGATCTTTGTGATGAATTTTCATTCTGGGAGGGAAAAAATGTCAGAATCTATATGATTGCATGGAAGAAAGGGCTCACAGTCAGTGTTGGCACAGTTGGAAGCATTTTTTTGCTTGGAGTGAGTATTGATCTTTGGATACTCTGGATATTTTTAATAGTGTGCAATTAAAAGCTTTTACTAGTTGGAGTAAAACAAAGCATTTTGCTCTACCAAGGAAGGAGCCTTTTTCTAGAGCTGTTCTGCCTTGTGGTTGTAACCATTTCCATCATGTAGTGTATTAGCAGCAAATTCTAGGCATAAAAAGCCTTGAGAGGCTGGATTACCATGTGTCCGTATGTTGAGGGCAATGAACATGTAAGATAGGCTCAACAGGTCCAAACCCCCTCTCCCCAGGAGATGTCAGTATTATGGGAGAACTGTTCACATTATGGGTAATTTACCTTGCTCTCGCTTTCTCAGCTGGGATTTGATTCCAACACTGTGCAACACTGAAGTATGTATTAGGGAATTTCTGTATTGGGGAATCCTTCTTTGATGTCCCCCCCTTTCCCCAGCTTTATTGAATTGTGATTGAGAAATAAGAATTGTACATATTTAAATGTTAATTGTGAGGATTTGACATGTATGCATTGTGCAGTGATTACCACAGTCGAGCTACTTACCCTCTCCATGATTTCACAGGGTTAGCATTTGGTTTGTGAGAAAGCTTCAGATGTGTTATCTAGCAAATTCCCAGTGCATAATCCAGTGTTATTATTTGCAGTCACCATACTGTACTTAGATTCCCAGAACTTACATATCTTAAAAATGTGTCTGTCTACTTTACCCAACATCTTTCATGTCCTATCATTGTACTCTCCGCTTTATGGGTTCAGTGTATTTTAGAAGTCTTTGACCGGCCGGCGCAGCGGCTCACTAGGCTAATCTCTGCCTTGTGGCGCCGGCACACCGGGTTCTAGTCCCGGTCGGGGCGCCGGATTCTGTCCCGGTTGCCCCTCTTCCAGGCCAGCTCTCTGCTGTGGCCAGGGAGTGCAGTGGAGGATGGCCCAAGTGCTTGGGCCCTGCACCCCATAGGAGACCAGGATAAGTACCTGGCTCCTGCCATCGGATCAGCGCGGTGCGCTGGCCGAAGTGCACTGGCCGTGGCGGCCATTGGAGGGTGAACCAACGGCAAAGGAAGACCTTTCTCTCTGTCTCTCTCTCTCACTGTCCATCCACTCTGCCTGTCCAAAAAAAAAAAAAAAAAAAAAAAAAAAAAAAAAAAAGAAGTCTTTGACCTTCTTAAGCCCTTTTCTCTTTTTTTTTTTTTTTTTTTAGGCACTTTTCAAAAACTATGAACTGAAATTTTCCTCTGAGCAGTTCTGTTGCATTTTGCTCCTGCCTTTTTTTCTAGGCGTGGGGAAGTTGTTAATATTTCAAGTCACCCCAGTGTTGGGATCTTTTTGCTACTAGGGATCTGACTTCTTGGGACACATTAAAAGTCACTGAGATTTCAGCTTTTATCCTCCAAACTACGTATTTTCCTATGTTTCCCCATGCGTTTTCTCATTGGAATCCTACTTACCAAGCCCCATGTTTACATGGACAGCCTGAGGAAATTGGCGTGTAGGGTGGCATCATTGCCTGGTATTGGACAGCTGCTTCAGGTGCAGTGCCCTGGGAGCCATTTCTGCCGAGAGAGAAGCTTGACTCTGTCTTCATGCTAGCTAGGATGGCAGGAAAAATCGTGGGCAGGTTCTCTTATCCCTGTGAGGGGCATGCAGTGTTGATGCTCAGCACCTTCCCTAGAAGTTACTGGGCTAGAGAGAGGCACCCCTGTCCAGAGCTCAGGAGAGATGCTGAGGCATCATCTAATATATGGGTTTGTTTTCCCAGGGGGCTGAGCTTCAGCCTGCTTACTTCCTCGCTGGTCATTGTCTGTGATATATTGTTGTATAACACATTATTTTGCAGCTCTAGGTCCTTTCTCCTGCTGTGGCTGATGGCTATTCTTTGCAGTTAATAATAACATCAGGAATGAGAGGTGTCATTTACTGAGCAGCTAATCTTCCCACTGTCCTTTTCCAGGGTGAGGACTTTGAGACCGGAATTACCTTGGATAGGTCACACACCCCCAGAGTGAGGCAGCTGAGGTTTGCATCTGTTATCCGCCTGGCTCCCAGGCATGCGTATCAGCACAATCTGGTTAGCTCTGAGTCTGCAACAAACTCAGGGCTCCCGAAACTGCCTGCCTCTCAGGAGCCCTCAGAGCTGAGGCCTCTGGGGAAGGTGCAGCAGTCTGTGCCGGTGGACCTTAACTTGAAGCGTCAGTTAAGTACTAGCACTGAGGCCCTCTTGATTCTTTAAGGCTTAGAAAATCTACCTAAGTCCTTTGTTTTCCATTAGCGATCTTCTTGGAACTGTCATATGATTTTCTTCTGTTGTGGAGATCAAAAGTAGGCAGAAATTTCTAAAACAGTGCCAGTGCATGGTTCCTGCAGGTGGCTGAGGATCGAACCCCTGTGGGTTCCTGAAATAAACAGCTTCTGCCATTGGTATTTAAAAAAAAAAAAAAAGATTTTATTATTTGAGAAGTAGAGTTATAGACAATGAGAGGAGGAGACAAGAGAGAAAGGTCTTCCATCTGCTAGTTCACTCCATAAACGGCCACAATGACCAGAGCTGGGCTGTTCTGGAGCCAGGAGCTTTTTATGGGTCTCCCATGTGGGCGCAGGGACCCAAGCACTTGCTTTCCCAAGCCATAGCAGAGAAGAACAGCAGCCAGGACTAGAACGGGCGCCCATATGGGATGCTGGTGCTTCAGGCAGAGGATTAACCTACTGTGCCATGGTGTCGGCCCCAGCCATGTATTTTAACATATGCTGAGTTCCCTGCTGTTTTGAAGTTACTTCTGGAATGGACATACTAGTTTTCTATGCATGTGATTATCAGTACAGCAGACTTAGGCACACCTGCAGTGTGTGTGTACAAAAAAGGATGCTAAGAGGAGGGGCTCCACCGAGTGACCTCTCCGGGTCTTCTGTGTCTGACATTTTTTTTGAGTCTGTGGGTTAATCCTATAAATAAATGTGAAGCCTGCCCTGACTTAGGATCTGTTTGTCACGTGTACAAAAAAAAAGTTCTATTGAAAATGAATTCTTACATTAAAAATAGGGTACATACAATCCATCAATTTGGAAAATGACTAGGGAAAGGCAGTGCAGCAGTGATCAGAGCCTGAAGAGTTTTAGTCCACCCTACTCTGCTGCAGAGAAAGTGAGCTCCAGAGCTGAAGGGATTTCCTGGCACACATCTGAAGGACTCCAGGTCTGTTGATTCAGGGTATCCGCACAGTTAAGGAACATGGGTTCTGGCTCTGGAAATCTGTGGAAGTTCTAACTGTGATTTGACATGGTAACATTGAGCAAAATACTTAATCCTCCAAATCTCAGGTTTTTTTTTTTTATCTGTATAGTGGGTGTCTTCATGGAGTGGTTGCATGGACATGTAAGGCAATGTGATTGATAAATAAAATGAGATGATAAGTAAACATGGAGTTTCTGTGTCGACCAAGAAGTGCTATGCTGATATTTACTGTGAGGATTTTATTTCAGTTCTCATTATTTCTATTGGGCCTTGATTTTTTTTTTTGAGGTCTATTTAGTTGTTCACCATTTATTCCTCTGAGTTTTAGTTAGCTATCTCAGGTCCCCTTTGTAACAAAATGGGATATAAACAATGCACATTTTTAAATATTATGAAAAGACTATGGCATGTGACTGTGAATGTACATGGAATGGTGTTATTATCACTAAGGGGAAATTTGATCCACTTAGGAAATAGAAAATATAAAGCATAGATAAAAATATAATGATGTGAAATGTTCTTTTAAGATTCATTTGTTTTAAAGAAGTATTAAATAGTAAAACATACAAATAATACTTTTCAGTTAATGTTGAAAGGACAGGAATTGGTTGGCTCACTTTTTAGAAAAGATTCTTTATTTGAAAGGCAGAACGTCAGAGAGGCAGAGAGACAGAGTCAGAGACACATCTTTATCTGCTGGTTCATTCCCCAAATGCTTGGAATAGCCATGGCTGGGCCAGGCTGAAACCAGGAGCCTGGGACTCCATCCAGGTCTCCCACTTGGATGGCAGGGACCAAGTAGTTGGGCTCAAGTACATCCCAGGCAGATTGCAGGTAGCTAGATTGGAAGCAGAAGAGCTGGGACTTGAATCAGTGCTTTGATACAGGATGCCGACATCCCGAACGGCCAGACTCATCTTTATACTGGGGGTGCCCAGAACAGGAATCTGGGCTGCCACGGTCTCCCTCTTACCTTGCTTGTTTGTTTCTTGGAGGTGCTCTGGACAATGCCTTGCCCCTCCTGGTGCCAGTGTCCCAGAGGATCTCCCTTGGTTGTTGCCCTGCTTTTTGGCTGTCTCTTATTCTTCTCCCCCTCCCCCCTCCCCTCCTCCTCCCTCCTCCCCTCCCTTCTCCTCCTCCTCCCCCTTCTCCTCTTTTTTTTTTTTTTTTAATCTGACCCAGGCTCAGCCCAAAGTGCTAGAATCTGAGGCTGGATGTGTTCCATCTACTTTCTAAAAATATTTATTTGTTTCTCTATTTGCTTGTAACCTGAAAGGCAGAGGGGCAGAGGAATGGAGAGAGAGCTTGCATCTGCTGGTTCACTCACCAAATGCCTGCAATAGACAAGGCAAGGCAAGGCCAAAGTGAGGACTAAGGATACAGTCCAGGTCTTCCACGTGGATGGCAGGGACCCATGTACTTAAGCTGTCACTGCTGCCTTGCAGGGTGTGCGTTAGCAGGAAGCTTAAATGAGGATCAGAGCTGGGATTCAAACCCAGGCACTATGAAATGGGATGCAGGTATGTGGCATCTCAACCACTACTCCCTCCTCCCCCGTGTGTGTTTTTTTGTTGTTTGTTTGTTTTTGATAGAGAGTCCATCTACTTTCTTGACTGTGGCTCAGACCTGACTGTCTGTGTTCGGGGAACAGTATGGATATTTCTCACCCAAGAGCTGCCTTCTGATTCCTTTAGAAGACATGGACTCTAGTGGCAAGCACCATAGTGTTTAAAGGTAGACTTTACAGAGATGAGTAGAGTAGAGGAGGGATTGGATTATTTGCTAAACCAAACCAAACAAAATAAAACAAATTGACATTTTGTTAGAGGTGAAACTTCCTGTAAGTCTTCCTATGAAATCAGGCAAACCATAAATAGTCTTTGAGTACCTACCAAGTACAAAAACATTTTTTCTTTTTAAGAAAATAGACCAGGACAGATGTGGCACAGTGGATTAAGCTGTCATTTGAGATGCCCATGTCCTATATCAGAGTGCCTAGGAATGAGTCCTGCCTCCAGTATCACCTCTGATACAGCTTTTCACTAATGCACCGTGCAGCTAGGAAGCAGCAGATGATGGTCCGTGTACTTGACTTCCAACTCTCTACTTGGGACACCCAAATGGAGTTTCTGGCTTCAGACCTGGCCAAGCCCCAGATGTTGTTTACGTCTGGGGAGTGAACCATCAGATGGAAGATAGGCTCTTTCTCTTTGTCTCTGTATGTCTCTCCCTCTCTTTCTGTCATATTGCCTTTCAAATAAATAATAAGTAAATGTTTTAAAAAATCGAGGAGTCTCCTGGGTCAGCATTGCAGAATACCCAAGCTCTTCATTTAATCCCCTGTGCACTGAGAGCTGCTTTAATCGCTTTCGGTCTGTCTGCAGCCTGTGGAGATTTGTGGCCCAATCAGAGATTCCTGTCCTGTTGTGAAACAGGAATAACATTTGTGACACAGGAACAAACTCACGATGAATGGCTGGTTCCGCTGACCAGCAGCTCAATTTCCCTTCTGCATTTAATTGCCTGCAAAAGCTGTTTATTGCCTTGTGCACTCCTCCACGGCAACATTCTCTCTTAAATAAACATGTTGTACCAGGTTGACAAGGCAGAGGTGCATATCAAGGGAGCAGAAATAAATATGGGAGGACTCTGAGGCGAACCTGGGATCTCCTTTCGGTCCCCACAGCAGTGGCCGCTTGGGCTTTTCCGGAGCTTGTGCCGTCAGGTGTCTAGACTCACCTTCCAGCCACAGTTAGGGTGTGGCTTTCATCTTTCGAGGGGTGATTTTGGTATCAGCCTGAAGTGTCAGAGATACAGTTGCCCACTAACACTCATGCACCTTGCTGGAGTGTGCTCATGTGTGATATCATCAGAGCCTGTTGTGTGCTGGGGATCTGTCACTAAACAGGCCAAAACTGTGAAAAGTGAGTCTTGGGGAGAAGGCTGCCATTTCCCTGTGGAAAAAGTTGAGGATCACCTCACTAGTCCTGTGAGCAGAATTCTGGCATCTGGGCCCCGGAGCTCAGACAAGGGCGCCCCTTGTGAGCATTTCTGGGATGGCGATCCAGCACCATTTAGCCAGGCAAGGTGTTTAGAAAGCCCAGTGACTTTGGACACCTTGCACACCCAGCCACTTCAAGTTAAGATTTAAACTTGACTCCCATTCCCAGGGACGCAGTTAGGATTAGCAATCATTATTTTCAAATTTCCTTAAGGCTTTTTTCCCTTAAAGATAGAGTAGGGAAAAGATAGTAGACTGCAGAATTGACTTCACTTTTCATGACAAAGCAAGAAACATCAGGCCAGTGTTTGTGCCTGCCTCAGGCCAGTGAGCTCCACAGTCAGGTCCCCCAGGATCGTGTGCATCTGGTCACATAGAACTCCAGGTGGCTCTGGGCTGAGTTGGGGGAGCCTGACTCAGGAGCCTGACTTGGCTCCCACCCTCGGCCAGCAGTTCTTTACAGCCAGATGCCGCCCAAGGCTGCCTGTCCAGTGGACTGTGCTGTTGGCAGGTCGGCTAGCCCTGGCTTCCCATTTTTCAACAAACTTATTATTAGCCACTGTCTGTTGCAAGCATTGATAGACTTTTTCACCTAGAAAAAAAAGCTGACAGGGCTTACAGGAAGTCCTAAGAGGAATTTATGAGCACACATTTAGCTAGGAAATATTGATAGCAATTTCTGTTCTGGGACTAAAGGACTGAATACAGATCTGGTATTTGCCTTAAGCTGTTGTGAAGACTTACAGGCATAATCTGGCTTCTCACATAGGAATCACAGAACTATAACGCTCTGTTGAGGACAGAAGGATTTCTTTCTTACATATTTCATAGCTTTGATGTGGAGTATTTGTTCTGCATTTGGCCACTTTAGCGAACCCACAATTGTAATAATTTTGTAGCTGCTTATTTGGAAGTTTCTAGATAAGTAGACATTTCATAGAAAATACTGATCCAGACATTTTTCTTCCCTCTAAATACATCCAGTTCTCACTATGTCCCTAGCTCATTGTTCAGGTAGGTACAGGCTTTGCTGTCTTGTCTTTATTTTCCTGGGAAGGTGTCCAGCAGTACACTCCGGTATATTCAGGATATTGCCAGAGCTGCTTCACAGAGAAGCGAGGAAAACAGGACAAGTGAGGACAAATTCTTTAATTCCAAAAAGTGGGGTTTTTAAAAAAGGATTTATCTACTTGTTTGAAAGGCAGAATTGGATAGACAGAAAGATAGAGAAAAAGAAAGAGAGAGGTCTTCTGTTCCCTGGTTCACTTCCCAAATGACTACAGCAGCCAGGCCAAAGCCAGGAGCTGGAAACTGTCCAGATCTCTCGTGTGGGTGGCAGGAACCGCAGTACTTAGGGGTGATCTGCTGCCTCCCAGGATGCATTAGCAGGGAGCTGGATTGGAAGTGGAGCACTCAGGACTTGGTCCCAGACACTCTTGATACGGGGCATAGGCACCCTGAGTGGTAGCTTAACCGCTGTGCCACAACAGTCACCCCAGAAGAGTGTTTTTATTGAGACTGTGCCTTTCCATTTTTTCCCCTGGAAAATGATGATCTTATTAAATGGCAGTTTGTTTGTTTTTAATAAATGTGCTTACATGGCAATATAAACAGTTGAAAAGCTTGAGCCTGTCTCCCAGCCTTTTCCCCCCTGCATTTACTGGTCTGTAAGATCCAGAGCATCAGTGTGGTGTCATGACATCAATCAGCAGAGGGCTTCAGAGACTTCTGTGGAACTCTGTCACATGCAGCCCAGTGAGGTCCTGCCATCTGGTATACAGTGAAGCTGTAATGGCTGGGCCTGACGGGTTAGGAGGCCAGCTTTGCAGAATCTTCTGTGTAAGGAAATGACAGGCAGTAGGAAGCTGAAAAGTCTGCCAAGTTGAGAGTGTCAGGAGCGCAGGTTTGGGAGGCCACCACGCCAATGCTGTGAGCTTCGTCGGAGGTGATCTGTCCGTCTTTACATGTGCCTATAACAACCTGAAACATTCTTCATGAGTTGCTTCTCCTTTAAGGAGAAATAATAAACCCAGTTTTTGGGGGCCTTTAATACCTAGGAAGGTCCCTCCAAAAGCTTATGGAAAAAATGAAATTCAAAGATAAGTTTCCTATGGCACAAAAAAATTGTACTCTATGCAAAGTTTTTCATGATACACATTTTCCATGAGCTTGTTTGGGAACCTTTGCATCCTTAATCTAATTGAGAGTAAAACCATTGGCCAGGCAGACCTGTGTGGAGCAGCGGGCACCATTGGGTCACCCCTTGGAAGCTTCACAGTCTGGATGACATGGGCCTGGTGTGCTTGTACTAAGCCTGCACCCTATCTGTGCACCTTCTCCAGGGTGCTGCTGCTGTGTCTCCTTTTAGCTGTTGACAAGTGATGAGCCCGGTAGTCACCGCCCACTTTTCATTCTGTTTTTCCTTGAAGGAACGGCTGTTTTATTTCTCAGATGACATGCTTTTGACCCTGCAGTGAGTGTAGTTCGGTAGGAATTAGTGCCCATGATGACAATATTCCTGGCAGTTCTTTGGAGCCAAACCTAGGGAAGACATGGTGGGCAGCATCGGAGGTGAGCATCGAATGTCCTTTAGCTACAGCAGTATGCAAGAAAAGACTTTAAAAAAAAAGTTTTATAGATGTATTTATTTATTTGAGAGGTAGCGCTACAGATAGAGGGAAGGACAGAGATAAAGGTCCTCCATCCACTGGTTCACTCCCCAAATGGCTGCAACAGTCAGAGCTGGGTTGATCCGAAGCCAGGAGCTTCCTCTGGGTTTCCCATGCAGGTACAGGGGCCCAAACACTTGAGCCATCTTCCACGGCTTTCCCAGGCCATAAGCAGAGAGCTGGATTGGAAGAGGAGCAGCTGGGACTAGAACCGGCACCCATATGGGATGCTGGCACTGCAGGCGGAGGATTAACCTACTATGCTACAGTGTCAGCCTCAGGAAAGACATTTTTGCAGGGCGTTTTAGTTACAAGGGTAAGTACTAAAGAGGAAAGTGGAACTGGCATCTGGAAACCTGAGGCACTGGGAAACAGGTGCTGTGACTGAGAACATGTAGGGAAATGATCATGCCTTGATCAGGCCTTGATAATGGTGAGGGGTCACTTTCTCAGCCTGGCTAATGCAGTCCAGTGGCATTTCAGGAAATCCAGATAGAGCTAATATCAGAGCCTCTGGAAGGTGTAGGGGTCCTCGGTTGCCCTGTACATTCATTTCTGGTCTTCCATGAGCTCTCTGAGTTGGAGAACCTTGTAGAAGGCTGGTGTCTTCCTGGACTGCTTCACAATTGAATTGGAGGCAGAAGGAAGTGTATTATTACTAGTTGGTAACCAGGCTGTTAACATTCATTACACACACACACACACACACACACATATACACACATACACACACCACCCTGTGGTGCAAGAGGACCAGGTTAGTAAATAATACAGTCATTTGGGGAGTCTGTAATCTGCTTGAAAATTAGATAATTAAATCACAGCTTTAGAGAGCTTTTGGTTGGGCTGGTGGCCAGAGTTTATCTATTTTTTTGCCCCTTTAGCTTTTTTCCTCTGCTAAATAGATGTGAATATGATAAAAAAATTAGTTGCTTTTCAGAATGTTTAAGTGCATGAATGAGTGATTCTTAAATTTCTTGGGAGTCCATATTTCTATGGTCTGTTAAATGTCCCTCATTTATTTAAATAAAGACCCAAATCACAGGAATGCGTGACAGACAGATTTGCCCTGCTAGTTTTTTTTTTTTTTTAATACTGCATTAGAAATTCAATAAAGAAGTGAAAAGAATCAGGTTACCACAATTCTCCACCACATTACAGAGTGTGGAGAATAAACTGCTTCATGCATGCCTTGGCCATTCATGCCATTTCCATCTCAGTGTCTGGCACTGTGCTGGACCCTCACATACTAACTTATGGTGTAGTGAGTGAGAGAAGAGGAAGCAAAGGTATTCATCCCTTGGTCAAGTATTTGGGCCCATGCACCCATGTAGGAGACTGGAGGAAGCTCCTGGCTCCTGGCTTTGGACTGGCCCAGCTCTGGCTATTATGGCCATTTGCAGTGTGAACCAGAGGATGGAAAATCTTTCTCTTTTTCTCTCTGTCTCTGTAACTCTGCCTTTCAAGTAAGTAAATAAATCTTTTTTTAAAAACTTAGAAACTTAGGTTATAATTTTAAAAAGGAAAAAGATACCCATCCTTTTCTAGTGGTTGTTGCCCAGAGTCTGGAGAGGTCCTGGGCAGTGCTGTGATGCCCCTGGGAAGATGCCCCAGGAGACAGGGCCAGAGACTTGCTTTCTCTCTGCTGCGATTTAGAATTGCCAGTGAGTGGTGACAATTAAAACAGATCAGCTTGTATTCTTTTTTAAAAAATATTTGTTTATTTGAAAGTCAGAGTTACAAAGAGAGAGGGAAAGAAAGAGGAAGAGCTATTCCATCTGCTGGTTCATTCCCCTGGTGTCTACAATGACCAGGGCTGGACTAGGCTGAAGCCAGGAGATTCATTCAGGTCTCCCACATGGCTGGCAGGGGCCCAAACATGTGGGCCATGTTCTGCTGCTATTCCCAGGACACTTAGCAGAGAGCTGGATTGGAAGTGAAACAGCTGGAGACATAAGGGATGCTGGTGTTGGTACCACAGGTGGCAGCTTTCCTCACTACACCAGAGTGACCAGCCCATTTATTGCTCTTTTAAAAGTCTGTGCAGAGAGTCTGTGTCCCTTATTGCCCACTCCCTGGACAGGTTGCTCTCAGCAACCCATCCTTGGAATATCAGTGGCCCTGTGGGCCTAACACTTAAGATGCAGTACATTTGCGTAGAGTGTTTGGGATTTATGTGTAGAATGAAAGAAGGGAAAAATGGTATTACTTTTTCTTTAATTTTCACACTGTTTTCCTTCACTTTCCTTCCCATAGTGCCTTTGGCAAGTCACAGGTTTTTGGTTTTTGTTTGTTTACTATTTTTATATTTATTTGAAAGAGTGATACAGAGAGGGAGAGAATGGAGCACACGTGAGAAAGCACACTTCCATTCATAGGTTTGCTCCCAGGTGGCTGCAATGGTCAGGACTAGACCAGGCTGAAGCCAGGAGCCAGGGCCCAAGCACTTGGGCCATCTTTGCCTTCCCAGGCTCATTAGCAGAAGCTGGATTGGAAGCAGAGCAGCTGGGACTTGAACCATGGGATGCTGGCGTCATAGGTGGCAGCTTAACACAGCGCACCACAGTGCCAGCCCCCAATTTGCAGTTCTTAAACCAGTACTGGGAGAAGGAAGGCAGATGTCATCTTAATTCTGTATCAAGTATTTATATAAAACCAAAAATTGTGACAGTCTGGAACTTTCTCTCTAGCTGCCTCAGCCCTCCTATGTATTATATGTATGTGTCAGATCATTGATGTTCCAACTTTTAGAATTTGGGAAGAAGGAAAATTTCAGAGAATGGATTCTTCCTTCCGATACCAAACACAGTACTTCATATTTAAAGTGTGTAAAGGGAAAGCTTTTTCTCCCCAAGAGTTTGGTAGTGGATCCGGAAGTGGAGTTCCAGAGGGTGACCACAGTGCTCCCACTGACGCCCTGACCAAACCAGGGAGAGTGTCTCAGGAGAAGGGGAGGTGCAAGAGGGACGTTGTCGAGCTGCCTGACGGAGCTGGGTACTTCATGTCCATTTCATCCTTGAACACAGCCCTGTCAAGAATGCTTCACCCCTTCCATGGGAGAGGAGCCTGAGGCTCAGGGATGTGCAACTCAAGGGGCAGGAGGTTGGCCTGGCTGCAGAGGGCAGGTTTGCCTTCCTCCTAGGGCAGCAGGTGTTTCTTGGTTTTCTTTGTATGAAGCCTTGACATTCTGGAGAATCACTAAACCTGCTGGCTCTCAGGCCTGCTTCTGTGTCTTATGCACGCACACAGAAAGACTCACAAGTTTAAAGAAAGCAGGTTTTTGGTCATTTCCTGTGTCCTGCAGATGTCTTTCCTGCACACTAGTGGTCCTTAGCCTGCCTTCATACTTTGGTCTTGGTCTGGAGAAAGCCTGAGTATGCGAGTGCTTCTATTGGCAGGTGGCCCCTGGCAGTCGCACCTTGCCCTCCAGGCAGTCTGTCATGTTCAGTCCTCATAAGATACCCTTCACACTACTGATTTATGCTAAAAGTATCCTAATGTTTCTGACAGCTCATGTGTGACATGAATAGAATCCCTATTTCTCAGAGCTTCTCTCCCGATACTGCTGATAGGGCTATATCTCTTGGTGTCATCGCAGTGGAGATTCTGATGGTAACATATTGGTTCTGGGTCACTGGTTCTGTCTACAACAATAGGTTGGAACAGAGTAGCAAAGGTTAATTAGGTTTGTCCATCAAGGTGTATGTGGTATGGATGCTTTGGTACTTCGGGTCCTAAAATCAAAGCCTCTGAGTGTGTGGTTTGGGCTTCTTGGCTTCTCATTTTCAGACTATCACAACAGAAAGTTTTTTATTTGTTCCAGAAGCAGAGAAAATAAGAGATATTAAAGGCCAAAGACTGCAAGTGGATCTTTATAAAAAGCAGACATCTTCATTGAAATCAGAAAGATGGGTTGGTGCAGTCAGAGTATCAGGAGCTTCTGCCTCCCCCACATCATGCGTTTGGAAGTGGAACAGCTCCCTGATCTTTCTGAGCAGTTTCTCTCCCTGTTAATGATCATCAGTAGAACTCAATGAGAGAACAGGACAGATCATGTAGTATCTCCCAATAGATGCTCATTTTCCTCCTCTGAAATTTCGTTGCACTTGTAGTCCTAGAACCAACATTTTATTATTTTTTAAACATTTATGTATTTATATGAAATGTAGAGTTTGAGGGAGAGACAGATCTTCCAGTCTGCTGGTTCTCTCTCCAAACGGCTGCAAGAGATTGGAAGCAGAACAGTGCCTTCACCCTTGGCTGTGTGGTAATCTCTTATAAGGGCCTGAGTCTACATAAATTCGTCTCCCTTTCTGCCCTTTGGTTCTGTCTTGGTGAGAGTGTGGGAGTAGAGGGCAGTCATCAAATGATCAGCTGGGAGAAAACACAGTGAGTGCTGTGGAGGAAGGTAATGAAGTCAGGAGAGGGGCAGGCATTTGGCCACACACAGTTCAGATGCTCATCCAGATGCCCATGTCTCATATCAGGTACCTGGCTTCAAGGTATGGCTCCAGAGTCCATCTTCCTGCAATTACAGACCCTGAGAGGCAGGTCCCTGCCACCCATGTGGGAGACTCAGATGGAGTCCCCAGCTCCTGGCTTCAGCCTGACCCAGCCCTGGCTGTTGCAAGCATTTGGGGAGTGAACCAGCAGATGGAACTTCTCTCTCTCTTTTTTTCTCTCTCTTTGCCTCTTTGCTTCTTGAATAAATACATAAATAAAAATAAAGTTGGGGGCTGGCACTGTGGCATAGAAGATAAAAGCCACCTCCTGCAGTGCTGGCATCCCATATGGGCACCAGTTAGAGTCCTAGCTGTTCCACTTCCAATCGAGCTCTGCTGTGACCTGGGAAAGCAGTAGAAGATGGCCCAGGTCCTTGAGCCCCTGTACCTGCATGGGAGACCTGAAGGAAGCTCCTGGCTGCTGGCTTTGGAACAGCACAGCTCCAGCTGTTGCAGCCATCTGTGGAGTGGACCAGTGGACGGAAAACCTCTCTTCTCTGTCTCTGTCTCTCTCTCTTCCTCCCTCCCTCTGCCTCTTTGTAATTCTGCCTTTCAAATAAATAAGTAAATCTTTAAAAATAATAAAATAAAGTTAGAAGAGATAAAACTAATCTTTAGAGGACTGGATGGGACAGGACAGGAAGTAGGATGCTACAGATTTTAGCTGTGGGAATCTGCTTGTGTCCCATGGCTGAGCATTTGGCCTGTTGGTGTTTTAGTAACCTCCAAAATGTGTGTGTAATAGCGATCATTTTTAGCCTGTATGTGAAAATCATTCTTCCCAGCTGTGACGTGTGAAGTGCTAGAAGTTGGATGAGGTGTGTATTTCAGGAGGTAAATGGGGCCTTTTGGGTGAAGCACCTGCATAGGTGAAGTCTGTGGTTACTGGGCATGGGAACAAGCATCCCATTTAGAGGGTGGGAAAAGAAGCTACTATTAAAATGGAAGAAATCACTGAATGAGGGCCAACACTGTCCCCAGCTCCCACACTCAGTTTTGCCAGGAGACCTTAGAGTTTCCCAGAGTTCTGTTTTCCTGTGTGAAAAGGTCTCTAATCAGAACAGCATGTTCACCCAAGTGTGGCTTTTGCAGTGTAAGACTGTAAGCTGTGTCAGTGCAGGGGGTATCTTCACAATGTTAGCGATGAGGAGCGTCATCCTGTCGCATGATTCTTCTCATGAGGACTCTTCCCTTCTGTCAACTCTACCTTCATGGGGCTGGGCCTCGCTAAATGAACCACTAACTAGACAGCAGTGTGGTCTTTACAGATCTTTCTTAGTCGTTCATCTGGATGGAAAGTTCAGTTTAGTGTAAGACCAGATACTCTTCCCATCTGAAGCACTAACAGACAACCTGCGAAAGTATTTAGTTTTTTTTTTTTTTTTAAAGAAGTACGATCAGATCATTTCTGTTTTGTTGAGATGCTATCGTTTCTATCAAACACGGTGTCTGAGGGCGGGCACTGTGATGCAGTGGTTTAAGTCACTGTCTGCCATGCTGGCGTGCTCTGTCAGAGTGCTGAGTTGGGTCCCAGCTGCTCCACTTCTGCTCCAGCTTCCTGGAGCAGGGAAAGCAGGGAAGATGACTCCTGCCTGGCGCATGCCACCCATTTGAAAGACCCGGGTGGATGTCTTGGTTCCTGGTTTCTCCCTGGCCCGGACCCAGCCATTGCAGCCATCTGGGGAGTGAGCCAGCAGATGAAAGATATGTCTGTCTGTCTGTCTGACTCTCTCTGTCTATCACTCTGCTCGTCAAATAAATAAACAAATTGAAAGAAAATCAGGTGGGTGAGGTGGGTGAGAGGAAAGCTGTGGGGTCTGCTGTGAGGCAGGTGCTCAGCAGTGTATGTGCTCGCGGCAGTTGGTGCTCCCCTGGGGTTGAGCCCACTGGCCAGGCTCTCTTCTGTAGGTCATACTCCTCTGTGTTCAGAGACTCAGGGTGGGTAATAAGATTATAAAACATGCCTCTAGCTTGCCAGCTACCACACATGCTCATAATAATGGCACTCATAATTCACTGGAATCCTAGGTTTTAGCTTTTACTGGGGGTATTTGTTTAATTTAAAGGAATAAAAAATAGAATCCCAAGAAGAAACAAGGCAGCATTGCATGAAGGGGAAAAATACAGACCCCCTTGGCAGAACTGAGCAGGTCCTCTGATTTGCTGGCAACATCGGTCCCTCAGGAGACCTTTGCTGTTTTCTTGTAGCTGGGTGTGAGGGGCTGAGCGCCAGGGGGTGGAGAAGTAGGTGAGTTTAGAGCTGGGTGTCTCTGCCTTGGTGAGACAGGGATGGAGGCGGGTGATTCTTTATTGGGGGGATTGTCCTGTTGTTGCCTTCCTGGCCTTGGCTGCCAGATGTCCCTCAGGTGTGACCATCAAGTGCCTCCAGACACCACCAGATGCCCCCTGGTGGGGGACACAGCCTCCAGGTGAGAACTACAGGTTCTAAAGCCTTTGTTGTCTGCCAGTTCTGTCTAAGCCATAAATAGCAGGATTGTGATGATTATAATGATTTTAATTGGAAGGGAGCAGGAAATGATTTGGGTTTTTTTTTTTATTTTTTTTATTTTTTGACAGGCAGAGTGGACAGTGAGAGAGAGAGAGACAGAGAGAAAGGTCTTCCTTTTTGCCGTTGGTTCACCCTCCAATGGCCGCCGCGGCCGGCGTGCTGCGGCCGGCGCACCGCGCTGATCCGATGGCAGGAGCCAGGAGCCAGGTGCTTTTCCTGGTCTCCCATGGGGTGCAGGGCCCAAGCACCTGGGCCATCCTCCACTGCACTCCCTGGCCACAGCAGAGGGCTGGCCTGGAAGAGGGGCAACCGGGACAGAATCCGGAGCCCCGACCAGGACTAGAACCCGGTGTGCCGGCGCCGCTAGGCGGAGGATTAGCCTAGTGAGCCGCGGCGCCGGCCTTTGGGGTTTTTAATTGTATTCTGCCACACCTTTTCCCGGGACTTCGGGAAGTTCTGACTTTGCTCCAGCAGTTGTCCTGTGCTCTGGGAAGCACGGGGCCGTCCTTCTTCCTTGGGTGCAGTTTGTCATGTGAATGAGCATTTGTGGATTATTCTCTGAGCTGGATGTAGCTGGAGTGATAGATGACCTCAGTGAGCTCACATTTTAGTAACCTCAAATGGAGTCTGACCCTTTGTATCTTTTTCTTCCCTAGCTGGAAGTCTTTTTATAGTTCAGTGATCTTGAGGATTCATGGGAAAAATTGAATGTTTGTATACAAATAACTCAATATCTGTTTGCAAATAATTCTTGTTATTTGATAGTTTTTTAGAACATATAATTAATATGGGAAATAAGCATATGCCTAGATTTGAAACTGTGTCTTCTCCAGTAACAAATAAAATAGGCCTCTTCCATTCATGCAGAGCTCTCCTCGAATAATACTCACATTGGGATTGGCAGCAGTTGACCCAGACTTGACCGTTAGCATTTTAAAATCAGTATGGGGATGTTGGTGTTTCCTGCTTCTCAGGTGTGTGGAAGGAGTGGTGGTAGCAGTAGTTGCCTGCCTCTCAACCTTGGTGTCATGTTAGAATTACCTGGAGAGCTTTGAAAAGACCTAGGGTGGCTGGTGTCTTGGCACAGTGGGTTAAAGCGCTTTATGCAATGCCAGCATCCCCTGTGGGTGCTGGTTCAAGCCCCTCTGCTCCACTTCTGATCCAGCTGTTGCTAATGCACCTGGGAAAGCAGCAGCAGATGACCCAAGTTCTTGGGCCCCTGCACCCACATGGAAGGCTCAGAAGAGGCTCCAGGCTCCTGGCATTGACCTGGCCCAGCCCTAGCCATTGCAGCCATTTGGGGAGTGAACCACCAGATGGAAGACTTCTATCTCTTTTTCTCCCTCTCTTTCTGTAACTCTGCCTCTCAAATGAAAGAACGAGAGAAAGGAAGGAAGGGAGGGAGAGAGGGAAGGAGGGAGAGAAAAGACCTAGGACCCTGGTTCGTCATAGTCCAGTTAAATTGTATGCTTTGGTGGGGAGGCTAGGCCCCAGTGCTGGGCCCCCTCCTCTCATTGTTCTAGCAGGAGTCAAGGTTCAGCACCAGTGCACATTTTTACAAATAAGCTTTTATTGGCACACAGCCGTGCCCATTCCTTTAGCAATGGCTTAGAGAATGTATGGCTTGCAAAGCCTAAAGTATTTACTGTTTGGCCATTTACAATAAAACATTTGCTGACCCTACTCTAGACTATGGAATGTTTTTCTTTCTTTTTTTTTTTTTTTTTTTTGACAGGCAGAGTGGACAGTGAGAGAGAGACAGAGACAAAGGTCTTCCTTTGCCATTGGTTCACCCTCCAATGGCCGCCGCGGCCGGCGCGCTGCGGCCGGCGCACCGCGCTGATCCGATGGCAGGAGCCAGGTGCTTTTCCTGGTCTCCCATGGGGTGCAGGGCCCAAGCACCTGGGCCATCCTCCACTGCACTCCCTGGCCACAGCAGAGGGCTGGCCTGGAAGAGGGGCAACCGGGACAGAATCCGGCGCCCCGACCGGGACTAGAACCCGGTGTGCCGGCGCCGCTAGGCGGAGGATTAGCCTAGTGAGCCGCGGCGCCAGCCAACTATGGAATATTTTTCAAACATTTTCTCTCTCTCTCTCTCTCTCTTTTTTTTTTTTTTTTTTTTTTTTGACAGGCAGAGTTAGACAGTGAGAGAGAGAGACAGAGAGAAGGGTCTTCCTTCTGTTGGTTCACCCCCAAAATGGCTGCTACAGCCAGCGCTGCACCAATCCGAAGCCAGGAGCCAGGTGCTTCCTCCTGGTCTCCCATGCGGGTGCAGGAACCAAACACTTGGGCCATCCTCCACTGCCTTCCCCGGGCCACAGCAGAAAGCTGGACTGGAAGAGGAGCAACCGGGACAGAATCTGGCACCCCAACCGGGACTAGAACCAGTGTGCCAGCACCGCAGGCAGAGGATTAATTAGCCTAGTGAGCTGCGGCACCGGCCCAAACATTTTTAAAAGATGCTTTGTACAAACTTTTTGTAAAGTGTGTGAATTTATATTATTTAAAGATGTATTTACTTGAAAGGCAGTTAGAGAGAGAGGATGAGAGCGAGAGAGAGAGAGAGAGATCTTCCATCCACCTAATCCCCAAATGGCTGCAATAGCCTGGGCTGGACCGAGCCAATGTCAGGAACCAAGATCTCCATCTAGAACTCCCACATGGGTAGCAGGGGCCCAAGCACTTGAACCATCTTCCTCTGCTTTCCCAGGCACATTAGCAGGGTGCTAGATTGGAAGTGGAACAGCAAGGACAATGCTGGCCCCTGTATAAACTTTTGAAAAGGGTTAAAGTTCTGCAGAGCTTGCAGGCTCAAATCCTATCTGGGTTTTGGTTAGTTTTTGTACACAAAGAAAATTGAAAAGCACTTTGCTTGAACAACTGACTTGCAAATATTGTCAGGCCTGAAGGATATGTCACTAACTCAGCACTCAGGCTGGGAGACCCCATTCTTTATACCATGGCATTCAGTTCTGGAGGGGTGGTCCCTTGATTCTAATTCCAGATTCGTTACTCAGGCTGTGTAATTGACCTGTGGGAAGTCTGTGGGGGCAGAAATGGCTCTTCAGTTCACAGTGTGCTTTGAGTTTATTACCACTGCAGCAGTTCTGCATGGCAACCGACCCCTGAAGAAAACAATTTCAGCTCCGGGTGATTTTTTTTTAAGTTTCATTTAATTGAAAGGCACAGAGAGAGGAGGAGGGCAATCTTCCATCCACTGGTTCATTTCTCAAATAGTCAGTGCTGGGCCAGGCCGAATCCAGGAACCAGGACCCAGGAGCTCCACCCAGACCACCCATGCAGATGACAGGAACCCGATTCTTTGGGCCATCATCTGATGCATTCCTAGGCATGTTAGCAGGAAGCTGGATCAAAAGCAGGGGAAGCACACTCCAGTATGGATGCCAGCCACCTTGCAAGCAGTGACTTAACCTGTTGCACCACAATACCTACCTGCACTCTAGGGGAATTTTATCCATAAAAGTTACCCATGAAAATTAAAAGCTGCTATTTGCATAATTTCTACTCCCTCCCCCACCTTCAGGTGGGAACTTTATAGTTGTAAACAATTGGTAAGCAGAGATTTTGTTTGTCTAAGAGTGTTTTAGAAGGTCCTTCCAGAGGGTCTGAGTGTTAGAGAGCCCTTTGTGACCAAAACAAGATTTGGAGGCCGGCAGCATTTCTGAAGAGCTTGTCAGGTTCTCAGGCCCACTCAGACTCTTCAGAATCTGCATTTAAAGGAAAAGATTTAATTATTTGAAATGCAGAGTGACAGAGTAAGGAACACACATGCAGAAAGAGATCTTCTGTCTTCTGATTCACTCCCAAATGGCTACAAAGGCCAGGGCTGAGCCAGACTGGAGCCAGGAATCTGAAATTCCATCTAAGTCTCCAGCGTGGGTGCAGGGCTAGCTTCGGCTGCCTTCCAAAGTACATTAACAAGGAGCTGGATCAGAAGTGGAGTAGCCAGGATTCAATCCAGCACTTGCATATGGGATGCCAGCATTGGTAGCTTAACCTTCCACAGTGCTGACCCCAGAATCAGCATTTTAACAGGATCCCCAGGGCATTTGCACATCCATTAGACAAGCGCTGGGAAGCAGTGGCTTAATTAATCCCTGGATTCTGTGTAGTAAACCACTCCCTTGGATTGTCCTGCCCTCTTAAATAATGCTATGACTCCTTAATGGGGTGGCCTAACTTGGGCTCCCTCATTATGGTAGCGGCAACTCTCCCCTCTTTTTTTTTGGAATACAGGTTTATTTATTTACTTATTTGAAAAGCAGAAAGAGGAGAAATAGAGGTCTTCCATCCCCTGGTTCACTCTCCAAATGGCTACAGCAGCCAGGGCTGTGCCAGACCAAAGCCAGGAACTAAGAACTTCATCCAGGTCTCCCACATGGGTGACAGGGACCCAAGTACTTGGGCCATCTGCTGCTGGTTTCCAAGGCATATTAACAGGGAGCTGTATTGGAAGTAGGGGCTGGGACTCAAACATGGGCCTATGTGGGATGCCTGTCACAGGTGGCAGCTTTACCTCCTATGCGACAGTGCTGGTCCCAGTTGACTTTTACTTAAAAGTGAATATCAGGTAAGTTTGATTTTTAGAACTACATATTTTTTTAAAAAGTGTTTTGAGAAGCTTGGTGACACAGAGTAGTCCCATTTGATGGTTCACTCTTCACATGCCTGCGACAGCTGGGACTGGGCTAGACTGAAGCCAGGAGCTCAAAATTCAGTTCAAGTTTTCCAAGTGAGTGGCAGGGACCCAACTACTTGAGCTGTCTCCTGCTGCCGCCTAGTGTGTGCATTATCAGGAAGCTGGAATTGGGAGTGAAGCGAGGCCTTGATCCCAGGCCCTCTGATATGGGTTGCAGGTGCTGAACCAACAGCTTAATGGCTAGGCCAAACAACCTAGCCTAAATATGATTGATTGAAGGCAGTACACATCACTGGAGTCTGGCTGTGTTCTTGCCTGAATATAGTGATCATGGGGCCAGCGCTGTGGCATAGTGGGTAAAGCTGCCCCCTGCAGTGCTGGCATTCCCATATGGGAGCAAGTTCGAGTCCTGGCTGGTCCACTTCTGATCCAGCTCTCTGCTATGGCCTGGGAAAGCAGTGGAAGATAGCTCAACCCGGAAGAAGCTCCTGGCTTCTGGCTTCAGATCAACACAGCTCTAGCTGTTGTGGCCATTTGGGGAGAAAACCAGCAGATAGAAGACCTCTCTCTCTCTCTGCCTCTGCCTCTCTGTAACTCTGCCTTTCAAATAAATAAATAAATCTTTTTAAAAATTTAAAGAAAAGATAATGATCGTGAGTTGACTGCTCAGTGTCTGTCCCTGAGTTCATGCAGGAAACAGAATAATTCCAGAGGCTGGTTGAAGTGGACCGTTCCACAGCCAGCCCAGGTGGGAGCCCCTTCTAAGCTAACAGGTCACGTCTTTTTAGCTTTGAATGAAGAAGTCAGGAAGCTTCAGGGAGCTGCTCCTTACATAAAAGCTGCCTTCTAGTCCCAAAGGCAGGGTCTGGTTGCCAGAAAAAACAAATGACCGCCTGGCCCACGTGTCAGCTGCCCCTGCTGCTAGAGGGACGGCTTGTGCCTTCCCGTTCTCACCCCGTGTGTCCAGTTAACAGAATCCAAATCACCTGCAGCGTGCAGACCCTGAACTTCATCGCTTGCCACAGGGAAAGCCTGGAAGGAGGTGGGAATGGGCGCTGGATGACAGGGTCCAACACAGCATCACACCAATGGCAGGAACTTCCCTTTTCACACAGCTTGCCTGTTGTTGTACAGTCAGTTGTGGTTTTCTTATATTTAAATTTTACTTTATCTGAGAGGCAGAGAGAGGCCTCCATCGGCTCCTTCCCTCTACCAAATAACCAGAAACTGGGAATCCAGTCCAGGTACCAGAGCCATCACAAGCTGCCTCCTGTGCTGCACAGAGGCAGGAAGAAGAATCTGGAGCAGGGCTGAGATTCAAGCCAGGCCCTCCTGTACAGGGTGCAGCATGCTTCCCAAGCAGCAACTTGATCTCTGCACCCAATACCCACCCTTTACGGTCATTTTGGATGTTTCCCTCCTATGAACACTGTCAGGTCACCAAGATACAAGGCCAGTTTTACACATATGGAAAGGGCAAGAGGTTTGGCAACTTGCCCAGGTCAAAGAAGTGAGGAGGCATTTCAGCAGATCATATTGGCCCCTACACAGTGCTCTGCCCTCTGCACCACCCTGTCCTCTGTAGCACTTTTAACCAAGCAACATGGCACCAGGGGGCACTTTCCAGGGGACCCCAAACCAGAAGCGGCACCTTCAGGAGGGGTGGTTGTAGTATTTCTGGGGCCAGTGCACAGAAGGTTGCGTTCCTGGGACACGGTACTTTCACATTCAATAGGCTGTTCTCAACTAAGGAAATAAAATTATTAAAGAATTAGGCAACTTAAAAAAATACATTTATTTGAAAGGCAGAGTTACAGGGACAAAAGGACAAAAAGGTAGAGGGGGATCTTCCTTTTGTTGGTTCACTTCCCAAATGGTTACAATGGCCAGGGCTAGGCCAGGTCAAAGCATGGAGCCTGGAACTCTGTTCAGTTCTCCCATGTGGGTGGCAGGGGCCCAAGCCCTTATCTTCTACTGCTTTCCCAGGCCAATAACTGGAAGCTTGATTGGAAGTAGAGCCACCAGCACTCAAACTTGTGCTAATGTGGAATGCTGGCATTGTAGGCAGTTCAATGCCAGTCCAAGAATTGGGCAATTTTTGTAGGAATTTTTTTAAAAAGATTTCATTTATTTATTTGACAGGTAGAGTTATAGACAGAGAGAGAGACAGAGAGAAAAGTCTTCCTTCCATTGGTTCACTCCCCAAATGGCCACAATGGCTGGAGCTATGCCAATTCAAAGCCAGGAGCCAGGTGCTTCCTCCTGGTCTTCCATGCGGGTACAGGGGCCCAAGCACTTGGGCCATCCTCCACTGCCTTCCCGGGCCACAGAGGAGCAACCGGAACTAGAACTGGCGCCCATATGGGATTCTGGCACCACAGGCAAAGGATTAACCTAGTGTGCCACGGTGCAATCCCCTTTCATAGGAATTTTAAAGTATGATTTCAGCTCAGTGCGTTCCTTCTTCCACCCCCTCTTTTTTTTTTTACCCCCTCTTTTTTTTTTTTTTTTCTTAAGCAGATGAAAAACCCAGAGAACCGCCACCCCGTGAGTTCGCAGTACAGGATGCATTCTTACTACCCACCTCCTTCTTACCTGGGCCAGAGTGTTTCGCAGATCTTCACATTTGAGGACGGCCCATCGTACTCGGAAACCAAAGCAAGTGGTAGGTGTCTGGGTTTGGGGTGGACAGAAGCTGCGCATCAGTGGGGAGCTGTTGGGAAGTTTATAGCTGGCTGAAAGAAGCATCCTTTAAAGCCTGTAGTTATGGAATGACTTGGCTGACTTACTACTCTGTGGATACCTGGAGTGACAACAATAAGGTGAGAGGCTTCCATTCAAAAACTGAAAGTGCGTTTTCTAGAGGATCAAGGTGAAATGCAGGGTCATTTCTGATGCGGCTGAAGCCGCGTTATTTTTTGTGATGTGAGTTTCTGTATATGGAGGACTTGTTTCCTAAAGTTTCTCATTTTGAAACTGAAGATGTATTCATCTTTTGGGTAGAGGGAGAATACAATAACATAATAAACATTTTTTAATACAATGGATCTCAGAGTTTATGCAGTCACAGTGTAAATAACTCTGATATTATGGCTTTAAAATAAAAAATGACTGTTTAATGAACCAAAGCCCTTTGAAATACACAATTCCTCAACTTCAATTTTAACCTTCTCCCCAGCATTTACCGTGTGATGATAGGCATGACTGCTGTGTTTCTAGATCCTGTTTTTTAAATTCTTTACAGGTAGGCATCACCTTTTGATCTAGGAGAGTGAGGAGTATATACAACCACAGTAGAAGGTAGAAATCAAGGCAGGAAGAAGTGACTTGGAAGAGAAACTGATCTGCTAACACTTGGGCCTGCACTACATAAAGAGAAGTTTGTTTTCTAAACAAATTGTGTAGTGAACTGGGTTCTTTTTCTTTTTCTTTTCTTTTTTTTTTTTTTAAGATTTATTTGAAATGCAGAGTGAAAAAGAGAGAAACAGATTTTCCATTTGCTGTTTCATTCCCCCAAATTGCTGCAGCTGGGCCAGGCCAAAGCCAGGAGCCCAAAGCTCCATCTAGGATTCACACATGGGTGACAGTGGCCTTAGTAATTGGGCCATCTTTGCTGCTTTTCTATGTGCATTAGAAAGGACCTGGGTCAGAAATGGAGTAGCCAGGATGGGAACCTGTGCTCTGGTAGGGGATGCCAGTGTTGCAGGCCATGGCCTAACCCACTGCCCTACAATGCCACCCTGAACTAGTTTCTTTGTATAGGAAATGTTTAAAGGATGAGAATAAGGATCATGCTTTGATTTTCAAATTCAGAACAATAAACTAGTAAAAAGCTCTGAAAGTTATGCATTGTTCACTTTTATAAAATAAATAAAAGCTTCCATTAGTAAGGAATCTAGGAGTCAGAGGAACGTATCAGTTTGCCATAGATTGAAATATATATTGTTGGCTACACTTTCACTTTTATTAATAATCACCTCCTTTGGGAGTGGACACACACCTCTGTTTTATAAACATTCATGCTTTATGATAAATACCCATGTGATCTTTCTTACTACCTTTGATCCTATGTATTTTTCTGGATTATAAACTTCATAAGGAGAGAGCACATCTCCTATACCTTTTTATCTGCTGCTGTCCTATTGGTTGGTAGAGTCAATGAATGAATAAATGAATCCCAGATTATCTTTCACTTGAAAGGTCAGAATCCCAACTCGTGATTGTTACCCTGATGGAGCCAGGGCATGGACTGGGGATGAATCATTAGCAGACACATTTGCTCATTCAAAAAATTAGGAAAGAAGGCCATTTCTAGGGAGAAATTGCCTGAGCTTCTTACTCCAGGAATAATGGAATATTTTTAGAAGCACTGGCATTCTTGAGACGAAGATATAAATTCAGAGCAAGACTAAGACAAAAATATAAGAGAAAATTTATTAGAGCAGAGAGGAACAGATTTGGAGAGGAGCTGGAGGTGTTTAAATTTATGGCAGAAAAGGAAGCAACTCAGATGGAAAGAGGTTACAGTCCAGGAAAGAAAAGACCAGCTGTACCAGTGTTGATAGGAACAAAATCTGGGATGTCTTTAAACCTACTGGGCGATGTGTACATTTGAAATTGGGGTTCTAACTCATTCATAAATGATCAGGAGGCTCAAGCTCCAGAAATGAGGGAGTTAGACAGGTAGAACTACAGTGAACTCTCAGTTCTATTATAATAGGTAGTGAATATGAATTAATAGAAAATCCAAATCCTAGCTCATTTTTGGAAGAAATGTGACTTTATGACTTCTAATATGTGCCATGTTGCAGCTTCTGTGGTTCATGAAATGTTTAAGAAGACCCGGGGGCCTGTGCTGCGGCTCACTAGGCTAATCTTCCGCCTGCGGCGCTGGCACCCCAGGTTCTAGTCCCAGTTGGGGCCCGGATTCTGTCTCGGTTGCTCCTCTTCCAGGCCAGCTCTCTGCTGTGGCCCAGGGAAGGCAGTGGAGGATGGCCCAAGTGCTTGGGCCATGTACCCGCATGGGAGACCAGGAGGAAGCACTTGGCTCCTGGCTTCAGATTGGCGCAGTGCGCTGGCTGTAGCAGCCATTTGCGGGGGGGTGAACCAACAGAAGGAAGACCTTTGTCTCTGTCTCTCTCTCACTGTCTAATTCTGCCTGTCAAAAAAAAAAAAAAAAAAAAAAAAGACCTGGGAAAGGAGAGGGGAGATTGTGTTCAGGAACAAGGAGATGGCACCGGTCCCTTCTGGGGACATGAGAGCCTGAGTTTTATCATCAGCTTTGGCACAGAAGGGAGCATGTTAGGGTATAGGTGGGCCCTCTGGCAATAGGGCTGAGGCTAGGGCAGGATGAGGTGGATGGGGATGGGGACATCAGTATATTTGTTTTTGAGGAGTTGGCAAAGGCCAGCTGATAACCAGTTCCATTCAGTAGTTCTATCAAGGTAAGTTGACAGTTTTTGGGTTGCTTGCTTGCTTTCATGAGTAAGTTACGATTTCTTTTTTTTTTTTTTTAATATTTTATTTATTTATTTGAGAGGTAGAGTTACAGACAGTGAGAGGGAGAAACAGAGAGAAAGGTCTTCCGTCCTTTGGTTCACTCCCCAGTGGCCACACGGCTGGAGCTGCACCGATCTGAAGCCAGGAGCCAGCCTCTTCTTCCCGGTCTCCCTTATGGGTGCAGGGGCCCAAGGACTTGGGCATCTTCTGCTGCTTTCCCAGGCCAAAGCAGAGAGCTGGACTGGAAAAGAAGCAACTGGGACTAGAACCTGGTGCCCATATGGGATGCCGGCGCCACAGGCAGAGGATTAACCTACTATGCCACAGCGCCAGCCCCCCCCCCCTTTAAGATTTTATTTATTTATTTGAGAGGTAGAGTTACAGATAGTGAGAGGGAGAAACAGAGAGAAGGAGTTACGATTTCTAAAAAGCATGTCAGTTACTCTAAGTGGAGACTTCCAAACTGAAAAAGTTTTCAGAAGGTTTAATGTTTTATTCAGTCTCACTTACATATAAATTTGTTCATTAAATTCATGTTTCTCAGTTTCTGTAAAGATAATCTTGGCCTTATCATCTAAAGAACTGAGTCCAAATAGTTCACAGGGATGGTGGGTTTGGGTCCTGTAAGATGTTGTAAGCCATTGCAACACTTGGTGTTTATTTCTAGTGAAATGGGGAGCCATGGGAGGGTTTTGAGCAAAGTGGTGTGCCTGGTGATTTTTAAATAGCACTCTTATTATTTTAAGAACAGACTGTAGGGATGCAAAGGGAGAAGCAGGGAAATGAGTTTGACTAAGGCTATGGCTGTAATTCTGGCAAAAGAGGTTAGTGGCTTAGTCAGCATGCAGGCATGGTGGTGGTGACTAATGGTGAAAATTGGTTGTGTCTAGAAGATGGAACCAGCAAGATTTGCTGATGGATTTGGGATATGACAGAGAAAGAGAGAAGGGTTAAAGGATGACTGCACATTTTTTGAGCTGACCAAGTAGGAGATCAGAGTTTCCACTTACTGGGGGTAAAGAAGACCATGGGAAAATAAGGGTTTGTGAGAATTAGGAGATTAGTTTTGCATATGTAAAGTCTGAGATGTTTATGAGCCATCCTAGTGAACAGCCAAGTGGGAATTAGATATATGAATCTGAGGGGAAATATCCCTGCTAGAGATGGGAATTTGGAAGTTCATTGCATAGATTTTATTTGAAGATGGAGTGGGACGGAACTGCCAAGAGAAATGAATGTAGATGGAGAATAAAGACCAAGGACTGATCAGGCCTTGGGACCCTCCAGTGGTCAGAGCTCTAATAGACAGGGAGCAACAGGGATGCTCCCAGCAACAGGGAGCAATGATGAGCAGTCCATGAGAGAGGAGTGAAGCTGCAGGTGTGTGGCATCTTGGAAGCCAAGGACAACTATTTCAATAATTAGAGCCAAATAATACTGATGGGTTTAGTGATATAAGGGCTGGGGTTGACCATTGGTTGTTGACAGGAGGAAATGACCAATGACCTTGCTGAGTGGCCACTTGAATGGGGCAGTGGGAACCAGAGCCTGACTGTATTCAGGAGTGGGAGAGAGGGATTGGGCAGTGAGTATGGACAGCTCTTCCAGGAGCTTTGCTGTAAGACAGTACAGAAGCAGGGCAGGAACTGGAGAGGACGAGTTCAAGGAGGAGCAGTGCTCTTTTGTTACAGGGAGAGATGGCTTCTTAGGGCTCCATGTGCAGCAGTCCAGTAGGGGGAATTGTGCTGGCGCAGGGTGTGCGTGGGGGCACACTTGCCGTAGCTTTGACCCTGAGAAGCAGCACAGCTTGAGATCAGGGCTGCATCTCTAGAGCAGGGCTGTGTGGTGGTGTGAGTTTGTCCAGGAGAAGCGCCCAGGAAAGGAATGAGAGGAATCAGAGACCACCTTGCAGTTTGATAGACTTATTTTATGTCTGTTGAGTCTAATAGAAGTTAGGGCTTGTGGATTCTTGTCTTTTGTTTTCTAGTAATTTCTTTTTTTATTGAAGGAAAATCCACTTAACACAAAAATTAACCATTATAGTTTTAGTACACTTAAATTGCTGGGCAATTGTCCCTTTATCTAGTTCCTAACATTTTCATCACCCCACAAAATAACAACAAACCCATGCCCAATAAGTAGTCACTCCCCATTCTCTGTTCCCTGAGCCGTAATCCGCTGTGAGTTCTTCCACCTTGTAGCATGGATCAGTATGTTATTCCATTTAGTGGCTGAATAGTATTCCATGACATTTTGTTTATCCATTTATCAGTTTGTGTACATTTGGATTGTTTGTCTCTTTTGTCTATTGTGACAAAAGAATGCTATGACATTTGTGCACAAGTCTTTGAGTACCTGTTTTCAGTTCTTCTTTGCATAAATGTGGGGTGGAATGCTGGTCACTGGTAATTCTATATTTGGTGTTTTCAGGAGCACCAAGCTTTTCCGTGGTTGCTGTACTATGTCCACTCCCACCATGATGTATGAGGGTTGCAGTTCCTTCACATCCTTACCAATACTTGTTTTCTGTGTGTGTTTTCCCCACTATGGCTCTAGTGATTCTTTTTTTTTTTTTAATTTTTTTTTTTTTTTAGACAGGCAGAGTGGACAGTGAGAGAGAGAGACAGAGAGAAAGGTCTTCCTTTGCCGTTGGTTCACCCTCCAATGGCCACCGTGGCCGGCGCACTGCGGCCGGCACACCGCACTGGTCCGATGGCAGGAGCCAGGTACTTATCCTGGTCTCCCATGGGGTGCAGGGCCCAAGCACTTGGGCCATCCTCCACTGCACTCCCAGGCCACAGCAGAGAGCTGGCCTGGAAGAGGGGCAACCGGGACAGAATCCGGCGCCCCGACCGGGACTAGAACCCGGTGTGCCGGCGCCGCTAGGCGGAGGATTAGCCTAGTGAGCCTCGGCGCCGGGCCCCTAGTGATTCATTTTTATTGTATTTTATAAAATGTCACAGCAGGGTAGATTAGAAATTGAAAAAAGAAGAAGAAACAATGCAGATTCCTCCCCACAGAGAGAATTTGAAAATCACTGATCTGGTGCCCAAGTGGAGGGTTGGCTTGTGCAGCAGTGTAGTCAGTTCCTGGTAACAAGTGCAGTCTCTTTGGCATCCTGGAAATGATACCTCCTCCTCCCTTTGGGATGAACAAGCACACATGTCCATAGGTGGGTAGCTGTTGTATCTGTAAATAGGCATTGTTCTCTACAGGCTGGACTCTTTCTTTAAAAAATTATTTATTGATTTTACTTGTTTGAATGAGATACAAACAAGCATTTTCCATCTGCTGGCTCATTTCTCAATGTCCATAACAGCCAGGGATGGACTCTTGAGGATAAATCTTTGGTGTATAGCTGGTTAACACCTGTAAAACGATTTAGATTTAACATGGTACAGGTGAACATACCTAGATTGCTTTGTCTATTTATTTTGCAGTGTCAGTGTAAAAGTCAGAAATGGTGCCTCCTGTTTTGTTTTGTTTTTTCTTCCTTAGCTTCCTTTTGCGTCCATGGCAGCCTCCTGTGTATACCCGCAACCTTCCTTCATTCCAGCCTGTGTTCTTTCCAGGATAAAGGTGTGTGAGGTGCCTCTTATGAAAGCTGGGGTGTCTTGTATTATTTGTTTTAACATACATAGGGTGTCAGCAGCTTTTTGAGGCCAGGTGCAGAGGATCTACCTTTTACACAACAGCTGACCAAGACCAGAGGAAGGACTTCTCTAAGCTGAAGTCCTCACTTCCCTTCTGCGACGTTCCAGCAGCTCGCAGAGGCCTCTGTGCTGCCTGCCGGACATGACTTCTTCAATCTGATCAGCTTCAGGAAGTTTTTAGTCCGGTGTAACTGCAGATGCTTGGTTCACTGATTTCCTTTAAGCCCCTCCTCTGTGGTTTTCGTGACTACAGCATAGTAGAGAAACTTTCACCCCAGGGAAGGGTCTTGCTTAATATTGGCATGCTGGAGTTCGTCTTCCCATGGAAGACATCTGGCTGAGCCTCCCGGCGTGGCGTGTGAGAACACCAAGGTTCTGCGGGCAGCACCCTCAGATCTCCTTGCTCGTGACCCAGGATGCCAGAACTGCTGTTGGCCTGGAGATGAGGCCAGGTGTGGCTGTGGAGTGGGAGAGCATTCAGTGTTTAGGGTCTGAATGCATCCATGAGTCAATAGCTTGTCTAGCCTTGGGGATATCAGACGTGCCTCTGGGAGTCTCATGTTTGTTCCTCACCTATTAAAGGAGGGTGAAGATGCCGACTTTTTGGAGGCCATACCGATATTGTGAGGGTGAAACAGTGTCCAGCTTGTAAATTAGCTTAAAAACTCAGTAATATGTGGCAGCTTTCCCTGGGGATGTGCACCAAACTTAGGAAGGAAACTGGCTTTCAGGGACTCTGAAGGCCACTTTGTTGCATCTGTGTTCTGCCCTGAGCCTGTGCGGCAAGCCCACAGGAGAGACAAACACTGACACTTTCCTTTCCCTGCTTTAATGAAGGCTGAGGCCGGCGCCATGGCTCACTAGGCTAATCCTCCACCTTGAGGCGCCGGCACACCGGGTTCTAGTCCCGGTCGGGGCGCCGGATTCTGTCCTGGTTGCCCCTCTTCCAGGCCAGCTCTCTGCTGAGGCCAGGGAGTGCAGTGGAGGATGGCTCAAGTGCTTGGGCCCTGCACCCCATGGGAGACCAGGATAAGTACTTGGCTCCTGCCATCGGATCAGCGCGGTGCACCGGCCGTGGCGGCCATTGGAAGGTGAACCAATGGCAAAGGAAGACCTTTCTACCTTTCTCTCTGTCTCTCTCTCACTGTCCACTCTGCCTGTCAAAATAAATAAATAAATAAATAAAGGCTGAATGTATTCTCTGCAACAATTAGAAAATGTTGAGTTTAATTTCAACTGGGCACTTTAGGAAATGACTTTCCCACTTGCTAAATTTCAAGAGCACTCTGCTGGTAATCCTATTTTCCTTATGTACCCTTTCTGTCCTCAACTTTGGCTTTGAATAGAGAGGTAAATGGAGCAGTGTGTGGAAGGGGAGGGATTTCACCCCAAGGGAGGCAGTCTGGCTCGGGTCACTAGTTGTGGGCACACACTGAGATGCTTCCTTAATCTCTTAAAGCTTCCATCCCTCATCTGGAAAGTTGAAACAAATCAATGGCAGCTTTGTCTGTTTTTATGTGTGAATCATAAAAAGAATTATATAAAAGCATGACAGAGTTTAACAATTCTGCTGTTGTGATATGAAGACCTGAGGTATCTCAGTGAGATACCCGTAGGTGCCTGGCAGTGGGTTGTACACATGAATGTGATGATTATCACTAAGGAAGGCTTAGGTTTAGCACAAAAGAGGCCCTGTTTGGAATTAAGCATATGTGTACTATGATTCTTAAAATTAGCTAGATATCATGATCTGCTGAATGAGGAAATTAAAACCTACTGATTCTAAATGTGTAATATTCATTTACAAACAGTAGCTTTGAAGATTTTTAATATTTAGTTATTTGTATTTTTTAAAGATTTTTTTTTATTTGAGAGGGAGAGAAAGACTGAGATCGTCCATCCTGTGGTCCATTCCTCAAAATGGCCACAAGAGCCAAGGCTGGGCCAAGCTGGCACCAAAAGCCAGGAGCCAGAAGCTTCATCTGGGTCTCCCACATGGGTGGCAGGGGCCCAGACACTTTAGCCATCTTCTGCTGCTTTCCCAAGCACATTAGCAGAGAGCTAGAATGGAAGCACAGGAGCTAGAACTCAAGTGGTGCCCCTGATGAGGATTGCCAGTGTCAGAAGTGGAAGCTTAACCCACTATGCCACAGTACCGACTCTTGAAGATTTTTTTTAATCTATCACACATATAGTATGTTTGCTAAGTAAAGCACATTGGTGACTTACAGGGCATGCAAAGGAAGGAAAAAAACCCAAAAGGAGTAGCAGGTGAGGATGCTAAGGAGTAGCACTGAAAGCAGTTGACTTGCTGTTTGATGAGGACAAGCAGACTGCCCTGTTTCCTTCAAGCCTGTCTTCTCACAGGGGTGAGATTGAGAGCAGTCAGGCCCCGAATTTGTCAAACGCTGCTATTGCACATAGCCTCCACCAGGCTGCCGTTAGACATGGCTGGCACTTCCAGGGGGCCCCTAGGGAAGTGTGAAGACTAGCTCTCACTTCCTCAGGCCGCACCTGTGAAGATGAACTGCCTTCTCTGCAGCCCTTTATCAGGAGACATCAGGTGTGTCTCACACAAGGAAGCTTGGCTTTGTGTTCCCTCAGGCGCCTCACATGGCGCTGTGTTCTCAGGCAGAGCTCCCCAGTTTGTGGATGAAGAATAAAGAGAGGACAGGTCCTTTCTGCTGTACCTTGCCCACTTCAGGTTAGGCTTTCTGTACCACTCGGTGAAGAATATCAGACACGAGCACACATGGGATGCAACCCTCAGGCCGCAAACATCCTGGATTTAAAACATGTAGAATCTTCCCTTTGCAAAATTCAGAGATTAAAAACTAATTCTTGGCCAGCGCCGCGGCTCACTAGGCTAATCCTCCGCCTTGCGGCGCCGGCACACCAGGTTCTAGTCCCGGTCGGGGCGCCAGATTCTGTCCCAGTTGCCCCTCTTCCAGGCCAGCTCTCTGCTGTGGCCAGGGAGTGCAGTGGAGGATGGCCCAAGTGCTTGGGCCCTGCACCCCATGGGAGACCAGGAGAAGCACCTGGCTCCTGCCATCGGATCAGCGCGGTCCGCTGGCTGCAGCGCGCTGGCCGTAGCGCGCTGGCCGTGGCGGCCATTGGAGGGTGAACCAACGGCCAAGGAAGACCTTTCTCTCTGTCTCTCTCTCTCACTGTCCACTCTGCCTGTCCAAAAAAAAAAAAAAAAACTAATTCTTTTCTTCCAGGAAAAAAAAAAAAAAAACTGAGATAGACAAGGCTCTCATTTACTGGTTCACTACAAATGTCTGCAATGTCCAGAATTGTGGCAGGTGAAAGCTGGGAGCTGGGAAGTCAATCCAGGTCTTCTTGTGGGTGGCAGGGACCCAAGTACTTTAGCCATCATCTGCTGCCTTCCAGAGTTAGCGTTGGCAGGAAGCTGGAATCAGGAGCCAGAACTCCGATTCAGATCCAGGCACTTTGGATTTGGGATGCGAGTGTCTTAACAAACTAGGCCAAATGCCAGCCTGTGAGGATATACTTCTTTGCATGTGACCAGTTTGGGACTCAGAACTCGGTTCCGTGAGAGTTACATGGGGCTTCGTCAACAGTCACACTTAAAGAGAGGCAGACAGAAGGCTATGGCTTCTCTCTAAACCTCGTTGCTATTGTTTAAGAGGAAGTGCCAGCCTAAGAACTCAGATCCCTGGCTCACTTTTCTGGGTGTTCTTTCTGCTAGTGTATCATTTGCTTTTCTCTTACTTTTCCTTCCCTTACAAACACCTGTGTAGCTATTCTTTTTGTCTGTCAGACATTGTTCTGTGTACTTTATGGATATAACTTACTTAATTCTTCTAATAATATTATTATCCCCATCTCACAGATCAGAACACTGAGGCATGGGGCAGTGCCTGTGAGGGAGGGGAGAGAAGGTACTCTGGTTTCCCTGTGGCACTTGGAGGATCTGCAGCTCCATGATAGTGTAGTTGGTATAGGGCTGCTGTGGGCTATGGTCTGGCACTCATGTTGGGAATATTTCAAGAAATGATAGCTGTGGTTGGGGTTTTGAGAATGCACTTGGAAATGTTTTCTGGAACTAAGAAAATGGATGCGATAGTCCTTCTGCTGTAATGATTTAATTCTTGCTAAAATGCCTCCATCCAGGGATGTCTTCTTGTAGCACGCTGGCATCACAACCAAAAAACTTAAAAGCCTATCAAGTGTGATATCTCCAAGCTCAATACAAACATGAAGCACCTATATGACTTGATGAGCACAGTAAAATCACTTTTCTTTTAAAGTGTGGTTATATCTGAATTTCTGTTTAGCAAGAATGTCAATTGCATGTGTTCAGACATAATGAAGACAGGAATTATAAAATGAAATAACTACTTTTACTTTTGAAATTATGCAAATATAGACACATTCATCTACTTTTTAACTTTTTTCCTGTGGACATAATCTGTAAGTGCTCACATAAACTACTTGTTACATTATTTTTAAATCAGTGTGAATAAGAGACTTGCCAATTTTCCCTAGGAAGTTTTTAAGGATTGTATTATTTTACTCTCTGTCTAGACTGTCAATGGCTTATCATGCAATTGCTTTTTATATCTTTAACTTATTATTTAAAAACTATAAATCAGTGCACAGAACAATTATCCAGTTTTCATTTTGGATAAATATTATAGCCTAGAACAGAACATACACACACATACATATACACACACACGATCAGGTGGGGGAGAAACAGAGGGCTACAGAGAGCTTGCAACCTCTAGAAACCACTTCTTCAGTAATTCCTAAATTCCTGATGTAACCAGATTGCACATAATTGTTAGAAAATATTGCTTGCCTGTGTTTTCAATGCTCATGTTACCTCCCTGGGATTTAGATATCACAGTGAGTCCCCTACCTGCCTGCTGTGGTGGGACCCTTTTCTTTTGTGTGCATATCACACATCATGAAGTTTGTCTTGTCTAGTACTCGTTGAATAGGCATTTGTGTTTAAAATCATGGAGAACTCGTGTCCACATGGGCCTCACCCACATATGACAGTAGCCTCTTGGGTCACAGCATCCAACATCCTCACTCACAAGATTTCTTCCTCTAAATTTGACTCTAATCCACTGGGCCTCAGTGGTTGTCTTCAGGCATGATGTGGAGTAACTCAAGAGTTTATTTTCCCTGTGCTTGGTTCTTCAGAGGCACGGCCCAGGCCAAGTACAACTTGAATAACCTTCAGGAAAGCTGTGCTGTCCTTCTGTCGGCCGCTGTCTTTGAAAATTGCCTGCAGAGTTAGTGAGCAGGAACAGTTAAGATTTACAAACAATGATGAAGCTTGTCATGCATCTTTCACCATTCATCATCCGGGTGCCGTGCCTGGGCGGTGAAGTGTTCTTCATAAAAACCAGCTCAGTGTGAAATACACCTCGCTGCAATGTTTACTGCTCTGAAGCTCGTCAGCGGCCCTTTATAGTAAATCCAGACTGCGATGTGACATTACAGTATATCATTGCCCGGCGCGCTGGGGTTTACACTGGGAATGAGTGCAGTGCACACCAGATGAGGTGTCCAAATTGAGTTATGTCAGAATTGGGCTGTTATATGGGGATAGCTTTTGTTTTCTGAACACTGAAAGTTAGCTTTATATGTATTTATATTTATATATAGGCATATACTTCCCATCTTGCACATATACATAAGGTATACAGTGTGTGCTGAGGTCAGTTTTCAAATGACGTAAAAAATGGTGACCAGATTTTATGTACCTTACAAACTGTTGTCCATCGAAATTGCCACACATGGAAGCTTCAGGGAGACTACAGCAGGTCGTTATCCAATCATAAAAGTAGAGTTGATTTTGTTGTAGGTAAAGTGGTCACATTTACCATGCTTTCTTATACCCACAAGGACCCCCTCATCCTGGGAATACTGCGGTGTGCTGGACCACTGGTCCCTCTAGCTGGAAGGCAGAGAGACTGACTGCACATGTTGTTGAGTACCTTCCCTGTCTTGCTGAGCACGTGAACGCGTATGTGGAGGTCTCTGAAGTCAGTTGGTTATTTATTATTTTTTGAGTGGGTATCAAAATCCTACTGCTGCCTCTGTTATCTTGAAAGATGCTGCTTCAAAGAAGAGATTGATGGTGTTTTAGCTGAAATCTGCAAAATAAAAGAGCACACTGAATTTATTGCATGATCAGGTTTATTTACATTCACCCTAAAAGCGCTGATGTTAAAAATGAGCTCCATAAAAAAATAATATTCAAAGATAATAGCAGGCTCTGCAGGCCCATGATCATCTGTTTAACACACATATTTTCAAATTCTCTGTTAAGTGTAGCAGGGTTGTCAGAAGAACCATTTGGAGCTCTGTGTTGAATCCATAGTCTGCCTTTCACACCTGCATAAAGTCTAGGTTAGGGACTTTTGCCATTTTTAAATGCAGAGGTCAACATCGCCCTCCCAGCCATGCCCTGAGCTCTTTTTCTGGCTGTGCTTACTCCTAGTTGCAGTGTCTTTTTAATTGAGATGGGGATGCAGCCAGCATCTGGGCTTCCTGAAGCCTCATAGGAAGTAACTGCAGGTGTGTAGTGCTGGCCTCTAGAGGGTGATCGAGCAGCCATAAGCCTCCTGTTGGCTTTAGTGCCTGGGGAAGGAGAGAAGGACCCCAAATCAACCCAACCTAGCTCTTGCCCAACCCAACAGGTGAAATCATGTGGGCTCTGAAATAAAACACAGGCCATCAAGTTTAAATTTCAGATCACAAAAATAGTTTAATAGAAGCATGTTCTAGATGTTTTGTTATACTGAAAAATTACTTGTTGCTTCTGGAATGTAAACTTTATTTGTGATATCCTCTGTTTTTATCTGCATTTTAAATCTGGCAACATTGCACTTCATCCTTGTCTTCTCTGACCTGCCCTGGGGAGAAACTAATGGACAGAAGAGAGTAGTTCCTTTCCTGAGTGTGTTGACAGTTTTGAGAATTGTTTCATTTTTATTTCTTTTTTTTTTTTTAAAGAATTATTTTATGTACTTGAAAGAGTTACACAGAGAAGTAGAGTCAGAGAGAGAGAGGTCTTCCATTCCACTGGTTCACTCTCCAAATGACTGCAGTGGAGAGAGCCGAGCTGATCAGGAGCCAGGAGCTGTCCCCTAGACAGTGAGTCCCCTACCTGCCTGCTGTGGTGGGACCCTTTTCTTTTGTGTGCATATCACACATCATGAAGTTTGTCTTGTCTAGTACTCGTTGAATAGGCATTTGTGTTTAAAATCATGGAGAACTCGTGTCCACATGGGCCGCGCGGTCTCCCACGCGGGTGCAGGGTCCAAGGACTTGGGCCATCCTCTACTGCTTTCCCAGGCCATAGCAGAGAGCTGGATCAGAAGAAGAGCAGCTGGGACTAGAATTGGCGCCCATATGGATGCCGTTGCTACAGGCCGGGGCTTTAACCCACTGCGCCACAGCACCAGCCCCTCATTTTTATTTCTACAAGGATAGTGCAAGATGCAGTACTGATAATGCTTGGAATGTCTTCCTATTTTGTTTTGTTTTGTTTTTGTTGTTGCTTAAGATTTATTCATTTATTTATTTGAAAAGTAGAGCAACAGAGAGATCTGTTTTCCATCTGCTGGTTCACTCCCCAAGTGGCCTTAACAGCCAGGGCTGGGCCAGGCCAAAGCCAGGGGCCAGGAACTCCATTCTGGTCACCTACAGTTAGCTAAGCACTTTGGACATCTTCTGCTGCCTTCCCAGGTACATTAGTAGGGAGCTGGACTGGAAGCACAGTATCAGGGACTCGAACCAGCACACTGATATGGGATGCAGGTGTCACAAGCTGCAGCTTAACCCACTGTGCTACAACCCTGGCCCTGGCTTCCTATCTTGTTGAACAGCATAGCATGGGTTTCCTGGTGAACAGTTTCTGAATTGTGGCTCATCCTTGAATGTATTAATTGTTAACTCTTTTTCTGTTTGGGTAATTCATAGTTCCAGAAAGATCAAAAGAATAGATATATTAGTGAAATAGCAAACAAAAATTAACCAACTGCCCACACAGAGCTAAAATAGAAATTCATATTTTCTATTCATTTTGTGCAGTTGTCCTCTGTAGTTTTGCCATATGTAACAGTGACTCTTGAAGCTGTCCTGCAGAGCCAGTCTCTCAGGCCCTCTTCCCTAAATCCCCACCTGTCCCTATGTAAACTGATGATGGCCTAGTCGGTCAACAGAAGAAATGCACTGAGTAGCATGTGTGTGTCTGTGGGCCTGGCGTGATGCTGTAGGAGATGCATCATGGCAGAGGCCCTGGCAGAGGGGTGGCTGAGTGCCAACAGATTCTTTGGGGACATGTCCCTTCCCTTCCTGCCTACAGAACAGCTGTCTCTGAGCCCCTCAGGGTGGGAAATCTTGTTGCTGTGTGCCTGGCTATCTGGATCTTGTGTAAGACCTGGTTGAAGCCTTCTGCATAAACTTTAGGGAGGATTTCCTTATCAGTGTGGAGAAACCAGAATTCCAGTTAAACTCAGGGGAAATACACCAAATATGCAGCTTTTTCTTGGCATGTTTCACCTTGTTTCACTTACACGGCTGTAGAGGTAGGATGGAGCTTGATTTATTTGTTTATAACAGCCTTATTGAGATATAATTCACATATCATAAAATTCATCCTTTTAAAAGGCACAATTCAGTGGTTTTTAGTATATTGACAAGGCTGTGCAGTCACTGTCTAATTCTAGAACATTGCCAGCATCCTCGTATCCAGTAGCAGTCACTCTCCATCTCTCCCTCCCTCCCTGATGCTGGCAGCCACCAGTCTCCTTTCTGTCTCTATAGACAGACCAGTTTTTTGATATTTTATATAAATGGAATCTTAACCATGTGTGGCCTTTTGTTTCTGACTTCGTTGATGCAGCTTGATGTTTTCAAGGCTCACCTGTGTTGTAGTGTGGATCAGAACTGCACTCTTAAGTTTTGTGGTCAACTTGCCTAAAAGGAAGCTATGGCTTCCACAGTTTGGAGGGAAGGAGGGAAACAATTCAGTCTATAAAACTGCTGTCAGGATTTATGCCTCTAAATTTCTCTTTTAGAACATTTTTAACTTAATTTTTAAAGATTTATTTATTTATTTGAGAAACAGAGTCACAGAGAGAGGGAGAGACAGAGAGAAAGGCCTCCATTTTCTGGTTCACTCCCCCAAATGGCTCCAACAGCCGGAGCTGTGCCAATCAGGAGCCAGGAGCTTCTTCTGGATCTCCCTCGCAGGTGTAGGGGCCTGAGCACTTGGGCCATCCACCAGTGCTTTTCCAGGCCATAGCACAGAGCTGGATTGGGAGAGGAGCAGCTGGGACTCGAACCAGCACCTATATGGGATGCCAGCACTGCAGGGGCGACTTAACTTTCTATGCCACAGTCCTGGCCCCAATAACTTAATCTTTTTATTTACTTATTTGAGAGAATGACATAGAGTGCTCTTAGAACTTTTATGCACCAGTTCACTCCAAATGCTCAGAAGGACTGGGGTTAGGCCAGGATGAATCCAGGAGCTAGGGACTCAGTCTGGGTCTCCCATGTGTGTGTACTTCAGCCATCACTGCTGCCTCCCAGGATCTGTGCTAGCAGGAAACTGAAGTCAGGAGTCTGAAGCCAGGGATCACACCCGGGAACTTGGATATGTGATGTGGGCATTTAAACTGCTAGGCCAAATGCCTGCCCCTGAATGTCTGTTCTTAATGGAGTTGGTACAGCACAGGAGAAAGATGCTGAGATTTGTATGTAGAATGAATGGCATCTGTTTGCTGGTCTTAACTTCCTTGTGTCCTTCCTTCACCTGTGCTGTGCCCCTCTGGGTGAGGTCCCCAGAGCCAGGGTGGGTTTTCAGAGGTGGGGAGCTTAATAGTCAGACACACCCCACTTACCTGGAGCATTGTTTTTCCAGATTGTTGCTTTGCTTTTCCTACCCACCTCCTCACACACACAATGCACACATTTGGTTTCTTTTATTTTTTTCTACCTTGAATTTTAGGAAAAGAATTCCTGAATCTTTGCCATCTTAGCTAAAGGTACCCTTTGTGACTTCAAGCAATTTTTTTAAAGATTTTATTTATTTATTGGAGAGATAGAGTTACAGAGGGAGGGAGAGACAGAGAGAGGTCTTCCATCTGCTGGTTCACTCCCCAAATGGACACACCAGCCGGAGCTGTGCCAATCCGAAGCCAGGATCCAGGAGCTTCTTCCAGGTCTCCCACATGGATGCAGGGGCCCAAGCACTTGGGCCATCTTCCACTGTTTTCCCAGGCCATAGTAGAGAGCTGGATCAGAAGAGAAGCAGCCAGGACTTGAATCAGTGCCCATATGGGATGCCAGCGCCACAGGCAGAGGCTTAGACTACTATGCAACAGCGCCAGCTCTGACCTTAAGCAGTTTAACACTGATGTACTGCTATGCATGAGAGTCTTTGCCAGTTTTTCTGGCAAGTATGGCAGGGAATTTGGGCCTCTGCACAGGACCATGAATGACAGAGCAGTACATTATTACCAGATGGTGTCAGGAAGCAATGCACAGGCAGCCTCAGCATTCATGAACAGCATCTGTTATGGATCAGCCAAACGAGAAAAATCATCTCTTACTCTGTGAAGCAGTTGGCCATGGGTCGTCTTGTATAATCCCAACAGCAATTTTATTAATGGGGGATTTGTTGTTGTTGTTGTTTTTTTTAAACCTCCTCTGTCACCAACCATTTCAACAGCAGTGAAATGCCCTGCTGTTGTTTGATTCAGTGTCCACACTGTCTGACCTTAGCCCAGACCCTACATATAAAGGGCTTAGTCCCAGAAAACAGCCCCTGTGGGGCTGGCATTGTGGTTCAGAGGGCTGAGCTGCCACCTGCAATGCCAGTTCCATATGGGCACCAGTTTGTGTTCTGGCTGCTCCATTTTTGATTCCCTGCTAATACAGTGCAACCCACGTGGGAGACTCTGGTGGTGTTCCAGGCTTCTGGCCTTGGCCTGGCCCAGCTACGGCTGCTGTGGCCATCTGGGGAGTGAACCAGTGGATGGAAGATTTCTCTGTTTCTCTCTGTAACTTTTTTTTTTTTTTTTTTTTTTGACAGGCAGAGTGGACAGTGAGAGAGAGAGACAGAGAGAAAGGTCTTCCTTTGCCGTTGGTTCACCCTCCAATGGCCGCCGCGGCCGGCGCACCGCGCTGATCCGATGGCAGGAGCCAGGTGCTTCTCCTGGTCTCCCATGGGGTGCAGGGCCCAAGTACTTGGGCCATCCTCCATTGCACTCCCAGGCCACAGCTTCTCTCTGTAACTCTTTAAGATAAATAAATAAATCTTTAAAAAGAAAGAAACTGCCCCTGCATTAGACTCCGGCTGCAAATGGGTGGCTCGGATTATATTTGCACCTGGCCAACAACAGATTCAGGGGTTTATACAACCTTTCTTTATTCTAGATAATTGAGAAGAACAGTTCACAGAATTCAGAACATACTTTACTACTGATTTTGTATAAAGGTTATAACTGAGGAACAGCCAAATGGGAGCGCTGCGTATAGAGTAACGTATAGGGAGGGGTTCAGGGGTGGAGGCCCGAGCTTCCTTTCCCTGTGGAATTTCCAAGCTTCTGGTCAAGGCTGGGTTTTTCTGGTGTCCAGACCCCAGGCTGAAGTTATCTAGGGACCTTCCAAGAGGCACTTGGTAGAGCAAAAGAGACATCTGTTGCCCTTATCACCCAGGATATTCCAAGGGTTTTAGGAGCTGTATGCCAGGAACCAGGAACAAAAACCAGATAGCTTTCTATCATACCATAGGTAGGTAGAACAAAGAGTCATTAATCTTACTTTAGAAATGAGAAAATCTATGAATAGAAAAACTAGGTTACACACTGGGAGTGGAGCTGTACTGTGCTGTGCTGTGCTTTGAGTGTCCCCACCAAAACCTGTGCTGAAATGGAATTCCCATTAAAGTAGTATTATGAAGTGGACTGTATGGACTCTGCCCTGGTGAATGGATTATTAATGCTGTTATTTCAGGAGTGGCTTAGCTATTTCTGTGTGTGTGTTGTTTTTTTTTTTTTTTTTTTTTTTTTGACAGGCAGAGTGGATAGTGAGAGAGAGAGACAGAGAGAAAGGTCTTCCTTTTGCCGTTGGGTCACCCTCCAATGGCCACCATGGCTGGCGCACTGATCCGATGGCAGGAGACAGGTACTTATCCTGGTCTCCCATGGTGTGCAGGGCCCAAGCACTTGGGCCATCCTCCACTGCCTTCCTGGGCCACAGCAGAGAGCTGGCCTGGAAGAGGGGCAACCGGGACAGAATCCAGCGCCCCGACCGGGACTAGAACCCGGTGTGCCGGCGCCACTAGGTGGAGGATTAGCCTATTGAGCCGCGGCGCCGGCCTCTGTGTGTGTCTTGAAAACCTGTTTGCCTCTCTGTCATGGAACAGTGCAGCACAAAGGCCCTTTCCAGATGCCGGTGCCAGCCTCTAGTACCATGACACAGATAAACTTATGTTCCTAATAGATCATCCAGTTCAAGTATTCTGTTAAAGCAGCTGACAAGCCAGCAGGGCAGGTATTTATCCTAGTGATTAAATCACCCCTTGGGATGCCCACATCCCACACCGGAGTACCTGAGTTAAGTCTAAGCTCTGTTCTGGGTCCCTGCTTCCTGCTAAGTGCACCCTAGGAGGCAGTGGTGGTAGCTCAAGTATGTGAGGCCCTGCTGCCCATGTGGAAAACCTAGCTTGAGCTCCCAACTTTGGCTTTACCCAGTTCTGGCAATTGCGAGCAGTTGAGGAGTAAACCAGTAGATGGGAGTGCTCTCTGTGTGTGCCTCTCAAGTAAAATAAAATAACTTCTTAAAGTTGAAACAGACAACCTGGATGGTTTCATCTCTCTGGACTTGCTGTCTCTCCAGGACACTTTCCAACCTAGGCTGTCTTGCTGATACCAACACTCTCATCTGCCTGATGTCCTAGATCTGCTCTGTCTGGTTCCACATGAGACTTTAAACTTTCAAAATGAAAACTCCCATCCCTCTGTCAACACCAGCCACATTTCAGGTGCTCAGTAGTCACAGAATGACTACTGTGTTGGATGGAACGTCTCCATCATCCTAGAAAGTTCTGTCCCACAGCACTTTTGGACTTGGATGACAACACAATGTTTAAACCTGAGAACAAAGGAGTGGCAGCACTGTACATTTCACAAACATCATTTTAGAAGTCTGACTTATTCAAATAACCTGTCAGGCTGAGGACTCGTTGAGTGAGTGCTGACAAATGTTAGCTGATCCTCAGACCCAGCCTGTGATGCACACCTTTTTTTTGTTTTGTTTAGTGAATAGCAGATGGGGGTGAGTCACGAAATTGGAACTTGGTTGATCTCAGTCCAAGAAAGATAAAACTTTCCCAGAGAGCAAAACTTGTGTCCTGGACTTGGGTCAGCCCCTGAGCCTTTGGGGCTTGGCAAGGGTGGTTTGCATTAAAACCCTAGAGCAAGACAGTGGCATGCATCCCCTGTCAGACACATTAGGACTTGTATATGTTTCCTTCCGTTCTGTGGGTTGCCTCTTCACTCTGTTGACTGTGTCCTTATGCATGAAGGTTTCTAATTCTGATCAAGTCCATTTTGCCTGTTTTTTATTCCGTTGGCTGTGCTTGTGGTGTCATGTTTGAGAAATCATTGATATATCCATTGTCACTGAGCTGTTTCCCCTGGATGTTTGGAAGCTTTGGCTCCTCTGTTTAATGAGGGTCTTTGATCCTCTTTGAATTAATACTTGCATATGGCATAAGGTAAAGGTCCAACTTCATTCTTGCTCCTTTTCTGCATGCAGTGGTCTTGGTACCAAGAAGGGACTGTGATAGCAGGGCCTTGCCTGCGGGCCTTTTTGGAGAGTGTCAGAACAGCAGACCCAGTGCTGAACCCAGTCACAGGTTGGTGCAGCAGACGGTTCACCCGGATATCCGTGAGGAGTAGGTGTTCTCGGTTATCTTTTCCTTCTGTTTATTTGTCTCTCCCAGCTGTCTGGACGGTATCTTTTTCCCACTCCTTACAGTCCTGAAAAAAGGAGAATTAGGATATCAGGGGAGCAGCGTGTTTCTCAAATCAGGACTGATAGTAGACAGAACAGTAGTTCCAGTAAAAGAGCATGGCTGATTTTCCATTTTTTAACAAGATGTAACAGAGCCTCATTCAGAGTGGCAAACGTTCATCTTTAGAGTATCCCGTGGTAAAGAGTCATCTTCTGTGCAGAAGATGCTCAGTCTCCTTGGTTGAACTCCAGTGGCAACGCCCTGATCCTTTGGCGTCCCCTAAGAATATTCCTAAGGAAACGGACTTCCCAGAGCCAAGAGCAGATAAGTTAGATGAGAATGCCTGGCTGCAGCCCAAAGTTGTCAATCACTCCTTAATGTTTACAGGAGTGAAAAGTCAATGCGTAGTTGTTTTAATTTGACACACTCCTGGGTTGAGAGTGTAATCGCTGCAGGGGACAGTTAAGTGGCTGTGCTGCTTGTCAGCGTGTCTGGGTCTGACTCCCAGCTAAGCACTTTTCTGATGAGCGATAGATTGGATTAAATACCGGTGTAATTGCTTGCTTCCGCATACCAGGGCCTTGTACTACATTTCTATCAGCACTTGCCTGAGGCTGTGAGGGTTTATGCTGCAAAGAGAGTCCGTATGTTCATTTTCATGAATCAATGTCGGGTTTTGAAAAGCAGTTGTTACAGCGCTAAGTGGACTGTAATAAATTACAGCCCCTTCAGACCTATTGGAGTAAATCAGAACTGTGTATATCCATCCAAGTGGCCTTTTGAGTATAAATGACTTTTTGTTTACTTATCAAATGGAATGTTTATCCCCAGGAAATGGAGGCAAATGATTTGTTCATTTTTAAAAATCTGGTGGCTTGCAGTTTGCTGCCATTAAGCCAGAGAGGAAACTCTGTGTATTCAGTAGAAAAATCCCCTCTTCCCCAAAGAAGTGAAATTGTCCCAAAGTCATTTATAAGGCTAGAGCGACTCTTGGTTGTAACTGTACAGCAGATGTAGCTGTCTGAAACCACTACTTGGTACAGGTGCTGAACTGTAAGAGGAGAGCATTATTTCTTGTGGTAGTTTCTACACAAAGAAACTGGACATTGGAACATGCATTTCTTTCTTTCTTTAAATTCATTGGCTTGTAGCTCTGCCTTTTTTGTTGCTGTTGAGAGGCAAAGAGAGCGAGCCAGCGAGGAAAGAGTAACCCAGGTACTGGTAGGTGGTGAATAAATCACTAGGCCAAAACTCCACCTAAGCTCGCTCTCTCCCTTTCTCTCTCTCTCTCTCTCTCTTTAAGAATTGTTTATTTATTTGAAAGGCAGAGAATTACAAAGAGGCAGAGGCAGACAGAGAGAAAGGTCTTTCATCTGCTGGTTTGCTCCCCATATGGCCACAATGGCTGGAGCTGGGCTGATCTGAAGCTAGGAGTTTCTTCCAGGTCTCCCACTCAGCTGCAGGGGCCCAGGGACTTGGGCCATCTGCTTTCCCAGGCCATAGCAGAGAGCTGGATTGGAAGTGGAGCAGCTGGGACTCGAAACAGAACCCCTATGGGATGCCGGCACTGGAGGCAGTGGCTTTACCTGCTATACCGCAGTGTCGGCCCCCAACCTCTCTCTTCTTTATGCAGCTGTGTGCTGCCTGATATTTATTTACTTTGAGAATCAGGAGTAAAACTAATAAATGGCTGTATTCCTTTTTCCAACAATAGCAACCAAAAAAAGGGTCAGAAGCCTGACGCTTGCTGAATGTACATATGCTGTTGGGTGGCTATTGTTATGAAATGCTTGTTTCATATCTAGTGCTGGTGGAAACAATTATTTAATGATTTTCTTCTTCTTTCTTTTTTTTCTTGTTTTGCCTGGACCATTTTCTTCCATTTAACCTTTGTCCATAAGGCTTGCTGGCCCATATTAATAATGTCCCTCTCAATGAAGCACTAATGACCTTTTTTATTATACTTTTTCTTGTTGTGCTAATTATGCATACTATAAGATTTGCCATGTTTCAGTATTCAATTCAGTGACATTAAATACATAACACTGTCACATCAGCAGACTTTTTCATATTCCCAAACTGAAACTCTTCACCCATTAATCAGTAACTCCCCGTTTTCTACTTCCTCTAGCCTGCGGTAATCTCTGTTCTAGTCTATGAGTGTGTCCATTCCAAGTACTGCATACAAGTAGAACCATAAACCATTTGTCCTTTTGCATCTGACATACTTCAAGTTGCAGTTTTCAGGATTTTTCATGTTGTAGTATGTGTCAGAGCTTTATTCCTTTTTATGGGTGTGCCACCATTCACCCAGCGTGCACTCTTGGGTAATTTGTGCCTTAAGACAGTCAATAAATAATGCTTCCGTGAATGTGGATGTGCGTCTGTCTGTTTGAGTCCTTGTTTCCAGTTCTGAGAATATACCTAGAAGTAGATTGTTGTGTTATATGGTAATTTTTATTTATTTTATTTCAAGTCATAATTACAGAGAGAGAGAGAATCTTCCATCCTATGGGTCACTCCCCATATGGCCACAATGGCTGGGGCCGGACCAGGCTGAAGCCAGGAGATTTATCCAGGTCTCCCATGTGGGTGGCAGGGGCCATATTCTGCTGCTTTCCCAGATGCATTAATAGGAAGGTGGAGCAGTCAGCACTTGAACCAGCACCCCTATAGGATACCGGTGTTGCAGGCAGTGGCTTCACCCACTGTGCCACAATGCCAGCCCTGCCCTGTCTCTTTTTATGCCAATATAATGTACATTCTTAGAGGTATTAACAGGTGTTCTACTAACATACATAGGGGATGGAGTTGAAATCAAATATATAATATCTGTATGATGGAAATTTATATAAAGTTTATAATTTTATTTTATGTATTTATTTTATCTTTTTCCCAAAGATGTTGATTGCTTTTGGTAAAAATGATGATAAAAATAAACTTGCATGAAGCAGTGAAATAGCAGTTACACGGAGACTAATACAAAGTCCTGTTCATACATTATAATCTTCACCAGGTACAAAAAAGGAAATAAAGTCTAGAAAATGCATGAAGAGAAAGCATATACTACAGAGAATGGGATGAACTGTTTTCATCATAATGTGAAGGTTTATATTTCAAAATAACCAGATTGACCAGGGAAAATTAACCCTTCTGTGGTTATTCATTTTTTAAAAAATCACAATATAATTTTAGAGGAGGCTAATTAAAGACATTGTGGTGAATGAGGGAAGTTGAGAGCAAGTGAGTAGTGACTTCAGATTGTTCAGACATCCAGTGCAGCTTACAGTAAGCTCAAGATGAATGGACAGTTCATAGGAGGTCCTCAGTGGCCTGGTGAGTGGTCCTGGTTGCACAGGGTGGGCACTGTGAGCATAGCACCGCAAAAGGCAGAAGTTGAACAGATAGAAAGTGAGCAGGGGCTGAAAAGGATCCAGCAGTCATGTACACACAGAGGATTCTTAGGGAAAATGATATATGTGAATGAACAGGGTACCACTGGTACCCTGGAGATAGCCCTCAAATGTTGTAGGGTGGAGCAACAACTCACCCAGTGAGGAGGAGAGGCAGGTTAAGAGGGCTACCCAGAGTTAACAACCTCTCCACCCCACCATCTCACAGATCCATGACTTATTTACACCAAAGAGTCAGGAGAACAAAGAAATAAGGTGATTGGTGCTCAACATAATAAAGACCATACATGAAGAACCCACAGCAGATACCATACCCAATGTTGGAAAGAATAAGCTTTGCCCTCAAATCAGGAACCAAACAAGGATGGTTACAATTCTCACCTCTATTCAACACAGGACTGGAAGTTCCAGCCAGAGCAAATAGGTATGAAAAATAAAAGGCATTCAAATTAATAGAAGTAGAATTAGCTATTCGCAGAGGTGACAGTCTTAAGTGTAAAAAACCATAAAGAAACTGCCAAAAAACTGCTAGTATTCGGGGTGGACATTGTGGTGCAGTGGCACTACTTGACATTTGCACGTCTTCTGTATCAGAGTACTTGAGTTTGGGACGCAGCTGCTCCACTTCTGATCCACCTTTCTGCTGATGCTTCTGGGAAGGCAGCAGATGAGGCTTAAGTAGCTGAGTCCCTGCTGTTCTCATACGAGAGCCAGGTAGACTTCCTGACTCCTGGCTTCAGCCCAGCCTCGCCCTAGCTGTTATGGGCATTTAGGGAATGAACCAGCAGTTGGAACATCTCTTTGCTCTCTGTTGCCCCCCTCCAAGTTACTCTGCCTTTCAAATAAATATTTTTAGATTGTTGGTAATAAGAGAATTTAGGAAAGTAGCAAGATACTAGAAATCACAAAAATCACATGTATTTCTATAGACTAATAATAAGCTATCCAAGAAGGAAATTAAGAAAACAGTTCTATTTAAATAGCACATACACAGATATAGCCAACTGATTTTCCACAGGGTGCTAAGACCACTGCATGGGGAAAGTCCAGTCTTTTCTGCAATGGTTCTGGAAAATGGGACAGCCATGTGCAAAGGGATGAAGTTGGACCCTTACATCATATACAGCAACCAATGTAAAGTTGATCAAAGGTATAAGAAATAAAAGGTCAAAACTATCACCATAAAGCTTTTAGAAGAAAACAGAGGAAAATCTTCATGTCCTTGGATTGGCAATGAGTTTTAAAATACGAACGCAACAGCACAGGTAACAACAGACAAAAAAAAAAAAAGATGATAATTTGGATTTCATAAAAATTAATTCATTAAATTAAAAGCAAGTGTTGGGGACTTGGAATATAAAATATAAGATAATATATTCCATGTTGAGGACATGGAATATAAAATAGTGCAGCCATATAGTATGAAGAATTATCTTTTTAACACATTTCTGAATTCCATTTGCCTGTACTTATTTTGCATTTTTATCAGTAAGTAAGCTTGGAATTCTGCCCTAGCTAGGTGATGACAGATTATGTATGATCTTTACTCTCTGGGCAGTTTAAGAGACATTGAAGGCCGGCGCCACAGTTTACTAGGCTAATCCTCCACCTTGCGGCGCCAGCATACCCGGTTCTAGTCCCAGTTGGGGCGCTGGATTCTGTCCCAGTTGCCCCTCTTCCAGGCCAGCTCTCTGCTGTGGCCAGGGAGTGCAGTGGAGGATGGCCCAAGTCCTTGGGCCCTGCACCCCATGGGAGACCAGGATAAGTACCTGGCTCCTGGCTTTGGATCAGCGTGGTGTGCCGGCCGTAGAGGCCATTTTGGGGGTGAACCAATGGAAAAAGGAAGACCTTTCTCTCTGTCCCTCTCTCTCACTGTCTGTAACTCTACCTGTCAAATAAATAAATTAAAATCTAAAAAAAAAAAAATCACAATAGTGAGCTCTGAAACTTGAAAACAGTACACCTATGATTGTGTAGTGTGCATTTTCTCATGTCTATTGCTGTTTTTCTTTGTATTTCTAGTTTCTTGTGTTCATGGACAGTTTTTCCCAAAGTTTGTTTTATTGGTCGTTTCATAGTACCATCATGTTTATTTGTTCATGTTTACATTTTGGTTGACATAATAAAAAGTTGTTCTGCTGTGTTTTTTTTTTTTTTTTTTTTTTTTTTTTTTTTTTTTTGGTCTTTTGACAGGCAGAGTGGACAGTGAGAGAGAGAGATAGAGAGAAAGGTCTTCCTTTTGCTGTTGGTTCATCCTCCAATGGCCACCGTGGCTAGCGCGCTGCAGCCGGCGCACTGCGCCAATCCGAAGCCAGGAGCCAGGTGCCTCTCCTGGTCTCACATGCGGGTGCAGGGCCCAAGGACTTGGGCCATCCTCCACTGCACTCCCTGGCCACAGCAGAGAGCTGGCCTGGAAGAGGGGCAACCGGAACAGAATCCAGTGCCCCGACTGGGACTAGAACCCGGTGTGCCGGCGCTGCAGGCGGAGGATTAGCCTAGTGAGCTGCGGCGCTGGCCTATTCTGCTTTTTTAAAAAAAGTTTTCCCTTTAGCAGAACAGAGATCATCCATCTACAGGTTTACTCTCCAAATGATCACAACAGCCAGGACTGTGCCAGGCTGAAGCTGGGAGCTGGGAACCCAACCCAAGACTCCCATGTGGGTAACAGGAACCCAGTCACTTGAGCCAGCACTGTTGCCTCACAGAGTCTGCATTGGCAGGAAGCCAGACAGGAGCCAGAGCAGGAATCAAACTCTCGTATTCCAGTGTGGAATACAGGCATCTCAACTGCTAGGCCCAAACCTGCTTTCCATACAGTTGTTCTTTTTAAAAACTTTATTTGAAAGAGAGTCAGAGAGGGGCCTTCATTTGCTGGTTTACCTACCAAATGCCCCAACATCAGGGGCTGGGCCAGTCCAAAGCTTGGAGCTGGGAACTCAATCTAGGTCTCCCCTGTGAATGACAGGAACCCAGCCACTTGAGCCACTCCATGCTGTCCCCCAGCGTGCACATCACAGGAAGCTGGGTTTCAAACCTGGGCACTCCAAGATGAAGGCACCCCAAACAGCAGTTTACTACACCAAATGTCTGCCTCTGTACAGTTGTTCTGAAAGAGATTTTTGAAATTCTTTATTTCTACATTTTTGTTGGAATATCCATCCAAAAAAAGGGGTATTTGAGGCCACTAGCTCAAAGAAGTTACCTCTAAAGATTTGGCAAGCAAATGGCAGAGCTATGACTCAAACCCAGATCTGACTGGAAAGCTGCTCAGCACCCAATAATACATTGTGCTGCTTATCAAAGAGAAGGGGATGTCTATTTGATCTTGGGTTCCATGTAAAAGCAGAATCAGAGGCAACAAGGACATATGAGCAGGTGGTATATTGGGTGGTAATTCCAAGGAGTGAGGGATAAAAGGAGGAAAAGCCAGCAAAAAGTTGGGAAAGTAACAGGTACTAGGTTTGAGACCTTCTGCAGAGCTCCTAGAGCAGGTCTCATAATGTCCAACCGAGGATAAAGCAGTGTTTGCCTACCCATGGGCTTCCATCCTGCTCGTGTGGAGGCCTCAAGTTGCAGGTGTGCATGTGCTGGAAGGTGGTCAGGGAAGCCTTAGCTCAGGAGGTAAACAAGACACAGTCACCCTTGATGCAGGACGCCGTCATGCGGGATGAGTTGATAACTTGCACAGATAGTGCCAGGAACATCCGGCACAGTCTGTTGACAGGAATGTTGTTATGTTGTTGGAACTCACCCATGACAGTGCATTTGTTTAGCCAGCTCCATTTGCTATGAAAACCACACACAACTGCTGCTATCTAACACTTAGGCCCTGGATTTTGGGTGGCAGGAGTTACTTTTATTTCCTTAAAATATGAAGGTCTTTTTCTAAATGGACTTCCTTTTCCACTAGGAATGTCAGTGAGGAGAGGAGAGAGAACAAGGAGAATTGGTTGGAAAGAATGTGTTGAAGATGTGCCAGCAGACTCATTTACTGATGAAGTGTGCCACTCTAGAGAGGGCTTGTGTTGGTGAGAAAGGCAGAAAAGGCAGCATGGAAAAGAAGTTATTTTTACATTTCTAAACCAGAATATGAGCCCGTTTCAAGAAAAGACAAATTTAAAAATGAATTTTAAAAAATGACCCTTCAAAAACTGGAGTTGGTCTTTGGAATAAGCAGATTCGTAGCCTAGTGACTTTATTCTCCTTTGCATCTGTGTGGGCATGGCAGCAGGGCATGATGGTTGAGGCCTGCGCACCTGCGTTGTCACTTGGTGGCAACATGAGCTTGGGCACGTTTCTGCCCCTGGCTGTGCCTTGCTTTCCCAGCGCTGGAGGAGGCAGTTGCAGTTACGTGAAGTGCTATACACACTAGGCTTATCACTGCACCTGGAGAAGCACTGGCTCTCACTGCCTGCTTTAACAGGTCATCCAATACTTTCTTGTTCTCCTGAATTGTTTCCAGTTGAATCTGAGCTTGCCAAAATTCTTGCAGCCAAATCAGTCAGGGCCAATTCAGGAAAGAAGCAGAGTGCTTAGTAGGGTTGGTCTCTGGTCATTTCTCCTTCAGCATCCCCACACAGTGAGCACATAGACCCACAAAGCTTTTTCTAACTTTCAACAGCCTACTCCTCTTTTGCTTCTCCCTTCTTTGAGAAAACAATTTGATAAATAACATGGTAGAATAATATTGATTGTGTGTCTTAGTGCTCCTGATTATTTACATTTTAAAAGGAGATCAGTGTTTATTCTAAAGAAATGAATGTTTAATGGTGGAATTTCAGATATTTTGGCCGTTGGGTGGCAGGCATGTTTTGAGGACATAATGTTTTGCCTCCGCAGCTTAAATCACTCATATTTAATATACATAGAGTCACACTTAATGCTTTGTGTTTGAAATATTTAAATTAAACTTTGCTTTATTCCAAATACTATAATTGTGCCCATACCACACTTAAAATAAAAGGCTAGATGTTGTATTACTGTTTTATGGTGTAAATATTACAGTTTTTTAAATTCAGGTTGTCAGTTGTCTGGATTGGAAAGTGCATGACTCAGTTAATGAGATAATTTAGTAAATCTAGTTGCCTGCATTTGCATCCTAAAACAACGACCTTACCCTAAGAAATTGTCCGAACCTCTGTTGAAACAAATTTGCAATCATAATGATTCCTCTGTATGTTTTGTCAATAAGTAGGATCTTTTGCAAAGTAGCATTTTCAAAAATCAAAATTGTTTAAAGTAGTTCAACTTAATAGTACAGCTAGATTTGTAGCTCATGTTCTATCTTCCATAAAAGTTTGTAGTCAGCCATTTTGGACCTCCTTCAAAATGAAACTTGCTATAAAGCTATCTTTCATACTTTATTCTTCTAAAAAGTACCTTTTAAGTAAAAGATTTAAAAGAGGACAGTCAAAAATAACTCTGGAAAACTGGTTTTTCAGAACGCGCTTCTGAAGGTACAGTTAAGACAGCTTTTTTTTTTCTTCTTAAATGGAGAGAATGTAATGTTTATATTTTCTCTGTGGTTCTTGACAACTTGCCTTTAAAATGAAATACTCACTTTTTTTGGTCTGCTGTAATCTTAGTGTAATACTATATTATGGCCCACTCTTCCTTCGTTTTGTTTGTTGTAACAATTACCTCGAGAGCTAAGCTCTGTGGCATGTCATTCCAGACCTGTTGCTCTGGTGTCACACAGCAGCGTGTGTTTCTGCAGAAATAGGGCTTGCGTGACTTCTAAAAGCAAGCGGTGTCCTGGTCAACATGTGCCTCCTGGACCCTTCCCTTCTGCAGTAAGTGGCCGGCCTTACAGACTTGCCTGTTGGATGGGTGGATGAGTTGTCTTCTTGTTTAACTAGAACGTGTTATTCCATGGTTGGCATGGATCCTAGTGTATTCATTAACTTCTTACTAACAGTCATTCTGTTTTCCTTTTTGATGATAGTACAAACAAATGCTGCTCTCTCCTTGTGCAAACCTGCTGTTTTTTCTTTTCCCCTGGGATGAGACTTAAAAGGGGGGCATTTCAAGGAAAGTCTGCATTTTAGATTGTACTGAGTACTTTCAAATTAATCCGAGCCCAGTTTCTGTGCCTGCAGTCAGTGTGTTGCCAGCAGCATCTACATTTTGGTCTCTCTTGTGGGTGGAAAATGGCTTCTAATGGCTCTCTTCATTTCCTTCAAGCCGGAGGAGCTGTTAGGGAGGCACCTGACACTCCTGGAGGCTGGCCAATCCGTCCTCCACTGCTCCTCCCTACCCTGCAAGGAAAGTACAGGAGTGGGTCACAGGTCCCAAGGCAGGCCCCTCAGCATGGCCCATCCCTGCCTAACTGCCACCTTGCACTGCATCCCAGTCAGTCTCCACATAAAACGATGGCTCCTGTACAAGCAAGTTCCTCTCTCACAGCTGCTTTGTCTTCCAGATGATCTGGTGAGCCCCCAAAAAGCAGACCAGAGAGGAGAGTCTACCCTGCTGTCTTGTCGACATCCTGTGGGGACAGTGTTTCCTCTGAGGCTAAAAAAAATGCTTTTTTTTAAAATGAGATTTATGTATTTAGAAGGCAGAGAGAGAGAGAGAGGAAAAGACAGATCTTCCATCTGCTAGTTCACTCCCCAAATGGCCACAATGGCCAGAGCTGGGCAGGTCCAAAGTCAGAAGCCAGACGCTTCTTCCAGGTTCTCCTCATGGATGCAGGGGCCCAAACACTTGGGCTGTCTTTTGCTACTTTCCCAGGCCCATTAGCAGGGATCTGGATTGGAAGTGGAGCAGCTGGGACTTGAACTGGTGCCCATATGGTATGCTGGCGCTGCAGGCAGAGGCTTAATCCACTATACCATGGTGCTGGCCCCAGTGCTGTGTTCTTTGTAAAGGGGGGGTCCATGTCCTGCACTCTGTGGAGTTACCCTGGGCAGTGTGAGATGTGAACAGAGGAGTGGTACTTAACCCTCCTACAAAGACCGCATTCATTGACTGAGACCTCCAAGACAGGGAAGAACCAAAATGTAAGGAAGTGTATGGTGCCAAGTTAGGGATCGTCTGAGTGCTGCCAAGTGATTATGTGGTTGGCATCTGGCTGTGAAGTGAAAGCTGTCATTACGTCACTCGAAGCAAGTCCTCAACGGTAGCCTAAGGATGGAAGACATGAACCTCATCACTTATAGCAGCCAAATCCCAATCATTGGACAGAGCCTTTATTGACAGAAATATTAATATCTCTATTAGGGAGGGAAAAGTCTCAATTTCTTGCTTCAGAAGTAATCACTGGATGATGCTAAGTCACCCAGCTCTCTTTCATACATCATTAATTCTAACTGAGCAGCTACTTAAGCCTTGAGAGCCTTGAAGAAACGGAGATTTGAGAAATCACAGCATGAAGGTGGAATTTGCCTTCTCAGAGAGAAGTTACAAGTCACTAAGATCAGCCCATTCACCCTCTAGCTTTGGAAATTGGGGTCCCACAATAACTTACCCATGGAGACAGTGTAGTTCATACAACAAATACTGCCTGACTCGAGATTTTGTTGTTGTGCTACTAACCAGTTGCTGTCGCTCACATTTTAGACTTGAGTGTGAGCTGGACTCTGTGTTAGCTTCATTGATTGATAGATTGCCCCTGATGGTGGGCCTGGCCAGCCACTGTGGCATTTCTGTTAGATGTAGCAGGGGCCCTTGATACTGCTGACCAGAAGGTGCTAGAGCTTGCCGGGGTGAATTGGCTCATTTTTCACTGTCTGCATCCTGACTTCATGGAAGGTCATATGAGGTGGAATTGGGTAATTACTTATCTACTCCGAAAACATACCTGGAAGGCTGTGAGCAGAATTCCATCCTCCCGCATTGCTGCTGCTTTGTGCTTTGGGAGCGAGATGGTGAGTGTGAGACCTGTGGGGTGGAACCTGCTTTGATCATAACCCCTGCCCTTGTTCCATCTGTCCCCTCCCTCCCCTCTGGCAGATGTGTGCTTAACCTAACAGTTTTCCTTCCTCATCAGTATCTTAAATCTCAGATGCAGGGAGAACAAAGATTTTAAATTAAAAGGGTTATTTTTTTTTCCCTTGCCTTGTAGTCGTGTCCCGGGTTCAAGTTCCAAATACAAATTTCTAGCTCTGATACTGAGCAGTTGTGGAACCTTGGGCACATTAATCTCTCTCCCATTCACTGGTTCACTCCCCAAATGTCTGTAATACCTGTGTCTGGGCCAGACCAAAGCTAGGAGCTGGGAACTCAATCCAGGTCTTCCATGTGGGAGGCAGAGAACCAACCACTTGAGCTATCTCGGCTTCCTTCCTTCCAGCTGGCAGGTAGCTGGAATCATAAAGAGCCAAGGAGCTGGCGCAGTGGGTGGAACCGCCGTCTTTGACACACTGGCATCACATATGGGTACCGGTTCAAGTCCTGGGTGCTCCACTTTGATCCAGCTTCTTGCTGATGCATCTGGGAAAGCAGTGGGAGGATCCAAGTGTTTGGGTCCCTGCACCCACGAGGGAGACCAGCCGGGGCAGTTGTGGCCATTTGAGGGATAAACCAGAGGATGGAAGATTGTGTGTGTGCGTGTGTGTGTGTGTCTGTAGCTCTGCCTTTCAACTAAACAAAATAAATCTTAAAGCAGAGCCAGGACTAGAACCCAGGCACTACAGTATGGATGTGAGCATCCCAGAAACTGCTACACCAAAGACCTGCCCCACCAATTTTTTCAGTGTTGTCAAATGAAGATATTAATACCCTCCTCCCAAAAGGATTTTTGTGAAGATGATGGATAAAGTATAATGTCTAGAACATGATAGGTGCTCAATGATAAGCAATTATTAATGACTATGCCAATAAATAATGTGGACCGCACCTCCTATCACAAGCCAGCTCGCCTAAGTCAGCACTTAGCAGCTCTGGCCTCAAGCTGATAGTCCAGCTTTCCTTAGGAATTCCTGGTTCATTTCCCCAGTGTCCAGCTCCTGCCTCAGGTGCATCCCAGCTGACTCTGTTTCCTTCGCTTTCCTTTTCTCCTGCCTATGTTTTTTTTTTTTTTTAATATCACTTCTTGTTACTATGAAAATAATACATGTTTTATGCCTTGTTATTTGTTTTGACCTCAGAGGTTCTAAGTGCTTTTTTTTTTTTTTTTTTTTTTTTGACAGGCAGAGTAGATAGTGAGAGAGAAAGGTCTTCCTTTGCCGTTGGTTCACCCTCCAGATGGCCTCTACAGCCGGCGCGCTGTGGCCGGCGCACCGCGCTGATCCAATGGCAGGAGCCAGGTGCTTCTCCTGGTCTCCCATGGGGTGCAGGGCCCAAGCACTTGGGCCATCCTCCACTGCACTCCCTGGCCACAGCAGAGAGCTGGCCTGGAAGAGGGGCAACCGGGACAGAATCCGGCGCCCCGACCAGGACTAGAACCCGGTGTGCTGGCGCCGCAAAGCGGAGGATTAGCCTAGTGAGCCATGGCGCCGGCCTCTAAGTGCTTTTTAACTAAATGGAGGGGCTAATGCTGTGGCGTAGTAGGTTAAGCCTCCAGCTGCAGTGCTGGCATGCCATATGGGTACTAGTTCAAGTCCTGGTTGCTCCACTTCTGATCTAGCTCCCTGCTGATGGCTCAAGTACTTGGGCCCCTGCTACTCATGTGGGAGATCTGGAGAAAGCTCCTGTCTTCTGGCTTTGGATCGGCCCAGCTCTGGCCTTTGCAGGTATTTGAGGAGTGAACCAGCAGATGGAAGATCTCTTTGTCTCTGCCTTTCTCTCCATCTAAATCTGCCTTTCAAATAAATAAATAAATAAATATTTAAAATTTTTTAATTAAAAAATGGATAACAATTTAGCATTATGAAAAATTTCTCCCCTTAACTACAAAGACCATTAGTTAGTTAAGATTAATATTTTTGTCTTTTGTTTTCTCTCAATTTTATCTGATTCAGTATTACAATTTGTAATATGTACTAGCAGAAATAATTAAAAGTTCATTTTATACAATTCTTGGGCAAATATTTAACTAGAAATGTCTCACTGAAGCACTAGACAACATGAGAGTTACTGTGAACAGAAAAATAAGTTTATTTTCATATATATTCTTCTTTAAAGTAGTCATTTTCAGTTTGGCCATAGGACCACATTCTAATTAAGTTCCTGGAAGGCCAAGATAAAGGGATTGATTTTCAGTTTGAGATTTTCTCACTGGTAAATTGCTTTGCATGGCTGTGACTCTTGAGGGTTCATACACAAGCCAGATGTGGAGAGTAACCTTGCTAGGCAAGACTGCATTTTTTTTCTTTAAATTAGGAACACCTGATATAGTGAAAGTGGCCCTCCAGGATTTACCTGCTAAGTAGCAATGTGTTCTGTATACTGAGTGGAATGGATGACTGTAAACCTGCCCCTAAAGATGACATCTCTAGAATGTTTAGAAACCTACTCCTTAGATGGAAAATGTCAGAGGGTTGGCAGCACCAAACCTGCATGTAGCTCTTGAGTCATTCAGTTTAAATTGATGCTTTTTTGCAAAGAGCTCCAAGCAGCATTCTTAAATAATAGAATTGTGCCTGAAACAGGTTGAGGAAAAAGTAAGGTGTGGCTTGTCAGAGGGGAGATGCAGGGAGAGGACCAAAGTACACAGGATATCTAAGAACAGCCAAGCGCAGAGAACAGGAAGAGGCAGTCCAGGCAGAAATCTGGAGAACTGTCTCTTCCCGCTGGCTTTTGTCGAGGTGGAACCTGGTGTGTGCTGAAGCTCTGACTGAGGGTCATCTGCTCTCTTCTTATGGGAAGACAACAGGGAGGAGACTAGTGTGGAGTGAGTGTTTCTGTGAGCCGAGGTGCATGGTGCTCTTAATTTTTTAATGCCAACAGCCTTTAACATTGTTTTCCTTTAAAGACAAAGAATTGAGGTTCAGAGCTGTGAAGTAATTGCCCAGGGCCACATCAGTAGGTGACCATGCCGAAACTGGATCCCCGGTGTGTCTGATTACAGGCGTCTTCCTTAGAATAACAGAGACCTGTTTTGTTCACAAGGCACATTCCCTGTATCTAGAAGTGGGCTGGATACAGAGCAGTTGCTCAGTACATAGTCTGGGGATTACGTTAACCAATTAGCTCCACCTGGTCTTCTTAGGAAGCGTCACAGCTAGTTCTGGAGGTAGAGGAAGGAGGAAAGTGGACCAGCAACACTCGTCTTGTTTTCTAGCTCACTCAGCTTCGAACTCTCAGACTTTAAAGAAAATGTGTTCTAAAATGTAGACTTTCTGGTATAATCAGGAAGCCAGGCAACACATCAGCTGGACAGTTTGTGACATGTAAATACTATTTCAGATCCCCAGGAAGTTCGCAGATCCCTGTGGAAAGCATTTCCGTCTGTAAATTGGTCACTTTTAGGATGAGCTGGTATTTTCTGAAATTAGCAGATTACTTAAGCTTCAAGGAGCTGGGGTCACTGATATTTGATTGCTCTTGGACCCGAGCCTTAAGGGCAGCCAATAATGCAGTAAGTGCTGGACTTTCACTCTTGTTTGCAAATTAAAGATTTAATTACAGTCTTCACTGAAGATGAACCAAGTGTGAAAATACTTGAGCCACTTGGAATGTGGCATCCAGGAGGAGTGTGTGGGTTGAGAGTCAGTACCCAGGCATTTAAATATTTTCAACAGTAGCATTAAGGATGAAATTAATTATATTGTGACCAAATGCTGGCCTGTTGGTTAGTCAGGGTCAGTGAAATTTATATTGTTGTTGGTAGGCTTTTTTTTTTTTAAAGCTGAGAGGTTGTTTTCTTAGGAGATATTCTGATTATAACACCTCCAAGGTTTTGAAAGATAAATAAGGGTATTTCAAAAAGTTCATGGAGGCCGGCGCCGCGGCTCACTAGGCTAATCCTCCGCCTAGCGGCGCCGGCACACCGGGTTCTAGTCCCGGTCGGGGCGCCGGATTCTGTCCCGGTGCCCCTCTTCCAGGCCAGCCCTCTGCTGTGGCCAGGGAGTGCAGTGGAGGATGGCCCAGGTGCTTGGGCCCTGCACCCCATGGGAGACCAGGAAAAGCACCTGGCTCCTGGCTCCTGCCATCGGATCAGCGCGGTGCGCCGGCCGCAGTGCGCCGGCTGTAGAGGCCATCTGGAGGGTGAACCAACGGCAAAGGAAGACCTTTCTCTCTGTCTCTCTCTCTCACTGTCCACTCTGCCTGTCAAAAAAAAAAAAAAAAAAAAGTTCATGGAAATGAAATATTAAAATAATGCATGCTTCTCCAAACATTTTGAAGACTCTCAAATGTCTTTCTTGTTTTTTAAAAAAAGTTTTTTTTTTTATTTTGTTTATTTGAAAGGCAGAGAGAGAGAGAGACAGGGTGTAGGCCAGGCCAAAGCCAGGACCCAAGAACTCCATGTGGGTGGCAAGGACCCAAACACTTGGATCATCTTCCACTGCTTTCCCTGGAGCATTAGCAGGGAGCTGGATCAGAAGTGGAGCATCTGGGACTTCCCTGCATTCATGTGGGCTGCTTGTGTGGCAGACTACAGCTTCACCTGCTGTGCAACAAGGCCTGTCCCTCCCAGTTACTTTGTGGACTGGTGCGTGGTCATCTTGCATAAATGTTTTCTGTGACTAAAGTATGTGGATTTGGTCCGTGTTGGATGCAGAGTTCTTGTTTGTTTAAGCAAGCTTATTTATCATATTGTTTACATCTACAGTCATTCAGTAATAAAAGCAGTTTATTCCAAACCTCCCTAATGGTCATATTACCTAGTTATTTTTGTAGGAGCAGCTTTTATAAGCCTTTATTATGGAGAAAAAGAAGTCTGTGTATCTCTCATTCTTTTTTCTTAAGATTTATTTATTTGAAAGTCGGAGTTACAGATGGGGAGAGAGAGAGAAAGCGAGTTCTTCCATCCACAGGTTCACTTCCCAAATGGCCACAACGGCCAGGGTGGGGCCAGGCCAAAGTCAGGAGCCAGGAGCTTCATGTGGATCTCCCATGTGGGTGCAGGGACCTAAGCACTTTGGCTGTCCTCTGCTACTTTTCCAGGCGCATTAGGGGGCTGGACTGAAAGTAGAGCAGCCAGGACTCAATCTGGCACCCATATGAGACGCAGGCACTGACCCCGTATCTCTCATTCTTCTAGCTTCAAGTCATAGCTGCCCCACTTCTAGTCCAGCTTCCTGCTAATGGGCTTGGGAAAGCAGCAGACAATAGCCCAAGTACTTGAGTTCCTGCCAGTCACATGGGTGAATTTCCAGGCTCCTGGTTTCAGCCTGGTCCAGCACCATCTGTTGCAGGAATTTGGGCCACAAATCAGCAAACGGATGATTGATCTCTCTCTTCCCTCTCTTTATTACTCTTTCAATGGAAAAGTGAAATTAAAAGAGGTTTATATGAGTGCAGGAAAGTTTAAAATCCATGCATGGTTCTTTCATAATACACATTTCTCAGTGAACTTTCTGAAGACCCCTTATACCTGCCAACCTGAGTTTCCTTAGTTGAATTCAGAGTTGAGCTCAGTCTGGGAACTTCCTACCCAGTAATCATAGAGGTTAAAGGCTACAGTTTATGTTTGGCTTAAAGTGGGCTGTAGTTGAGGGGAAAATGGAACTAAAATACCTGTGAAAACTTAAGCATGAGCCCTTCTTACCTGAAACAATTAATACCATCAGCACCTGGAGAAGGAAAGGCAAAATTACATTCCCTGAATGCCTTATATTGTCCAAAGATTAAGCGTCTTTAGAGTTCAGGTTCTCTCTTAGGAGCTAATTGGAAGAAGGCATTTTAACTTTTTTTTTAAAAAAAGTTTTTAAGAATTATGTATCATAAAACATATCAGCAGTTGGTATCTTATACGAAGCATAGTAATATTCTTTTAGAAAAATGTATGGTCTATGCCATTAGTATTTCCATTCACCCTTAATAGGAGCTATTCCAGAGCAGTGTATGCTTGCTCCTGTGATCTGAACTGCTTATCCAACCATGATAGCTGTGTTTCATTTACATGGTAAAATAACACATACCACTTTCAGTAGACATGCATTCTCCTGTTTGAAAATGCCTTGAGATTTTCTATCCTGATTGTTTTCTTTTTAATTTTTATTTATTGGTTTGTTTATTTGAGAGGCAGAGAGAGAGATTCCATCTGCTGGACCACTCGCTAACAGCTCACAGTGGCTGAGGCAGGGCCAGATCAAAGTCAGGAGCAAACAGGCAGCCCAGAGCTCAAAGCAGGTCTCAGCACTCAGGTGGGCAGTGGGGAATCAGGTACTTGAGTCATCACCTGTTGCCTCCCCAGGGGTGCTTTAGCAGCTGAAATTGATCACCTGGTAGATGTTTAATGTTATTGTATCACAGTGTTTACTTCCTTCTTCTATACCAGAGGAGATACTGATAATTTCTGGTCTTGCATTTCAGGTGGCATAGTATGAAACAGTTGGCATAGTGTGATAGTCACACTGATGAAGCTTTGCAGTTTAGGTTTACCTTCCACCAGAAATGGCATTTGCCTTTTGACGGAGATGGTGTTCTGATGGTAAAGATAAAACAGTTCACATGGTGTAAATATTTTACCCAGATATTAGCACAGCATTTGGATCACAGTATTTATTTTAAAATCAGAAGCTGAAAATTCTGTACAAGTTCTATTTGAGAAATGGCCCATGAACTTCCATATCCACTTAAAATGTCAGAATATTTCTGAACGCAAAACTTCTAAGCACTGTATTGCTAAAGCTGCACACTTAAGTGTCTTGTTGAAATCAGCATGTTTTCTCAGAGATGATGTGAATCCCAAGCACCTTTCAAGTTGCAGGCTGGAATTAGATGGGAAGCCAAGCTCATTAGGGGCCTTGGGTTAGAAAGCAGTGATCACGTCATTGTGACCAGCTCCTCTGGTAATGGAGTTGATTGCAGAACTGCAGTCCCTTTTCTAAGCCTTAACAAGATGCCCATCAAAGTAGGGATTTCTGTCTTACCTCACCCTTTAAGGTTGAAGCATAGAAACCTAGTTTCTAGAATGGCAAATGTCATAGCCTTCTGTCTGGGTTTAATTCTTTTTGTATCTGAGAAAACAGCTTTCCCAGAATCAAATAGCATCGGCATTCCAGAGACAACTGGGAAAGCATCTGTGCCCAGCCTGCCTGAGTTACTGAGATAATCATGTACACACTTAATTGGGTTTACAAATGCAGTTGCACATGTGAGGCCACCCTGCATGTGGACTTGGGCATTCTTTGCAGTATGCAGAGTCTGCCGGGAGTGTTTCCTCGCATACTGGTTAAGAGCTTGGCTCTTCGGCCTCTGACCTGGGCTGAGGCCCTGGCTCCGCTGAGGTGTTGCTGATGCTGCTTTTCTCCTTGCCTCCATCCCTGGGCTTTATAGTGTCACTGTGCAGTAATTACACATGGAATTAAGTAAAGCACTTGCACTTTAAAATCCACTAGACTGGTTTTAGACTTGCAACACTCTCACCAGTGAGAGAGTTAGCTGTGTTTCATGGTTGCAGGGTGTCTTTAACGCTGATTCCCTGGTCCCTCTCATCCATCCACGATTAGACGCCTGCTGTATGCACTGCCCTGTGCTGAATGATGCATGACAGGTATTCTCAGCTTAATTTCCATTTAGCCAGTGTTTCTCTGTTATTACACTTTCATTCTGTTTCTGTTCTCGTGGCTGTTTACCCTGGCCTGAATCTAGTCAAGTCTTCTTGCCCGTTGGTCCAGCTTCAGGCACTGTTAGGTGTAACTGAAGCCCTGTGGCTGGTGCTGTCAGAAGCACAAATAACAGGATTGGGTTCGAGTTTGGAATTCATCCTAGCTTTCTGTCTTCTAGTGTGTAAAGAAAGCAGGATGAAGTAAAAGCCGTCTTTCTGTGAACATTATTGTGCCCCTTTTACAGTTGAGGAAACTGAGGGGTCTGATGGCAGAGCTCATGGTCTTTCCACAACAATTCTCAGATGGCCACTGTGCCCTGCGGAGGGCCAGAAGCTTGGCATGGTGCAGCCCAAGGGATCCTCCAAAGCAAGAGGAGCACAGCCTGAGAGCAGGACTCCCATAGTGCCTCTGCCCTCTCAGTGCACTTAGTTTGGTGGGGAACAATCTCCCAGAAGTGGACTGCTTTTCTCACTGCTAAGCAGGGAAACATGGAGGTGGGGAGGGAGCAGGTATAACAAGGTGGGCAGAGAGGAAGATAAATCCTGGGGACGGGCTCAATGCAGACAGCATCTGGTGCTAAAGGGCTAATGGACAACCTCCATGCTCTACTCTGTCCCCATTTTACAGATAAGGAAACTGAGGTATGGAGAACTTAGGAGACAAAATGTTTGCATCTTGGCCAGCGCCACGGCTCAATAGGCTAATCCTCAACCTGCAGCGCTGGCACCCTGGGTTCTAGTCCTGATTGGGGTGTTGGATTCTGTCCCAGTTGCTCCTCTTCCAGTCCAGCTCTCTGCTGTGGCCCAAGAGGGCAGTGGAGGATGGCCCAAGTCCTTGGGTCCTGCACCTGCATGGGAGACCAGGAGAAGCACCTGGCTCCTGGCTTCGGATCAGCGCGGTGCGCTAGCCACAGTAGCCATTGGGGGGTGAATCAACGGAAAAGGAAGACCTTTCTGTCTCTATCTCTTTCTCACTGTCCACTCTGCCTGTCAAAAAAAAAAAAAAGTTTGCATCTGATCACACATCTGAATACTGAGTTGTATTTGGAGCAAGGAACAGTGTCTGGTACTCCAGCAAGCCTCACTGTGGCAGGGCTCAGGTGCCCAATCATTGTAGAGCAGGAACCAATGAGACCCTTTCTTGTTTGGGGACGCTGAAGCCTATGCCTAGAAGTCCCCATCTTTTAGGGCATACTTAGGCTGAAAAACAGGAGATTACTGCTGTCTCTGAGAACTGTTGTCTGGAGGGAGGGATAGGATTGCTGGATTGTTGGAAAATAACACTGTTTCCTTTATGGCTTAAAACACATCCACCGACACTGTGCTATTGGACTTGATTTGACACTAGTCATCTTCTCACCTCCCTCCTCAAAAAAAATTGAAAAAAGTCGAGCTCTGTTAACACAGGGCCTGTTGTCCACAGGAGGAAGAGGTGGTTTTGTCTCTTGAATGTGACACGTTTGCCATTACATAGATGCAAAATGAAGTAAATGTGTTTTCCTGGTTCCTAGCTCTCTCAAAAAGGTACATGGATATATGGCCTGCAATGACCAGACCTAAATTCTGATCTGATTCTGGCTCCTTCAAAAACAAGAATCATCTTATTTAAGAATTCCAAGAGCCAGTAGAGGATGTAAGGAAGCTAATATTTACTGTGCAAATACTATTACAGTAACCATCACAGCTTCTGTTGTTTGCGTCATTTCACACATGAGCAAAGTGGGGCTCAGGATGAGTAAGCAGATTTCCCAGGTAACATAGGAGGTTCTTAGATATTTGACCTGTAGTTATTTTATGAGAGAGAAGAGTAGAGCAGGGGCCAGCGCTGTGGCATAAGGGGTAAAGCCGTTGCCTGCAGTGCCAGCATCCCATTTGGACACAAGTTCAAGTCCCGGCTGCTCCACTTTCGATCCAGCTCTCTGCTATGGCCTGGGAAAGCAGTAGAAGATGACCCAAGTCCTTGGGCCCCTGCACCCACATGGGAGACCCGGAAGAAGCTTCTGGTTCCTGGCTCCTGGCTTCGGATTGGTGCAGCTCCCGCCATTGCAGCCAGTTGGGGAGCGAACCAGCAGATGGAAGACCTCTCCCTCTCTGCCTCTCCATTTCTCTCTGTGTAACTCAAGTAAAACAAATAAATCTTTAAAAAAAAAAAAGTAGAGCAGAGGAAGGCAATGTGAGGATTTACTAAATGATGTTATTACGAAAAACTACGCTCTGCTTAGGTTTTGAAATTGAGTATTTTTTGGCCAAAATTCTATGTTAGAGCAACTTTGAATGTTTGGATTGTGTTTCATCACATGTTGCCTCCCTGGATGAGACAGGCAGTAGAGCATAAATAACAATTGGTTAACCTCTCCTGTGCACATGTGCTCTCTACTGATAGGGTAATAATGTCCCTGAGAGCCAAGTCCACACCACTGATGGTAATAGTTTGTGGGCAGTCAGAGGCGTCCCCACTGCTGATGAATAAGGTTTAGGGCAGTGCAGAGGATGCTTTGCAGGTTCTGAGTCCCACTCAGGGTAGGGCTGCTGCGATGGACCCATTGCTTATCATGCGCAGTGGGACTCATTTCAGTTGTGGTGACCTTTAAGAAACTACCAAGGAATATAGGGACCCAGTAGCTGCCAAGCCACTGTCTTGGGTGGGTGAGAGTGGAGATGGAGAAGAAATGCTGAACCCAGAGCTGATGCTGCCTGGGTCCCAGGTAGAGTGAAGGTTGAATGCCCTTCTCACTTTTCCCTTTTTGTTTGCTCCATTCACACAAACAGAAAAGAATTTTTCCCTTTGTGTATTAGCTGAGCTGTGTATGTGGGTAAGGGGAGGGTTGCGTGCATCATTGTGCAGACTGTGAAGCAGCTGGAAACCCTGTCTGCAGTATCAGCAAGGCCAGGCTTTGAGCCCAGGTTCTGAAGACTCCCAAGCCAGTGCTCTCTGGCCAACAGTCTGCAATGATGCTTGGTAGGCTTCTGCTTATTTCAAGAATTAAGAATTTGCTGTATTATTGTTTTGTGATCTGTGAATGCATGTTAAACATGAAATTTAGGGGGAAAGAGGTACTGTGGCTATTGCATAAATACGTACTTTCTGTTCTAAGTTGACCTCGTTTTTAAAATATGTAATTTTCCAGTGCTTGCCAAGGTTGTGATAGTTGTCTCAAGCAGGAAGCACCCATAACATACCTGACTGCATCTACATTTACCATGAGTTGGCTACTTTTCTCTACACTGAAAAATGCAGAGCCGGTCCCTTTCAGAACTGGTGTTAGGTTTTGGAGCTCACAATTAAGATACCGTCTTAAGGACAGGATAATCCAGAACAGCTCCTCTCCAGTCCCTGCTCTTTAATTCCATGTAGGGGGAAAATACATTTAATTGTTTCAAAGATTATTCCTTTTTTGGTAAATTTATAGTAAAAAGGGGGAGATTAATAAAGAGCTATTTTTTTTCTCAGCTTGTGGTTTCTAATTACCTCGGTTACAGCTCAGCCTTCCTCTTCACTGGAGTGCAGGCATGAACTGGAAAAGAATGAGCTAATCCATGATAGATCAGGTGGAATAAAGATCTCCATTCATATCTTTACCTTTTATCCCTTGTTCTGAGTGCCAAGAATTAATGCTGTTTGAAAGTACAAACTGAACCTGCCAAGCTTCAGGCAGCTGCGATAATCCTAATTATTTTAAATGTTAGTGAGAAGGGCAGCAGTGCCACTCTGGAAAAGAGTTCTATTGTGCAACATTAAGTATCTGCTAAGTGGTATTGATTGGACACGATTTTATTTCCAAACACCACGATTATCGTGAAGCGGAAGAATTTGTTAAGAAAATTTCATCAGCTTTTCATCATACTCTCACTTTCGTCTTTAAACTCTAGGAACCCAAAGAGGCCAGCACTTTGTTTGTCTTCCTTGGCAGTCAGCATCTAGGAGAAGAGTTGCTAGCAGTTGGAGAATGCCGCTTGCGTTTTATTTTTAAATGGTTTCTTGGTGGGAGTGTAATAGCATTTAGCATATTGAGGAAGAACGTTTTTTTCCTCAACCATGAATATCCTGTTTTCTCACATCACTGGAGGAGAATCATTCATTCCAGTCCATTGAGTTCCAACAGATCATTCAAGTTAAAAGTCAGGGGTCTTTGCAATGTCAAAAGATTTAGCAGTTAGAGTAGGTTTTGTGTTGGAGGGCTCTTTTGGGCAGTGTATAATATTTTTGAAAAGAATACTGATGGTAACATAGCATCACCAAAATCATATTAAGGGCCCCTCAATTGTTAAGAATGATTTTGTGTAAGATTTTTAAATATTGATTTTCAAATAATAATAGAAAGGCCCTTTCACTGCTGTGGACAAATAGACTACTTGAGAGAATGCAGATACTAGACTTGTGGTTCAAAGTAGGGTCAGCGTCAGTGGCTTACCCACCTTTCACTGTAACACGAAAAGAAAGTTAAGATGGGCAAGTTGCCTTTTTTTCCCCCCTACTTTTCTGTATCTACTTTGGTCTCCAGAATCATTTCTTCATCCATTGCTTAGGCAGTCTAATCCTTACCCGTGTATTACTGCCTGTGAACCAAGCCCAGGGTGGCTGCCCTCATTTTCCTCTCCTCCCCACGCACAAGGCTGACACCAGTGTCTTCACGCATGCAAATAGTGTTGTGTTGGGCTTATCCGGCCAATTATTCTTTCTTCGGGGTTATTCCCCAGAGTGGAATTACTAGGTCAGAGGGGCTGAACAGTTTTACGGCTCTTATTACATGTCATGAGATTGCCGTCCGGAAAGATGGAACCAGTTTCTAGTGCTACTAGTATTCTCTGTTCCCCAACAGTGCCACTGACATTAGGAGCTGGTAGTGTTTTACAAAATGATGAAGACAAACTTTTTCAGGTGAAATTAGTCATGTACAGGGCCCATTAGAATCAGCTTTTAAAAAGTAAAAGGGATCATTTTGGTTTTCTGGATTTTTTGCTTGGTATAAAATTCATGATTAATTATTCTCCTCCCAAAGTAAGTTTACGGAAATTTCATTGAAATGGAGAGGGGATCTTGAGGAATCTTGTGTTTAAGGATGGTAGTAAAATACAGTTTGGACATTACCCACTAAGGGAAAAAAGTACTAGATCTTTTTTGTGCACTTGGACCTTTTCTGAGATGCTGTACAAATAGTTAAACATATACTGTCTATAATTTTAACAGCCTGTCACTCAAAGACTGTGCTAAGCCTTAAACAATGTAAAAATAATATGGATTTGAATTTTAAATGGAGAAGTCCTTTTAAAAATACAGGTGCTTTTCAGAACAGGTTGAATGCATTTATTTACATCTTGTGTGGAGTGCAGTCATGCGTGAAGTATGCTTGGAGCCTCCTTAGTCTCCTCTAGGGAGGGGACACACTCTTTGTAGCCCCAAGCCATATGGATACTTTCCAAGAAAATACCCACAAAGCCAGAGAGAGCAAAAGGGGGCTGGTTCTCAGATTCCTTTATTTTGCAGAATTCCCACCACCACCCCTTTAGTCCCGGTTGGCTAAATAGGACAGAGCGGAGGGGTTAAACTCTCCTAGGTCAGTTGCTACCTGAAAGCTGGGGGGGGCCCCGTGTTGGGAGAACACTGCCATGTTCCTGTATAGCCTCTGCATCAGGCTGCAAAGGGTCAGTTACTTTGTCCCTGAAACTCTGGTGGGAATTGGGAAATTTCCGTGGCCAACTCCTAGATGGAGTTTCCAAGGCTGGGGTGGTGCAGCAGGGGCAAGAGCCTGCCACGGTTTCTGATTGGTCAGTGGTCCTTGGCAGCTTCTACCAGATCCTTTGTATAAAGTGCAGAGTAATTTTCTTAATGAAGGGCTTGAGGATAAGACACAGCATTAAAGTCCGTGGCACACAGGTTAACCAGTAAGTCTGCACTTTGTTCCCCATGACTTCTGTGCAGAGGGGTGGCGATGAGCAGATTAATTCACAGACTCTCCAGTGGACTCTGGGTCTGCTCCTCAGATCTGCACAATAACAAGATCTTAGCAAAGTCTACCACCTTTGGGAAACATTTCTCAGTGCATATATCTAACAACCAGGTTCATGTACACACAATTCATAATTCTTTGATTTTGCAGTGAATTTTAAATCCATATAACAATCCAAAT